>NW_027362763.1:629608761-630260636 GCF_046119375.1 Phyllobates terribilis
TGTGTTTTCACACCGACAATCGTCTTTCGAACACCGCGGTCCATGTGATAGGTCCTCCCGTTCCACTCTGAAACCTAAGGTGTAAAAAGAAGGGAGATGATTGAGACGGTTCCGCAATGACCGCTGCCCATGCAGACTAACACTACTTACGGTCAAATTGCGCACAACACCTGGCCTTTGGAGGTGTCTTAGAATCAGAAGGGCCTGGAGGTACAGAATAACTTCCTTTCGGTCCTCTTCTGATCCCCCGTCATAGACATTCTCTATGCTCGCTAGACATGTAGGTCTTGCTTCGTCCAGTATTTTCTGGCAGTCATTCGGTGTCTTGGAGGGCTTCATCAGCGTATCGTACCTGTGGGGTGAAATACAGTTATATCATTTTTTTACCCAACAGCTGATGTTTGGTAAAAATCTCTCAGAATATTGGGTACCTCTTGCTCACTGAGTCTTGGCAGAATGCCCTGTACAAGGTCTTACGCAGGTCCTCCGTAAAGCTCATAAACACCTCACACGCCCTGTATAGCTGAGGATTCTCTATGCTCAGTTGTGTGCCCCTCATCTGATAGGTGGTGAATCGTCGAATGTGTTTCAGTATTTTGAGAGAGGTCTGGTTCGATAGTTTGAGGCTGCTGAGTTTTTTAAAAAAATCATTCACTTTTGTTGGTTTGGTTAAGTACTCCAGAGTTATAAATCTTGGGTTGATAAAGAAAAGAAACCGCGCAACATTCGATACCTCCTGGTTACAATTAGGGACCCCACGGGTTACTGTCAAATATGTGCGGAAGCTCTTCAACATGGGGCTATTTACTGAGTGACGCCTATACAAGCCAGCGACCGATCTAGCCAGGGAGCTTTCGTTTTTCCATTGCCTAGACTGAATGTTTTGTGTGCTGCCGTCCATGGCCTCAATGGGGTCCGACTCGGGGCATGAGGCTCCCTCAAAATTGTCTGGAGACTGTTCAGGGACAAGCGCGTCCATCATATGTGAATATGACTCCACAGGGGGCACGTAGCATGGGGGCAAACAGTCTGTTGGTGCCTGGGTCTGTCCTACAGAGGTCAGCGGTATGTTTTCTAACTGAAATGTGGGTTTGTTTACTATAAAATACCCACGGCTTTCGGCAAATGCTACCATATCTTCCAGGGATTGCAGAGGCTTGAGCTCGCTGAACAGTATAGCTGTGCCCTTGGAAGCGACAAGTCTAAGTCGATCTTTGGCGAGTTTTTTTTTATCTCCGAGACGCTTTTGGACCTCATGCACACCCTTCTCAGATGTGAGGACAGATATCTCGTTACCCTGTGGCACACGGGGCAAGTCAGCGGTGTACGTTGGTGGCTGTGGGGAAATAAGCAACACAAACGTTCACTGCAGTTCTACAACCGTGCAACATGGGGTCCACCGCAGCCTTGTGTGGCGGTTAGATCTACTCTATGTGGGCGACGAATAACTTCTACTTACCGCTTCATAGCGACACGTTTCCCGCAGTCAAATTGAGCTTTAAATTCCTTGCATCTGCAGCGAAGGTGATCTGTCTTTCTGCTGCACACATCCAGGCTGCATCAGCCGCTCGGCTGATTAGTTTCCGCTCTGCGGGCTAATCACTGCTCTCGCGTAACAGGTGATGAGTCGCTCACACGGGTGAAAATCACCTGTAGTGCTGCTGAGAATATTCTAACCTGGAAATATTCATCCGTGTCTTCTATACAGCATCACAGGGGTTGAGGAACCCATAAGGCAGCCACCTGCACGGTCGAATAGCATCAGCAGCGTTGATGGAAAAGACCTAACCCTAACCCTAACCCTAACCCTCACCCTAACCCTAACCCTAACCCTCACCCTCACCCTCACCCTAACCCTAACCCTAACCCTCACCCTAACCCTCACCCTAACCCTAACCCTCACCCTCACCCTAACCCTCACCCTAACCCTAGCCCTAGCACTAGCCCTAACCCTAACCCTAACCCTAACCCTATTCACCCCATAGTGAAAATTGGCTGAAAACGACGAAATATCAAGGACACATCGGGCAAATCGCTCTGGTACTGAAATCTGAATGCTCACTGACATTTCCCCTCTCTGAAAGTCTGACACACGCCAAAAAAATGACAAAGTCCGAAAAAAAAATAATTCAACTTTTTTTGAAATTTTCCAACGTGGGATATATATTCTACCCACACACATTTGGAACTCTCCTAGGGTACCCTCACACATATTATTCCCTCATTTAGCGGATATTTTCACAAAAAAAGTGAAATTTTAAAAAATTCAGAAAATTGGCTGAAAACGACAAAATATCAAAGACACATCGGGCGAGTAGCTCTGGAACTGAAATTGGAATGCTCACTGACATTTCCCCTCTCTGAAAGTTTGACACACGCCTGAAAAATGACAAAGTCTGAAAAAAAATGTTTTCAACTTATTTTCAAATTTTCCAACGTTGGATATATATTCTACCCACACACATTTGGAACTCTCCTGGGGTGCCCTCACACATATTATTCCCTCATTTAGTGGATATTTTCACAAAAAGTGAAATTTTCAAAAATTCAGAAAATTGGCTGAAAGCAACTAAATTTCAAGGACTCATTGGGAGAATCGCTCTGGAACTGAAATAGGAACGCTCACTGACATTTCCCCTCTCTGAAAGTCTGATAAATGCCGGAAAAATGACTAAGTGCAAAAAATTTTTTTTTAAAACTTTTTTCAATTTTACCCCAGTGGGATATATATTCTAATCACACACATTTGGAACTCTCCTGTGGTACTCTCACACAAATTATTCCCTCATTTAGCGGATATTTTCAAAAAAGTGAAATTTTAAAAAATTCAGAAAATTGGCTGAAAACGACAAAATATCAAGGACACATCGGGCGAATCGCTCGGAATGCTCACTGACATTTCCCCTCTCTGAAAGTCTGATAAACGGCGTAAAAATGACTACGTCCAAAAAAATTTTTTTCAATTCTTTTCAATTTTACCCCTGTAGGATATATATTCTACCCACACACATTTGGAACTCTCCTGGGGTACTCTCACACATATTATTCCCTCATTTAGTGAATATTTTCACAAAAAAGTGAAATTTTCAAAAATTCAGAAAATTGGCTGAAAACGACTAAATATCAAGGACTCATCAGGCGAATCGCTCTGGAACTGAAATCGGAATGCTCACTGACATTTCCCCTCTCAGAAAGTCTGATAAACGCTGGAAAAATGACTAAGTCCCCCCCAAATTTTTTTTTCAACTTTATTCAATTATACCCCCGTTGGATATATATTCTACCCACACACATTTGGTACTCTCCTGGGATACCCTCACACATATTATGCCCTCATTTAGTGGATATTTTCACAAAAAAGTGAAATTTTCAAAAATTCAGAAAATTGGCTGGAAACGACTAAATATCAAGGACTCATCGGGCAAATCGCTCTGGAACTGAAATTGGAATGCTCACTGACATTTCCACTCTCTGAAAGTCTGATAAACGCCGGAAAAATGACTAAGTCTGCAAAAAAAAAATTTTTTTCAACTTTTTTCAATTTTACCCCCGTGGGATATATATTCTACCCACACACATTTGAAACTCTACTGGGGTACCCTCACGCATATTATTCCCTCATTTAGCGGATATCTTTACAAAAAAGTGAAATTTTCAAAAATTCAGAAAATTGGCTAAAAACGACTAAATATCATGGACTGATCAGTCGAATCGCTCGGGAACTGAAATCGGAACGCTCACTGACATTTCCCCTCTCTGAAATGAATATATATTCTACCCACACACATTTGGAACTCTCCTGGGGTACCCTCACACATATTATTCCCTCATTTAGTGGATATTTTCACAAAAAGGTGAAATTTTCAAAAATTGAGAAAATTGGCTGAAATAGATGAAATATCATGGACTCATTGGGCAAATCACTATGGAACTGAAATCGTAATGCTCACTGACATTTCCCCTCTCTGAAAGTCTGACAAACGCCGGAAAAACGACTAAGTCCAAAAATATTTTTTTTTCAACCTATTTCAATTTTACCCACGTGGGATATATAATCTACCCACACACATTTGAAACTCTCCTGGGGTACCATCACACATATTATTCCCTCATTTAGCGGATATTTTCACAAAAAAGTGAAATTTTCAAAAATTCAGAAAATTGGCTGAAAACGACTAAATATCAAGGACTGATTGGGCGAATCGCTCTGGAACTGAAATCGGAATGCTTACTGACATTCCCCTCTCTGAAAGTCTGACAAATGCCAGAAAAATGACTAAGTCCAAAAATATTTTTTTTTCAACCTTTTTCAATTTTACCCCGTGGGATATATTTTATACCCACACACATTTGGAACTCTCCTGGGGTACCCTCACACATATTATTCCCTCATTTAGTGGATATTTTCACAAAACAGTGAAATTTTCAAAAATTCAGATAATTGGCTGAAAATGACGAAATATCATGGACTCATTGGGCGAATCGCTCTGGAACTGAAATCGTAACGCTCCCTGACTTTTCCCCTCTCTGAAAGTCTGATAAACGGCAGAAAAATTACTAAGTCCCAAAAAATTTTTTTTCAACTTTTTTCAATTTTACCCACGTGGGATATATATTCTACCCACACACATTTGGAACTCTCCTGGGGTACCCTCACACATATTATTCCCTCATTTAGTGGATATTTTCACAAAAAAGAGAAATTTTCAAAAATTCAGAAGATTGGCTGAAAACGACTAAATATCAAAGACTCAGCAGGCGAATCGCTCTGGAACTGAAATCAGAACGCTCACTGACATTTCCCCTCTCTGAAAGTCTGATAAACGACAGAAAAATGAATAAGTCCAAAAAATATTTTTTTTCAATTTTTTTCAATTTTACCCCCGTGGGATGTATATTCTACGCACACACATTTGGAACTCTCCTGGGATACCCTCACACATATTATTCCCTCATTTAGCGGATATTTTAATAAAAAAGTGAAATGTTCAAAAATTCTGAAAATTGGCTGAAAACGACTAAATATCATGGACTCATTGGGCAAATCGCTCTGGGACTGAAATCATAACGCTCTCTGACATTTCCCCTCTCTGAAAGTCTGACAAACGCTGGAAAAATGACTAAGTCCAAAAAAAATTGTTTTCAACCTTTTTCAAATTTACCCCCATGGGATATATATTCTACCCACACGCATTTGGAACTCTCCTGGGGTACCCTCTCACATATTATTCCCTCATTTAGTGGATGTTTTCACAAAAAAGTGAAATTTTCAAAAATTCAGAAAATTGGCTGAAAACGACTAAATATCAAGGACTCATCGAGCGAATCGCTCTGGAACTGAAATCGTAACGCTCACTGACATTTCCCCTCTCTGAAAGTCTGACAAACGCCGGAAAAATGACTAAGTCCAAAAAAAATTGTTTTCAACCTTTTTCAAATTTACCCCCATGGGATATATATTCTACCCACACGCATTTGGAACTCTCCTGGGGTACCCTCTCACATATTATTCCCTCATTTAGTGGATGTTTTCACAAAAAAGTGAAATTTTCAAACATTCAGAAAATTGGCTGAAAACGACTAAATATCAAGGACTCATCGAGCGAATCGCTCTGGAACTGAAATCGGAATGCTCACTGACATTTCCCCTCTCTGAAAGTCTGATAAACGGCGGAAAAATGATTATGTCCAAAAAAAATTTTTTTTCCACTTTTTTCAATTTTACCCCCATGGGGTATATATTCTATCCACACACATTTGGAACTCTCCTGGGGTACAATCACACATATTATTCCCTCATTTAGTGGATATTTTCACAAAAAAGTAAAATTTTCAAAAATTCAGAAAATTGGCTGAAAATGACGAAATATCATGGACTCATTGGGAAAATCGCTCTGGAACTGAAATCGTAACGCTCACTGACATTTCCCCTCTCTGAAAGTCTGACAAACGCCGGAAAAATGACTAAGTCCAAAAAAATTTGTTTTTCAACTTTTTTCAATTTTACCCCCGTGGGATATATATTCTACCCACACAAATTTGGTACTCTCCTGGGGTACCTTCACACATATTATTCCCACATTTCGTGGATATTTTCACAAAAAAGTGACATTTTCAAAAATTCTGAAAATTGGCTGAAAATGATGAAATATCATGGACTCATTGGGCGAATCGCTCTGGAACTGAAATCGTAACGCTCCCTGACTTTTCCCCTCTCTGAAAGTCTGATAGATGGCGGAAAAATGACTAAGTCCAAAAAATTTTCAACTTTTTTCAATTTTTCCTCCGTGGGATATATGTTCTATCCACACACATTTGGAACTCTCCTGGGGTACCTACAAACATATTATTCCTTCATTTAGCGAATATTTTCACAAAAAAGTAAAATCTTCAAAAATTCAGAAAATTGGCTGAAAACGACTAAATATGAAGGACTCATCAGGCGAATCGCTCTGGATCTGACATAGGAACACTCACTGACATTTCCCCTCTCTGAAAGTCTGATAAACGGCAGAGAAATGACTAAGCCCAAAAAATTTTTTTTTTCTACTTTTAACAATTTTACTCTATGGGATATAATTTCTATCCACACATTTGGAACTCTCCTGGGGTACCCTCACACATATTATTCCCTCATTTAGTGGATATTTTCACAAAAAAGTGAAATTTTCAAAAATTCTGAAAATTGGCTGAAAATGACGAAATATCATGGACTCATTGGGCAAATCACTCTGGAACCTTTTTCAATTTTACCCCCGTGGGATATATATTCTACCCACACACATTTGTTACTCTCCTGGGGTGCCCTCACACATATTATTCACACATTTAGCAGATATTTTCACAAAAAAGTGAAATTTTCAAAAATTCTGAAAATTGACTGATAATGACGAAATATCATGGACTCATTGGGCAAATCACTCTGGAACTGAAATAGTAATGCTCACTGACATTTCCCCACTCTGAAAGTCTGATAAACACCGGAAAAATGACTAATTCCCCCCAAAAAATTTTTTTAAACTTTTTTCAATTTTACCCACGTGGGATATAAATTCTACCCACACATATGGAACTCTCCTGGGGTACCCTCTCACATATTATTCCCTCATTTAGTGGATGTTTTCACAAAAAAGTGAAATTTTCAAAAATTCAGAAAATTGGCTGAAAATGATGAAATATCATGGACTCATCAGGCAAATCGATCAGGAACTGAAATCTGAACGCTCACTGACATTTCCCCTCTCTGAAAGTCTGATAAACGCCGGAAAAATGACTAAGTCCAAAAAAATTATTTTTTCAACCTTTTTCAATTTTACCCCGGATATATATTCTACCCAAACACATTTGAAACTCTCCTGGGGTACCCTCACACTTATTATTCCCTCATTTAGTGGATATTTTCACAAAAAAGTGAAATTTTCAAAAATTCAGAAAATTGGCTGAAAACGACTAAATATCAAGGACTCATCAGGAGAATCGCTCTGGAACTGAAATCGGAATGCTCACTGACATTTCCCCTCTCTGAAAGTCTGATAAACGCCGGAAAAATGACTAAGTCCAAAAAAATTATTTTTTCAACCTTTTTCAATTTTACCCCCGTAGGGTATATATTCTGTCCACACACATTTGGTTCTCTCCGGGGTACCCTCAAAAATATTATTCCCTCATTTAGCAGATATTTTCACAAAAAAGCGAAATTTTCAAAAATTCAGAAAATTGGCTGAAAACGACTAAATATCAAAGACTCAGCAGGCGAATCGCTCTGGAACTGAAATCAGAATGCTCACTGACATTTCCCCTCTCTGAAAGTCTGATAAACGACGGAAAAATGACTAAGTCCAAAAAATATTTTTTTTCAATTTTTTTCAATTTTACCCCCGTGGGATATACATTCTACGCACACACATTTGGAACTCTCCTGGGATACCTTCACACATATTATTCCCTCATTTAGCGGATATTTTAATAAAAAAGTGAAATGTTCAAAAATTCTGAAAATTGGCTGAAAACGACTAAATATCATGGACTCATTGGGCAAATCGCTCTGGGACTGAAATCATAACGCTCTCTGACATTTCCCCTCTCTGAAAGTCTGACAAACGCTGGAAAAATGACTAAGTCCAAAAAAAATTGTTTTCAACCTTTTTCAAATTTACCCCCATGGGATATATATTCTACCCACACGCATTTGGAACTCTCCTGGGGTACCCTCTCACATATTATTCCCTCATTTAGTGGATGTTTTCACAAAAAAGTGAAATTTTCAAACATTCAGAAAATTGGCTGAAAACGACTAAATATCAAGGACTCATCGAGCGAATCGCTCTGGAACTGAAATCGGAATGCTCACTGACATTTCCCCTCTCTGAAAGTCTGATAAACGCCGGAAAAATGATTAAGTCCAAAAAAATTTGTTTTACAACTTTTTTCAATTTTACCCCCGTGGGATATATATTCTACCCACACAAATTTGGTACTCTCCTGGGGTACCTTCACACATATTATTCCCTCATTTCGTGGATATTTTCACAAAAAAGTGACATTTTCAAAAATTCTGAAAATTGGCTGAAAATGATGAAATATCATGGACTCATTGGGAGAATCGCTCTGGAACTGAAATCGTAACGCTCCCTGACTTTTCCCCTCTCTGAAAGTCTGATAAATGGCGGAAAAATGACTAAGTCCAAAACATTTTTTTTCAACTTTTTTCAATTTTTCCTCCGTGGGATATATGTTCTATCCACACACATTTGGAACTCTCCTGGGGTACCCTCAAACATATTATTCCTTCATTTAGCGAATATTTTCACAAAAAAGTAAAATCTTCAAAAATTCAGAAAATTGGCTGAAAACGACTAAATATGAAGGACTCATCAGGCGAATCGCTCTGGATCTGACATAGGAACACTCACTGACATTTCCCCTCTCTGAAAGTCTGATAAACGGCAGAGAAATGACTAAGCCCCAAAAAATTTTTTTTTCTACTTTTAACAATTTTACTCTATGGGATATAATTTCTATCCACACATTTGGAACTCTCCTGGGGTACCCTCACACATATTATTCCCTCATTTAGTGGATATTTTCACAAAAAAGTGAAATTTTCAAAAATTCTGAAAATTGGCTGAAAATGACGAAATATCATGGACTCATTGGGCAAATCACTCTGGAACCTTTTTCAATTTTACCCCCGTGGGATATATATTCTACCCACACACATTTGTTACTCTCCTGGGGTGCCCTCACACATATTATTCACACATTTAGCAGATATTTTCACAAAAAAGTGAAATTTTCAAAAATTCGGAAAATTGACTGATAATGACGAAATATCAAGGACTCATTGGGCAAATCACTCTGGAACTGAAATTGTAATGCTCACTGACATTTCCCCTCTCTGAAAGTCTGATAAACACCGGAAAAATGACTAATTCCCCCCCCAAAATTTTTTTAAACTTTTTTCAATTTTACCCACGTGGGATATAAATTCTACCCACACATATGGAACTCTCCTGGGGTACCCTCTCACATATTATTCCCTCATTTAGTGGATGTTTTCACAAAAAAGTGAAATTTTCAAAAATTCTGAAAATTGGCTAAAAATGACTAAATATCAAGGACTCATCGGGCGAATCGCTCTGGAACTGAAATAGGAACGCTCACTGACATTTCCCCTCTCTGAAAGTCTGATAAAGGGCGGAAAAATGACTAAATCCCCCCCCAAAAAAAATTTCAACTTTTTTCAATTTTACACCCGTGGGATATATATTCTACCCACACACATTTGGATCTCTCCATGGAACCCTCACACATATTATTCCCTCATTTAGCGGATATTTTCACAAAAAAGTGAAATTTTCAAAAATTCATAAAATTGGCTGAAAACGACAAAATATCAAGGACTCATCAGGCGAATCGCTCTGGTACTGAAATCGGAACGCTCACTGACATTTCCCCTCTCTGAAAGTCTGATAAATGCCAGAAAAATGACTAAATCCATAAAAAAAAAAAAGTCAACTTTTTTAATTTTACCCTTGTGGGATATATATTCTACCCACATACATTTGGAACTCTCCTGGGGTACCCTCACACATATTATTCCCTCATTTAGTGGATATTTTCACAAAAAAGTGAAATTTTCAAAAATTCTGAAAATTGGCTGAAAATGACTAAATATCAAGGGCTCATCGGGCGAATCACTCTGGAACTGAAATCGGAACGCTCACTGACATTTCCCCTCTCTGAAAGTCTGATAAACGCCAGAAAAATGACTAAGTCAAAAAAAAATTTTTTTTTAAACTTTTTTCAATTTTACCCACGTGGGATATATATTCTACCCACACACATTTGGAACTCTCCTGGGGTACCCTCACACATATTATTCCCTCATTTAGCAGATACTTTCACAAAAAAGTGAAATTTTCAAAAATTCTGAAAATTGCTGAAAACGACTTAATATCAAGGACTCATCAGACGAATCAATCAGGAACTGAAATCGAAACGCTCACTGACATTTCCCCTCTCTGAAAGTCTGATAAACGCCAGAAAAATGACTAAGTCCAAAAAAAAATTTTTTAAAACTTTTCTCAATTTTACCCCCGTGGGATATATATTCTACCCACACATATTTGGAACTCTCCTGGGGTACCCTCACACATATTATTCCCTCATTTAGCAGATATTTTCACAAAAAAGTGAAATTTTAAAAAATTCAGAAAACTGGCTGAAAACGACTAAATATCAAGGACTCATCAGGCGAATCGCTCTGGAACTGAAATCGGAACGCTCACTGACATTTCCCCTCTCTGAAAGTCTTATAAAGGGCGGAAAAATGACTAAGTCCCCAAAAAATTTTTTTCAACTATTTTCAAATTTACCCCCGTGGGATATATATTCTATCCACAACCATTTGGAACTCTCCTGGGGTACCCTCACACAAATGACGAAATATCATATACTCATTGGGCAAATCGCTCTGGAACTGAAATCGGAACGCTCACTGACATTTCCCCTCTCTGAAAGTCTGATAAACGCCAGAAAAATGACTAAGTCCATAAAAAAATTGTTTTTAATTTTTTCAATTTTACCCTAGTGGGATATATATTCTACCCACACACATTTGGTACTCTCCTGGGGTACCCTCACACATATTATTACCTCATTTAGAGGATATTTTCACAAAATGTGAAATTTTGAAAAATTCAGAAAATTGGCTGAAAACTACTAAATATCAAATACTCATCAGGAGAATTGCTCTGGAACTGAAATCGGAATGCTCACTGACATTTCCCCTCTTTGAATGTCTGATAAAGGTCGTAAAATGACAGTCCCCCAAAAAAATTTTTACAACTTTTTTCAATTTTACCCCGTGGGATATATATTCTACCCACACACATTTGGAACTTTCCTTGGGAACCCTCACACATATTATTCCCTCATTTAGTGGATATTTTCACAAAAAAGTGAAATTTTCAAAAATTACTGAAAATTGGCTGAAAACGGCTAAATATCAAGGGCTCATCGGGAGAATCGTTCTGGAACCGAAATCGGAACGCTCACTGACATTTCCCCTCTCTGAAAGTCTAATAAACGCCGGAAAAATGACTAAGTCAAAAAAAAGTTTTTTTAAAACTTTTTTCAATTTTACCCCCGTGGGATATATATTCTACCCACACACATTTGGAACTCTCCTGGGGTACCTTCACACATATTATTCCCTCATTTAGCAGATACTTTCACAAAAAAGTGAAATTTTCAAAAATTCTCAAAATTGGCTGAAAAGGACTAAATATCAAGGACTCATCAGGCGAATCGATCAGGAACAGAAATCGGAATGCTCACTGACATTTCCCCTCTCTGAAAGTCTGATAAACGCCAGAAAAATGACTAAGTCCAAAAAAAATTTTTTTAAAACTTTTTTCAATTTTACCCCCGTGGGATATATATTCTACCCACACACATTTGGAACTCTCCTGGGGTACCCTCACACATATTATTCCCTCATTTAGCAGATATTTTCACAAAAAAGTAAAATTTTAAAAAATTCAGAAAATTGGCTGAAAACGACTAAATATCCCGGACTCATCAGGCGAATCGCTCTGGAACTGAAATCGGAACACTCACTGACATTTCCCCTCTCTGAAAGTCTGATAAATGCCGAAAAAATGATTAAGTCAAAAAAAAATTTTTTTCAACTTTTTTCAATTTTACCCCCGTGGGAAATATATTCTATCCACACACATTTGGAACTCTCCTGGGGTACCCTCACACATATTATTCCCTCATTTAGTGGATATTTTAACAAAAAAGTGAAATTTTCAAAAATTCAGAAAACTGTCTGAAAACGACTAAATATCAAGGACTCATCAGGCGAATCGCTCTGGAACTGAAATAGGAACACTCACTGACATTTCCCCTCTGTGAAAGTCTGACAAACGGCGGAAAAATGACTAAGCCCAAAAATATTTTTTTTTCAACCTTTTTCAATTTTACCCCCGTAGGGTATATATTCTATCCACACACATTTGGAACTCTCCGGGGTACCCTCACAAATATTATTCCCTCATTTAGCAGATATTTTCACAAAAAGTGACATTTTCAAAAATTCAGAAAATTGGCTGGAAACCCTCTAAAAATCAATGACTCATAGGGTGAATCGCTCTGGAACTGAAATCGGAATGCTCACTGATACTTCCCCTCTCTGAAAGTCTGATAAACGGCGGAAAAATGACAGTCCAAAATAAAAAATGTTTTCAACTTTTTTCAATTTTACCCTCATGGGATATATATTCTACCCACACACTTTTGGAACTCTCCATGGGAACCCTCACACATATTTTTCCCTCATTTAGCAGATATTTTCACAAAAAAGTGAAATTTTAAAAAATTCAGAAAATTGGCTGAAAACGACTAAATATCAAGGACTCATCAGACGAATCGCTCTGGAACTGAAATCGGAACGCTCACTGACATTTCCCCTCTCTGAAAGTCTGATAAACGCCAGAAAAATGACTAAGTCCATAATAAAAAAAAGTCAACTTTTTTAAATTTTACCCTTGTGGGATATATATTCTACCCACATACATTTGGAACTCTCCTGGGGTACCCCCACACATATTATTCCCTCATTTAGTGGATATTTTCACAAAAAAGTGAAATTTTCAAAAATTCTGAAAATTGGCTGAAAACGACTAAATATCAAGGGCTCATCGGGCGAATCGCTCTGGAACTGAAATCGAAACGCTCTCTGACACTTCCCCTCTCTGAAAGTCTGATAAACGCCAGAAAAATGACGAAGTCCAAAAAAAATTTTTCAAAACTTTTTTCAATTTTACCCCCGTGGGATATATATTCTACCCACACACATTTGGAACTCTCCTGGGGTACCCTCACACATATTATTCCCTCATTTAGCAGATATTTTCACAAAAAAGTGAAATTTTAAAAAATTCAGAAAATTGGCTGAAAACGACTAAATATCAAGGACTCATCAGGCGAATCGCTCTGGAACTGAAATCGGAACGCTCACTGACATTTCCCCTCTCTGAAAGTCTTATAAAGGGCGGAAAAATGACTAAGTTCTCCAAAAATTTTTTTTCAACTATTTTCAAATTTACCCCCGTGGGATATATATTCTATCCACAACCATTTGGAACTCTCCTGGGGTACCCTTACACAAATGACGAAATATCATATACTCATTGGGCAAATCGCTCTGGAACTGAAATCGGAACGCTCACTGACATTTCCCCTCTCTGAAAGTCTGATAAACGCCAGAAAAATGACTAAGTCCATAAAAAAATTGTTTTTAATTTTTTCAATTTTACCCTAGTGGGATATATATTCTACCCACACACATTTGGTACTCTCCTGGGGTACCATCACACATATTATTCCCTCATTTAGAGGATATTTTCACAAAATGTGAAATTTTAAAAAATTCCGAAAATTGGCTGAAAACTACTAAATATCAAATACTCATCAGTCGAATTGCTCTGGAACTGAAATCGGAATGCTCACTGACATTTCCCCTCTTTGAATGTCTGATAAAGGTCGGAAAATGACAGTCCCCCCAAAAAAATTTTCAACTTTTTTCAATTTTACCCTTGTGGGATATATATTCTACCCACACACATTTGGAACTTTCCTTGGGATCCCTCACACATATTATTCCCTCATTTAGTGGATATTTTCACAAAAAAGTGAAATTTTCAAAAATTCAGAAAATTGGCTGAAAATGACTAAATATCAAGGATAGTGTTGAGCCACACCCGTAGTGTTCGAGTTCGGTTCGGTTCGTCGAACACCCGTGTGTTCGCCGAACTGTTCGTCGAACTGTTCGTCGAACACCTTCGAACACCATTAAAACCAATGGCAGGCAAACAAAAACACATAGAAACACATAGAAAACACCTTCAAAGGTGTCCAAAAGCTGACAAACTGCTCAGAAGACATAACTAACATATGGAAAAGTGACAAGTACATATAGTCATGCGAAAATAAAAGAGGTGGAGGAGTAAAAGGAGGGGGAGACACAGATATAGGCATGTCATGCCCTTCTAAAATCCAAAAAGTGAGAAGCCGACACGGCCAGTCCGCTCCTGCCCGTGCCACCTCCGTGTCGCCGGGTTTGTGCCAGAGCCGCGGTGAACCCTGATGGCCAGCCCCCCTCTCCCAATACTGGTGCCTGTCCGCTGGTGGGTCGAGCGAGCCCCCCTGTGGTGGAGGCAGCTCTAAGCTTTTTAATTTAAATTGTCTCTCTAATTTGAATGAATACACTTTAAATCCTTTTACAAGGATCTATTGGAGGGCAAGTCTCATGCCAGCAGCCGCGTAATTCCAGCTCCAGTAGCGTCCACTAAAGCTGCTGCAGTTAAAAAGCTTTTATAAGGATCGAGCTCGGCTGTCCACCGCAAGGCATCCTACTGCCAGTCCCAGCCCCTATGCCTTGGGGTGCCTCCTGATGCTCTTCACTAAGTATCCCATGGTCCCGAAGCATTTCCTTTGAAAAAATTAAGTGTCTAAACTACAGGTGGTGTAGCTTGCTTAACAGCCGGGATAATCCGCTGACTAGCAGACACTGCTACTAGGCACAAAGTATTTCCTGGGCTAGATGCAGTTAAAAATTTGTAATTAGATACTCTCGTTGGATGCTGAGAAAGCATTCCATAGAGTCTCCTGGCACGCCATATATGATTCTCTTAAAAAGCTTGGGGTAGGGGTCTAGGGGACCCTTTTATAGCCAAAATCACGGCCCTGTATCGCAATACGTCACCTAGGCTGAAGATAAATGGAACTGTAGCACCCTGAGGGCTCGGTTGCTACAGACGTATTGCACCTCACCCAGAGGTGTGATATCTCACTCTCAGGTAAGGATGGAGTGTGGATCAGGACCCGACACCTGCATGCATTACACCACATTGCCGTGGGGCAGGGCGACCAATATGCCCCTGAGATGGGCACGACAGTCCCTGTCCCTGGCTGGAGTGGGGGGAGGGAACACTGAGGAAGGGGAACCTGGTAGTGCAGGAGCAGGGAGGAAGCAGTTCCTGGGTGCATTGAGAAGGGAGTATAAAAGGTGGGCACCATCTTAGTTCAGTGCAGAGAAGTCTGAGCAGAAGTGGCAGGGAGCAGGGGCTCTGCATGAGCTCTGCTCCGGAGGCGGGCCTAGTAACAGAGGCCCAGGCCTGGAAGAGGGAGAAGGAAGGAAGAGGAGTGGAGAAGGCTCCAGGAACGAGGAATGAAGGGATCCCAGGGGTGCGGACGGGCGAGTCGCCACCGCACGCCCGAATCCACCTGCGTGGAGGGGTCAGGCCAAAGGGGGAGACCGGTCCCCGAACTAGTGGAGGCAGGAAACGACCCTCAGCTAGAAACCGGAGGCTCTGACATTTTATGTGGCGCAGCCCCTCGCTACACCCGATAGGAAGGCACCACATAGGGTCAGGGAAACTGGCGCCAAGTTTACCAAGAGGAGGCCCGAGGCAGCCGGACAGAAGTGTTGGTAAGAAAGGCCAGACAAAGGACACACAAAGGGGGTCCTGTGAAGTGCTCCAAAGTTATCTGGGAGTTGTCTGAGCCCCTCACCTGGTGAGCACAGTACGACGTGGGCAGCCGTTACCTGCAGACGTGGTCTGGATAATAAGAACTGTCAGTAAAGGCCCTGAACTGCATCACTGACTCCGTGTCGTTACTGCTGCTGCCTGCACCATCACCCCCATCCTCCGCATGCACTGCCCTGAGGCTATACTCCTCCCGTGGGGAGTTATGCTACGCTCTGCTGCACCCACAACACCAGCCTCAGCGGTCTGCCCTGTAGCGGCGGTTCACTCTGACCGCAATCCACGGGTACCGTAGTCGTACATTTAAGCATCAAAACCACATAAATAGTTCCGCCACTGGTTTGACCGCCCTGAGCCATGGAACCGGGTCACCGCCACGAAGACTACAACCACCAGCATCCACCAAAAAGGGTCCGGCTCCGGGTGTCCCAAGGCCCAGGGGGTGCGTCAGAACATTTTCATCACCTTTCACAATCACCAATGGGACAAGGCAGGGATGTCCTCTGTCCCCTCTCTTATACATCCTAGTGACGGAGCACCTGCTCTCATCAATTCGCCATAACCCCAATATTAGGTGGATTGAGGTGGGAGGCACCGAGTACAAGTGCTCTCTATTTGCTGATGATGTCCTAGTATATATCACTCAATCACATATATCCATCCATGCTGTTATGGCTGAAATAGATCACTTTGTTACATGGTCAAATTTTAAAATCAATGCAGCGAAGTCTGAGGCCCTCGATGTCTCCCTCCCCAAATCCATATAGGATTCCATCCAGTCCAACTTTCCCTTTGCCTGTCCCTCACAGGGTATCAAATACTTAGGAATTCCTATTCATAGAGACCTCTCCCATCTATGTTATCTTAATTTTGGGCCCTTTATTGAACAACTCCATACAGACCACGGTTGGCAAGTTAGAACTGTAAGATTCACTACGTGAACCGCTGGTGTTTTGTGGAAAAGCACATGTACACTGCGTTCCAAATTATTATGCAAAAAGTGTTTAGGAGTGATAAGGGAAGAATTTGTTTGTTTGTCAGTTAAACTCATTGATGGTGATGTGTGTCAGGGCTCTTTATATCACTGTAAGCAATTGCAGACACCTGTGCTAATTAGTTTGGCAGGTGTGTCCAATGAAAGGCAAGACTACTTAAGAAGGCTCTCTCACATTATTAAGCAGCCTACATTTTCTGCCAAAATGGGAAAGAAAAAGGATGTGTCGGCTGCTGAGAAGCAACAAATTGTGGAGTGTTTAGGTCAAGGCATGACTACAATCAACATTGTGCGATGATCAGGATGAAGTGTCTTGGCAATCAAGAAGTATGTAGCTGATTCACAGTACACACGTGTGCGTGCTGATAAGGGCAAATTGAGGACTCTTTCCTACAGGCAATTACGTCAGGTTGAAAGAGCAGTGGCAAAAAAGCCTTGTCATAGCAGCAGACAAGTTTTTGAAGCTGCTTGTGCCTCCAACGTCCCCCGAACAACAAGATGCAGGGTCCTTCAGAGGTTTGCAGCTGTGCATACGCCATCCTGTCGACCTCCTCTATCCACTTCACAAAAGCAGAAACGGCTCCAGTGGGCCAAACATTACATGAAGACTGATTTCAAAACAGTTTTGTTCACGGATGAGTGCCGTGCAGTGCTCGATGGTCCAGATGGATGGAGTGGAGGATGGCTGGTTGATGGACACCCCACGCAAACACGGCTACAGCGCCAACAAGGAGGAGGTGGAGTAATGTTTTGGGCTGGAATCATGGGGAGAGAGATTGTCGGCCCCTTTAGGATCCCTGAAGGCGCTAAAGATGAACTCCATAATGTATGTGGATTTTCTCAAACAGCACTTCCTGCCATGGTTCAAGAAGAAGAACCGTGTATTTCACAGCAAGATCATTTTTCTGCATGATAATGCACCATCTCATGCTGCACATAAAACATCTGCATCTCTGGCTGATATGGGCATAAAAGGGGACAAACTTATGGTGTGACCCCCATGCTCCCCTGACCTCTACCCCATTTAGAACCTTTGGAGCATCATTAAAAGGAGTGTCTATGATGGCGGGAGGCAGTTCACATCTAAGCAACAGCTCTGGGAGGGTATTCTGTCCTCATGCAAAACAATTGAAGCAGAAACCATCCAAAACCTGACAAATTCAATGGACGAGAGAGTTCAGAAGCTCCTTTCGAACAAGGGGTCCTATGTGAAAATGTAACATCACCTAGAATAAAGTTTTGAGTTGAAAACTGTTTGATTTCAGTTTCTAACAACCTGCTAATGCTTATAATTTCAAAAATGACCATTTTTTTGGTCTTTATTAAAATGAAAAGGTTGATCGAAAAGTTTGGGGGATCTAAGAGTGTGGCAACCCAGTAGTCATGATTACTTCGAATTCTGACAATATGAGGGTCATGCTGCAGGTAGTGCAGCAAGAAGGCACTTATGTGTCTTGCGCATCTCGGAGCCCCAAAATTATTTTCCGGGCTAGATGCAGCTAAAAATTATTTTTAATTTTAAATCTGGTGAAGCTTTAGTATAGATGGCCTAATAGGATCAGTGCTGCACACTGCTACAAAGCCCAAATTATTTTCCAGTCAAGATACAGATAAACATGATTAGTAATTTGAAAGCTTAAAACGGTTGGTAGGGTGATTTTAACCAATCATCAAGCTTTTACTCTCCCCAGGATGACACAGGGGTAGAAAAGTCGTTTCGGATCCATGATTTGTTCATCTTTATGAACGTGAGTCTGTCTACATTATCAGTGGAGAGCGCTTATCTGTCAGCACACCACCAGCAGCGCTGAACACACGTTCAGACAGAACGCTGGCTGCGGGGCATGACAAGATCTCCAAGGCGTAAGTGGCTAGCTCCGGCCATTTATCCAGATTGGAAGCCCAAAAAGAGCAAGGGTCCAGTGACACAGTCGTGGCTTCAATGTTTACTTGGAGATACTCCTGTACCATCGTCTCTAGGCGTTGACTATGTGTCAGACTTCTTGTCTCCTGTGGCCTTGCAAAGGATGGGCTAAAAAAGTGGTGAAATGATTCCGCAAAATTGATGTTACCAGCAGATACTGTGGTTCTGTTACGGTTTGAGTGCTGAACACTTGACGGTCCCACGGTTGGCAAGTTGGAACTGTGAGATTCACTACATGCACCACTGGTATTTTGTGGAAAAGCACATGTAAGATTCTGCAACAGTCTCTGCTGATACTCCTGCATGCGTGCATCCCTTTCTATGGCAGGAATAATTTCTGCAAATTTACTTTTGTACCGGGGATCTAACAGTGTGGCAACCCAGTAGTCAGGATTATTTCTAATTCTCACAATTCGAGGGTCATGTTGCAGGTAGTGCAGCAAGAAGGCACTCATTTGTGTTGCGCATCCAGGAGCACCAAGTCCCTGTTGTGTTGGTGGCGAGGTAACAATCATGCTTCCTTCCTCTGTCCTCTCCCCCCAACCTCGCACAACAGAAATGTGATCAAGGTCTACCTCATCTGATGAGTCTTCCATCAGTTCGTCCTCCACTTCTTCCTGGGCTCCTGCACCTTCCTCACTAGTTTGGCTGCTACCATGCGCCCTGGTAAAACCATCTCCCCCACCCTCACATGCCTGCCGCCTTGGTGCTGCCGACCGTCTGGACCTTGCAGATGTTAGCCCTTCCGCATACAACTCCTCCTCCTCTACTTCCTCCACCTCCTCTTGTGCCACCACCTGACTCTGAATTCTGTTTAACATGTGCTCCAGCATGTAAATCACCGGAATAGTCATGCTGATAATGGCATCGTCAGCACTAAACATCTTCGTCGCCATTTCAAAACTGTGCAGAAGGGTGCATAGGTCCCTGATCTGAGACCACTCCTCCAGCGTGATTTGCCCCACCTCTGAATCTCGTTGGCCCAGGCTATACGTCAGGACGTATTGCACCAGGGCTTGTCGGTGCTGCCACAGTCGCTACAACATGTGCAGAGTTGAATTCCACCGGGTAGGCACATCGCATTTTAGCCGGTGAAGTGGCAGGCCCAACGACTTCTGTAGAGATGTAAGTCGCTGAGCTGCGGGATGCGAACGGCGGAAGTGAGCACACAGCGACCGTGCCCTCTGCAGAAGGCCATCTAGTCTGGGATAGTGGGATAAAAATTGCTGGACAACCAGGTTCAACACGTGAGCCATACAAGGCACGTGTGTGACATTGCCCCGGCGAAGGGCCGCACCCAGGTTTGCAGCATTGTCGCACACGGCCTTCCCTGGTTTCAGGTCCAGTGGAGACAACCATTCATGAAATTGGCTCTCCAGAGCTGACCACAACTCCTCAGCTGTGTGACTCACATTTCCCAGACATTTCAATGTAAAAACCGCCTGATGACGTTGAGCCCTACTGCCAGCATAGTAAGGAGGTGTGCAGGATCCCTTCTGCGCAGTTAGAAAGCTTGTGGCATGACCAGACAGGCTTTGGGTGCAGGTGGAAGACCGAGAGGAGGTTGAGGAGGCAGAAGCAGTGGAGGAACTTTGACATAAAGAGGATTGACGCACAACTCGTGGGGACGGCAAGACTTGGACAGCAGCCCCTTGTCCTGCTGTCACCATAGTTACCCAGTGCCCAGTCAGCGACATGTAACGCCCCTGTCCATGCCTACTCGTCCAAGTGTCTGTGGTGAAATGCACCCTGTCACACACAGAGTTTCTCAAAGAAGCGGTGATGTTCTGTGCGACATGCTGGTGGAGCGCAGGCACACCTTTCTTTGAGAAGTAGTGCCGACTGGGCATCTGGTACTGGGGCACTGCAACGGACATAAGGTCTCGAAAATCCTCTGTGTCCACCAGGCAGAAAGGCAGCATTTCTGTAGCCAAGAGCTTGCAGATGGTGAAATTCAACCTCTTAGCTTTCTCATGGCTAGGAGGAAATGGTCTTTTACTTGTCCACATCTGAGGGACCGAGGGCTGGCTATTGTGCTTAGACGGGGTTGATAAGGGTGTCCCCGGCAAACTGCCGGTCTGTGAGGAAGATGCAGGCGGACATGTTAGGTTGCCTTGATCCAAAGGTGGTGCTATCGATGTCGGACAGCGCTCAACACCAGCTGGTGTTCCCACCTCCAAAGAAAATGCTGACCTGCCAATCACGCTGGCTGTTGCGGGTAAAGAGGTGGCAGGTCTGCGCCCCAAAACAGGTGTGACTGCTGTCCCCCCAGTCACAGTCACAGAGGATGAAGAGGCCGCGGATGCACAAGATATGGCAGACGGTGGTTGGCCCGGCCGGCTAGGCCGCATTGTAGCACACTGAGCTTCCCACTGCAACTTATGCTTCATGTCCATGTGCCGGTTCATGCATGAAGTACTCAAACTATGTATTTTTTGGCCTCTACTTAGCTTTTGCTGACAAATGTTACAGATAACACGAGTTGGGTCATCTTTATCGATCTGAAAAAATGCCCAGGCTATGCAAGGCTTAGCACCCATGCGACCTGAAGAGCCACCACGACTTGTGGTGAGATGCAGAGTTGTGTTTGAGGATGCAGTTGTTGACGTGCTTCCAGTACTACGTCTCTGTCCAGGAAGGCGCAACCTGACCTCGTCGTCACTAGCATCTTCCTCCACCTCCTCTGCTGACCTCATCTCTTGGCTGACTGTGGGTTGACAGTAAGTGGGATCTCCAACCTCATCATCATCACCCTGTGTGTTATCACACCCGTCGTCCTCAGAGCCAACCTGCTCCTGCCCTGACAAAAAACTAAAGTTGTCGCTCCAATCAGGTATTTGAGTCTTATCATCGTCTTCCTCATTGTCTCCACCAACAGGAGTTACAGTTTGGGAATGAGGGTCTACATTATGGTCAGAACCTTCTGCGTCTGGTCCTGGATCCGACTCATAAAGATTCTGGGCATCAGTGCAGATCATTTCCTCGTCTGGATTCACAGAAGCGCTGGAGTCGACCTCTGATTCCCAGGCTATAGTATGAGTAAACAGCTCTGCAGACTCAACCATCTGTTCTACCTCATACTCAGACGGGCAGCTGGAGATTTGGGAGCTGTGAGGAAGCAAGTGCGATTTGGGTGACACATTTGAGGACTGGAGTATTTGTGATGTTGAAGTTGATGTGGAGGAGAGCCCACTTAAAGGAGCACTTGATATCCGTTGAAGCACCTGCTGTTTTTGTGCCTCATCTGGAATTTGTAGCGATTGGCGTGGCCATAAGAAAGGGATCTTATCACATTGTCCGCTAAAAGAAGTAGACATTTTAGTTTGGCTGGAAGATGGTCTTTCTTCTGCAGATGTTACTGTTGCTTTAACACCTACCCCACGGACACAACCTTTTTTCCCCTTCCCAACACGCCTATTCCCCTTTCCACCAGCAGCAGGCCTTTTTCCACTCATTTTGGTGGTTAACTAATTCACAACTCTGGAGTTGTTTGCACAAAAAAACAATGGATGGTAACCGAGCAGAGCTGAGTGGCCAAACTGTGGTATTAGGCCAAAACTATTGGCTGGGTTAGATGCAGAAAAAAATTATATTCAATTTGCAACCTGATGGAGGTCAGTATAGATGGACTAATACAACAAGTCCCACACACAGCTAGAAGCCCAATATTTTTTCAGAGGTAGATGCAGAAAAAAATATATTCAGTTTGCAACCTGATGGAGGTCAGTATAGATGGACTAACAGAGAAAGTCCCACACACTACTAGAAGGCCAAATATTTTTTCAGAGCTAGATGCAGAAAAAAATTATATTCAGTTTGCAACCTGATGGAGGTCTGTATAGATGGATTAATAGAACAAGACCCACACACAGCTAGAAGCCCAATATTTTTTCAGAGCTAGATGCAGAAAAAAATTATATTCAGTTTGCAACCTGATGGAGGTCAGCATAGATGGATTAATAGAACAAGACCCACACACAGCTAGAAGCCCAATATTTTTTCAGAAGTAGATGCAGAAAAAAATATATTCAGTTTGCAACCTGATGGAGGTCAGTATAGATGGACTAACAGAGAAAGTCCCACACACTACTAGAAGGCCAAATATTTTTTCAGAGCTAGATGCAGAAAAAAATTACATTCAGTTTGCAACCTGATGGAGGTCTGTATAGATGGATTAATAGAACAAGACCCACACACAGCTAGAAGCCCAATATTTTTTCAGAGGTAGATGCAGAAAAAAATATATTCAGTTTGCAACCTGATGGAGGTCAGTATAGATGGACTAATACAACAAGTCCCACACACAGCTAGAAGCCCAATATTTTTTCAGAGGTAGATGCAGAAAAAAATATATTCAGTTTGCAACCTGATGGAGGTCAGTATAGGTGGACTAATAGAACAAGTCCCACACACTGCTAGAAGGCCAAATATTTTTTCAGAGCTAGATGCAGAAAAAAATTATATTCAGTTTGCAACCTGATGGAGGGCAGTATAGATGGATTAATAGAACAAGACCCACACACAGCTAGAAGCCCAATATTTTTTCAGAGGTAGATGCAGAAAAAAATTATATTCAGTTTGCAACCTGATGGAGGTTGTAACATACCTGGCGGCGTCCTTGCATGGTGGTCCATCTCTCACTGTGCAAGAGCGCGCACTTGATCTCCAATCCAAAATGTCTCTCTGGCTTCCCTCCATGCTGTCTGTTTGTGTCTGTTTCTGCTGCTTAAGGGTGGCGCCCGATCACTTCCTGCTTTTTGTACCTGCTGTGGGTCACACCCCTTGTGCGTCCTCAGCCTATTGCTGTCTGTCACCTGGTATATAGCTCAGCTGCTCCCATCTCTCCCTGCCTGAGCATAGTGTTTCATTCAGTGTGTGCTTTCACTCTGAAGGTGCCAGGTCTTGTTCTATGTCTCCTGCCTTGCGGTATCAGTTCCCGTGTCTGAACTGAGTCCTGTCTATGTCTCCTGTCTTGCGGTATCAGTTCCCATGTCTGAACTGAGTCCTGTCTATGTCTCCTGCCTTGCGGTATCAGTTCCCGTGTCTGAACTGAGTCCTGTCTATGTCTCCTGCCTTGCGGTATCAGTTCCCGTGTCTGAGCTGAGTCCTGTCTTTGTCTCCTGCCTTGCGGTATCAGTTCCCGTGTCTGAACTGAGTCCTGTCTGTGTACTCTTGCCTGCTGTCTTTCCTGGAGGCTGTATTTCCAGGCCTGTCTGAACACGCTCCTAGCCTGTTCCTCCCGCCTTCTAGGGGCCGATTACCTAGATCCGTTCCTGTATCTTGTCTGTCCTGTCTGTACACGCTCCTTGCCTGTTCGTCCCGCCTCTCTGGGGGCCGATTACCCAGACCTGCTCCTGTATCTTGTCTGTCCTGTCTGTACACGCTCCTTGCCTGTTCATCCTGCCTCTCTGGGGGCCGTATTCCCAGACCCGCTCCTGTATTCCGCTGCAGTGTCGGTCTCCTCCGTACACTCAGTTCCAGTCTGAACTCTCTCCTATCCTTTACCTGTTTTGCCTCTATGTCCGTTCCCTTCCTTTTTCTGCAGAGCCTGAACTCGTACCTAACTCCTGCTTGTTGTCTCTGTACTCCCGTTTGTGAGTTTGTGGTCCACTCGCTACTTCACTGCAAGTACCCTGTGGGTATCTGGCTCTGCCTTTCCCTTCCTGTCTGTTCCGTGTGAACAGAGCCCTGTCCCCCCTGCTCAGCCTTGCCTGCTCTGACTCCTTTGCTCACCGCTCCGGCGGTTCTAGCCTGCTCTGACTCCTTTGCTCACTGCTCCGGCGGTTCTAGCCTGCTCTGACTCCTTTGCTTACCGCTCTGGCGGTTCTAGCCTGCTCTGACTCCTTTGCTCGCTGCTCCGGCAGCCTTGCTCCGCTCTGACCCTTTTGCTCACTGCTCCGGCAGTCTCGCTCCGCTCTTATCCTTTTGCTCACTGCTCCGGCAGTCTTGCTCCACTCTTGCTCACCGCTCCAGGCGGTCTCGTCCTGCTTTACTCTTGCTCACTGCTCCGGCAGTCTCGCTCAGCTCTGACCCTTTGCTCACCGCTCTTGGCGGCCTTGTCCTGCTCTACTCTTGCTCACCGCTCCAGGCGGCCTTGTCCTGCCCTGTTCTCGCTCACCTCTCTGGGCGGCCTCACTCTGCTGTGTTTGTCCGCCACATCTGTGGTTCTGTTCCTGAGTCCCAGTGTGTACTGGGTCCTATCCCGCCAGTGTCCCTACCTGCTAGTGCCTCCCTGTTTGCACTCTAGGTGTGCTTGCCTGTCCCCCTCTGACTGTATTGTTCCTGAGTCCCAGTGTGTACTGGGTCCTATCCCGCCTGTGTTCCTACCTGCTAGTGCCTCCCTGTCTGCACTCTAGCTGTGCTTGCCTGTACCCCCCTGCCTGCATACCCGCCTGCCTGCATACCAGTCGTGCCTGCCTATACCCACCAGTCTGTGTGCCAGCCTACCAGTCTGTTCCTGTATTCCCCTGTGTGGGTCAACAGCCGTGTCCGGGGTCTGTCCTGGAGTAGCACCTGGTCCCTCTGCTCGGTTCCTCCTTGGTGCACTGGCGTCGTATGCCGTCGTGCGACCCTGGTCGGATCGGGTGAATACCTAGTTAAGCCCCTCCAGGCATTCACTCTCCGGCACGGTCCAGTGGAATCACTACAATCACACGCACACGCCGCTCAGCCCGGGCGTGTGCATTACAGCATGCTCAGGCCATGGTTCCCGTTGAGCCCCACGGCCTTCGCTCTCTGAGATGTTTTCCAGCGAATACGTGCATTAAAAATAAATAAATAAATTTTTTTTTCCTTAGCTAGTTCCAGGCGAAGTAAGCACCCGTCCAGATGGATCTTTCTGCACTCGTTCCTGCGGATCCGCCACGGTACTTTGGGGATCCAAAACAAAGTCGTGCATTTGTGGAGCAATGCATGCTACACTTCAAATCCTACCCTCTCTATTTTCCTTCCGATTGGGCTAAAGTGGCCTTTATGATTGACTACCTAGCGGGTGATGCCTTGAAATGGGTCACCCCCCTATGGGAAGCATGGGATCCTGTCGTCCTTGACCTGCAGGCCTTCCTGGTGGCCTTTCGTATGGTCTTCGATGATCCTAACCCGGAGGCTCCTGCTGAAGCTTCACTTCCCAATATCCCGGAGCAGCCCCGATGGGTAATCTGTGTGGGTAGCGCAATAGTCCTCCAGCCCAATGAGACTACTGCCCACCCAGAATCCTCACAGGGTGACTACGCTTTCCGGAATACTTCTCCCAACCTCAAGAGGCAGTCCAGACGTGCTAGACGTAGAGGCAAGCCGTCACGCCAGGGTCTGTCCTCCCTGAGACCTCCTGACCCCAACCTTGAAGTCCCTACTGAAGCTTCATCTCCCTGTATCCCGGAGAAGCCCCAACGGGTAATGTGCGTGGGTAGTGCACTGGTTCTCCTGCCCGAAGGGACTTCTGCCCATCCAGACTCCACACAGGAGAACTTCCTGCACCCGGCATCAGATGCTTCACCCACTTTAACCGGTGTGCATGTCCAAGGATGCTCCAAAGCTGTGGTTACCTCAGAGTCTGTGCACCCCTACTACCTGGCGGAGGACCCCCTGTTGCCTCCTGAATCCTCCGGGATACCACTCGATGACAAATGGAGTGAGATTTCTCTACACTCGGTAATCGATACTTTGTCCGCTTCGTCCTGTGAGCCTGACAATGGGTACCCCAAAGTGGTAGTTACCCCTGAGTCTCTACACCCCTCCGACCAGGCGGAGGACCTCCAGTTGTCTCCAGAACCCTTCGGGGTGCTACCTGGTAGCGAAAGGACGGAGACTCTCCTATACTCTGTACCTGATACCTCGCTCGCTTCGTCCAGTGAGTCCAAACTAGTGTACTCCGAAGCAGAGGTTACTCCCGAGTCTCTACACCCCTCCGACAAAGCGGAGGACCTCCAGTTGTCTCCAGAACCCTACGGGGTGCTACCTGGTAGCGAAAGGACAGAGACTCTCCTATACTCTGTACCTGATACCTCGCTCGCTTCGTCCAGTGAGTCCAACCTAGTGTACTCCGAAGCAGAGGTTACTCCCGAGTCTCTACACCCCTCCGACCAGGCGGAGGACCTCCAGTTGTCTCCAGAACCCTTTGGGGTGCCACCTGGTGGTGAATGGACAGAGACTTTCCTATACTCGGTACCCGATACCTCGCCTGCTTCCTCCAGTGAGTCCGACCTTGTGTACTCTGAAGCAGATGTTTTCTCTGAGCCTCTGCACTCTTCTGACCCGGCGGAGGACCTCCAGTTGTTTCCTGAATTCTCCGGGGTACCACCAGATAACAAAGAGACAGTGACTTTTCCTCATTATGTACCTGATAACCCGTCTATTTCTTCCTGTGAGCTTGACAAGATGTACCTCGAAGCAGAGATTACCCCCAAGTCTCTGTCCCCCTCCAACCCGGTGAAGGACTTCCAGTTGTCTCCTGTACCCTCTGGGGTGCCACCTGAAAATATGTGGAGAGAGACTTCCTTGTGTGCTGTTCCTGGTACTCCACCCGTTTCGTCTGTTGCTAAGGATGGCAGGAAAGGAGGTAGCATCCTAGCTAACCAGATGGGATCAATTTTTTCTGTGGACAGTGGAAGTGATCTCCTTGAAGTGAACGACTGGTCCTCGAATTCCCTGCGGAAGATTCTGGCAGGCCTGAAGAAGAGGGGGCGTAAGGGGGGGGGTACTGTAACATACCTGGCGGCGTCCTTGCATGGTGGTCCATCTCTCACTGTGCAAGAGTGCGCACTTGATCTCCAATCCAGAATGTCTCTCTGGCTTCCCTCCATGCTGTCTGTTTGTGTCTGTTTCTGCTGCTTAAGGGTGGCGCCCGATCACTTCCTGCTTTTTGTACCTGCTGTGGGTCACACCCCTTGTGCGTCCTCAGCCTTTTGCTGTCTGTCACCTGGTATATAGCTCAGCTGCTCCCATCTATCCCTGCCTGAGCATAGTGTTTCATTCAGTGTGTGCTTTCACTCTGAAGGTGCCAGGTCTCGTTCTATGTCTCCTGCCTTGCGGTATCAGTTCCCGTGTCTGAACTGAGTCCTGTCTATGTCTCCTGTCTTGCGGTATCAGTTCCCGTGTCTGAACTGAGTCCTGTCTATGTCTCCTGTCTTGCGGTATCAGTTCCCGTGTCTGAACTGAGTCCTGTCTATGTCTCCTGCCTTGCGGTATCAGTTCCCGTGTCTGAACTGAGTCCTGTCTATGTCTCCTGCCTTGCGGTATCAGTTCCCGTGTCTGAGCTGAGTCCTGTCTTTGTCTCCTGCCTTGCGGTATCAGTTCCCGTGTCTGAACTGAGTCCTGTCTGTGTACTCTTGCCTGCTGTCTTTCCTGGAGGCTGTATTTCCAGGCCTGTCTGAACACGCTCCTAGCCTGTTCCTCCCGCCTTCTAGGGGCCGATTACCTAGATCCGTTCCTGTATCTTGTCTGTCCTGTCTGTACACGCTCCTTGCCTGTTCGTCCCGCCTCTCTGGGGGCCGATTACCCAGACCTGCTCCTGTATCTTGTCTGTCCTGTCTGTACACGCTCCTTGCCTGTTCATCCTGCCTCTCTGGGGGCCGTATTCCCAGACCCGCTCCTGTATTCCGCTGCAGTGTCGGTCTCCTCCGTACACTCAGTTCCAGTCTGAACTCTCTCCTATCCTTTACCTGTTTTGCCTCTATGTCCGTTCCCTTCCTTTTTCTGCAGAGTCTGAACTCGTACCTAACTCCTGCTTGTTGTCTCTGTACTCCCGTTTGTGAGTTTGTGGTCCACTCGCTACTTCACTGCAAGTACCCTGTGGGTATCTGGCTCTGCCTTTCCCTTCCTGTCTGTTCCGTGTGAACAGAGCCCTGTCCCCCCTGCTCAGCCTTGCCTGCTCTGACTCCTTTGCTCACCGCTCCGGCGGTTCTAGCCTGCTCTGACTCCTTTGCTCACTGCTCCGGCGGTTCTAGCCTGCTCTGACTCCTTTGCTTACCGCTCCGGCGGTTCTAGCCTGCTCTGACTCCTTTGCTCGCTGCTCCGGCAGCCTTGCTCCGCTCTGACCCTTTTGCTCACTGCTCCGGCAGTCTCGCTCCGCTCTTATCCTTTTGCTCACTGCTCCGGCAGTCTTGCTCCACTCTTGCTCACCGCTCCAGGCGGTTTCGTCCTGCTTTACTCTTGCTCACTGCTCCGGCAGTCTCGCTCAGCTCTGACCCTTTGCTCACCGCTCTTGGCGGCCTTGTCCTGCTCTACTCTTGCTCACCGCTCCAGGCGGCCTTGTCCTGCCCTGTTCTCGCTCACCTCTCTGGGCGGCCTCACTCTGCTGTGTTTGTCCGCCACATCTGTGGTTCTGTTCCTGAGT
Source organism: Phyllobates terribilis (assembly GCF_046119375.1). Taxonomy (NCBI): domain Eukaryota; kingdom Metazoa; phylum Chordata; class Amphibia; order Anura; family Dendrobatidae; genus Phyllobates; species Phyllobates terribilis. The sequence goes on from NW_027362763.1 coordinate 629,638,071, forward strand.
TCCAGTGTGTACTGGGTCCTATCCCGCCAGTGTCCCTACCTGCTAGTGCCTCCCTGTTTGCACTCTAGGTGTGCTTGCCTGTCCCCCTCTGCCTGTATTGTTCCTGAGTCCCAGTGTGTACTGGGTCCTATCCCGCCTGTGTTCCTACCTGCTAGTGCCTCCCTGTCTGCACTCTAGCTGTGCTTGCCTGTACCCCCCTGCCTGCATACCCGCCTGCCTGCATACCAGTCGTGCCTGCCTATACCCACCAGTCTGTGTGCCAGCCTACCAGTCTGTTCCTGTATTCCCCTGTGTGGGTCAACAGCCGTGTCCGGGGTCTGTCCTGGAGTAGCACCTGGTCCCTCTGCTCGGTTCCTCCTTGGTGCACTGGCGTCGTATGCCGTCGTGCGACCCTGGTCGGATCGGGTGAATACCTAGTTAAGCCCCTCCAGGCATTCACTCTCCGGCACGGTCCAGTGGAATCACTACAATCACACGCACACGCCGCTCAGCCCGGGCGTGTGCATTACAGAGGTCAGTATAGATGGATTAATAGAACAAGACCCACACACAGCTAGAAGCCCAATATTTTTTCAGAGCTAGATGCAGAAAAAAATTATATTCAGTTTGCAACCTGATGGAGGTCAGTATAGATGGACTAACAGAGAAAGTCCCACACACTACTAGAAGGCCAAATATTTTTTCAGAGCTAGATGCAGGAAAAAATTATATTCAGTTTGCAACCTGATGGAGGTCTGTATAGATGGATTAATAGAACAAGACCCACACACAGCTAGAAGCCCAATATTTTTTCAGAGTTAGATGCAGAAAAAAATATATTCAGTTTGCAACCTGATGGAGGTCAGTATAGGTGGACTAATAGAACAAGTCCCACACACTGCTAGAAGGCCAAATATTTTTTCAGAGCTAGATGCAGAAAAAAATTATATTCAGTTTGCAACCTGATGGAGGTCAGTATAGATGGATTAATAGAACAAGACCCACACACAGCTAGAAGCCCAATATTTTTTCAGAGGTAGATGCAGAAAAAAATTATATTCAGTTTGCAACCTGATGGAGGTCAGTATAGATGGATTAATAGAACAAGACCCACACACAGCTAGAAGCCCAATATTTTTTTCAGAGCTAGATGCAGAAAAAAATTATATTCAGTTTGCAACCTGATGGAGGTCAGTATAGATGGATTAATAGAACAAGACCCACACACAGCTAGAAGCCCAATATTTTTTTCAGAGCTAGATGCAGAAAAAAATTATATTCAGTTTGCAACCTGATGGAGGTCAGTATAGATGGATTAATAGAACAAGACCCACACACAGCTAGAAGCCCAATATTTTTTTCAGAGCTAGATGCAGAAAAAAATTAGATTCAGTTTGCAACCTGATGGAGGTCAGTATAGATGGACTAATAGAATGATGCTATGCCCAAAAGATTTTACTTCACTAGGTGCAGTAAAAAAATTGGTATTCTATACATAGGTGGTATATCTTGCAACACAGATAGGCTACTCCACTGACTAACACACTCTGCAATAGGCAAAAAGGATTAGCTTTGCTAGATTCAGCCAAATGCTGTGAAAAAAACTTGCACAGCACTGGCACAGACCTGCCTGGCAAAAACTGATAGGAACTGATGTAACCTAGTCCTGAAAAGGACTCCAATTACAATTAGTCTTTACTCCCACAACCTATCTATTTAAGAGCACAGACCTGCCTGATAAAAAGTCGTAGGAAATGCTGTAACCTAGTCCTTAAAAGGACTGCAATCACAACTATTCCCTACTCCCAAGCTATCTGTATATTTGTGCGAAAATTGGCTTGAAATTAACAAGGTATAGCGCACACAGCAACAGCGGTGCCGTCTAACACGCAGCTGCAGCAGTGAGAAAATGGTGGCGACGGGGAAAATGGCTTGGTCTTATAGGGCAATGACATGTGACATACACTGCCAATGACACATGCCCTTGCTTGTGTGAAAAAAAGCACTTCGCTCCGTGTGTGCGCTGCTGATAGGCTGACAGATTGCACCTCCCCACTGTAAATGCGGGAAAGAGAAAAAAAAATGGAGATCTTCATTGTTCCTGCAGAGATCCATCCCCTGCCCCTCCCCCCACCCCGCTGTACACTCAAACTGCGTAATAACATTAATTTTCATCATTACTGAGAAAAAATCCAGTTATGATTTTGGTGCACGAACAGTTATCGAACATAACCTCGAACAGCCGAATTTTTCTCAAATTGTTCGTGTTCGCCGAACGGCTCGAACACCGCCCAAAACAGCTCGAATTTGAGATTGGCGAACAGTTCGATGAGAACAACGCTCATCTCTAGACATTACCCCTCTCTGAAAGTCTGATAAACGGCGGAAAAATGAGTAAGCCCCCATAAAATTTTTTCTCACCTTTTTTCAATTTTACCCCTGTGGGATACATATTCTACCCACACACATTTGGAACTCTCCTGGGTACCCTCACACATATTATTCCCTCATTTAGCGGATATTTTCACAAAAAAGTGAAATTTCCAAAAATTCAGAAAATTGGCTGAAAACGACGAAATATCAAAGACACATCGGGAGAATCACTCTGGAACTGAAATCGGAATGCTCACTGACATTTACCCTCTCTGAAAGACTGACATACACCGGAAATATGACAAAGTCCGAAAAAAACATTTTTCAACTTTTTTTCAAATTTTCCAATGTGGGATATATATTCTACTCACACCCATTTGGAAATCTCCTGGGTTACCCTCACACATATTATTCCCTCATTTAGCGGATATTTTCACAGAAAAGTGAAATTTTCAAAAATTCAGAAAATTGGCTGAAAACGATGAAATATGAAGGACACATCTGGAGAATCGCTCTGGAACTGAAATCGGAATGCTCACTGACATATCCCCTCTCTGAAAGTCTGACATACGCCGGAAATATGACAAAGTCCGAAAAAAACATTTTTCAACTTTTTTTCAAATTTTCCAATGTGGGATATATATTTTACCCACACACATTTGGAACTCTCCTGGGTCGCCGTCATACATATTATTCCCTCAATTAGCGGATACTCTCACAAAAAAATGAAATTTTCAAAAATTCCCACCCCCGTGGGATATATATTCTACACACACACATTTGGTACTCTCCTGGGGTACCCTGACACATATTATTCCCTCTATTAGTGGATATTTTCACAAAAAAGTGAAATTTTAAAAAATTGAGAAAATTGGCTGAAAATGACTAAATATCAAGGACTCATCGGGTGAATCGCTCTGGAACTGAAATGGTAATGCTCACTGACATTTCCCCTCTCTGAAAGTCTGATGAACGGTGGAAAAATGACTAAGTTCAAAAAAATTTTTTTTAAAACTTTTTTCAATTTTACCCCCGTGGGATATATATTCTACCCACACATATTTGGTACTCTCCTGGGGTACCCTCACACATATTATTCCCTCATTTAGCGGATATTTTCACAAAAAAGTGAAATTTTCAAAAATTCAGAAAATTGGCTGAAAATGATGAAATTTGAAGGACACATCTGGAGAATCGCTCTGGAACTGAAATCGGAATGCTCACTGACATATCCCCTCTCTGAAAGTCTGACACACGACGGGAAAAATGACAAAGTCCGAAAAAAAAAATTTTCAACTTTTTTTTTAAATTTTCCAATGTGGGATATATATTCTACCCACACACATTTGGAACTCTCTTGGGGTGCCCTCACACATATTATTCCCTCAATTAGTGGATATTTTCACAAAAAAGTGAAATTTTCCAAAATTCAGAAAATTGTATGAAAGCGACCAAATATCAAGGATTCATCGGGCGAATCATTCTGGAACTGAAATCGGAATGCTCACTGACATTGCCCCTCTCTGAAAGTCTGATAAACGGCGGAAAAATTAGTAAGCCCCAAAAAAAATTTTTCTCACCTTCTTTCAATTTTACCCCTGTGGGATACATATTCTACCCACACACATTTGAAACTCTCCTGGGTACCCTCACACATATTATTCCCTCATTTAGCGGACATTCTCACAAAAAAGTGAAATTTTCAAAAATTCAGAAAATTGGCTGAAAACGACTAAATATCAAGGACACATCGGGAGAATCGCTCTGGAACTGAAATCGGAATGCTCACTGACATTTCCCCTCTCTGAAAGTCTGACACATGGCGTAAAAATGACAAAGTCCGAAAAAAAAAAATGTCAACTTTTTTTCAAATTTTCCAATGTGGGATATATATTCTACCCACACACATTTGGAACTCTCCTGGGGTGCCCTCACACATATTAGTCCCTCATTTAGTGGATATTTTCACAAAAAAAGTGAAATTTTCAAAAATTCAGAAAATTGGCTGAAAACGTCTACATATCAAGGACTCATCGGGAGAATCGCTCTGGAACTGAAATCGGAATGCTCTCTGACATTTCCCCTCTCTGAAAGTTTGATAAATGGCAGAAAAATGACTAAGTAAAAAAAAATATTTTTTTCAACTTTTTTCAATTTTACCCCCGTGGGATATATTTTCTACCCACACACATTTGGAACTCTCTCTAGGTACTCTCACACATATTAGTCCCTCATTTAGCAGATTTTTTCGCAAAAAAGTGAAATTTTCAAAAATTCAGAAAATTGTCTGAAAACGACTACATATCAAGGACTCATCAGGCGAATCACTCTGGAACTGAAATCGGAATGCTTACTGCCATTTCCCCTCTCTGAAAGTTTGATAAATGGCAGAAAAATGACTAAGTAAAAAAAAATATTTTTTTCAAATTTTTTCAATTTTACCCCGTGGGATATATATTCTACCCACACACATTTGGTACTCTCCTGGGGTACCCTCACACATAATATTCCCTCAATCAGCGGATATTTTCACAAAAAAGTGAAACTTTCAAAAATTCAGAAAATTGGCTGAAAACGACTAAATATCAAGGACACATCGGGAGAATCGCTCTGGAACTGAAATGGGAATGCTCACTGACATTTCCCCTCTCTGAAAGTCTGATAAACGCTGGAAAAATGACTAAGTCCAAAAAAATGTTTTTTTCAACTTTTTTCAATTTTACCCCCTTTTGATATATATTCTACCCAAACACATTTGGAACTCTCCTGGGTTGCCCTCACACATATTATTCCCTCATTTAGTGGATATTTTCACAAAAAAGTGAAATTTTCAAAAATTCAGAAAATTGGCTGAAAACGACTACATATCATGGACTCATCGGGTGAATCGCTCTGGAACTGAAATAGTAATGCTCACCGACATTTACCCTCTCTGAAAGTCTGATGAACACCTGAAAAATGACTAAGTCCAAAAAAAATTAGTTTTCAACTTTTTTCAATTTTACCCCCGTTTGATATATATTCTACCCACACACATTTGGAAATCTCCTGGGGCACTCTCACACATATTATTCCCTCATTAAGCGGATATTTTCACAAAAAAGTGAAATTTTAAAAAATTTAGAAAATTGGCTGAAAACGAATACTTATCAATGACTCATCGGCGAATCACTCTGGAACTGAAATAGTAATGCTCAGTGGCATTTCCCCTCTCTGAAAGTCTGATAAACGTCAGAAAAATGACAAAGTCCCCAAAAAATTTTTTTAAAACTTTTTGCAATTTTACCCCCTTGGGATATATATTCTACCCACACTCATTTGGAACGCTCCTGGGGTACTCTCACACATATAAGTCCCTCATTTAGCAGATATTTTCACAAAAAAGTGAAATTTCAAAAACTCAGAAAATTGGCTGAAAGCGACGAAATATCTAAGACACATTGGGCGAATCGCATTGGAACTGAAATAGGAACGCTCACTGACATATCCCCATTCTGAAGGTCTGACACACGCCGTAAAAATGACAAAGTCCGAAAAAAATGTTTTTCCACTTTTTTAAAAATTTACCCCCGTGGGATATATATTCTACCCACACACATTTGGAACTCTCCTGGGTTACCCTCACACATATTATTCCCTCATTTAGTGGATATTTTCACAAAAAAGTGAAATTTTCAAAAATTCTGAAAATTGGCTGAAAACGACTACATATCAAGGACTCATCATGCGAATCACTCTGGAACTGAAATCTGAATGCTCAGTGACATTTCCCCTCTCTGAAAGTCTGACACACGCAGGAAAAATGACTAAGTCTGAAAAAAAAAATTTCAACTTTTTTCAATTTTACCCCTGTGGGATATATATTCTACCCACACACATTTGGTACTCTCCTGGGTTACCCTCACACATATTATTCCCTCATTTAGTGGATATTTTCACAAAAAAGTGAAATTTTCAAAAATTCAGAAAATTGGCTGAAAACGACTACATATCAAGGACTCATCAGTCGTATCGCTCTGGAACTGAAATCGGAATGCTCACTGACATTTCCCCTCTCTGTAAGTGTGATAAACGCCGGAAAAATGACAGTCCAAAAAAATCTTTTTTTCAACAGTTTTCAATTTTACTCCCGTGGGATATATATATTCTACCTTGACACATTTGGTACTCTCCTGGGGTACCCTCACACATATTATTCCCTTAATTAGCGGATATTTTCAGAATAAAGTGAAATTTTCAAAAATTCAGAAAATTGGCTGAAAAAGACTAAATATCAAGGACTCATTGGGCGAATTGCTCTGGAACTGAAATCGGAATGCTCACTGACATTTCCCCTCTCTGAAAGTCTGATAAACACCGGAAAAATGACTAAGTCCAAATATATATTTTTTTCAACCTATTTCAATTTTACCCCCGTGGGAAATATATTCTACCCACACACATTTGGAACTTTCCTGGGGTACTCTCACACATATTATTCCCTCATTTAGAGGATATTTTCACAAAAAAGTGAAATTTCCAAAAATTCAGAAAATTTTCTGAAAACGACAAAATATAAGGGACTCATCGGTCTAATCGCTCTGGAACTGAAATCGGAACACACACTGACATTTCCCCTCTCTGAAAGTCTGACACATGCTGGAAGAATGACTAAGTCCAAAAAAATATTTTTTTCAACTATTTTCAATTTTACCCCCGTGGGATATATATTCTACCCACACACATTTGGAACTCTCCTGGGGTACTCTGACACATATTATTCCCTAATTTAGTGGATATTTTCACAAAAAAGTGAAATTTTCAAAAATTCAGAAAATTGGCTGAAAACGACTACATATCAAGGACTCATCAGGCGAATCGCACTGGAACTGAAATCGGAATGCTCACTGACATTTCCCCTCTCTGAAAGAGTGATAAACGCCGGAAAAATGACAGTCCAAAAAAATATTTTTTTTAAACAGTTTTCAATTTTACTCCCGTGGGATATATATTCTACCCACACACATTTGGTACTCTCCTAGGGTACCCTCACACATATTATTCCCTCAATTAGCGGATATTTTCAGAATAAAGTGAAATTTCAAAAATTCAGAAAATTGGCTGAAAAAGACTAAATATCAAGGACTCATCGGGCGAATTGCTCTGGAACTGAAATCGGAATGCTCACTGACATTTCCCCTCTCTGAAAGTCTGACACACGCAGGAAAAATGACTAAGTCCGAAAAAAAAAAATTTCAACTTTTTTTCAAATTTACCCCTGTGGGATACATATTCTACTCACACACATTTGGAACTCTCCTGGGTTACCCTCACACATGTTATTCCCTCATTTAGTGGTTATTTTCACAAAAAAGTGAAATTTTCAAAAATTCAGAAAATTGGCTGAAAACGACAACATATCAAGAACTCATCAGGCGAATCACTCTGGAACTGAAATCGGAATACTCACTGACATTTCCCCTCTCTGAAAGTTTGATAAATGGCAGAAAAATGACTAAGTAAAAAATAATATTTTTTTCAACTTTTTTTCAAATTTACCCCCGTGGGATATATATTCTACCCACACACATTTGGTACTCTCCTGGGGTACCCTCACACATATTATTCCCTCAATTAGCAGATATTTTCAGAATAAAGTGAAATTTTCAAAAATTCAGAAAATTGGCTGAAAAAGACTAAATATCAAGGACTCATCAGGCGAATCGCTCTGGAACTGAAATCGGAATGCTCACTGACATTTCCCCTCTCTGAAATTCTGATAAACACCGGAAAAATGACTAAGTCCAAAAATATTTTTTTTTCAACCTATTTCAATTTTACCCCCGTGGGAAATATATTCTACCCACACACATTTGGAACTTTCCTGGGGTACTCTCACACATATTATTCCCTCATTTAGAGGATATTTTCAAAAAAAGGGAAATTTTAAAAAATTCTGAAAATTGGCTGAAAACGACTAAATATAAGGGACTCATCAGGCGAATCACTGTGGAACTGAAATCGAAATGCTCACTGACATTTCCCCTCTCTGAAAGTCTGACACACGCCGGAAAAATGACTAAGTCCGAAAAAAAAAATTTTCAACTTTTGTTCAAATTTTCCCCTGTGGGATATATATTCTACCAGACACATTTGGAACTCTCCTGGGTTACCCTCACACATATTATTCCCTCATTTAGTGGATATTTTCACAAAAAAGTAAAACTTTCAAAAATTCAGAAAATTGGCTGAAAACGAATACTTATCAATGACTCTTCGGGCGAATCGCTCTTGAACTGAAATCGGAACGCTCACTGACATTTCGCCTCTCTGAAAATCTGATCAATGCCGGAAAAATGACATGTCCAAAAAAATTTTTTTTTCAACTGTTTTCAATCTTACCCCCGTGGGATATATATTCTACCCACACACATTTGGTACTCTCCTGGGGCACCCTCACATATATTATTCCCTCAATTAGCGGATATTTTCACAAAAATAAGAAATTTTCAAAATCCAGAAAATTATCTGAAAACGACTAAATATCAAAGACTCATCGGACGAATCGCTCTGGAACTGAAATCGGAACGCTCACTGACATTTCCCCTCTCTGAAAGTCAAATAAACGCCGGAAAAATGACTAAGTCCAAAAAAAATTTGTTTTCAACTTTTTTCAATTTTACCCCCGTGGGATATATATTCTACCCACACACATTTGGTACTCTCCTGGGTCACCCTCACACATATTATTCCCTCAATTAGCGGATATTTTCACGAAAAAGAGAAATTTTCAAAAATTCAGAAAATTGTCTGAAAACGCCTAAATATCAAGGACTCATCTGGCGAATCGCTCTGGAACTGAAAACGTAATGCTCACTGACATTTCCCCTCTCTGAAAGTTAGATAAACGACGGAAAAATGACTAAGTTAAAAAAAAATTTGTTTTCAACTTTTTTCAATTTTTCCCCCGTGGGATATAAATTCTACCCACACACATTTGGTACTCTCCTGGGGCACTCTCACACATATTATTCCCTCATTTAGTGGATATTTTCACAAAAAAGTGAAATTTTAAAAAAATCAGAAAATTGGCTAAAAATGACTTCATATCAAGGACTCATCGGGCGAATCGCTCTGGAATTGAAATCGGAATCCTCACTGACATTTCCCCTCTCTGAAAGTCTGACACACGCCGGAAAAATGACTAAGTCCGCAAACAAAAATTTTCAACTTTTTTTCGAATTTACCCCTGTGGGATATATATACTACCCACACACATTTGGTACTCTCCTGGGATACTCTCACACATATTATTCCCTCAATTAGCGGATATTTTCACAGAAGAGAAATTTTCAAAAATTCAGAAAATTGGCTGAAAACGACTACATATCAAAGACTCATCAGGTGAATCGCTCTGGAACTGAAAGAGGAAGGCTCACTGACATTTCCCCACTCTGAAAGTCTGATTAACGGCGGAAAAATGACTAAGTCAAAAAATATATATTTTCAACTTTTTTCAATTTTACCCCGGTGGGATATATATTCTACCCACACACAATTGGTACTCTCCTGGGGTACCCTCACACATATTAGTTGATATTTTCACAAAAAAGTGACATTTTCAAAAATTATGAAAATTGGCTGAAAACGACTAAATATCAAGGACACATCGGGCGAATCGATCTGGAACTGAAATGGGAATTCTCACTGACATTTCCCCTCTCTGAAAGTCTGATAAACGCCGGAAAAATGACTAAGTCCAAAAAAATTTGTTTTCAACTTTTTTCAATTTTACCCCTGTGGGATATATATTCTACCCACACACATTTGGAACTCTCCTGGGGTACACTCACGCATATTATTCCCTCATTTAGCGGATATATTCACAAAAAAGTGAAATTTTTAAAAATTTGAAAATTGGCTGAAAACGACTAAATATCAAGGACTCATCAGCCAAATTGCTCTGGAACTGAAATCGGAACGCTCACTGACATTTCCCCTCTCTGAAAGTCTGATAAACGCCGGAAAAATGACTAGTTTAAAAAAAAATTTTTTTTCAACTTTTTTCAATTTTACCCCCATGGGATATATATTCTACCCACACACATTTAGAACTCTCCTGGGGTACACTCACGCATATTATTCCCTCATTTAGCAGATATTTTCACAAAAAAGTGAAATTTTCAAAAATTCAGAAAATTGGCTGAAAACGACTAAATATCAAGGAATCATCAGGCGAATTGCTCTGGAACTGAAATCGGAACGCTCACTGACATTTCCCCTCTCTGAAAGTCTGATAAACGGCAGAAAATTTACTAAGTCCAAAAAAATTTTTTTTTCAGCTTTTTTCTATTTTACCCCCGTGGAATATATATTCTACCCACACACATTTGTAACTCTCCTGGGGTACCCTCACATATTATTCCCTCATTTAGCAGATATTTTCACAAAAATGTTACATTTTCAAAAATTCTAAATTTGGCTGAAAACGACTAAATATTAACCCCTTAAGCCCCGAGGGTGGTTTGCATTTTAATGACCAGGCCAATTTTTACAATTCTGACCACTGTCACTTTATGAGGTAATTACTCTGGAGCGCTTCAACGGATCCCCCTGATTCTGAGATTCTTTTTTCGTGACATATTGTACTTCATGATTGTGGTAAAATTTCTTCGATATTACTTGCGTTTATTTGTGAAAAAAATGGAAAATTTAGAAAATTTTTCAATTTTCAAAATTTGAATTTTTATGCCCTTAAATCAGAGAGATATGTCACACAAAAGAGTTAATAAATAACATTTCCCACATGTCTACTTTACATCAGCCCAATTTTGGAATCAAAATTTATTTTGTTAGGGAGCTATAAGGGTTAAAAGTTGACCAGCGATTTCTCATTTTTCCAACAAAATTTACAAAACCATTTTTTTAGGGACCACATCACATTTGAAGTCACTTTGAGAGGTCTTTATGACAGAAAATACCAAAAAGTGACACCATTCTAAAAACTGCACCCCTCAAGGTGCTCAAAACCACATTCAAGAACTTTATTAACCCTTCAGGTGCTTCACAGGAATTTTTTGAATGTGGAAGAAAAAAATGAACATTTAACTTTTTTCACAAAAATGTTATTTTAGACCCAATTTTTTTTATTTTCACAGAGGTATCAAGAAAAGATGGACCCCAAAATTTGTTGTGCAATTTCCCCTGGGCATGCAGATACCCAATATGTGGGGAAAAAACACTGTTTGGGCGCACGGCAGGGCTCGGAATGGAAGGAGCGCCATTTGACTTTTTGATTGTAAAATTTGCTTGAATAATTAGCGGACGCCATGTTGTGTTTGGAGAGCCCCTGTGTGCCCAAACAATGGAGCTCCCCCACAAGTGACCCCATTTTGGAAACTAGACCCCCAAGGCACCTATCTAGATGCATAGTAATTACTTGGAACCCCCAGGTGCTTCACAAATTGATTCGTAAAATTGAAAAAGTGAAAAAAAAAACACTTTTTCATTTTTATGAATCAATTTGTGAAGCACCTGGGGGTTCCAAGTGCTCACTATGCATCTAGATAGGTGCCTTGGGGGGTCTAGTTTCCAAAATGGGGTCACTTGTGGGAAAGCTCCAATGTTTGGGCACACAGGGACTCTCCAAATGCAACATGGTATCCGCTAACAAATTGAATGGAAAATCGGCTCAAATTGTTAGCGGACACCAAGTTGCGTTTGGAGAGCCCCTGTGTGCCCAAACTTTGGAGCTCCCCCACAAGTGACCCCATTTTGGAAACTAGACCCCCAAAGGCACCTATCTAGATGCATAGTGAGCACTTGGAACCCCCAGGTGCTTCACAAATTGATTTGTAAAAATGAAAAAGTGAAAAAAAAAAACACTTTTTCATATTTATGAATCAATTTGTGAAACACCTGGGGGTTCCAAGTGCTCACTATGCATCTAGATAGGTGCCTTGGGGGGTCTAGTTTCCAAAATGGGGTCACTTGTGGGGGAGCTCCAATGTTTGGGCACACAGGGGCTCTCCAAACGCAACATGATGTCCGCTAACAATTTGAGCCGACAATTTGTTAGCGGATACCATGTTGCATTGTTCACCATGTTCACTGAAGGGGTTAACTAGTGGGACAGTTTTATAGGTCAGGTTGTTCTGGATGCGGCGATACCAAATATGTGTACTTTTATTGTTTTTTTTTGCTTTTTTTATAATAATATTTATTGATGGGTACATTATATTTTTATTTTTGGTGGATTATTTTATTTATTTATTTTTTATATTTTTGCAATTTTTTTTTTTTTTCACTTACTGACAGTTTTTATACTTAGGAAAAAGATTAGAACTGAAAAATAGGTTACCAAACACATATATGAAGGAGATAACAAGTATCTCCATATTGGAAACTATTCAGAGGACTATGTATCTAGGGCCATTCGTATAAATGACATATATCACAAAGTGCCTAAGCAAGAAGAAATACGAATATACGGCCAAAAAATATATAATAGAAAATATCTTTATTGAAAAAATATATATATAGATAAATAATCACAACATCATTACAGGTTATGGTGGCATGACATATGTCAGAAAACATTACAGAGAGATAAATACTTTATACTTTATACTTTAATACTTTATACTTTAATACTTTGTCCCACTATGGGACTTTCACTTTTTTTTCTCTGATCGCCTGCATGGCACAGGAATGCAGCACCATCCCTGTGTCATACAGGCTATCAGCGCTGCACAGTGAGAAGATTGTTTGGAGATGCACTGCGCATGTCCAAACAATCTTCCTGCTGTCTGGTGACCTGGATGTTGTCATGACGACATCGGGTCGTCATGGCAACACCCGGGAAGCCTCTGCAGACAGCGCTGGAAGCCGGAAGAGGAGGTGAGTATCTGCGATCACCTCCCCTTGCACCCGCAATGCTGCGATCGGCTGCGATCGACTTCGATCGCAGCATCGCAGGGGTTAATGTGCTGGGAGCGGTGCAGGACCACTCCCTGCACATAGTACCGGGTGTCAGCTGTGACAATCAGCTGAAACCTGGCGGCGATCGCGCCCGCACAGCCTGTGTGCGCGCGCGATGACGTACTAATACGGGCCTGGCTCTTAAGTCCCAGGGCACAGACGCGTATTAGTACGTCAGATGTTATTAAGGGGTTAAGGACTCATCAGGTGAATTGCTCTGGAACTGAAATCCGAATGCTCACTGACATTTCCCCTCTCTGAAAGTCTGCTAAACGGCGGAAAAATGACTAGTTTCAAAAAAAAAATGTTTTCAACTTTTTCAAATTTTACCCCTGTGGGATATAAATTCTACCCACACACATTTGGAACTCTCCTGGGGTACACTCACACATATTATTCCCTCATTTAGCGGATATATTCACAAAAAAGTGAAATTTTCAAAAATTCAGAAAATTGGCTGAAAACGACTAAATATCAAGGACTCATCAGGCGAATCGCTCTGGAACTGCAATCGTAATGCTCACTGACATTTCCCCTCTCTGAAAGTCTGATAAATGTGGGAAAAATTACTAATCCCCAAAAAATGTTTTTTCAACTTTTTTTAATTTTACCGCCGTGGGATATACATTCTACCCACACACATTTGGAACTCAACTGGGGTACCCTCACACATATTATTCCCTCATTTAGCAGATATTTTCGCAAAAAAGTGAAATTTTCAAAAATTCATAAAATTGGCTGAAAATGACTAAATATCAACGACTCATCAGGCGAATCGCTCTGGAACTGAAATCGGAATGCTCACTGACATTTCCCCTCTCTGAAAGTCTGATAAACGGCGGAAAAAAGACTAAGTCCCCCAAAATTTTTTTTTTCAACTTTTCTCAATTTTACCCCCGTGGAATATATATTCTACCCACACACATTTGGAACTCTCCTGGGGTACCCTCACATATATTATTCCCTCATTTAGCAGATATTTTCACAAAAAAGTGAAATTTTCAAAAATTCAGAAAATTGGGTGAAAACGACTAAATATCAAGGAATCATCAGGCGAATTGCTCTGGAACTGAAATCGGAACACTCACTGACATTTCCCCTCTCTGAAAGTCTGATAAACGGCGGAAAAATGACTAAGTCCCCCAAAAAAATTTTCAACTTTTTTTCAAATTTACCCCCGTGGGATATATATTCTACCCACACACATTTGGAACTCTCCTGGGTTACCCTCACACATATTATTCCCTCATTTAGTGGATATTTTCACAAAAAAGTAACATTTTCAAAAATTCTGAAAATTGGCTGAAAACGACTAAATATCAAGGACTTTTTGGGCGAATCGCTCTGGAACTGAAATCGGAATGCTCACTGACATTTCCCCTCTCTGAAAGTCTGATAAACGTGGGAAAAATGACAGTCCAAAAAAATATTTTTTTCAACTTTTTTCAATTTTACCCCTGTGGAATATATATTCTACCCACACACATTTGGTACTCTCCTGGGGTACCCTCACACATATTATTCCCTCATTTAGTGGATATTTTCACAAAAAAGTGAAATTTTTAAAAATTCAGAAAATTGGCTGAAAACGACTAAATATCAAGGACTCATCGGGTGAATCGCTCTGGAACTGAAATCGGAACGCTCACTGACATTTCCCCTCTCTGAAAGTCTGATAAACGGCGGAAAAATTACTAAGTCCCAAAAATTTTTTTTATCATTTTTTTCAATTTTACCCCCATGGGATATACATTCTACCCACACACATTTGGTACTCTCCTGGGGTACCCTCACACATATTATTCAATCATTTAGCGGATATTTTCACAAAAAAGTGAAATTTTCAAAAATTCTGAAAATTGGCTGAAAACGTCTAAATATCAAGGACTCATCAGACGAATCACTCTGGAACTGAAATCGGAATGCTCACTGACATTTCCCCTCTCTGAAAGTCTGATAAACGCCAGAAAAATTACTAAGTCCAAAAAATTTTTTTTTCAACTTTTTTCAATTTTACCCCCGTGGGATATATATTCTACCCACACACATTTGGAACTCTCCTGGGGTACTCTCACACATATTATTCCCTCATTTAGTGGATATTTTCACAAAAAAGTGAAATTTTCAAAAATTCTGAAAATTGGCTGAAAACGACTAAATATCAAGGACTCATCACGCGAATTGCTCTGAGACTGAAACCAGAACGCTCACTGACATTTCCCCTCTCTGAAAGTCTGAAAAACGCAGAAAAATTAATAAGGGCAAAAAAAAATTTTTTTCAACTTTTTTTAATTTTACCCCCGTGGGATATATATTCTACCCACACACATTTGGAACTCTCCAGGAGTACCCTCACACATATGATTCCCTCATTTACCAGATATTTTTACAAAGAAGTGAAATTTTCAAAAATTCAGAAAATTGGCTGAAAACAACTTAATATCAAGGACTCATCAGGCAAATCGCTCTGGAACTGAAACAGGAATGCTCACTGACATTTCCCCACTCTGAAAGACTGATAAACGCCGGAAAAAGGACTAAGTCCAAAAAATTTTTCTTTTCAGCTATTTTCAATTTTACACCCATGGGATATATATTCTACCCACAGACATTTGGAACTCTCCTGGGGTACCCTCACACATATTATTCCCTCATTTGGCTGATATTTTCACAAAAAAGTGAATTTTTCAAAAATTCAGAAAATTGGCTGAAAACTACTAAATATCAAGGACTCATCAGGCGAATCGCTCTGGAACTGAAACAGGAATGCTCACTGACATTTCCCCTCTCTGAAAGTCTGATAAACGCCAGAAAAATTACTAAGTCCCAAAATTTTTTTTTTTTAACTTTTTTCAATTTTACCCCCGTGTGATATATATTCTACCCACACACATTTGGAACTCTCCTGGGGTACCCTTACACATATTATTCCCTCATCTAGCGGATATTTTCACAAAAGAGTGAAATTTTCAAAAATTCAGAAAATTGGCTGAAAATGACTAAATATCAAGGACTCATCAGGCGAACCGCTCTGGAACTGAACTCATAATGCTCACTGACATTTCCCCACTCTGAAAGACTGATAAACGCAGGAAAAATGACTAAGTCCAAAAAATATTTTTTTTTCAACTATTTTCAATTTTATGCCCATGGGATATATATTCTACCCACACACATTTGGAACTCTCCTGGGGTACCTTCACACATATTATTCCCTCATTTAGCAGATATTTTCACAAAAAAGTGAAATTTTCAAAAATTCAGAAAATTGGCTAAAAGCGACTAAATATCAAGGACTCATCAGGAGAAACGCTCTGGAACTGAAATAGGAATGCTCACTGACATTTCTCCTCTCTGAAAGTCTGATAAAAGCTGGAAAAATTACTAAGTCCAAAAAATTTTTTTTTTCAACTTTTTTCAATTTTACCCCGTGTGATATATATTCTACCCACACACATTTGGAACTCTCCTGGAGTACCCTCACACATATTATTCCCTCATTTAGTGGATATTTTCAGAAAAAAGTGAAATTTTCAAAAATTCATAAAATTGGCTGAAAACGACTAAATATCAAGGACTCATCAGGTGAATCGCTCTGGAACTGAAATCAGAACGCTCACTGACATTTCCTCTCTCTGAAAGTCTGATAAACGCCAGAAAAATGACTAAGTCCAAAAAAATTTTTTTTTCAACTTTACTCCCGTGGGATATATATTCTACCTGCCAGGCGCCGGGCGCTTGCTGGATCAGAAATGGGTTCTGAATCATGAGTGGATTCTGTGGTCTCCCATTCTGGTTCAGCATAGCCGTCGGTCCCAACGCCTAGCCAATACACGAGAGGTACAAGTGGTATTTCGTGTATTTGTGCCTAGCAACATAAAGCACAGGTTGCGGAGAGAGACCAGGCCACCGCAGCCTAAATCTAAAATGCATCGCACTGATCATGCCCGTGGCATGGCGCACCGTGATTGGTGGTTCAGGAACCAGCTAATCCGGTGACCTGGCACCGCCTGATTGGTCACAGGCGAAGTCACCAATGGTGCGACAGTGGGGCAGGGCTTAGTTTTTAAAATGTCCGACCACAAACAGGGTGGCGCGCTCAGATCATTTGAGCTAGCTGCTTGGTTGTGCACGCTTCTCTCCTGAGCTCCTCCAAGAGCCATATTGAGCGGGTCGGCTCAGTCCGGTAGCTCGCCGGCTGAGTGCACGAGTATCTGGCGGAAATCACTCCCGCACACTAGCGTCATCTCCTATAGTGTAGCGCCTGTACCGTAGACAGGGCTACTGCTCCTAGTCCGGTCACACGTCTCCCTGCGGTTCTTGGAGATAGTGTGAACCGCTTTAGCGCCAATCCCAATAGCGTAGCGCCTGTATCAAAGACAGGGCTACTGCTGTACCCACGGTCGCACATCTCCCTGCGGTTCTTGGAGATTGTACAAACCGTCTTACCCTTCCGTGTGCTTTAACACGAAGGGCTAAGATTTTGTTAGGTGCGTCGCCGGTCGCTCACCCTCTGTGCAGTCAATGGAGATGGAGCATACCGCTATACCCTGTCCGGTGTGAAGTTAACACGGAGGGGTTATCTTTAGTTGTTTGTCTTCCCTTCTCACCCGGGAAGAGTTCGGCAGCAGTCCAACAGGCTGCATCGAGGACCCCAGGGTCGGTTGCGTTCCTATTTAATAAAGTGTTTGCAACCGTCCCACTAACACTGCCCACACACATTTGGTACTCTCCTGGGGTACCCTCACACATATGATTCCCTCATTTACCAGATATTTTTACAAAAAAGTGAAATTTTCAAAAATTCTGAAAATTGGCTGAAAACAACTTAATATCAAGGACTCATCAGGCAAATCGCTCTGGAACTGAAATCGGAACGCTCACTGACATTTCCTCTCTCTGAAAGTCTGATAAACGCCGGAAAAATGACTAAGTCCAAAAAAACTTTTTTTTCAACTTTTTTCAATTTTACCCCCGTGGGATATATATTCTACCCACACACATTTGGTACTCTCCTGGGGTACCCTCACACATATTATTCCCTCAATTAGCAGATATTTTCACAAAAAAGTGAAATTTTCAAAAATTCAGAAAATTGGCTGAAAACGACGAAATATCAAGGACACATGGGCGAATCACTCTGGAACTGAAATTGGAATGCTCACTGACATTTCCCCACTCTGGAAGACTGATAAAAGCCAGAAAAATTACTAAGTCCCAAAAAATTTTTTTTTTTAACTTTTTTCAATTTTACCCCCGTGGGATATATATTCTACCCATACACATTTGGAATGCTCCTGGAGTACCCTCACATATATTATTCCCTCATTTAGCAGATATTTTCACAAAAAAGTGAAATTTTCAAAAATTCTGAAAATTGGCTGAAAACGACTAAATATCAAGGACTCATCAGGCGAATCGCTCTGGAACTGAAATCGGAACGCTCACTGACATTTCCCCTGTCTGAAAGTCTGATAAACGGCAGAAAAATGACAAAGTTCAAAAAAAAATTTTTTTCAACTTTTTTCAATTTTACCCCTGTGGGATATATATTCTACCCACAAACATTTGGAAATCTCCTGGAGTACCCTCACACATATTATTCCCTCATGTAGCGGATATTTTAACAAAAAAGTGAAATTTTCAAAAATTCAGAAAATTGGCTGAAAACAAATAAATATCAAGGACTCATCAGGCAATCACTCTGGAACTGAAATCGGAATGCTCACTGACATTTCCCCTCTCTGAAAGTCTGATAAACGGCAGAAAAATGACAAAGTCCAAAAAAAATTTTTTTTCAACTTTTTCAATTTTACCCCCGTGGGATATATATTCTACCCACACACATTTGGAACTTTCCTGGAGTACCCTCACACATATTATTCCCTCATTTAGTGGATATTTTCACAAAAAAGTGAAATTTTCAAAAATTCATAAAATTGGCTGAAAACGACTAAATATGAAGGACTCATCAGGCGAATCGCTCTGGAGCTGAAATCAGAACGCTTACTGACATTTCCTCTCTAAAAGTATGATAAATGGCAGAAAAATTACCAAGTCCCAAAAAATTTTTTTTTTAACTTTTTTCAATTTTACCCCCGTGGGATATATATTCTACCCACACACATTTGGAACTCTCCTGGAGTACCCTCACACATATTATTCCCTCATTTAGCGGATATTTCACAAAAAAGTGACATTTTCAAAAATTCAGAAAATTGGCTGAAAACGACTAAATATCAAGGACTCATCAGGCGAATCGCTCTGGAACTGAAATCGTAATGCTCACTTACATTTCCCCTCGCTCAAAGTCTTATAAACTGCGGAAAAATGACTAAGTCCAAAACAAAATTTTTTTCAACTCTTTTCAATTTTACCCCCGTGGGATATATATTCTACCCACACACATTTGGCACTCTCCTGGAGTACCCTCACACATATTATTCCCTCATTTAGCGGATATTTTCAAAAAAAGGGAAATTTTCAAAAATTCAGAAAATTGGCTAAAAGCGATTAAATATCAAGGACTCATCAGGCGAATCGCTCTGGTACTGAAATCGGAATGCTCACTGACATTTCCTCTCTCTGAAAGTCTGAAAAACGCAGAAAAATGACTAAGGGCAAAAAAAATTTTTTTTAAACTTTTTTCAATTTTACCCCCGTGGGATATATATTCTACCCACACACATTTGGAACTCTCCAGGAGTACTCTCACACATATGATTCCCTCATTTACCAGATATTTTTACAAAAAAGTGAAATTTTCAAAAATTCAGAAAATTGGCTGAAAACAACATAATATCAAGGACTCATCAAGCAAATCGCTCAGGAACTGAAATCGGAACGCTCACTGACATTTCCTCTCTCTGAAAGTATGATAAATGCCAGAAAAATTACTAAAAATTCAGAAATATGGCTGAAAACGACGAAATATCTAGGACACATAGGGTGAATCACTCTGGAAATGAAATCGGAATGCTCACTGACATTTCCCCTCGCTCAAAGTCTTATAAACTGCGGAAAAATGACTAAGTCCAAAAAAATTTTCTTTTCAACTATTTTCAATTTTACCTCCATGGGATATATATTCTACCCACACACATTTGGAAGTCTCCTGGGGTACCCTCACACATATTATTCCCTCATTTGGCGGATATTTTCACAAAAAAGTGAATTTTTCAAAAATTCAGAAAATTGGCTGAAAACGACTAAATATCAAGGACTCATCAGGCGAATTGCTCTGGAACTGAAATCGGAATGCTCACTGACATTTCCCCTCTCTGAAATTCTAATAAACGCCGCAAAAATGACTAAGTCCAAAAAAATGTTTTTTTCAACTATTTTCAATTTTACGCCAATGGGATAAATATTCTGCCCACACACATTTGGAACTCTCCTGGAGTACCCTCACACATATTATTCCCTCATTTAGTGGATATTTTCACAAAAAAGTGAAATTTTCAAAAATTCAGAAAATTGGCTGAAAACGACTAAATATCAAGGACTCATCAGGCAATCACTCTGGAACTGAAATCGGAATGCTCACTGACATTTCCCCTCTCTGAAACTCTGATAAACGGCGGAAAAATGACTAAGTCCAAAAAAATGTTTTCAACTTTTTTCATTTTACCCCCGTGTGATATATATTCTACCCACACACATTTGGAACTCTCCTGGGGTACCCTCAGACATATTATTCCCTCATTTAGCGGATATTTTCACAAAAAAGTGAAATTTTCAAAAATTCTGAAAATTGGCTGAAAACTACTAAATATCAAGGACTCATCAGGTGAATCGCTCTGGAACTGAAATCTGAACGCTCACTGACATTTTCCCTCTCTGAAAGTCTGATAAAATCCCAAAAAATTTTTTTTCAACTATTTTCAATTTTACCCCTTGGGATATATATTCTACCCACACACATTTGGAACTCTCCTGGGGTACCCTCACACATTATTCCCTCATTTAGCGGATAGTTTTACAAAAAAGTGAAATTTTCAAAAATTAAAAAAATTGTCTAAAAGCGACTAAATATCAAGGACTCATCAGGCGAATCGCTCTGGAACTGAAACAGGAATGCTCACTGACATTTCCCCTCTCTGATAGTCTGATAAACGCCAGAAAAAAGACAAAGTCCAAAAAAAATCTTTTTTCAACTTTTTTCAATTTTACCCCCATGGGATATATATTCTACCCACACACATTTGCAACTCTCCTGGAGTACCCTCACACATATTATTCCCTAATTTAGTGGATATTTTCACAAAAAAGTGAAATTTTCAAAAATTCTTAAAATTGGCTGAAAACGACTAAATATCAAGGACTCATCATGTGAATCGCTCTGGAACTGAAATCGGACCGTTCTCTGACATTTCCCCTCTGTGAAAGTCTGATAAACGCCAGAAAAAAGAGTAAGTCCAAAAAAACATTTTTTTCAACTTTTTTCTACTTTAATCCGTGGGATATATATTCTACCCAAAAAGATTTGGAACTCTGCTGGAGTGCCCTCACAAATATTATTCCCTCATTTAGCGGATATTTTCACAAAAAAGTGAAATTTTCAAAAAATTCAGAAAAATAGCTGAAAACGACTAAATATCAAGGACTCATCAGGCGAATCGCTCTGGAACTGAAATCGGAATGCTCACTGACATTTCCCCTCTCTGAAAGTCTGATAAGCAGCAGAAAAATTACTAAGTCTAAAAAAAAATTTTTTTTCAACTTTTTTCAATTTTACCCCCGTGGGATATAAATTTTACCCACACACATTTGGAACTCTCCTGGGGTACCCTCACACATATTATTCCCTCATTTAGCAGATATTTTCACAAAAAAGTGAAATTTTCAAAAATTCTGAAAATTGGCTGAAAACGACTAAATTTCAAGGACTCATCAGGCGAATCGCTCTGGAACTGAAATCGGAATGCTCACTGACATTTTCCCTCTCTGAAAGTCTGATAAACGGCGCAAAAATGACTAAGTCCAAAAAAACTTTTTTCAACTTTACCCCGTGGGATATATATTCTACCCACACACATTTTGTACTTTCCTGGGGTACCCTCACACATATTATTCCCTCATTTAGTGGATATTTTCACAAAAAAGTGAAATTTTCAAAAATTCAGAAAATTGGCTGAAAATGACTAAATATCAAGGACTCATCAGGCGAATCGCTCTGGAACTGAAATCGGAATGCTCACTGACATGTCCCCTCTCTGAAAGTCTGATAGACGGCAAAAAAATTTACTAAGTCCCCCAAAAAATTTTTTTCAACTTTTTTCAATTTTAACCCCGTGCGATCTATATTCTACCCACACACATTTTGAACTTTCCTGGGGTACCCTCACACATATTATTCCCTCATTTAGTGGATAATTTCACAAAAAAGTGAAGTTTTCAAAAATTCAGAAAATTGGCTGAAAACGAATAAATATCAAGGACTCATCAGGCGAATCGCTCTGGAACTGAAATCGGAACGCTCACTGACATTTTCCCTCTCTGAAAGTCTGATGAATGCCAGAAAAATGACTAAATCCCCACAATTTTTTTTTTAAATATTACCCCCGTAGGATTTATATTCTACCCACACACATTTGGATCTCTCCTGGGGTACCCTCACACATATTATTCCCTCATTTAGTGGATAATTTCACAAAAAATTGAAATTTTCAAAAATACTGAAAATTGTATGAAGACGACTCAATATCAAGGACTCATCAGTCGAATCGCTTTGGAACTGAAATCGAAACGCTCACTGACATTTTCCCTCTCTGAAAGTCTGATAAACGCCAGAAAAATGACTAATCGAAAAAGACTTTATTTTCAACTTTTTTCAATTTTACCCCCGTGGGATATATATTCTACCCACACACATTTTGTACTCACCTGGGGTACCCTCACACATATTTTTCCCTCATTTAGTGGATAATTTCACAAAAAAGTGAAATTTTCAAAAATTCAGAAAATTGGCTGAAAAAAATAAATATCAAGGACTCATCAGGCAATCACTCTGGAACTGAAATCGGAATGCTCACTGACATTTCCCCTCTCTGAAAGTCTGATAAACGCCAGAAAAATGACTAATCCAAAAAGACTTTATTTTCAACTTTTTTCAATTTTACCCCCGTGGGATATATATTCTACCCACACACATTTTGTACTCACCTGGGGTACCCTCACACATATTATTCCCTCATTTAGCGGATATTTTCACAAAAAAGTGAAATTTTCAAAAATTCAGAAAATTGGCTGAAAACGACTAAATATCAAGGACTCATCAGGCGATTCGCTCTGGAACTGAAATCGGAACGCTCACTGATATTTTCCCTCTCTGAAAATCTGATAAACGCCAGAAAAATGAGAAATTCCAAAAAAAACTTTTTTTTCAACTTTTTTCAATTTTAGCCCCGTGGGATATATATTCTACCCACACACATTTGGAACTCTCCTGGGGTACCCTCACACACATTATTCCATAATTTAGCGGATATTTTCACAAAAAAGTGAAATTTACAAAAATTCAGAAAATTGGCTGAAAACGATGAAATATCAAGGACTCATCAGGCGAATCGCTCTGGAACTGAAATCGGAATGCTCACTGACATGTCCCCTCTCTGAAAGTCTGATAAACGGCAAAAAAAATTACTAAGTCGCCCAAAAAATTTTTTTAAACTTTTTTTAATTTTGCCCCCTTGGGATATATATTCTACCCACACACATTTGGAGCTCTCCTGGGGTACCCTCACACATATTATTCCCTCAATTAGCAGATATTTTCACAAAAAAGTGAAATTTTCAAAAATTTAGAAAATTGGCTGAAAACGACGAAATATCTAGGACACATCGGGCGAATCGCTCTGGAACTGAAATCGAAACGCACACTGACATTTCCCCTCTCTGAAATTCTGACAAATGCCGGAAAAATGACTAAGTCCAAAAAATTTTTTTTTTCAACTTTTTTCAATTTTACCCCCGTGGGAAATATATTCTACCCACATACATTTAGAACCCTCCTGGAGTACCCTCACACATATTATTCCCTCATTTAGCAGATATTTTCACAAAAAAGTGAAATTTTAAAAAATTCTGAAAATTGGCTCAAAGCGACTAAATATAAAGGAGTCATCAGGCGAATCGCTCTGGAACTGAAATAGGAACGCTCACTGACATTTCCCCTCTCTGAAAGACTGATAAACGCCGGAAAAATGACTAAGTCCAAAAAAAATTTTTTTTCAACTATTTTCAATTTTACGCCAATGGGATAAATATTCTGCCCACACACATTTGGAACTCTCCTGGAGTACCCTCACACATATTATTCCCTCATTTAGCGGATATTTTCACAAAAAAGTGAAATTTTCAAAAATTCAGAAAATTGGCTGAAAACGACTAAATATCAAGGACTCATCAGGCAATCACTCTGGAACTGAAATCGGAATGCTCACTGACATTTCCCCTCTCTGAAAGTCTGATAAACGGCGGAAAAATGACTAAGTCCAAAAAAATGTTTTCAACTTTTTTCATTTTACCCCCGTGTGATATATATTCTACCCACACACATTTGGAACTCTCCTGGGGTACCCTCAGACATATTATTCCCTCATTTAGCGGATATTTTCACAAAAAAGTGAAATTTTCAAAAATTCTGAAAATTGGCTGAAAACGACTAAATATCAAGGACTCATTAGGCGAATCGCTCTGGAACTGAAATCGGAACGCTCACTGACATTTTCCCTCTCTGAAAGTCTGATAAAATCCAAAAAAATTTTTTTTCAACTTTTTTCAATTTTACCCCTTGGGATATATATTCTACCCACACACATTTGGAACTCTCCTGGGGTACCCTCACACATTATTCCCTCATTTAGCGGATAGTTTTACAAAAAAGTGAAATTTTCAAAAATTAAAAAAATTGGCTAAAAGCGACTAAATATCAAGGACTCATCAGGCGAATCGCTCTGAAACTGAAACAGGAATGCTCACTGACATTTCCTCTCTCTGACAGTCTGATAAACGCCAGAAAAAAGACAAAGTCCAAAAAAAATCTTTTTTCAACTTTTTTCAATTTTACCCCCGTGGGATATATATTCTACCCACACACATTTTGTACTCACCTGGGGTACCCTCACACATATTTTTCCCTCATTTAGTGGATAATTTCACAAAAAAGTGAAATTTTCAAAAATTCAGAAAATTGGCTGAAAAAAATAAATATCAAGGACTCATCAGGCAATCACTCTGGAACTGAAATCGGAATGCTCACTGACATTTCCCCTCTCTGAAAGTCTGATAAACGCCAGAAAAATGACTAATCCAAAAAGACTTTATTTTCAACTTTTTTCAATTTTACCCCCGTGGGATATATATTCTACCCACACACATTTTGTACTCACCTGGGGTACCCTCACACATATTATTCCCTCATTTAGCGGATATTTTCACAAAAAAGTGAAATTTTCAAAAATTCAGAAAATTGGCTGAAAACGACTAAATATCAAGGACTCATCAGGCGATTCGCTCTGGAACTGAAATCGGAACGCTCACTGATATTTTCCCTCTCTGAAAATCTGATAAACGCCAGAAAAATGAGAAATTCCAAAAAAAACTTTTTTTTCAACTTTTTTCAATTTTAGCCCCGTGGGATATATATTCTACCCACACACATTTGGAACTCTCCTGGGGTACCCTCACACACATTATTCCATAATTTAGCGGATATTTTCACAAAAAAGTGAAATTTACAAAAATTCAGAAAATTGGCTGAAAACGATGAAATATCAAGGACTCATCAGGCGAATCGCTCTGGAACTGAAATCGGAATGCTCACTGACATGTCCCCTCTCTGAAAGTCTGATAAACGGCAAAAAAAATTACTAAGTCGCCCAAAAAATTTTTTTAAACTTTTTTTAATTTTGCCCCCTTGGGATATATATTCTACCCACACACATTTGGAGCTCTCCTGGGGTACCCTCACACATATTATTCCCTCAATTAGCAGATATTTTCACAAAAAAGTGAAATTTTCAAAAATTTAGAAAATTGGCTGAAAACGACGAAATATCTAGGACACATCGGGCGAATCGCTCTGGAACTGAAATCGAAACGCACACTGACATTTCCCCTCTCTGAAATTCTGACAAATGCCGGAAAAATGACTAAGTCCAAAAAATTTTTTTTTTCAACTTTTTTCAATTTTACCCCCGTGGGAAATATATTCTACCCACATACATTTAGAACCCTCCTGGAGTACCCTCACACATATTATTCCCTCATTTAGCAGATATTTTCACAAAAAAGTGAAATTTTAAAAAATTCTGAAAATTGGCTCAAAGCGACTAAATATAAAGGAGTCATCAGGCGAATCGCTCTGGAACTGAAATAGGAACGCTCACTGACATTTCCCCTCTCTGAAAGACTGATAAACGCCGGAAAAATGACTAAGTCCAAAAAAAATTTTTTTTCAACTATTTTCAATTTTACGCCAATGGGATAAATATTCTGCCCACACACATTTGGAACTCTCCTGGAGTACCCTCACACATATTATTCCCTCATTTAGCGGATATTTTCACAAAAAAGTGAAATTTTCAAAAATTCAGAAAATTGGCTGAAAACGACTAAATATCAAGGACTCATCAGGCAATCACTCTGGAACTGAAATCGGAATGCTCACTGACATTTCCCCTCTCTGAAAGTCTGATAAACGGCGGAAAAATGACTAAGTCCAAAAAAATGTTTTCAACTTTTTTCATTTTACCCCCGTGTGATATATATTCTACCCACACACATTTGGAACTCTCCTGGGGTACCCTCAGACATATTATTCCCTCATTTAGCGGATATTTTCACAAAAAAGTGAAATTTTCAAAAATTCTGAAAATTGGCTGAAAACGACTAAATATCAAGGACTCATTAGGCGAATCGCTCTGGAACTGAAATTGGAACGCTCACTGACATTTTCCCTCTCTGAAAGTCTGATAAAATCCAAAAAAATTTTTTTTCAACTTTTTTCAATTTTACCCCTTGGGATATATATTCTACCCACACACATTTGGAACTCTCCTGGGGTACCCTCACACATTATTCCCTCATTTAGCGGATAGTTTTACAAAAAAGTGAAATTTTCAAAAATTAAAAAAATTGGCTAAAAGCGACTAAATATCAAGGACTCATCAGGCGAATCGCTCTGAAACTGAAACAGGAATGCTCACTGACATTTCCTCTCTCTGACAGTCTGATAAACGCCAGAAAAAAGACAAAGTCCAAAAAAAATCTTTTTTCAACTTTTTTCAATTTTACCCCCGTGGGATATATATTCTACCCACACACATTTTGTACTCACCTGGGGTACCCTCACACATATTTTTCCCTCATTTAGTGGATAATTTCACAAAAAAGTGAAATTTTCAAAAATTCAGAAAATTGGCTGAAAAAAATAAATATCAAGGACTCATCAGGCAATCACTCTGGAACTGAAATCGGAATGCTCACTGACATTTCCCCTCTCTGAAAGTCTGATAAACGCCAGAAAAATGACTAATCCAAAAAGACTTTATTTTCAACTTTTTTCAATTTTACCCCCGTGGGATATATATTCTACCCACACACATTTTGTACTCACCTGGGGTACCCTCACACATATTATTCCCTCATTTAGCGGATATTTTCACAAAAAAGTGAAATTTTCAAAAATTCAGAAAATTGGCTGAAAACGACTAAATATCAAGGACTCATCAGGCGATTCGCTCTGGAACTGAAATCGGAACGCTCACTGATATTTTCCCTCTCTGAAAATCTGATAAACGCCAGAAAAATGAGAAATTCCAAAAAAAACTTTTTTTTCAACTTTTTTCAATTTTAGCCCCGTGGGATATATATTCTACCCACACACATTTGGAACTCTCCTGGGGTACCCTCACACACATTATTCCATAATTTAGCGGATATTTTCACAAAAAAGTGAAATTTACAAAAATTCAGAAAATTGGCTGAAAACGATGAAATATCAAGGACTCATCAGGCGAATCGCTCTGGAACTGAAATCGGAATGCTCACTGACATGTCCCCTCTCTGAAAGTCTGATAAACGGCAAAAAAAATTACTAAGTCCCCCAAAAAATTTTTTTAAACTTTTTTTAATTTTGCCCCCTTGGGATATATATTCTACCCACACACATTTGGAGCTCTCCTGGGGTACCCTCACACATATTATTCCCTCAATTAGCAGATATTTTCACAAAAAAGTGAAATTTTCAAAAATTTAGAAAATTGGCTGAAAACGACGAAATATCTAGGACACATCGGGCGAATCGCTCTGGAACTGAAATCGAAACGCACACTGACATTTCCCCTCTCTGAAATTCTGACAAATGCCGGAAAAATGACTAAGTCCAAAAAATTTTTTTTTTCAACTTTTTTCAATTTTACCCCCGTGGGAAATATATTCTACCCACATACATTTAGAACCCTCCTGGAGTACCCTCACACATATTATTCCCTCATTTAGCAGATATTTTCACAAAAAAGTGAAATTTTAAAAAATTCTGAAAATTGGCTCAAAGCGACTAAATATAAAGGAGTCATCAGGCGAATCGCTCTGGAACTGAAATAGGAACGCTCACTGACATTTCCCCTCTCTGAAAGACTGATAAACGCCGGAAAAATGACTAAGTCCAAAAAAAATTTTTTTTCAACTATTTTCAATTTTACGCCAATGGGATAAATATTCTGCCCACACACATTTGGAACTCTCCTGGAGTACCCTCACACATATTATTCCCTCATTTAGCGGATATTTTCACAAAAAAGTGAAATTTTCAAAAATTCAGAAAATTGGCTGAAAACGACTAAATATCAAGGACTCATCAGGCAATCACTCTGGAACTGAAATCGGAATGCTCACTGACATTTCCCCTCTCTGAAAGTCTGATAAACGGCGGAAAAATGACTAAGTCCAAAAAAATGTTTTCAACTTTTTTCATTTTACCCCCGTGTGATATATATTCTACCCACACACATTTGGAACTCTCCTGGGGTACCCTCAGACATATTATTCCCTCATTTAGCGGATATTTTCACAAAAAAGTGAAATTTTCAAAAATTCTGAAAATTGGCTGAAAACGACTAAATATCAAGGACTCATTAGGCGAATCGCTCTGGAACTGAAATCGGAACGCTCACTGACATTTTCCCTCTCTGAAAGTCTGATAAAATCCAAAAAAATTTTTTTTCAACTTTTTTCAATTTTACCCCTTGGGATATATATTCTACCCACACACATTTGGAACTCTCCTGGGGTACCCTCACACATTATTCCCTCATTTAGCGGATAGTTTTACAAAAAAGTGAAATTTTCAAAAATTAAAAAAATTGGCTAAAAGCGACTAAATATCAAGGACTCATCAGGCGAATCGCTCTGAAACTGAAACAGGAATGCTCACTGACATTTCCTCTCTCTGACAGTCTGATAAACGCCAGAAAAAAGACAAAGTCCAAAAAAAATCTTTTTTCAACTTTTTTCAATTTTACCCCCGTGGGATATATATTCTACCCACACACATTTGGAACTCTCCTGGAGTACCCTCACACATATTATTCCCTAATTTAGTGGATATTATCACAAAAAAGTGAAATTTTCAAAAATTCTTAAAATTGGCTGAAAACGACTAAATATCAAGGACTCATCAGGCGAATCGCTCTGGAACTGAAATCGGAATGCTCCCTGACATTTCCCCTCTCTGATAGTCTCATAAACGGCGGAAAAATGAGAAATTCCAAAAAAACTTTTTTTTCAACTTTTTTCAATTTTACCCCCGTGGGATATATATTCTACCCACACACATTTGGAACTCTCCTGGGGTACCCTCACACACATTATTCCATAATTTAGCGGATATTTTCACAAAAAAGTGAAATTTACAAAAATTCAGAAAATTGGCTGAAAACGATGAAATATCAAGGACTCATCAGGCGAATCGCTCTGGTACTGAAATCTGAACGCTCACTGACATTTCCCCTCTCTGAAAGTCTGATAAACGGCGCAAAAATGACTAAGTCCAAAAAAACTTTTTTTCAACTTTTTTCAACTTTACCCCGTGGGATATGTATTCTACCCACACACATTTTGTACTTTCCTGGGGTACCCTCACACATATTATTCCCTCATTTAGCGGATATTTTCACAAAAAAGTGAAATTTTCAAAAATTCAGAAAATTGGCTGAAAATGACTAAATATCAAGGACTCATCAGGCGAATCGCTCTGGAACTGAAATCGGAATGCTCACTGCCATTTCCCCTCTCTGAAAGTCTGATAAACGGCGTAAAAATGACTAAGTCCAAAAAAACATTTTTTTCAACTTTTTTCAACTTTAATCCGTGGGATATATATTCTACCCACACACATTTGGAACTCTGCTGGGGTACCCTCACACATATTGTTCCCTCATTTAGCGGATATTTTCACAAAAAAGTGAAATTTTCAAAAATTCTGAAATTGGCTGAAAACGACTAAATATCAAGGACTCATCAGGCAAATCGCTCTGGAACTGAAATCTGAACGCTCACTGACATGTTCCCTCTCTGAAAGTCTGATAAACGGCGGAAAAATTACTAAGTCCCCCAAAAAATTTTTGTCAACTTTTTTTCATTTTACCCCCATGGGATATATATTCTACCCACACACATTTGGAACTCTACTGGGGTACCCTCACACATATTATTCCCTCATTTAGTGGATAATTTCACCAAAAAATGAAATTTTCAAAAATTCAGAAAATTGGCTGAAAACGATGAAATATCAAGGACTCATCAGGCGAATCGCTCTGGTACTGAAATCTTAACGCTCACTGACATTTCCCCTCTCTGAAAGTCTGATATACGGCGCAAAAATGACTAAGTCCAAAAAAACTTTTTTTTCAACTTTTTTCAACTTTACCCCGTGGGATATATATTCTACCCACACACATTTTGTACTCTCCTGGGGTACCCTCACACATATTATTCCCTCATTTAGCGGATATTTTTACAAAAAAATGAAATTTTCAAAAATTCAGAAAATTGGCTGAAAATGACTAAATATCAAGGACTCATCAGGCGAATCGCTCTGGAACTGAAATGGGAATGTTCACTGACATGTCCCCTCTCTGAAAGTCTGATAAACGCCAGAAAAAAGACTAAGTCCAAAAAAACATTTTTTTCAACTTTTTTCAACTTTAATCCGTGGGATATATATTCTACCCAAAAAGATTTGGAACTCTGCTGGAGTGCCCTCACAAATATTATTCCCTCATTTAGCGGATATTTTCACAAAAAAGTGAAATTTTCAAAAAATTCAGAAAAATAGCTGAAAACGACTAAATATCAAGGACTCATCAGGCGAATAGCTCTGGAACTGAAATCGGAATGTTCACTGACATTTTCCCTCTCTGAAAGTCTTATCAACTCCAGAAAAATGACTAAGTCCAAGAAAAACATTTTTTAAACTTTTTTCAATTTTACCCCCGTGGGATATATATTCTACCCACACACATTTGGAACTCTCCTGGGGTAGCCTCACACATATTATTCCCTCATTTAGCGGATATTTTCACAAAAAAGTGAAATTTTCAAAAATTCTGAAAATTGGCTGAAAAAGACTAAATATCAAAGACTCATCAGGCGAACCGCTCTGGAACTGAAATCGGAATGCTCACTGACATTTACCCTCTCTGAAAGTCTGATAAGCAGCAGAAAAATTACTAAGTCAAAAAAAAAATTTTTTTCAACTTTTTTCAATTTTACCCCCGTGGGATATAAATTTTACCCACACACATTTTGAACTCTCCTGGGGTACCCTCACACATATTATTCCCTCATTTAGTGGATATTTTTACAAAAAAGTGAAATTTTCAAAAATTCGGAAAATTGGCTGAAAACGATGAAATATCAAGGACTCATCAGGCGAATCGCTCTGGTACTGAAATCTGAACGCTCACTGACATTTCCCCTCTCTGAAAGTCTGATAAACGGCGCAAAAATGACTAAGTCCAAAAAAACTTTTTTTCAACTTTTTTCAACTTTACCCCGTGGGATATGTATTCTACCCACACACATTTTGTACTTTCCTGGGGTACCCTCACACATATTATTCCCTCATTTAGCAGATATTTTCACAAAAAAGTGAAATTTTCAAAAATTCAGAAAATTGGCTGAAAATGACTAAATATCAAGGACTCATCAGGCGAATCGCTCTGGAACTGAAATCGGAATGCTCACTGCCATTTCCCCTCTCTGAAAGTCTGATAAACGGCGTAAAAATGACTAAGTCCAAAAAAACATTTTTTTCAACTTTTTTCAACTTTAATCCGTGGGATATATATTCTACCCACACACATTTGGAACTCTGCTGGGGTACCCTCACACATATTGTTCCCTCATTTAGCGGATATTTTCACAAAAAAGTGAAATTTTCAAAAATTCTGAAATTGGCTGAAAACGACTAAATATCAAGGACTCATCAGGCAAATCGCTCTGGAACTGAAATCTGAACGCTCACTGACATGTTCCCTCTCTGAAAGTCTGATAAACGGCGGAAAAATTACTAAGTCCCCCAAAAAATTTTTGTCAACTTTTTTTCATTTTACCCCCATGGGATATATATTCTACCCACACACATTTGGAACTCTACTGGGGTACCCTCACACATATTATTCCCTCATTTAGTGGATAATTTCACCAAAAAATGAAATTTTCAAAAATTCAGAAAATTGGCTGAAAACGATGAAATATCAAGGACTCATCAGGCGAATCGCTCTGGTACTGAAATCTTAACGCTCACTGACATCTCCCCTCTCTGAAAGTCTGATAAACGGCGCAAAAATGACTAAGTCCAAAAAAACTTTTTTTTCAACTTTTTTCAACTTTACCCCGTGGGATATATATTCTACCCACACACATTTTGTACTCTCCTGGGGTACCCTCACACATATTATTCCCTCATTTAGCGGATATTTTTACAAAAAAATGAAATTTTCAAAAATTCAGAAAATTGGCTGAAAATGACTAAATATCAAGGACTCATCAGGCGAATCGCTCTGGAACTGAAATGGGAATGTTCACTGACATGTCCCCTCTCTGAAAGTCTGATAAACGCCAGAAAAAAGACTAAGTCCAAAAAAACATTTTTTTCAACTTTTTTCAACTTTAATCCGTGGGATATATATTCTACCCAAAAAGATTTGGAACTCTGCTGGAGTGCCCTCACAAATATTATTCCCTCATTTAGCGGATATTTTCACAAAAAAGTGAAATTTTCAAAAAATTCAGAAAAATAGCTGAAAACGACTAAATATCAAGGACTCATCAGGCGAATAGCTCTGGAACTGAAATCGGAATGTTCACTGACATTTTCCCTCTCTGAAAGTCTTATCAACTCCAGAAAAATGACTAAGTCCAAGAAAAACATTTTTTAAACTTTTTTCAATTTTACCCCCGTGGGATATATATTCTACCCACACACATTTGGAACTCTCCTGGGGTAGCCTCACACATATTATTCCCTCATTTAGCGGATATTTTCACAAAAAAGTGAAATTTTCAAAAATTCTGAAAATTGGCTGAAAAAGACTAAATATCAAAGACTCATCAGGCGAACCGCTCTGGAACTGAAATCGGAATGCTCACTGACATTTACCCTCTCTGAAAGTCTGATAAGCAGCAGAAAAATTACTAAGTCAAAAAAAAAATTTTTTTCAACTTTTTTCAATTTTACCCCCGTGGGATATAAATTTTACCCACACACATTTTGAACTCTCCTGGGGTACCCTCACACATATTATTCCCTCATTTAGTGGATATTTTTACAAAAAAGTGAAATTTTCAAAAATTCGGAAAATTGGCTGAAAATGATGAAATATCAAGGACTCATCGGGCGAATCACTCTGGAACTGAAATCGGAATGCTCACTGACATGTCCCCTCTCTGAAAGTCTGAAAAATGGCGGAAAAATTACTAAGTCCCCCCAAAATTTTTTTTCAACTTTTTTCAATTTTAACCCCGTGCGATCTATATTCTACCCACACACATTTTGAACTTTCCTGGGGTACCCTCACACATATTATTCCCTCATTTAGTGGATAATTTCACAAAAAAGTGAAGTTTTCAAAAATTCAGAAAATTGGCTGAAAACGAATAAATATCAAGGACTCATCAGGCGAATCGCTCTGGAACTGAAATCGGAACGCTCACTGACATTTTCCTTCTCTGAAAGTCTGATGAATGCCAGAAAAATGACTAAATCCCCACAATTTTTTTTTTAAATATTACCCCCGTAGGATATATATTCTACCCACACAC
Organism: Phyllobates terribilis; assembly: GCF_046119375.1. Lineage (NCBI taxonomy): Eukaryota > Metazoa > Chordata > Amphibia > Anura > Dendrobatidae > Phyllobates > Phyllobates terribilis. The sequence continues at coordinate 629,672,712 of NW_027362763.1, forward strand.
ATTTGGATCTCTCCTGGGGTACCCTCACACATATTATTCCCTCATTTAGTGGATAACTTCACAAAAAATTGAAATTTTCAAAAATTCAGAAAATTGTATGAAAACGACTAAATATCAAGGACTCATCAGTCGAATCGCTTTGGAACTGAAATCGGAACGCTCACTGACATTTTCCCTCTCTGAAAGTCTGATAAACGCTGGAAAAATGACTAATCGAAAAAGACTTTATTTTCAACTTTTTTCAATTTTACCCCCGTGGGATATATATTCTACCCACACACATTTTGTACTCACCTGGGGTACCCTCACACATATTTTTCCCTCATTTAGTGGATAATTTCACAAAAAAGTGAAATTTTCAAAAATTCAGAAAATTGGCTGAAAACAAATAAATATCAAGGACTCATCAGGCAATTACTCTGGAACTGAAATCGGAATGCTCACTGACATTTCCCCTCTCTGAAAGTCTGATAAACGGCGCAAAAATGACTAAGTCCAGAAAAGCTTTTTTTTCAACTTTTTTCAACTTTACCCCGTGGGATATATATTCTACCCACACACATTTTGTACTTTCCTGGGGTACCCTCACACATATTATTCCCTCATTTAGCGGATATTTTCACAAAAAAGTGAAATTTTCAAAAATTCAGAAAATTGGCTGAAAATGACTAAATATCAAGGACTCATCAGGCGAATCGCTCTGGAACTGAAATCGGAATGCTCACTGACATGTCCCCTCTCTGAAAGTCTGATAAACGGCAAAAAAAATTACTAAGTCCCCCAAAAAATTTTTTTCAACTTTTTTGAATTTTGCCCCCTTGGGATATATATTCTACCCACACACATTTGGAGCTCTCCTGGGGTACCCTCACACATATTATTCCCTCATTTAGTGGATAGTTTTACAAAAAAGTGAAATTTTCAAAAATTCAGAAAATTGGCTGAAAACGACTAAATATCAAGGACTCATCAGGCGAATCGCTCTGGAACTGAAATCGGAACGCTCACTGACTTTTCCCCTCTCTGAAAGTCTGATAAACGGCGCAAAAATGACTAAGTCCAAAAAAACATTTTTTTTCAACTTTTTTCAACTTTACCCCGTGGGATATATATTCTACCCACACACATTTGGAACTCTCCTGGGGTACCCTCACACATATTATTCCCTCATTTAGCGGATATTTTCACAAAACAGTGAAATTTTTAAAAATTCTGAAAATTGGCTGAAAACGACTAAATATCAAGGACTCATCAGGCAAATCGCTCTGGAACTGAAATCGGAACGCTCACTGACATGTCCCCTCTCTGAAAGTCTGATAAACGGCGGAATAATTACTAAGTCCCCCAAAAAATTTTTGTCAACTTTTTTTCATTTTACCCCCGTCGGATATATATTCTACCCACACACATTTGGAACTCTACTGGGGTACCCTCACAAATATTATTCCCTCATTTAGTGGATATTTTCACAAAAAAGTGAAATTTTCAAAAATTCAGAAAATTGGCTGAAAATGACTAAATATCAAGGACTCATCAGGCGAATCGCTCTGGAACTGAAATCAGAATGCTCACTGACATTTCCCCTCTCTGAAAGTCTGATAAACGGCGGAAAAATGACTAAGTAAAAAAAAACATTTTTTTCAACTTTTTTCAACTTTAATCCGTGGGATATATATTCTACAGAAAAAGATTTGGAACTCTGCTGGAGTGCCCTCACAAATATTATTCCCTCATTTAGCGGATATTTTCACAAAAAAGTGAAATTTTCAAAAAATTCAGAAAAATAGCTGAAAACGACTAAATATCAAGGACTCATCAGGCGAATAGCTCTGGAACTGAAATCGGAATGTTCAATGACATTTTCCCTCTCTGAAAGTCTTATCAACTCCAGAAAAATGACTAAGTCCATGAAAAACATTTTTTAAACTTTTTTCAATTTTACCCCCGTGGGATATATATTCTACCCACACACATTTGGAACTCTCCTGGGGTACCCTCACACATATTATTCCCTCATTTAGCGGATATTTTCACAAAAAAGTGAAATTTTCAAAAATTCTGAAAATTGGCTGAAAAAGACTAAATATCAAAGACTCATCAGGCAAACCGCTCTGGAACTGAAATCGGAATGCTCACTGACATTTACCCTCTCTGAAAGTCTGATAAGCAGCAGAAAAATTACTAAGTCAAAAAAAAATTTTTTTTCAACTTTTTTCAATTTTACCCCCGTGGGATATAAATTTTACCCACACACATTTTGAACTCTCCTGGGGTACCCTCACACATATTATTCCCTCATTTAGTGGATATTTTTACAAAAAAGTGAAATTTTCAAAAATTCGGAAAATTGGCTGAAAATGATGAAATATCAAGGACTCATCGGGCGAATCACTCTGGAACTGAAATCGGAAAGCTCACTGACATGTCCCCTCTCTGAAAGTCTGATAAACGACGGAAAAATTACTAAGTCCCCCCAAAATTTTTTTTAAACTTTTTTTCATTTTACCCCTGTGGGATATATATTCTAACCACACACATTTGGAACTCTACTGGGGTACCCTCACACATATTATTCCCTCATTTAGCGGATATTTTCACAAAAAAGTGAAATTTTCAAAAATTCAGAAAATTGGCTGAAAAAGACTAAATATCAAGGACTCATCAGGCGAATCGCTCTGGAACTGAAACAAGAATGCTCACTGACATTTCACCTCTCTGAAAGTCTGATAAACGCCGTAAAAATGACTAAGTGCCAAAAAAATTTCTTTCCAACTTTTTTCAATTTTACCCCCGTGGGATATATATTCTACCCACACACATTTGGAACTCTCCTTGGGTACCCTCACACATATTATTCCCTCATTTAGTGGATAATTTGAGCAAAAAATGAAATTTTCAAAAATTCAGAAAATTGGCTGAAAATGATGAAATATCAAGGACTCATCAGGCGAATCGCTCTGGTACTGAAATCTTAACGCTCACTGACATTTCCCCTCTCTGAAAGTCTGATAAACGGCGCAAAAATGACTAAGTCCAAAAAAACTTTTTTTTCAACTTTTTTCAACTTTACCCCGTGGGATATATATTCTACCTACACACATTTTGTACTCTCCTGGGGTACCCTCACACATATTATTCCCTCATTTAGCGGATATTTTTACAAAAAAATGAAATTTTCAAAAATTCTGAAAATTGGCTGAAAATGACTAAATATCAAGGACTCATCAGGCGAATCGCTCTGGAACTGAAATCGGAATGCTCACTGACATGTCCCCTCTCTGAAAGTCTGATAAACGGCAAAAAAAATTACTAAGTCGCCCAAAAAATTTTTTTAAACTTTTTTTTAATTTTGCCCCCTTGGAATATATATTCTACCCACACACATTTGGAGCTCTCCTGGGGTACCCTCACACATATTATTCCCTCATTTAGTGGATATTTTTACAAAAAAGTGAAATTTTCAAAAATTCAGAAAATTGGCTGAAAACGACTAAATATCAAGGACTCATCAGGCGAATCGCTCTGGAACTGAAATCGGAACGCTCACTGACATTTCCCCTCTCTGAAAGTCTGATAAACGGCGGAAAAATGAGTAAGTCCAAAAAAAAATTTTTTTCAACCTTTTTCAATTTTAACCCTGTGGGATATATATTCTACCCAAAAAGATTTGGAACTCTGCTGGAGTGCCCTCACACATATTATTCCCTCATTTAGTGGATAATTTCACAAAAAAATGAAATTTTCAAAAATTCAGAAAATTGGCTGAAAACGATGAAATATCAAGGACTCATCAGGCGAATCGCTCTGGAACTGAAATCGGAATGCTCACTGACATTTTCCCTCTCTGAAAGTCTGATGAACGCCAGAAAAATGACTAAGTCCAAAAAATTTTTTTTTTCAACTTTTTTTAATTTTACCCCCGTGGGATATATATTCTACCCACACACATTTGGAACTCTCCTGGGGTACCCTCACACATATTATTCCCTCATTTAGCGGATATTTTCACAAAAAAGTGAAATTTTCAAAAATTCTGAAAATTGGCTGAAAACGACTAAATATCAAGGACTCATCAGGCAAATCGCTCTGGAACTGAAATCGGAACGCTCACTGACATGTCCCCTCTCTGAAAGTCTGATAAACGGCGGAATAATTACTAAGTCCCCCAAAAAATTTTTTTCAACTTTTTTTCATTTTACCCCCGTCGGATATATATTCTACCCACACACATTTGGAACTCTACTGGGGTACCCTCACAAATATTATTCCCTCATTTAGTGGATATTTTCACAAAAAAGTGAAATTTTCAAAAATTCAGAAAATTGGCTGAAAATGACTAAATATCAAGGACTCATCAGGCGAATCGCTCTGGAACTGAAATCGGAATGCTCACTGACATGTCCCCTCTCTGAAAGTCTGATAAACGGCAAAAAAAATTACTAAGTCCCCTAAAAAATTTTTTTCAACTTTTTTTAATTTTGCCCCCTTGGGATATATATTCTACCCACACACATTTGGAGCTCTCCTGGGGTACCCTCACACATATTATTCCCTCATTTAGTGGATAGTTTTACAAAAAAGTGAAATTTTCAAAAATTCAGAAAATTGGCTGAAAACGACTAAATATCAAGGACTCATCAGGCGAATCGCTCTGGAACTGAAATCGGAACGCTCACTGACATTTCCCCTCTCTGAAAGTCTGATAAACGGCGGAAAAATGACTAAGTCCAAAAAAACTTTTTTTTCAACTTTTTTCAGCTTTACCCCGTGGGATATATATTCTACCCACACACATTTTGTACTCTCCTGGGGTACCCTCACACATATTATTCCCTCATTTGGCGGATATTTTCACAAAAAAGTGAAATTTTCAAAAATTCAGAAAATTGGCTGAAAATGACTAAATATCAAGGACTCATCAGGCGAATCGCTCTGGAACTGAAATCGGAATGCTCACTGACATTTCCCCTCTCTGAAAGTCTGATAAACGGCGGAAAAATGACTAAGTCCAAAAAAACATTTTTTTCAACTTTTTTCAACTTTAATCCGTGGGATATATATTCTACCCACACACATTTTGTACTCTCCTGGGGAACCCTCACACATATTATTCCCTCATTTGGCGGATATTTTCACAAAAAAGTGAAATTTTCAAAAATTCAGAAAATTGGCTGAAAATGACTAAATATCAAGGACTCATCAGGCGAATCGCTCTGGAACTGAAATCGGAATGCTCACTGACATTTCCCCTCTCTGAAAGTCTGATAAACGGCGGAAAAATGACTAAGTCTAAAAAAACATTTTTTTCAACTTTTTTCAACTTTAATCCGTGGGATATATATTCTACCCAAAAAGATTTGGAACTCTGCTGGAGTGCCCTCACACATATTATTCCCTCATTTAGCGGATATTTTCACAAAAAAGTGAAATTTTCAAAAAATTCAGAAAAATGGCTGAAAACGACTAAATATCAAGGACTCATCAGGCGAATCGCTCTGGAACTGAAATCGGAATGCTCACTGACATTTTCCCTCTCTGAAAGTCTGATGAACTCCAGAAAAATGACTAAGTTCAAGAAAAACAATTTTTAAACTTTTTTCAATCTTACCCCCGTGGGATATATATTCTACCCACACACATTTGGAACTCTCTTGGGGTACCCTCACACATATTATTCCCTCATTTAGCGGATATTTTCACAAAAAAGTGAAATTTTCAAAAATTCTGAAATTGGCTGAAAACGACTAAATATCAAGGACTCATCAGGCAAATCGCTCTGGAACTGAAATCGGAACGCTCACTGACATGTCCCCTCTCTGAAAGTCTGATAAACGGCGGAAAAATTACTAAGTCCAACAAAAAATTTTTGTCAACTTTTTTTCATTTTACCCCCGTGGGATATATATTCTACCCACACACATTTGGAACTCTACTGGGGTACCCTCACACATATTATTCCCTCATTTAGTGGATAATTTCAGCAAAAAATGAAATTTTCAAAAATTCAGAAAATTGGCTGAAAACGATGAAATATCAAGGACTCATCAGGCGAATCGCTCTGGAACTGAAATCGGAACTCTCACTGACATTTCCCCTCTCTGAAAGTCTGATAAACGGCGGAAAAATGACTAAGTCCAAAAAAACATTTTTTTCAACTTTTTTCAACTTTAATCCGTGGGATATATATTCTACCCACACACATTTTGTACTCTCCTGGGGAACCCTCACACATATTATTCCCTCATTTGGCGGATATTTTCACAAAAAAGTGAAATTTTCAAAAATTCAGAAAATTGGCTGAAAATGACTAAATATCAAGGACTCATCAGGCGAATCGCTCTGGAACTGAAATCGGAATGCTCACTGACATTTCCCCTCTCTGAAAGTCTGATAAACGGCGGAAAAATGACTAAGTCTAAAAAAACATTTTTTTCAACTTTTTTCAACTTTAATCCGTGGGATATATATTCTACCCAAAAAGATTTGGAACTCTGCTGGAGTGCCCTCACACATATTATTCCCTCATTTAGCGGATATTTTCACAAAAAAGTGAAATTTTCAAAAAATTCAGAAAAATGGCTGAAAACGACTAAATATCAAGGACTCATCAGGCGAATCGCTCTGGAACTGAAATCGGAATGCTCACTGACATTTTCCCTCTCTGAAAGTCTGATGAACTCCAGAAAAATGACTAAGTTCAAGAAAAACAATTTTTAAACTTTTTTCAATCTTACCCCCGTGGGATATATATTCTACCCACACACATTTGGAACTCTCTTGGGGTACCCTCACACATATTATTCCCTCATTTAGCGGATATTTTCACAAAAAAGTGAAATTTTCAAAAATTCTGAAATTGGCTGAAAACGACTAAATATCAAGGACTCATCAGGCAAATCGCTCTGGAACTGAAATCGGAACGCTCACTGACATGTCCCCTCTCTGAAAGTCTGATAAACGGCGGAAAAATTACTAAGTCCAACAAAAAATTTTTGTCAACTTTTTTACATTTTACCCCCGTGGGATATATATTCTACCCACACACATTTGGAACTCTACTGGGGTACCCTCACACATATTATTCCCTCATTTAGTGGATAATTTCAGCAAAAAATGAAATTTTCAAAAATTCAGAAAATTGGCTGAAAACGATGAAATATCAAGGACTCATCAGGCGAATCGCTCTGGTACTGAAATCTTAACGCTCACTGACATTTCCCCTCTCTGAAAGTCTGATAAACGGCGCAAAAATGACTAAGTCCAAAAAAACTTTTTTTTCAACTTTTTTCAACTTTACCCCGTGGGATATATATTCTACCCACACACATTTTGTACTCTCCTGGGGTACCCTCACACATATTATTCCCTCATTTGGCGGATATTTTCACAAAAAAGTGAAATTTTCAAAAATTCAGAAAATTGGCTGAAAATGACTAAATATCAAGGACTCATCAGGCGAATCGCTCTGGAACTGAAATCGGAATGCTCACTGACATTTCCCCTCTCTGAAAGTCTGATAAACGGCGGAAAAATGACTAAGTCCAAAAAAACATTTTTTTCAACTTTTTTCAACTTTAATCCGTGGGATATATATTCTACCCACACACATTTTGTACTCTCCTGGGGAACCCTCACACATATTATTCCCTCATTTGGCGGATATTTTCACAAAAAAGTGAAATTTTCAAAAATTCAGAAAATTGGCTGAAAATGACTAAATATCAAGGACTCATCAGGCGAATCGCTCTGGAACTGAAATCGGAATGCTCACTGACATTTCCCCTCTCTGAAAGTCTGATAAACGGCGGAAAAATGACTAAGTCTAAAAAAACATTTTTTTCAACTTTTTTCAACTTTAATCCGTGGGATATATATTCTACCCAAAAAGATTTGGAACTCTGCTGGAGTGCCCTCACACATATTATTCCCTCATTTAGCGGATATTTTCACAAAAAAGTGAAATTTTCAAAAAATTCAGAAAAATGGCTGAAAACGACTAAATATCAAGGACTCATCAGGCGAATCGCTCTGGAACTGAAATCGGAATGCTCACTGACATTTTCCCTCTCTGAAAGTCTGATGAACTCCAGAAAAATGACTAAGTTCAAGAAAAACAATTTTTAAACTTTTTTCAATCTTACCCCCGTGGGATATATATTCTACCCACACACATTTGGAACTCTCTTGGGGTACCCTCACACATCTTATTCCCTCATTTAGCGGATATTTTCACAAAAAAGTGAAATTTTCAAAAATTCTGAAATTGGCTGAAAACGACTAAATATCAAGGACTCATCAGGCAAATCGCTCTGGAACTGAAATCGGAACGCTCACTGACATGTCCCCTCTCTGAAAGTCTGATAAACGGCGGAAAAATTACTAAGTCCAACAAAAAATTTTTGTCAACTTTTTTTCATTTTACCCCCGTGGGATATATATTCTACCCACACACATTTGGAACTCTACTGGGGTACCCTCACACATATTATTCCCTCATTTAGTGGATAATTTCAGCAAAAAATGAAATTTTCAAAAATTCAGAAAATTGGCTGAAAACGATGAAATATCAAGGACTCATCAGGCGAATCGCTCTGGTACTGAAATCTTAACGCTCACTGACATTTCCCCTCTCTGAAAGTCTGATAAACGGCGCAAAAATGACTAAGTCCAAAAAAACTTTTTTTTCAACTTTTTTCAACTTTACCCCGTGGGATATATATTCTACCCACACACATTTTGTACTCTCCTGGGGTACCCTCACACATATTATTCCCTCATTTAGCGGATATTTTTACAAAAAAATGAAATTTTCAAAAATTCAGAAAATTGGCTGAAAATGACTAAATATCAAGGACTCATCAGTCGAATCGCTCTGGAACTGAAATCGGAATGCTCACTGACATGTCCCCTCTCTGAAAGTCTGATAAACGGCAAAAAAAATTACTAAGTCGCCCAAAAAATTTTTTTAAACTTTTTTTTAATTTTGCCCCCTTGGGATATGTATTCTACCCACACACATTTGGAGCTCTCCTGGGGTACCCTCACACATATTATTCCCTCATTTAGCGGATATTTTCACAAAAAAGTGAAATTTTCAAAAATTCTGAAATTGGCTGAAAACGACTAAATATCAAGGACTCATCAGGCAAATCGCTCTGGAACTGAAATCGGAACGCTCACTGACATGTCCCCTCTCTGAAAGTCTGATAAACGGCGGAAAAATTACTAAGTCCAACAAAAAATTTTTGTCAACTTTTTTTCATTTTACCCCCGTGGGATATATATTCTACCCACACACATTTGGAACTCTACTGGGGTACCCTCACACATATTATTCCCTCATTTAGTGGATAATTTCAGCAAAAAATGAAATTTTCAAAAATTCAGAAAATTGGCTGAAAACGATGAAATATCAAGGACTCATCAGGCGAATTGCTCTGGTACTGAAATCTTAACGCTCACTGACATTTCCCCTCTCTGAAAGTCTGATAAACGGCGCAAAAATGACTAAGTCCAAAAAAAACTTTTTTTTCAACTTTTTTCAACTTTACCCCGTGGGATATATATTCTACCCACACACATTTTGTACTCTCTTGGGGTACCCTCACACATATTATTCCCTCATTTAGCAGATATTTTTACAAAAAAATGAAATTTTCAAAAATTCAGAAAATTGGCTGAAAATGACTAAATATCAAGGACTCATCAGTCGAATCGCTCTGGAACTGAAATCGGAATGCTCACTGACATGTCCCCTCTCTGAAAGTCTGATAAACGGCAAAAAAAATTACTAAGTCGCCCAAAAAATTTTTTTAAACTTTTTTTAAATTTTGCCCCCTTGGGATATATATTCTACCCACACACATTTGGAGCTCTCCTGGGGTACCCTCACACATATTATTCCCTCATTTAGTGGATATTTTTACAAAAAAGTGAAATTTTCAAAAATTCAGAAAATTGGCTGAAAACGACTAAATATCAAGGACTCATCAGGCGAATCGCTCTGGAACTGAAATCGGAACGCTCACTGACATTTCCCCTCTCTGAAAGTCTGATAAACGGCGGAAAAATGAGTAAGTCCAAAAAAAAATTTTTTTCAACCTTTTTCAATTTTAACCCTGTGGGATATATATTCTACCCAAAAAGATTTGGAACTCTGCTGGAGTGCCCTCACACATATTATTCCCTCATTTAGTGGATAATTTCACAAAAAAATGAAATTTTCAAAAATTCAGAAAATTGGCTGAAAACGATGAAATATCAAGGACTCATCAGGCGAATCGCTCTGGAACTGAAATCAGAATGCTCACTGACATTTTCCCTCTCTGAAAGTCTGATGAACGCCAGAAAAATGACTAAGTCCAAAAAATTTTTTTTTTCAACTTTTTTTAATTTTACCCCCGTGGGATATATATTCTACCCACACACATTTGGAACTCTCCTGGGGTACCCTCACACATATTATTCCCTCATTTAGCGTATATTTTCACAAAAAAGTGAAATTTTCAAAAATTCAGAAAATTGGCTGAAAACGACTAAATATCAAGGACTCATCAGGCAAATCGCTCTGGAACTGAAATCGGAACGCTCACTGACATGTCCCCTCTCTGAAAGTCTGATAAACGGCGGAATAATTACTAAGTCCCCCAAAAAATTTTTGTCAACTTTTTTTCATTTTACCCCCGTCGGATATATATTCTACCCACACACATTTGGAACTTTACTAGGGTACCCTCACAAATATTATTCCCTCATTTAGTGGATAATTTCACAAAAAAATGAAATTTTCAAAAATTCAGAAAATTGGCTGAAAACGATGAAATATCAAGGACTCATCAGGCGAATCGCTCTGGTCCTGAAATCTTAACGCTCACTGACATTTCCCCTCTCTGAAAGTCTGATAAACGGCGCAAAAATGACTAAGTCCAAAAAAACTTTTTTTTCAACTTTTTTCAACTTTACCCCGTGGGATATATATTCTACCCACACACATTTTGTACTCTCCTGGGGTACCCTCACACATATTATTCCCTCATTTAGTGGATATTTTCACAAAAAAGTGAAATTTTCAAAAATTCAGAAAATTGGCTGAAAATGACTAAATTTCAAGGACTCATCAGGCGAATCGCTCTGGAACTGAAATCAGAATGCTCACTGACATTTCCCCTCTCTGAAAGTCTGATAAACGGCGGAAAAATGACTAAGTAAAAAAACACATTTTTTTCAACTTTTTTCAACTTTAATCCGTGGGATATATATTCTACCCAAAAAGATTTGGAACTCTGCTGGAGTGCCCTCACACATATTATTCCCTCATTTAGCGGATATTTTCACGAAAAAGTGAAATTTTCAAAAAATTCAGAAAAATGGCTGAAAACGACTAAATATCAAGGACTCATCAGGCGAATCGCTCTGGAACTAAAATCGGAATGCTCACTGACATTTTCCCTCTCTGAAAGTCTGATGAACTCCAGAAAAATGACTAAGTTCAAGAAAAACAATTTTTAAACTTTTTTCAATTTTACCCCGTGGGATATATATTCTACCCACACACATTTGGAGCTCTACTGGGGTACCCTCACACATATTATTCCCTCATTTAGTGGATTTTTTTACAAAAAAGTGAAATTTTCAAAAATTCAGAAAATTGACTGAAAACGATGAAATATCAAGGACACATCGGGCGAATCGCTCTGGAAATGAAATCAGAAAGCTCACTGACATTGTCCCTCTCTGACAGTCTGACACACGCCGGAAAAATGACTAAGTCGAAAAAAAAATTTTTTTCAACTTTTTTCAATTTTACCTCCGTGGGATATATATTCTACCCACACGCATTTGGAACTCTCGTGGGGTACCCTCACACATATTATTCCCTCATTTAGTGGATATTTTCACAAAAAAGTGAAATTTTCAAAAATTCTGAAAATTTTGCTGAAAATGACTAAATATCAAGGTCTCATCGGGAGAATCACACTGGAACTGAAATAGGAATGCTCACTGACATTTCCCCTCTCTGAAAGTCTGATAAACGCCGAAAAAAATTACAAAGTCGAAAAAAAAAATGTTTCAACTTTTTTCAATTTTACCCCCGTGGGATATATATTTTACCCACAAATATTTGGATCTCTCCTGGAGTACCCTCACACATATTATTCCCTCATTTAGCGGATATTTTCACAAAAAAGTGAAATTTTCAAAAATTCAGAAAATTGGCTGAAAACGACTAAATATCAAGGAATCATAAGGCGAATCGCTCTGGAAGTGAAATCGGAATGCTCACTGACATTTCCCCTCTCTGAAAGTCTGATCAATGCCAGAAAAATGACTAAGTCCCAAAGAATTTTTTTTTTCAACTTTTTTCATTTTTACCCCCGTGGGATATATATTCTACCAACACCCGTTTGGAACTCTCCTGGGGTACCCTCACACATATTATTCCCTCATTTAGCAGACATTTTTACAAAAAAATTGAAATTTACAAAAATTCAGAAAATTGGCTGAAAACGATGAAATATCAAGGACACATCGGGAGAATCGCTCTGGAAATGAAATCGGAACTCTCACTGACATTTCGCCTCTCTGAAAGTCTGATGAATGGCGGAAAAAAAACTAAGTCCAAAAAAATTTTTTTTTCAACTTTTTTCAATTTTACCCGCGTGGAATATAAATTCTACCCACACACATTTGGAACTCTCCTGGGGTACCCTCACACCTTTTATTCCCTCATTTAGCTCATATTTTCACAAAAAAGTGAAATTTACAAAAATTCTGAAAATTGGTTGAAAACGATAAAATATCAACGACACATCGGGCGAAAGCTCTGGAAATGAAATCGGAATGCTCACTGACATTTCCCTTCTCTGAAAGTCTGACACACGCCGGAAAAAGGACTAAGTCCCCCCAATTTTTTTTTTCAACTTTTTTCAATTTTACCCCGTGGGATATATATTCTGCCCACACACATTTGAAACTCTCCTGGGGTACCCTCACATATATTATTCCCTCATTTAGTTGATATTTTCACAAAAAAGTGAAATTTTCAAAAATTCAGAAAATTGGCTGAGAACGACTAAATATCAAGGACTCATCAGGCTCTGGAACTGAAGTAGGAACACTCACTGACATTTCCCATCTCTGAAATTGTGATAAATGCCTGAAAAATGACTAAGTCCAAAAAAAATTTTTTTTTATCTTTTTTCAATTTTACTCCTGTGGGATATATATTCTACCCACAAACATTTGGAACTCTCCTGGGGTACCCTCTCACATATTATTCCCTCATTTAGTGGATATTTTCGCAAAAAAGTGAAATTTTCAAAAATTCAGAAAATTGGCTGAAAACGACGAAATATCATCGACTCATTGGGCAATTTGCTCTGGAACTGAAATCGGAACGCTCTCTGACATTTCCCCTCTCTGAAAGTCTGATAAACGCCGGAAAAAGGACTAATTCCCCCCAATTTTTTTTTTTTTACTTTTTTCAATTTTAACCCTGTGGGATATATATTCTACCCACACACATTTCGAACTCTCCTTAGGTACCCTCACACATATTATTCCCTCATTTAGCGGATATTTTCACAAAAAAGTGAAATTTTCAAAAATTCAGAAAATTGGCTGAGAACGACTAAATATCAAGGACTCATCAGGCTCTGGAACTGAAGTAGGAACACTCACTGACATTTCCCCTCTCTGAAAGTCTGATAAATGCCGGAAAAATGACTAAGTCCAAAAACATTTTTTTTAAAATTTTACCCCCGTGGCATATATAATCTACCCACACACATTTGGAACTCTCCTTGGGAACCCTCACACATATTATTCCCTCATTTAGCGGATATTTTCACTAAAAAGTGACATTTCCAAAAATTCTGAAAATTGGCTGAAAACGACTAAATATCAAGGACTCATCAGGCGAATCGCTCTGGAACTGAAGTAGGAACACTCACTGACATTTCCCCTCTCTGAAAGTCTGATAAACGCCGGAAAATGACTAAGTCCAAAAATATTTTTTTTCAACCTTTTTTCAATTTTACCACTGTGGGATATATACAGTCATATGAAAAAGTTTGGGCACCCCTATTAATCTTAAGCTTAATGTTTTATAAAAATTTGTGCTTTTGCAACAGCTATTTCAGTTTGATATATGTAATAACTGTTGGACACAGTAATGTTTCTGCCTTGAAATGAGGCTTATTGTACTAATAGAAAATGTGCAATCTGCATTCAAACAAAATTTGACAGGTGCATAAGTATGGGCACCCTTATCATTTTCCTGTTTAAAATACTCCTACCTACTTTTTACTGACTTACTAAAGCACTTTTTTTGGTTTTGTAACCTCATTGAGCTTTGAACTTCATAGCCAGGTGTATGCAATCATGAGAAAAGCTACTTAAAGTGGCCACTTGCAAGTTGTTCTCCTGTTTGAATCTCCTCTGAAGAGTGGCATCATGGGCTCCTCAAAACATCTGTCAAATGATCTGAAAACAAAGATTATTCAACATAGTTGTTCAGGGGAAGGATACAAAAAGCTGTCTCAGAGATTTAACCTGTCAGTTTCCACTGTGAGGAACATAGTAAGGAAATGGAAGAACACATGGACAGTTCTTGTTAAGGCCAGAAGTGGCAGGCCAAGAAAAACATCAGAAAGGCAGAGAAGAAGAATGGTGAGATCAGTCAAGGACAATCCTCAGACCACCTCCAGACAGCTGCAGCATCAACTTGCTGCAGATGGTGTCACTGTGCATCGGTCAACTATACAACGCACTTTGCACAAGGAGAAGCTGTATGGGAAAGTGATGCGAAAGAAGCCGTTTCTGCAAGCACGCCACAAACAGAGTTGGCTGAGGTATGCAAAAACACATTTGGAGAAGCCAATTTCTCTTTGGAAGAAGGTCCTGTGGACTAATGAAACCAAGATTGAGTTGTTTGGTCATACAAAAAGGCGTTATGCATGGTGGCAAAAAAACACAGCATTCCAAGAAAAACACTTGCTACCCACAGTAAAATTTGGTGGAGGTTCCATCATGCTTTGGGGCTGTGTGGCCAATGCCGGCACTGGGAATCTTGTTAAAGTTGAGGGACGCATGGATTCCACTCAGTATCAGCAGATTCTTGACAATAATGTTCAAGAATCAGTGATAAAGTTGAAGTTACGCAGGGGATGGATCTTTCAGCAAGACAATGATCCAAAACACCGCTCCAAATCTACTCAGGCATTCATGCAGAGGAACAATTACAATGTTCTGGAATGGCCATCCCAGTCCCCAGACCTGAATATCATTGAACATCTGTGGGATCATTTGAAGAGGGCTGTCCATGCTCGGCGACCATCAAACTTTACTGAACTGGAATTGTTTTGTAAAGAGGAATGGTCAAAAATACCTTCATCCAGGATCCAGGAACTCATTAAAAGCTACAGGAAGCGACTAGAGGCTGTTATTTTTGCAAAAGGAGGATCTACTAAATATTAATGTCACTTTTCTGGTGAGGTGCCCATACTTATGCACCTGTCAAATTTTGTTGGAATGCAGATTGCACATTTTCTGTTAGTACAATAAACCTCATTTCAAGGCAGAAACATTACTGTGTCCAACAGTTATTACATATATCAAACTGAAATAGCTGTTGCAAAAACACCAATTTTTATAAAACATTAAGCTTAAGATTAATAGGGGTGCCCAAACTTTTTCATATGACTGTATTCTACCAACACACATTTGGAGCTCTCCTGGGGTACCCTCACACATATTATTCCCTCATTTAGTGGATATTTTCACAAAAAAGTGAAATTTTCAAAAATTCAGAAAATTGGCTGAAAACGAAGAAATATCATTGACTCATTGGGCAAATCGCTCTGGAACTGAAATCGGAACGCTCACTGACATTTCCCCACTGTGAAAGTCTGATAAACACCGGAAAAATGACTAAGTCCAAAAATATTTTTTTTCAACTTTTTCAATTTTACCCCCGTGGGATATATATTCTACCCACACACATTTGGAACTCTCCTGGGGTACCCTCACACATATTATTCCCTCATTTAGTGGATATTTTCACAAAAAAGTGAAATTTTCAAAACTCAGAAACTTGGTTGAAAACGATAAAATATCAACGACACATCGGGCGAAAGCTCTGGAAATGAAATCGGAATGCTCACTGACATTTCCCTTCTCTGAAAGTCTGACACACGCCGGAAAAAGGACTAAGTCCCCCCAATTTTTTTTTTCAACTTTTTTCAATTTTACCCCGTGGGATATATATTCTACCCACACACATTTGAAACTCTCCTGGGGTACCCTCACATATATTATTCCTTCATTTAGTCGATATTTTCACAAAAAAGTGAAATTTTCAAAAATTCAGAAAATTGGCTGAGAACGACTAAATATCAAGGACTCATCAGGCTCTGGAACTGAAGTAGGAACACTCACTGACATTTCCCATCTCTGAAATTGTGATAAACGCCTGAAAAATGACTAAGTCCCAAAAAAATTTTTTTTTATCTTTTTTCAATTTTACTCCTGTGGGATATATATTCTACCCACAAACATTTGGAACTCTCCTGGGGTACCCTCACACATATTATTCCCTCATTTAGTGGATATTTTCACAAAAAAGTGAAATTTTCAAAACTCAGAAACTTGGCTGAAAACGACTAAATATCAAGGACTCATCAGGCGAATCGCTCTGGAACTGAAGTAGGAACACTCACTGACATTTCCCCTCTCTGAAAGTCTGATAAACATTGATAAAATGACTAAGTCCAAAAAAATATTTTTTTAACCTTTTTTCAATTTTACCACTGTGGGATATATATTCTACCCACACACATTTGAAACTCTCCTGGGGTACCCTCACACATATTATTCCCTCATTTAGCGGATATTTTCACAAAAAAGTGAAATTTTCAAAAATTCAGAAAATTGGCTGAAAATGACACAATATCATCGACTCATTGGGGAAATCGCTCTGGAACTGAAATCAGAACGCTCACTAACAATTCCCCTCTCTGAAAGTCTGATAAACACCGGAAAAATGACTAAGTCCAAAAAAAAATTTTTTTCATCTTTTTTCAATTTTACCCCTGTGGGATATATATTCTACCCACACACATTTGGAACTCTCCTGGGGTACCCTCACACATATTATTCCCTTATTTAGTGGATATTTTCACAAAAAAGTGAAATTTTCAAAAATTCAGAAAATTGGCTGAAAACGACGAAATATCAAGGACTCATCAGGCTCTGGAACTGAAGTAGGAACACTCACTGACATTTCCCCTCTCTGAAAGTCTGATAATTGCCGGAAAAATGACTAAGTCCAAAAAAATTTTCTTTCAATTTTACCCCCGTGGGATATATATTCTACCCACACACATTTGGAACTCTCGTGGGGTACCCTCACACATATTATTCCCTCATTTAGTGGATATTTTCACAAAAAAGTGAAATTTTCAAAAATTCAGAAAATTGGCTGAAAACGAAGAAATATCATTGACTCATTGGGCAAATCGCTCTGGAACTGAAATCGGAACGCTCACTGACATTTCCCCACTGTGAAAGTCTGATAAACGCCGGAAAAATGACTAAGTCCAAAAATATTTTTTTTCAACTTTTTCAATTTTACCCCTGTGGGATATATATTCTACCCACACACATTTGGAACTCTCCTAGGGTACCCTCACACATATTATTCACTCATTTAGTGGATATTTTCACAAAAAAGTGAAATTTTCAAAACTCAGAAACTTGGCTGAAAACGACTAAATATCAAGGACTCATCAGGCGAATCGCTCTGGAACTGAAGTAGGAACACTCACTGACATTTCCCCTCTCTGAAAGTCTGATAAACATTGACAAAATGACTAAGTCCAAAAAAATATTTTTTTAACCTTTGTTCAATTTTACCACTGTGGGATATATATTCTACCCACACACATTTGAAACTCTCCTGGGGTACCCTCACACATATTATTCCCTCATTTAGCGGATATTTTCACAAAAAAGTGAAATTTTCAAAAATTCTGAAAATTGGCTGAAAACGAAGAAATATCATCGACTCATTGGGCAAATCGCTCTGGAACTGAAATCGGAACGCTCACTGACATTTCCCCACTGTGAAAGTCTGATAAATGCCGGAAAAATGACTAAGTCCAAAAATATTTTTTTTCAACTTTTTCAATTTTACCCCCGTGGGATATATATTCTACCCACACACATTTGGAACTCTCCTGGGGTACCCTCACACATATTATTCCCTCATTTAGTGGATATTTTCACAAAAAAGTGAAATTTTCAAAACTCAGAAACTTGGCTGAAAACGACTAAATATCAAGGACTCATCAGGCGAATCGCTCTGGAACTGAAGTAGGAACACTCACTGACATTTCCCCTCTCTGAAAGTCTGATAAACATTGACAAAATGACTAAGTCCAAAAAAATATTTTTTTAACCTTTTTTCAATTTTACCACTGTGGGATATATATTCTACCCACACACATTTGAAACTCTCCTGGGGTACCCTCACACATATTATTCCCTCATTTAGCGGATATTTTCACAAAAAAGTGAAATTTTCAAAAATTCAGAAAATCGGCTGAAAATGACACAATATCATCGACTCATTGGGGAAATCGCTCTGGAACTGAAATCAGAACGCTCACTAACATTTCCCCTCTCTGAAAGTCTGATAAACATTGACAAAATGACTAAGTCCAAAAAAAATTTTTTTTCATCTTTTTTCAATTTTACCCCTGTGGGATATATATTCTACCCACAGACATTTGGAACTCTCCTGGGGTACCCTCACACATATTATTCCCTTATTTAGTGGATATTTTCACAAAAAAGTGAAATTTTCAAAAATTCTGAAAATTGGCTGAAAACGAAGAAATATCATCGACTCATTGGGCAAATCGCTCTGGAACTGAAATCGGAACGCTCAATGACATTTCCCCACTGTGAAAGTCTGATAAACGCCGGAAAAATGACTAAGTCCAAAAAAATTTTTTTTCAATTATACCCCCGTGACATATATTTTCTACCCACACACATTTGGAACTCTCCTGGGGTACCCTCACACATATTATTCCCTCATTTAGTGGATATTTTCACAAAAAAGTGACATTTCCAAAAATTCAGAAAATTGGCTGAAAACGATGAAATATCAAGGACACATCGGGTGAATCGCTCTGGAAATGAAATCGGAACGCTCACTGACATTTCCCCTCTCTGAAAGTCTGATATACGCCGGAAAAATGACTAAGTCCAAAAAATTTTTCATTTCAACTATTTTCAATTATACCCCCGTGGGATATATATTCTACCCACACACATTTGGAACTCTCCTGGGGTACCCTCACACATATTATTCCCTCATTTAACAGATAGTTTCACAAACAAAGTGAAATTTTCAAAAATTCTGAAAATTGTCTGAAAACGACTACATATCAAGGACTGATCGGGCTAATCGCTCTGGAACTGAAATCGGATTGCTCCCTGACATTTCTCCTCTCTGAAAGTATGATAAACGCTGGATAAAGGATTAAGTCCAAAAAAATTTTTTTTCAACTTTTTGCAATTTTACCCCCGTGGGATACATATTCTACCCACACACATTTGTTACTCTCCTGGGGTACCCTCACACATATTATTCCCTCAATTAGTTAATATTTTCACAAAAAAGTGAAATTTTCAAAAATTCTGAAAATTGGCTGAAAACGATGAAATATCAAGGACACATCAGGAGAATCACTCTGGAAAAGAAATCAGAACGCTCACTGACATTTCCCCTTTCTGAAAGTCTGACACACGCCGAAAAAATGGCTAAGTCCGAAAAAAAAAATTTCAACTTTTTTTCAAATTTACCCCCTTGGGATATATATTCTACCCACACACATTTGGAACTCTCCTGGAGTACCCTCACACATATTATTCCCTCATTTAGTGGATATTTTCACAAAAAAGTAAAATTTTCAAAAATTCAGAAAATTGGCTGAAAACGACAAAATATCAAGGACACATCGGGCGAATCATTCTGGAACTGAAAAAGGAATGCTCACTGACATTTCCCCTCTCTGAAAGTCTGATAAACGACTGAAAAATGAGTAAGTCCGAAAAAAAAAATTTCAACTTTTTTTCAATTTTACCCCCGTGGAATATAAATTCTACCCACACACATTTGAAACTCTCCTGGGGTACCCTCACACATATTATTCCCTCATTTAGCAGATATTTTCACAAAAAAGTGAAATTTTCAAAAATTCTGAAAATTGGCTGAAAACGACTAACTATCAAGGACTCATTGGGCGAATCGCTCTGGAACTGAAATCAGAATGCTCACTAACATTTCCCCTCTCTGAAAGTCTCATAAACACCGGAAAAATGACTAAGTCCAAAAAAAATTTTTTTTCATCTTTTTTCAATTTTACCCCTGTGGGATATATATTCTACCCACACAGATTTCTAACTCTCCTGGGGTACCCTCACACATATTATTCCCTTATTTAGTGGATATTTTCACAAAAAAGTGAAATTTTCAAAAATTCAGAAAATTGGCTGAAAACGACGAAATATCAAGGACTCATCAGGCTCTGGAACTGAAGTAGGAACACTCACTGACATTTCACATTTCTGAAAGTCTGATAAATGCCGGAAAAATGACTAAGTCCAAAAAAATTTTCTTTCAATTTTACCCCCGTGGGATATATATTCTACCCACACACATTTGGAACTCTCCTGGGGTACCCTCACACATATTATTCCCTCATTTAGTGGATATTTTCACAAAAAAGTGAAATTTTCAAAAATTCAGAAAATTCGCTGAAAACGACTAAATATCAAGGACTCATCAGCCTCTGGAACTGAAGTAGGAACACTCACTGACATTTCCCCTCTCTGAAAGTCTGATAAATGCCGGAAAAATGACTAAGTCCAAAACATTTTTTTTTTCAATTTTACCCCCGTGGCATATATAATCTACCCACACACATTTGGAACTCTCCTTGGGTACCCTCACACATATTATTCCCTCATTTAGTAAATATTTTTAAAAAAAGTGAAATTTTCAAAAATTCAGAAAATTGGCTGAAAACGATTAAATATCACGGACTCATCAGGCGAATCGCTCTGGAACTGAAGTAGGAACACGCACTGACATTTCCCCTCTCTGAAAGTCTGATAAACGCCGGAAAAATGACTAAGTCCAAAAATATTTTTTTTTCAACCTTTTTTCAATTTTTCCACTGTGGGATATATATTCTACCCACACACATTTGAAACTCTCCTAGGGTACCCTCACACATATTATTCCCTCATTTAGTGGATATTTTCACAAAAAAGTGAAATTTTCAAAACTCAGAAAATTTACTGAAAACGACTAAATATCAAGGACTCATCAGTCGAATCGCTCTGGAACTGAAGTAGGAACACTCACTGACATTTCCCCTCTCTGAAAGTCTGATAAAAGCCGGAAAAATAAGTAAGTCCAAAACAATTTTTTTTCAATTTTTTTCAATTTTACCCCCGTGGGATATATACTCTACCCACACACATTTGAAACTCTCCTGGTGTTCCCTCATTTAATGGATGTTTTCACAAAAAAGTGAAATTTTCAAAAATTCAGAAAATTGGCTGAAAATTACCAAATATCATCGACTCATTGGGCAAATTGCTCTGAAACTGAAATCGGAACGCTCACTGACATTTCCCCTCTCTGAAAGTCTGACAAACGCTGTAAAAATGACTAAGTCCAAAAAAATTTTCTTTCAATTTTACCCCCGTGACATATATATTCTACCCACACACATTTGGAACTCTCCTGGGGTACCCTCACACTTATTATTCCCTCATTTATTAAATATTTTTACAAAAAAGTGAAATTTTCAAAAATTCAGAAAATTGGCTGAAAACGACTACATATCAAGGACTCATCGGGCGAATCGATATGAAACTGAAATCGGAACGCTCACTGACATTTCCCCTCTCTGAAAGTCTGATAAAAGCCGGAAAAATAAGTAAGTCCAAAAAAATTTTTTTTCAATTTTTTTCAATTTTACCCCCGTGGGATATATATTCTACCCACACACATTTGAAACTCTCCTGGGGTTCCCTCACACATATTATTCCCTCATTTAATGGATGTTTTCACAAAAAAGTGACATTTTCAAAAATTCAGAAAATTGGCTGAAAATGACTACTTATCAAGGACTCATTGGGCAAATCGCTATGGAACTGAAATCGGTATGCTCACTGACATTTCCCCTCTCTGAAAGTCTGATAAACGCCGCAAAAATGACTAAGTCCAAAAAAATTTTTTTTTCAACTTTTTTCAATTTTACCCCCTTGGGATATATATTCTACCCACACACATTTGGAACTCTCCTGGGGTACCCTCACACATACTATTCTCTCATTAAGCAGATATTTTCACAAAAAAGTGAAATTTTCAAAAATTCTGAAAATTGGCTGAAAACGACACAATATCATCGACTCATTGGGCAAATTGCTCTGGAACTGAAATAGGAACGCTCACTGACTTTTCCCCTCTCTGAAAGTCTGACAAACGCTGGAAAAATGACTAAGTCAAAAAAATTTTTTTTTTCAACCTTTTTTCAATTTTACCCCCGTGGGATATATATTCTACCCACACACATTTGAAACTCTCCTGGGGTACCCTCACACATATTATTCCCTCATTTAGTGGATATTTTCACAAAAAAGTGAAATTTTCAAAAATTCTGAAAATTGGCGGAAAACGACACAATATCATCGACTCGTTGGGCAAATCACTCTGGAACTGAAATCGGAACACTCACTGACATTTCCCCTCTCTGAAAGTCTAATATACGCCGGAAAAATGACTAAGTCCAAAAAATTTTTCATTTCAACTATTTTCAATTATACCGCCGTGGGGTGTATATTCTATCCACACACATTTGGTACTCTCCTGGGGTACCCTCACACATATTATTCCCTCATTTAGCGGATATTTTCACTAAAAAGTGACATTTCCAAAAATTCAGAAAATTGGCTGAAAACGATGAAATATCAAGGACACATCGGGTGAATCGCTCTGGAAATGAAATCGGAACACTCACTGACATTTCCCCTCTCTGAAAGTCTGATATACGCCGGAAAAATGACTAAGTCCAAAAAATTTTTCATTTCAACTATTTTCAATTATACCCCCGTGGGATATATATTCTACCCACACACATTTGAAACTCTCCTGGGGTACCCTCACACATATTATTCCCTCATTTAGCAGATATTTTCACAAAAAAGTGAAATTTTCAAAAATTCTGAAAATTGGCTGAAAACGACTAACTATCAAGGACTCATTGGGCGAATCGCTCTGGAACTGAAATAGGAATGCTCACTGACATTTCTGCTCTCTGAAAGTCTGATCAATGCCGGAAAAATGACTATGTCCAAAAAAAATTTTTTTTAAACTTTTTTAAATTTTACACCCGTGGGATATATATTCTACCCACACACATTTGGAACTCTCCTGGGGTAACCTCACTCATATTATTCCCTCATTTAGCGGATATTTTCACAAAAAAGTGAAATTTTCAAAAATTCTGAAAATTGGCTGAAAACGACTAAATACCAAGGACTTATCAGGCGAATCTCTCTGGAACTGAAATAGGAATGTTCACTGACATTTCCCCTCTCTGAAAGTCTGATAAACGCCTGAAAAATGAGTAAGTCCGAAAAAAAAATTTTTAAATTTTTTTTTCAATTTTACCCCCGTGACATATATTTTCTACCCACACACATTTGGAACTCTCCTGGGGTACCCTCACACATATTATTCCCTCATTTAGTGGATATTTTCACAAAAAAGTGACATTTTCAAAAATTCAGAAAATTGGCTGAAAACGACTAAATATCAAGGACTCATCAGCCTCTGGAACTGAAGTAGGAACACTCACTGACATTTCCCCTCTCTGAAAGTCTGATAAATGCCGGAAAAATGACTAAGTCCAAAAATATTTTTTTTCAACTTTTTCAATTTTACCCCCGTGGGATATATATTCTACCCACACACATTTGGAACTCTCCTAGGGTACCCTCACACATATTATTCCCTCATTTAGTGGATATTTTCACAAAAAAGTGAAATTTTCAAAACTCAGAAACTTGGCTGAAAACGACTAAATATCAAGGACTCATCAGGCGAATCGCTCTGGAACTGAAGTAGGAACACTCACTGACATTTCCCCTCTCTGAAAGTCTGATAAACATTGACAAAATGACTAAGTCCAAAAAAATATTTTTTTAACCTTTTTTCAATTTTACCACTGTGGGATATATATTCTACCCACACACATTTGAAACTCTCCTGGGGTACCCTCACACATATTATTCCCTCATTTAGCGGATATTTTCACAAAAAAGTGACATTTTCAAAAATTCAGGAAATTGGCTGAAAACGACTAAATATCAAGGACTCATCAGCCTCTGGAACTGAAGTAGGAACACTCACTGACATTTCCCCTCTCTGAAAGTCTGATAAATGCCGGAAAAATGACTAAGTCCAAAAAAATTTTCTTTCAATTTTACCCCGTGGCATATATAATCTACCCACACACATTTGGAACTCTCCTTGGGTACCCTCACACATATTATTCCCTCATTTAGTAAATATTTTTACAAAAAAGTGAAATTTTCAAAAATTCAGAAAATTGGCTGAAAACGATTAAATATCACGGACTCATCAGGCGAATCGCTCTGGAACTGAAGTAGGAACACGCACTGACATTTCCCCTCTCTGAAAGTCTGATAAACGCCGGAAAAATGACTAAGTCCAAAAATATTTTTTTTTCAACCTTTTTTCAATTTTTCCACTGTGGGATATATATTCTACCCACACACATTTGAAAATCTCCTAGGGTACCCTCACACATATTATTCCCTCATTTAGTGGATATTTTCACAAAAAAGTGAAATTTTCAAAACTCAGAAAATTTACTGAAAACGACTAAATATCAAAGACTCATCAGTCGAATCGCTCTGGAACTGAAGTAGGAACACTCACTGACATTTCCCCTCTCTGAAAGTCTGATAAACGGTGTAAAAATGACTAAGTCCAAAAAAATATTTTTTTAACCTTTTTTCAATTTTACCACTGTGGGATATATATTCTACCCACACACATTTGAAACTCTCCTGGGGTACCCTCACACATATTATTCCCTCATTTAGCGGATATTTTCACAAAAAAAGTGAAATTTTCAAAAATTCAGAAAATTGGCTGAAAACGACTACATATCAAGGACTCATCGGGCGAATCGATATGAAACTGAAATCGGAACGCTCACTAACATTTTCCCTCTCTGAAAGTCTGATAAAAGCCGGAAAAATAAGTAAGTCCAAAACAATTTTTTTTCAATTTATTTCAATTTTACCCCCGTGGGATATATACTCTACCCACACACATTTGAAACTCTCCTGGTGTTCCCTCATTTAATGGATGTTTTCACAAAAAAGTGAAATTTTCAAAAATTCTGAAAATTGGCTGAAAATTACCAAATATCATCGACTCATTGGGCAAATCGCTCTGGAACTGAAATCGGAACGCTCACTGACATTTCCCCTCTCTGAAATTCTGACAAACGCTGGAAAAATGACTAAGTCCAAAAAAAATTTTTTTTCATCTTTTTTCAATTTTACCCCTGTGGGATATATATTCTACCCACACACATTTGGAACTCTCCTGGGGTACCCTCACACATATTATTCCCTCATTTAACAGATAGTTTCACAAAAAAAGTGAAATTTTCAAAAATTCTGAAAATTGTCTGAAAACGACTACATATCAAGGACTGATCGGGCTAATCACTCTGGAACTGAAATCGGAACACTCACTGACATTTCCCCTCTCTGAAAGTCTGATAAACGCCGGATAAAGGATTAAGTCCAAAAAAATTTTTTTTTCAACTTTTTGCAATTTTACCCCCGTGGGATACATATTCTACCCACACACATTTGTTACTCTCCTGGGGTACCCTCACACATATTATTCCCTCAATTAGTTAATATTTTAACAAAAAAGTGAAATTTTCAAAAATTCTGAAAATTGGCTGAAAACGATGAAATATCAAGGACACATCAGGAGAATCACTCTGGAAAAGAAATCAGAACGCTCACTGACATTTCCCCTTTCTGAAAGTCTGACACACGCCGAAAAAATGGCTAAGTCCGAAAAAAAAAATTTCAACTTTTTTTCAAATTTACCCCCTTGGGATATATATTCTACCCACACACATTTGGAACTCTCCTGGGGTACCCTCACACATATTATTCCCTTATTTAGTGGATATTTTCACAAAAAAGTAAAATTATCAAAAATTCAGAAAATTGGCTGAAAACGACAAAATATCAAGGACTCATCAGGCTCTGGAACTGAAGTAGGAACACTCATTGACATTTCCCCTCTCTGAAAGTCTGATAAATGCCGGAAAAATGACTAAGTCCAAAAAAATTTTCTTTCAATTTTACCCCCGTGACATATATATTCTACCCACACACATTTGGAACTCTCCTGGGGTACCCTCACACATATTATTCCCTCATTTATTAAATATTTTTACAAAAAAGTGAAATTTTCAAAAATTCAGAAAATTGGCTGAAAACAACTACATATCAAGGACTCATCGGGCGAATCGATATGAAACTGAAATCGGAACGCTCACTGACATTTCCCCTCTCTGAAAGTCTGATAAAAGCCGGAAAAATAAGTAAGTCCAAAAAAATTTTTTTTCAATTTTTTTCAATTTTACCCCCGTGGGATATATACCCACACACATTTGAAACTCTCCTGGGGTTCCCTCACACATATTATTCCCTCATTTAATGGATGTTTTCACAAAAAAGTGACATTTTCAAAAATTCAGAAAATTGGCTGAAAATGACTACTTATCAAGGACTCATTGGGCAAATCGCTATGGAACTGAAATCGGTATGCTCACTGACATTTCCCCTCTCTGAAAGTCTGATAAACGCCGCAAAAATTACTAAGTCCAAAAAAAATTTTTTTTCAACTTTTTTCAATTTTACCCCCTTGGGATATATATTCTACCCACACACATTTGGAACTCTCCTGGGGTACCCTCACACATATTATTCTCTCATTAAGCAGATATTTTCACAAAAAAGTGAAATTTTCAAAAATTCTGAAAATTGGCTGAAAACGACACAATATCATCGACTCGTTGGGCAAATCACTCTGGAACTGAAATCGGAACACTCACTGACATTTCCCCTCTCTGAAAGTCTGATATACGCCGGAAAAATGACTAAGTCCAAAAAATTTTTTATTTCAACTATTTTCAATTATACCGCCGTGGGGTGTATATTCTATCCACACACATTTGGTACTCTCCTGGGGTACCCTCACACATATTATTCCCTCATTTAGCGGATATTTTCACTAAAAAGTGACATTTCCAAAAATTCAGAAAATTGGCTGAAAACGATGAAATATCAAGGACACATCGGGTGAATCGCTCTGGAAATGAAATCGGAACACTCACTGACATTTCCCCTCTCTGAAAGTCTGATAAACGACGGAAAAAGGACTAAGTCCAAAAATTTTTATTTCAACTTTTTGCAATTTTACCCCCGTGGGATATATATTCTACCCACACACATTTGGAACTCTCCTGGGGTACCCTCACACATATTATTCCCTCATTTAACAGATAGTTTCACAAAAAAAGTGAAATTTTCAAAAATTCTGAAAATTGTCTGAAAACGACTACATATCAAGGACTGATCGGGTTAATCGCTCTGGAACTGAAATCGGAACACTCACTGACATTTCCCCTCTCTGAAAGTCTGATAAACGCCGGATAAAGGATTAAGTCCAAAAAATTTTTTTTTCAACTTTTTGCAATTTTACCCCCGTGGGATACATATTCTACCCACCCACATTTGTTACTCTCCTGGGGTACCCTCACACATATTATTCCCTCAATTAGTTAATATTTTAACAAAAAAGTGAAATTTTCAAAAATTCTGAAAATTGGCTGAAAACGATGAAATATCAAGGACACATCAGGGGAATCACTCTGGAAAAGAAATCAGAACGCTCACTGACATTTCCCCTTTCTGAAAGTCTGACACACGCCGAAAAAATGGCTAAGTCCGAAAAAAAAAATTTCAACTTTTTTTCAAATTTACCCCCTTGGGATATATATTCTACCCACACACATTTGGAACTCTCCTGGGGTACCCTCACACATATTATTCCCTCATTTAGTGGATATTTTCACAAAAAAGTAAAATTTTCAAAAATTCAGAAAATTGGCTGAAAACGACAAAATATCAAGGACACATCGGGCGAATCGTTCTGGAACTGAAAAAGGAATGCTCACTGACATTTCCCCTCTCTGAAAGTCTGATAAACGACTGAAAAACGAGTAAGTCCGAAAAAAAAAATTTCAACTTTTTTACAATTTTACCCCCGTGGGATATAAATTCTACCCACATACATTTGGAACTCTCCTGGGGTACCCTCACACATATTATTCCCTCATTTAGCGGATATTTTCACAAAAAAGTGAAATTTTCAAAAATTCTGAAAATTGGCTGAAAACGACTAACTATCAAGGACTCATTGGGCGAATCGCTCTGGAACTGAAATAGGAATGCTCACTGACATTTCTGCTCTCTGAAAGTCTGATCAATGCCGGAAAAATGACTATGTCCAAAAAAAATTTTTTTTAAACTTTTTTCAATTTTACACCCGTGGGATATATATTCTACCCACACACATTTGGAAATCTCCTGGGGTAACCTCACTCATATTATTCCCTCATTTAGCGGATATTTTCACAAAAAAGTGAAATTTTCAAAAATTCTGAAAATTGGCTGAAAACGACTAAATACCAAGGACTTATCAGGCGAATCTCTCTGGAATAGTGTTGAGCCACCCCCGTAGTGTTCGAGTTCGGTTCGGTTCGTCGAACACCCGTGTGTTCGCCGAACTGTTCGTCGAACTGTTCGTCGAACACCGAACACCGTTAAAACCAATGGCAGGCAAACAAAAACACATAGAAACACATAGAAAACACCTTCAAAGGTGTCCAAAAGCTGACAAACTGCTCAGAAGACATAACTAACACATGGAAAAGTGACAAGTACATATAGTCATGCGAAAATAAAAGAGGTGGAGGAGTAAAAGGAGGGGGAGACACAGATATAGGCATGTCATGCCCTTCTAAAATCCAAAAAGTGAGAAGCCGACACGGCCAGTCCGCTCCTGCCCGTGCCACCTCCGTGTCGCCGGGTTTGTGCCAGAGCCGCGGTGAACCCTGACGGCCAGCCCCCCTCTCCCAATACTGGTGCCTGTCCGCTGGTGGGTCGAGCGAGCCCCCCTGTGGTGGAGGCAGCTCTAAGCTTTTTAATTTAAATTGTCTCTCTAATTTGAATGAATACACTTTAAATCCATTTACAAGGATCTATTGGAGGGCAAGTCTCATGCCAGCAGCCGCGGTAATTCCAGCTCCAGTAGCGTCCACTAAAGCTGCTGCAGTTAAAAAGCTTTTATAAGGATCGAGCTCGGCTGTCCACCGCAAGGCATCCTACTGCCAGTCCCAGCCCCTATGCCTTGGGGTGCCTCCTGATGCTCTTCACTAAGTATCCCATGGTCCCGAAGCATTTCCTTTGAAAAAATTAAGTGTCTAAACTACAGGTGGTGAAGCTTGCTTAACAGCCGGGATAATCCGCTGACTAGCAGACACTGCTACTAGGCACAAAGTATTTCCTGGGCTAGATGCAGTTAAAAATTTGTAATTAGATACTCTCATTGGATGCTGAGAAAGCATTCCATAGAGTCTCCTGGCACGCCATATATGATTCTCTTAAAAAGCTTGGGGTAGGGGTCTAGGGGACCCTTTTATAGCCAAAATCACAGCCCTGTATCGCAATACGTCACCTAGGCTGAAGATAAATGGAACTGTAGCACCCTGAGGGCTCGGTTGCTACAGACGTATTGCACCTCACCCAGAGGTGTGATATCTCACTCTCAGGTAAGGATGGAGTGTGGATCAGGACCCGACACCTGCATGCATTACACCACATTGCCGTGGGGCAGGGCGACCAATATGCCCCTGAGATGGGCACGACAGTCCCTGTCCCTGGCTGGAGTGGGGGGAGGGAACACTGAGGAAGGGGAACCCTGTAGTGCAGGAGCAGGGAGGAAGCAGTTCCTGGGTGCATTGAGAAGGGAGTATAAAAGGTGGGCACCATCTTAGTTCAGTGCAGAGAAGTCTGAGCAGAAGTGGCAGGGAGCAGGGGCTCTGCATGAGCTCTGCTCCGGAGGCGGGCCTAGTAACAGAGGCCCAGGCCTGGAAGAGGGAGAAGGAAAGAAGAGGAGCGGAGAAGGCTCCAGGAACGAGGAATGAAGGGATCCCAGGGGTGCGGACGGGCGAGTCGCCACCGCACGCCCGAATCC
Organism: Phyllobates terribilis; assembly: GCF_046119375.1. NCBI lineage: Eukaryota > Metazoa > Chordata > Amphibia > Anura > Dendrobatidae > Phyllobates > Phyllobates terribilis. The sequence goes on from NW_027362763.1 coordinate 629,703,181, forward strand.
ACCTGCGTGGAGGGGTCAGGCCAAAGGGGGAGACCGGTCCCCGAACTAGTGGAGGCAGGAAACGACCCTCAGCTAGAAACCGGAGGCTCTGACATTTTATGTGGCGCAGCCCCTCGCTACACCCGCTAGGAAGGCACCACATAGGGTCAGGGAAACTGGCGCCAAGTTTACCAAGAGGAGGCCCGAGGCAGCTGGACAGAAGTGTTGATAAGAAAGGCCAGACAAAGGACACACAAAGGGGGTCCTGTGAAGTGCTCCAAAGTTATCTGAGAGTTGTCTGAGCCCCTCACCTGGTGAGCACAGTACGACGTGGGCAGCCGTTACCTGCAGACGTGGTCTGGATAATAAGAACTGTGAGTAAAGGCCCTGAACTGCATCACTGACTCCGTGTCGTTACTGCTGCTGCCCTGCACCATCACCCCCATCCTCCGCATACACTGCCCTGAGGCTATACTCCTCCCGTGGGGAGTTATGCTACGCTCTGCTGCACCCACAACACCAGCCTCAGCGGTCTGCCCTGTAGCGGCGGTTCACTCTGACCGCAATCCACGGGTGGCGTAGTCGGACATTTAAACATCAAAACCACATAAATAGTTCCGCCACTGGTTTGACCGCCCTGAGCCACGGAACCGGGTCGCCGCCACGAAGACTACTACCACCAGCATCCACCAAAAAGGGTCCGGCTCCGGGTGTCCCAAGGCCCAGGGGGTGCGTCAGAACATTTTCATCACCTTTCACAATCACCAATGGGACAAGGCAGTGATGTCCTCTGTCCCCTCTCTTATACATCCTAGTGACGGAGCACCTGCTCTCATCAATTCGCCATAACCCCAATATTAGGTGGATTGAGGTGGGAGGCACCGAGTACAAGTGCTCTCTATTTGCTGATGATGTCCTAGTATATATCACTCAATCACATATATCCATCCATGCTGTTATGGCTGAAATAGATCACTTTGTTACATGGTCAAATTTTAAAATCAATGCAGCGAAGTCTGAGGCCCTCGATGTCTCCCTCCCCAAATCCATATAGGATTCCATCCAGTCCAACTTTCCCTTTGCCTGGCCCTCACAGGGTATCAAATACTTAGGAATTCCTATTCATAGAGACCTCTCCCATCTATGTTATCTTAATTTTGGGCCCTTTATTGAACAACTCCATACAGACCACGGTTGGCAAGTTAGAACTGTAAGATTCACTACGTGAACCACTGGTGTTTTGTGGAAAAGCACAGGTACACTGCGTTCCAAATTATTATGCAAAAAGTGTTTAGGAGTGATAAGGGAAGAATTTGTTTGTTTGTCAGTTAAACTCATTGATGGTGATGTGTGTCAGGGCTCTTTATATCACTGTAAGCAATTGCAGACACCTGTGCTAATTAGTTTGGCAGGTGTGTCCAATGAAAGGCAAGACTACTTAAGAAGGCTCTCTCACATTATTAAGCAGCCTACATTTTCTGCCAAAATGGGAAAGAAAAAGGATGTGTCGGCTGCTGAGAAGCAACAAATTGTGGAGTGTTTAGGTCAAGGCATGACTACAATCAACATTGTGCGATGATCAGGATGAAGTATCTTGGCAATCAAGAAGTATGTAGCTGATTCACAGTACACATGTGTGCGTGCTGATAAGGGCAAATTGAGGACTCTTTCCTACAGGCAATTACGTCAGGTTGAAAGAGCAGCGGCAAAAAAGCCTTGTCATAGCAGCAGACAAGTTTTTGAAGCTGCTTGTGCCTCCAACGTCCCCCGAACAACAAGATGCAGGGTCCTTCAGAGGTTTGCAGCTGTGCATGCGCCTTCCTGTCGACCTCCTCTATCCACTTCACACAAGCAGAAACGGCTCCAGTGGGCCAAACATTACATGAAGACTGATTTCAAAACTGTTTTGTTCACGGATGAGTGCCGTGCAGCGCTCGATGGTCCAGATGGATGGAGTGGAGGATGGCTGGTTGATGGACACCCCACGCAAACACGGCTACAGCGCCAACAAGGAGGAGGTGGAGTAATGTTTTGGGCTGGAATCATGGGGAGAGAGATTGTCGGCCCCTTTAGGATCCCTGAAGGCGCTAAAGATGAACTCCATAATGTATGTGGATTTTCTCAAACAGCACTTCCTGCCATGGTTCAAGAAGAAGAACCGTGTATTTCACAGCAAGATCATTTTTCTGCATGATAATGCACCATCTCATGCTGCACATAAAACATCTGCATCTCTGGCTGATATGGGCATAAAAGGGGACAAACTTATGGTGTGACCCCCATGCTCCCCTGACCTCTACCCCATTCAGAACCTTTGGAGCATCATTAAAAGGATTGTCTATGATGGCGGGAGGCAGTTCACATCTAAGCAACAGCTCTGGGAGGGTATTCTGTCCTCATGCAAAACAATTGAAGCAGAAACCATCCAAAACCTGACAAATTCAATGGACGAGAGAGTTCAGAAGCTCCTTTCGAACAAGGGGTCCTATGTGAAAATGTAACATCACCTAGAATAAAGTTTTGAGTTGAAAACTGTTTGATTTCAGTTTCTAACAACCTGCTAATGCTTATAATTTCAAAAATGACCATTTTTTTGGTCTTTATTAAAATGAAAAGGTTGATCGAAAAGTTTGGGGGATCTAAGAGTGTGGCAACCCAGCAGTCATGATTACTTCGAATTCTGACAATATGAGGGTCATGCTGCAGGTAGTGCAGCAAGAAGGCACTTATGTGCCTTGCGCATCTCGGAGCCCCAAAATTATTTTCCGGGCTAGATGCAGCTAAAAATTATTTTTAATTTTAAATCTGGTGAAGCTTTAGTATAGATGGCCTAATAGGATCAGTGCTGCACACTGCTACAAAGCCCAAATTATTTTCCAGTCAAGATACAGATAAACATGATTAGTAATTTGAAAGCTTAAAACGGTTGGTAGGGTGATTTTAACCAATCATCAAGCTTTTACTCTCCCCAGGATGACACAGGGGTAGAAAAGTCGTTTCGGATCCATGATTTGTTCATCTTTATGAACGTGAGTCTGTCTACATTATCAGTGGAGAGCCGCGTGCGCTTATCTGTCAGCACACCACCAGCAGCGCTGAACACACGTTCAGACAGAACGCTGGCTGCGGGGCATGACAAGATCTCCAAGGCGTAAGTGGCTAGCTCCGGCCATTTATCCAGATTGGAAGCCCAAAAAGAGCAAGGGTCCAGTGACACAGTCGTGGCTTCAATGTTTACTTGGAGATACTCCTGTACCATCGTCTCTAGGCGTTGACTATGTGTCAGACTTCTTGTCTCCTGTGGCCTTGCAAAGGATGGGCTAAAAAAGTGGTGAAATGATTCCGCAAAATTGATGTTACCAGCAGATACTGTGGTTCTGTTACGGTTTGAGTGCTGAACACTTGACGGTCCCACGGTTGGCAAGTTGGAACTGTGAGATTCACTACGTGCACCACTGGTATTTTGTGGAAAAGCACATGTAAGATTCTGCAACAGTCTCTGCTGATACTCCTGCATGCGTGCATCCCTTTCTATGGCAGGAATAATTTCTGCAAATTTACTTTTGTACCGGGGATCTAACAGTGTGGCAACCCAGTAGTCAGGATTATTTCTAATTCTCACAATTCGAGGGTCATGTTGCAGGTAGTGCAGCAAGAAGGCACTCATGTGTGTTGCGCATCCAGGAGCACCAAGTCCCTGTTGTGTTGGTGGCGAGGTAACAATCATGCTTCCTTCCTCTGTACTCTCCCCCCAACCTCGCACAACAGAAATGTGATCAAGGTCTCCCTCATCTGAGTCTTCCATCAGTTCGTCCTCCACTTCTTCCTGGGCTCCTGCACCTTCCTCACTAGTTTGGCTGCTACCATGCGCCCTGGTAAAACCATCTCCCCCACCCTCACATGCCTGCCGCCTTGGTGCTGCCGACCGTCTGGACCTTGCAGATGTTAGCACTTCCGCATACAACTCCTTCTCCTCTACTTCCTCCACCTCCTCTTGTGCCACCACCTGACTCCGAATTCTGTTTAACATGTGCTCCAACATGTAAATCACCGGAATAGTCATGCTGATAATGGCATCGTCAGCACTAAACAACTTCGTCGCCATTTCAAAACTGTGCAGAAGGGTGCATAGGTCCCTGATCTGAGACCACTCCTCCAGCGTGATTTGCCCCACCTCTGAATCTCGTTGGCCCAGGCTATACGTCAGAACGTATTGCACCAGGGCTTGTCGGTGCTGCCACAGTCGCTGCAACATGTGCAGAGTTGAATTCCACCGGGTAGGCACATCGCATTTTAGCCGGTGAAGTGGCAGGCCCAACGACTTCTGTAGAGATGTAAGTCGCTGAGCTGCGGGATGCGAACGGCGGAAGTGAGCACACAGCGACCGTGCCCTCTGCAGAAGGCCATCTAGTCTGAGATAGTGGGCTAAAAATTGCTGGACAACCAGGTTCAACACATGAGCCATACAAGGCATGTGTGTGACATTGCCCCGGCGAAGGGCCGCACCCAGGTTTGCAGCATTGTCGCACACGGCCTTCCCTGGTTTCAGGTCCAGTGGAGACAACCATTCATGAAATTGGTTCTCCAGAGCTGACCACAACTCCTCAGCTGTGTGACTCACATTTCCCAGACATTTCAATGTAAAAACCGCCTGATGACGTTGAGCCCTACTGCCAGCATAGTAAGGAGGTGTGCAGGATCCCTTCTGCGCAGTTAGAAAGCTTGTGGCATGACCAGACAGGCTTTGGGTGCAGGTGGAAGACCGAGAGGAGGTTGAGGAGGCAGAAGCAGTGGAGGAACTTTGACATAAAGAGGATTGACGCACAACTCGTGGGGACGGCAAGACTTGGACAGCAGCCCCTTGTCCTGCTGTCACCATAGTTACCCAGTGCCCAGTCAGCGACATGTAACGCCCCTGTCCATGCCTACTCGTCCAAGTGTCTGTGGTGAAATGCACCCTGTCACACACAGAGTTTCTCAAAGAAGCGGTGATGTTATGTGCGACATGCTGGTGGAGCGCAGGCACACCTTTCTTTGAGAAGTAGTGCCGACTGGGCATCTGGTACTGGGGCACTGCGACGGACATAAGGTCTCGAAAATCCTCTGTGTCCACCAGGCGGAAAGGCAGCATTTCTGTAGCCAAGAGCTTGCAGATGGTGAAATTCAACCTCTTAGCTTTCTCATGGCTAGGAGGAAATGGTCTTTTACTTGTCCACATCTGAGGGACCGAGGGCTGGCTATTGTGCTTAGACGGGGTTGATAAGGGTGTCCCCGGCAAACTGCCGGTCTGTGAGGAAGATGCAGGCGGACATGTTAGGTTGCCTTGATCCAAAGGTGGTGCTATCGATGTCGGACAGCGCTCAACACCAGCTGGTGTTACCACCTCCAAAGAAAATGATGACCTGCCAATCACGCTGGCTGTTGCGGGTAAAGAGGTGGCAGGTCTGCGCCCCAAAACAGGTGTGACTGCTGTCCCCCCAGTCACAGAGGATGAAGAGGCCGCGGATGCACAAGATATGGCAGACGGTGGTTGGCCCGGCCGGCTAGGCCGCATTGTAGCACACTGAGCTTCCCACTGCAACTTATGCTTCATGTCCATGTGCCGGTTCATGCATGAAGTACTCAAACTATGTATTTTTTGGCCTCTACTTAGCTTTTGCTGACAAATGTTACAGATAACACGAGTTGGGTCATCTTTATCGATCTGAAAAAATGCCCAGGCTATGCAAGGCTTAGCACCCATGCGACCTGAAGAGCCACCACGACTTGTGGTGAGAGGCAGAGTTGTGTTTGAGGATGCAGTTGTTGACGTGCTTCCAGTACTACGTCTCTGTCCAGGAAGGCGCAACCTGACCTCGTCGTCACTAGCATCTTCCTCCACCTCCTCTGCTGACCTCATCTCTTGGCTGACTGTGGGTTGACAGTAAGTGGGACCTCCGACCTCATCATCATCACCCTGTGCGTTATCACACCCGTCGTCCTCAGAGCCAACCTGTTCCTGCCCTGACAAAAAACTAAAGTTGTCGCTCCAATCAGGTATTTGAGTCTTATCATCGTCTTCCTCATTGTCTCCACCAACAGGAGTTACAGTTTGGGAATGAGGGTCTACATTATGGTCAGAACCTTCTGCGTCTGGTCCTGGATCCGACTCATAAAGATTCTGGGCATCAGTGCAGATCATTTCCTCGTCTGGATTCACAGAAGCGCTGGAGTCGACCTCTGATTCCCAGGCTATAGTATGAGTAAACAGCTCTGCAGACTCAACCATCTGTTCTACCTCATACTCAGACGGGCAGCTGGAGATTTGGGAGCTGTGAGGAAGCAAGTGCGATTTGGGTGACACCTTTGAGGACTGGAGTATTTGTGATGTTGAAGTTGATGTGGAGGAGAGCCCACTTAAAGGAGCACTTGATATCCGTTGAAGCACCTGCTGTTTTTGTGCCTCATCTGGAATTTGTAGCGATTGGCGTGGCCGTAAGAAAGGGATCTTATCACATTGTCCGCTAAAAGAAGTAGACATTTTAGTTTGGCTGGAAGATGGTCTTTCTTCTGCAGATGTTACTGTTGCTTTAACACCTACCCCACGGACACAACCTTTTTTCCCCTTCCCAACACGCCTATTCCCCTTTCCACCAGCAGCAGGCCTTTTTCCACTCATTTTGGTGGTTAACTAATTCACAATTCTGGAGTTGTTTGCACAAAAAAACAATGGATGGTAACCGAGCAGAGCTGAGTGGCCAAACTGTGGTATTAGGCCAAAACTATTGGCTGGGTTAGATGCAGAAAAAAATTATTTTGAATTTGCAACCTGATGGAGGTCAGTATAGATGGATTAATAGAACAAGACCCACACACAGCTAGAAGCCCAATATTTTTTCAGAGGTAGATGCAGGAAAAAAATATATTCAGTTTGCAACCTGATGGAGGTCAGTATAGATGGACTAATACAACAAGTCCCACACACAGCTAGAAGCCCAAATATTTTTTCATAGGTACTGTAGATGCAGATAAAAATTAGTTTTAATTTGCAACCTGATGGAGGTCAGTATAGATGGACTAATAGAGAAAGTCCGACACACTACTAGAAGGCCAAATATTTTTTCAGAGGTAGATGCAGAAAAAAATATATTCAGTTTGCAACCTGATGGAGGTCAGTATAGATGGACTAATAGAGAAAGTCCGACACACTACTAGAAGGCCAAATATTTTTTCAGAGCTAGATGCAGAAAAAAATTATATTCAGTTTGCAACCTGATGGAGGTCAGTATAGATGGATTAATAGAACAAGACCCACACACAGCTAGAAGCCCAATATTTTTTCAGAGGTAGATGCAGAAAAAAATATATTCAGTTTGCAACCTGATGGAGGTCAGTATAGATGGACTAATACAACAAGTCCCACACACAGCTAGAAGCCCAATATTTTTTCAGAGGTAGATGCAGAAAAAAATATATTCAGTTTGCAACCTGATGGAGGTCAGTATAGATGGACTAATAGAGAAAGTCCGACACACTACTAGAAGGCCAAATATTTTTTCAGAGCTAGATGCAGAAAAATTTTTTATTCAGTTTGCAACCTGATGGAGGTCAGTATAGATGGATTAATAGAACAAGACCCACACACAGCTAGAAGCCCAATATTTTTTCAGAGGTAGATGCAGAAAAAAATATATTCAGTTTGCAACCTGATGGAGGTCAGTATAGATGGACTAATACAACAAGTCCCACACACAGCTAGAAGCCCAATATTTTTTCAGAGGTAGATGCAGAAAAAAATATATTCAGTTTGCAACCTGATGGAGGTCAGTATAGATGGACTAATACAACAAGTCCCACACACAGCTAGAAGCCCAAATATTTTTTCAGAGGTACTGTAGATGCAGATAAAAATTAGTTTTAATTTGCAACCTGATGGAGGTCAGTATAGATGGACTAATAGAATGATGCTATGCCCAAAAGATTTTACTTCACTAGGTGCAGTAAAAAAATTGGTATTCTATACACAGGTGGTATATCTTGCAACACAGATAGGCTACTCCACTGACTAACACACTCTGCAATAGGCCAAAAAGGATTAGCTTTGCTAGATTCAGCCAAATGCTGTGAAAAAAACTTGCACAGCACTGGCACAGACCTGCCTGGCAAAAACTGATAGGAACTGATGTAACCTAGTCCTGAAAAGGACTCCAATTACAATTAGTCTATACTCCCACAACCTATCTATTTAAGAGCACAGACCTCCCTGATAAAAGTCGTAGGAAATGCTGTAACCTAGTCCTTAAAAGGACTGCAATCACAACAATTCCCTACTCCCAAGCTATCTGTATATTTGTGCGAAAATTCGCTTGAAATTAACAAGGTATAGCGCACACAGCAACAGCGGTGCCGTCTAACACGCAGCTGCAGCAGTGAGAAAATGGTGTCGACGGGGAAAATGGCTTGGTCTTATAGGGCAAGGACATGTGACATACACTGCCAATGACACATGCCCTTGCTTGTGTGAAAAAAAGCACTTCGCTCCGTGTGTGCGCTGCTGATAGGCTGACAGATTGCACCTCCCCACTGCAAATGCGGGAAAGAGAAAAAAAAATGGAGATCTTCATTGTTCCTGCAGAGATCCATCCCCTGCCCCTCCCCACACCCCGCTGTACACTCAAACTGCAAATTAACATTAATTTTCATCATTACTGAGAAAAAATCCAGTTATGATTTTGGTGCACGAACAGTTATCGAACATAACCTCGAACAGCCGAATTTTTCTCAAATTGTTCGTGTTCGCCGAACGGCTCGAACACCGCCAAAAACAGCTCGAATTTGAGATTGGCGAACAGTTCGAGTAGAACAACGCTCATCTCTACTCTGGAACTGAAATAGGAATGTTCACTGACATTTCCCCTCTCTGAAAGTCTGATAAACGCCTGAAAAATGAGTAACTTCGAAAAAAAAAATTTTAATTTTTTTTTTCAATTTTACCCCCGTGGGATATATATTCTACCCACACACATTTGGCACTCTCCTGGAGTACCCTCACACATATTATTCCCTCATTTAGCGGATATTTTCACAAAAAAGTGAAATTTTCAAATATTCAGAAAATTGTCTGTAAACGACTAAATATCAAGGACTCATTGGGCGAATCGCTCGGGAACTGAAATAGGAATGCTTACTGACATTTGTCCTCTCTGAAAGTCTGATCAATGCCGGAAAAATGACTATGTCCAAAAAAAATTTTTTTTCAACTTTTTTCAATTTTACACCCGTGGGATATATATTCTACCCACACACATTTGGCACTCTCCTGGAGTACCCTCACACATATTATTCCCTCATTTAGCGGATATTTTCACAAAAAAGTGAAATTTTCAAAAATTCAGAAAATTGTCTGAAAACGACTAAATATCAAGGACTCATTGGGCGAATCGCTCGGGAACTGAAATAGGAATGCTCACTGACATTTCCCCTCTCTGAAAGTCTGATCAATGCCGGAAAAATGACTGTTCAAAAAAAATTTTTTTTCAACTTTTTTCAATTTTACCCCCGTGGGATATATATTCTACCCACACACATTTGGAACTCTCCTGGGGAACCCTCACACATATTATTCCCTCATTTAGAGGATATTTTCACAAAAAAGTGAAATTTTTAAAAATTCAGAAAATTGACTGAAAATGACTAAATATCAAGGACTCATCGGGCGAATCGCTCTGGAACTGAAATCGGAATGCTCACAGACATGTCCCTACTCTGAAAGTCTGATAAACGGCGGAAAAATTACTAAGTCCAAAAAAATGTTTTTTTCAACTTTTTTCAATTTTACCCCTGTGAGATATATATTCTACCCACACACATTTGGCACTCTCCTGGAGTACCCTCACACATATTATTCCCTCATTAAGCGGATATTTTCAAAAAAAAGTGAAATTTTCAAAAATTCTGAAAATTGGTTGAAAACGACTAAATGTCAAGGAATCATAAGGCGAATCGCTCTGGAACTGAAATCGGAATGCTCACTGACATTTCCCCTCTCTGAAAGTCTGACACACGCTGGAAAAATGACTAAGCTCGAAAAAAAAAATTGCAACTTTTTTTCAAATTTACCCCCGTGGGATATGTATTCTACCCACACACATTTGGAACTTTCCTGGGGTACCCTCACACATATTATTCCCTCATTTAGTGGATATATTTATAAAAAAGTGAAATTTTCAAAAATTCTGAAAATTGGCTGAAAACGATGAAATATCAAGGACTCATCGGGCGAATCACCTTGGAACTGAAATAGGAATGCTCACTGACATTTCCCCTCTCTGAAAGTCTGATAAACACCGGAAAAAGGACTAAGTCCCCCCAATTTTTTTTTTCAACTTTTATCAATTTTTCCCCCGTGGGATATATATTCTACCCACACACATTTGGAACTCTACTGGGATACCCTCACACATATTATTCCCTCATTTAGTGGATATTTTCACAAAAAAGTGAAATTTTCATAAATTCAGAATATTGGCCGAAAACGAATAAATATCAAAGACTCATCAGGCGAATCACTCTGGAACTGAAATAGGAATGCTGACTGACATTTCCCCTCTCTGAAAGTCTGATCAATACTGGAAAAATGACTATGTACAAAAAAAATTTATTTTCAACTTTTTTCAATTTTTCCCCCGTGGGAAATATATTCTACCCACACACATTTGGAACTCTACTGGGATACCCTCACACATATTATTCCCTCATTTAGTGGATATTTTCACAAAAAAGTGAAATTTTCATAAATTCAGAATATTGGCCGAAAACGAATAAATATCAAAGACTCATCGGGCGAATCACTCTGGAACTGATATAGGAATGTTCAGTGACATTCCACCTCTCTGAAAGACTGATAAATGCCAGAAAAACTGAGTAAGTCCGAAAAAAAATTTTTTCAACTTTTTTTCAAATTTACCCCCGTGGGATTTATATTTTACCCACACACATTTGGAACTCTCCTGGGGTAACCTCACTCATATTATTCCCTCATTTAGCGGATATTTTCACAAAAAAGTGAAATTTTCAAAAATTCAGAATATTGGCTGAAAATGACTAAATATCAAGGACTCATCGGGCGAATCGCTCTGGAACTGAAATAGGAATGTTCACTGACATTTCCCCTCTCTGAAAGTCTGATAAATGCCGGAAAAATGAGTAAGTCCGAAAAAAAATTTTTTAAACTTTTTTTCAAATTTACCCCCGTGGGATATATATTCTACCCACACACATTTGGAACTCTCCTGGGGTACCCTCACACATATTATTCCCTCATTTAGGGAACATTTTCACAAAAAAGTGAAATTTTCAAAAATTCAGAAAATTGGCTGAAAACGATGAAATATCAAGGACACATCGGGAGAATCGCTCTGGAAAAGAAATCAGAACGCTCACTGACATTTCCCCTCTCTGAAAGTCTGACACACGCCGAAAAAATGACTAAGTCCGAAAAAAAAAAATTTCAACTTTTTTTCAAATTTACCCCCGTGGGATATATATTCTACCCACACACATTTGGAACTCTCCTGGGGTACCCTCACACATATTATTCCCTCATTTAGTGGATATTTTCACAAAAAAGAGAAATTTTCAATAATTCAGAAAATTGGCTGAAAACAACTAAATATCAGTGACTCATCGGGAGAAACGCTTTGGAACTGAAATAGGAACGCTCACTGACATTTCCCCTCTCTGAAAGTCTGATGAACGCCGGAAAAATGACTAAGTCCAAAAATATTTTTTTTTTCAACCTTTGTCAATTTTACCCCCGTGTGAAATATATTCTACCCACACACATTTGGAACTCTCGTGGGGTACCCTCACACATATTATTCCCTCAGTTAGCGGATATTTTCACAAAAAAGTGAAATTTTCAAAAATTCTGAAAATTTGCTGAAATCGACTAACTATCAAGGACTCATCGGGCGAATCGCGCTGGAACTGAAATAGGAATGTTCACTGACATTTCCCCTCTCTGAAAGTCTGATAAATGCCAGAAAAATGAGTAAGTCCGAAAAAAAAAAATGTCAACATTTTTTCAAATTTACCCCCGTGGGATATATATTCTACCCACACACATTTGGAACTCTCCTGGGGTACCCTCACACATATCATTCCCTCATTTAGTTGATATTTTCACAAAAAAGTGAAATTTTCAAAAATTCAGAAAATTTGCTGAAAACGACTAAATATCAAGGACTCATCGGGCAAATTGCTCTGGAACTGAAATAGGAATGCTCACTGACATTTCCCCTCTCTGAAAGTCTGATCAATACCGGAAAAATGCCTATGTCCCAAAAAAAATTTTTTTCAACTTTTTTCAATTTTACCCCTGTGGGATATATATTCTACCCACACACATTTGGAACTCTCCTGGGGTACCCTCACACATAATATTCCCTCATTTAGTGGATATTTTCACAAGAAAGTGAAATTTTCAATAATTCAGAAAATTGGCTGAAAATGACTAAATATCAAGGACTCATTGGGCAAATCGCTCTGGAACTGAAATCAGAATCCTCACTGACATTTCCCCTCTCTGAAAGTCTGATCAATACCGGAAAAATGCCTATGTCCAAAAAAAATGTTTTTTCAACTTTTTTCAATTTTACCCCCGTGGGATATATCTTCTACCCACACACATTTGGAACTCTGCTGGGGTACCCTCACACATATTATTCCCTCATTTAGCGGATATTTTCACAAAAAAGTGAAATTTTAAAAAATTCTGAAAATTGGCTGAAAACGACTAAATATCAAGGACTCATCAGGCGAATCGCTCTTTAACTGAAATAGGAATACTCACTGATATTTCCCCTCTCTGAAAGTCTGATCAATGACGGAAAAATGACTATGTACAAAAAAAAATTATTTTCACCTTTTTTCAATTTTACCCCCGTGGGATATATATTCTTCCCACACACATTTGGAACTCTCCTGGTGTACTCTCACACATATTATTCCCTCATTTAGCCGATATTTTTACAAAAAAGTGACATTTTGAAAAATTCAGAAAATTGTCTAAAAGCGACTAAATATCAAGGACTCATCGGGCGTATCGCTCTGGAACTGAAATCGGAACGCTCACTGACATTTCCCCTCTCTGAAAGTATGATAAACGCCGGAAAAATAACTAAGTCCAAAAATATTTTTTTTTTCATCATTTGTCAATTTTACCCGCGTGTGATATATATTCTACCCACACACATTTGGAACTCTCCTGGGGTACCCTCACACATATTATTCCCTCATTTAGCGGATATTTTCACAAAAAAGTGAAATTTTCAAAAATTCAGAAAATTGGTTGAAAACGACTAAATATCAAGGACTCATCGGGTGAATCGCTCTGGAACTGAAATCGGAATCCTCACTGACATTTTCCTTCTCTGAAAGTCTGATAAACACCGGAAAAATGAGTAAGTCCAAAAAAAAAATTTTCAACTTTTTTTCAAATTTACCCCCGTGGGATATATATTCTAACCACACACATTTGGAACTCTCCTGGGGAACCCTCACACATATTATTCCCTCATTTAGCGGATATTTTCACAAAAATGTGAAATTTTCAATAATTCAGAAAATTGGCTGAAAACGACTAAATATCAGTGACTCGTCGGGAGAATCGCTCTGGAACTAAAATAGGAACGCTCACTGACATTTCTCCTCTCTGAAAGTCTGATAAACGCCGGAAAAATGACTAAATCCAAAAAAAAAATTTTCAACTTTTTTTCAAATTTACCCCCGTGGGATATATATTCTACCCACACACATTTGGAACTCTCCTGGGGTACTCTCACACATATTATTCCCTCATTTAGTGGATAATTTCACAAAAAAGTGAAATTTTCAAAAATTCAGAAAATTGGCTGAAAACGACTAAATATTAAGGACTCATTGGGCGTATCGCTCTGGAACTGAAATCGGATCGCTCACTGACATTTCCCCTCTCTGAAAGTCTGATAAACGCCGGAAAAATTACTACGTCTAAAAATTATTATTTTTTCAACCTTTGTCAATTTTACCCCCGTGTGATATATATTCTACCCACACACATTTGGAACTCTCCTGCGGTACCCTCACACATATTATTCCCTCATTTAGCGGATATTTTCATAAAAGAGTGAAATTTTCAAAAATTCTGAAAATTGTCTACAAGTGACTAAATATCAAGGACTCATCAGGCGAATCGCTCTGGAACTGAAATAGCAATGCTCACTGACATTTTCCCTCTCTGAAAGTCTGATAAACGCAGGAAAAATGACTAACTCCAAAAATATATATTTTTTCAACCTTTCTCAATTTTACCCCCGTGTGATATATATTCTACCCACACACATTTGGAACTCTCCTGGGGTACCCTCACACATAATATTCCCTCATTTAGTGGATATTTTCACAAAAAAGTGAAATTTTCAAAAAATCAGAAAATTGTCTAAAAGCGAATAAATATCAAGGACTCATCGGACGTATCGCTCTGGAACTGAAAAAGGCATGCTCACTGACATTTCCCCTCTCTGAAAGTCTGATAAATGGCGGAAAAATGACTATGTCAAAAAAAAATTTTTTCAACTTTTTTCAATTTTACCCCCGTGGGATAAATATTCTACCCACACACATTTGGAACTCTCCTGGAGTACCCTCACACATATTGTTCCATCATTTAGCGGATATTTTCACAAAAAAGTGAAATTTTCAAAAATTCTGAAAATTGGCTGAAAACGACTAAATATCAAGGACTCGTGGGGCAAATCGCTCTGGAACTGAAATCGGAATACTCACTGACATTTCCCCTCTCTGAAAGTCTGATAAACGTCGGAAAAATGAGTAAGTCCGAAAAAAAAAATATTCAACTTTTTTTCAAATTTACCCCCGTGGAATATGTATTCTACCCACACACATTTGGAACTCTCCTGGGGTACCCTCACACATATTATTCCCTCATTTAGCGGATATTTTCACAATAAAGTGAAATTTTCAATAATTCAGAAAATTGGCTGAAAACAACTAAGTATCAGCGACTCATCAGGAGAATGGCTCTGGAACTGAAATAGAAACGCTCACTGACATTTCCCCTCTCTGAAAGTCTGATAAACGGCGGAAAAATGACTAAGTGAAGTTTTCAAAAATTCAGAAAATTGGCTGAAAACGATTGCATATCAAGGACTCATTGGGCGTATCACTCTGGAACTGAAATCGAAACGCTCACTGACATTTCCCCTCTCTGAAAGTCTGATAAACGCCGGAAAAATGACTAAGTCCAAAAATTATTATTTTTTCAACCTTTTTCAATTTTACCCCCGTGTGATATATATTCTACCCACACACATTTGGAGCTCTCCTGGGCTACCCTCACACATATTATTCCCTCATTTAGCGGATATTTTCACAAAAAAGTGAAATTTTCAAAAATTCAGAAAATTGTCTAAAAGCGCCTAAATATCAAAGACTCATAAGGCGTATCGCTCTGGAACTGAAATTGGAACGCTCACTGACATTTCCCCTCTCTGAAAGTCTGATAAACGCCAGAAAAATGACTGTCCAAAAAAATGTTTTTTTTCAACCTTTGTCAATTTTACCCCTGTTTGTTATATATTCTACCCACACACATTTGGAACTCTCCTGGGGTACCCTCACACATATTATTCCCTCATTTAGTGGATATTTTCACAAAAAAAGTGAAATTTTCAAACATTCAGAAAATTGGCTGAAAACGACTAAATATCAATGACTCATCGGGCGAATTACTCTTGAACTGAAATCGGAACGCTCACTGACATTTCCCCTCTCTGAAAGTCTGATAAACGCCGGAAAAATAACTATGTCCAAAAAAATATTTTTTTTCAACCTTTGTCAATTTTACCCCCGTGTGATATATATTCTACCCACACACATTTGGAACTCTCCTGGTGTAAACTCACACATATTATTCCCTCATTTAGCGGATATTTTCACAAAAAGTGAAATTTTCAAAAATTCTGAAAATTGGCTGAAAACGACTAAATATTAAGGACTCATTGGGCGTATCGCTCTGGAACTGAAATCGGATCGCTCACTGACATTGCCTCTCTCTGAAAGTCTGATAAACGCCGGAAAAATGACTAAGTCCAAAAATTATTTTTTTTCAACCTTTATCAATTTTAACCCCATGTGATATATATTCTACCCACACACATTTGGAACTCTCCTGGGGTACCCTCACACATATTATTCCCTCATTTAGTGGATATTTTCACAAAAAAGTAAAATTTTCAAAAATTCAGAAAATTGGCTGAAAACGACTAAATATCAAGGACTCATCGGGCGAATCACTCTGGAACTGAAATCGGAATCCTCACTGACATTTCACCTCTCTGAAAGTCTGATAAATGCCGGAAAAATTAGTAAGTCAGAAAAAAAAAATGTTCAACTTTTTTTCAAATTTACCCCCGTAGGATATATATTCTACCCACACACATTTGGAACTCTCCTGGGGTACCCTTACACATATTATTCCCTCATTTAGTTGATATTTTCACAAAAAAGTGAAATTTTCAAAAATTCAGAAAATTGGCTGAAAACGACAAAATATCAAGGACTCATCGGGCAAATTGCTCTGGAACTGAAATAGGAATGCTCACAGACATTTCCCCTCTCTGAAAGTCTGATCAATACCGGAAAAATGCCTATGTCCAAAAAAAATGTTTTTTCAACTTTTTTCAATTTTACCCCCGTGGGATATATCTTCTACCCACACACATTTGGAACTCTGCTGGGGTACCCTCACACATATTATTCCCTCATTTAGCGGATATTTTCACAAAAAAGTGAAATTTTAAAAAATTCTGAAAATTGGCTGAAAACGACTAAATATCAAGGACTCATCAGGCGAATCGCTCTTTAACTGAAATAGGAATACTCACTGATATTTCCCCTCTCTGAAAGTCTGATCAATGACGGAAAAATGACTATGTACAAAAAAAAATTATTTTCACCTTTTTTCAATTTTACCCCCGTGGGATATATATTCTTCCCACACACATTTGGAACTCTCCTGGTGTACTCTCACACATATTATTCCCTCATTTAGCCGATATTTTTACAAAAAAGTGACATTTTGAAAAATTCAGAAAATTGTCTAAAAGCGACTAAATATCAAGGACTCATCGGGCGTATCGCTCTGGAACTGAAATCGGATCGCTCACTGACATTGCCTCTCTCTGAAAGTCTGATAAACGCCGGAAAAATGACTAAGTCCAAAAAAAAATTTTTTTCAACTTTTTTCAATTTTACCCCCGTGGGATATATATTCTACCCACACACATTTGGAACTCTCCTGGGGCACCCTCACACATATTATTCCCTCATTTAGCGGATATTTTCACAAAAAAGAGAAATTTTCAAAAATTTGAAAAATTGGCTCAAAGCGACTAAATATCAGGGACTCATCAGGCGAATCGCTCTGGAACTGAAATCGGAATTCTCACTGACATTTCCCCTCTCTGAAAGTCTGATCAACGCTGGAAAAATGAGTAAGTCCTCAAAAAAAAATTTTTTCTACATTTTTCAATTTCACCCCCGTGGGATATACATTCTACCCACACACATTTGCAACTCTCCAGGGGTACCCTCATACATATTATTCCCTCATTTAGCGGATATTTTCACAAAAAAGTGAAATTTTCAAAAATTCAGAAAATTGGATGAAAACGACCAAATATGAAGGACTCATCGGCGAATCGCTCTGGAACTGAAATTGGAACGCTCACTGACATTTCCCTTCTCTGAAAGTCTAATATATACCGGGAAAATGACTAAGTCCCCCAAAAAAAATTTTTCAACTTTTTTCAATTTTACCCCCGTGGGATATATATTCTACCCCCACACATTTGGATCTCTCCTGGGCTACCCTCACACATATTATTCCCTAATTTAGCGGATATTTTCACAAAAATGTGAAATTTTCAAAAATTCAGAAAATTGTCTGAAAACGACTAAATATCAAGGACTCATCAGGCGAATCACTCTGGAACTGAAATCGGAATGCTCACTGACATTTCCCCTCTGTGAAAGTCTGATAAACGCCGGAAAAATAACTAAGTCCCCCAAATTTTTTTTTTCAACTTTTTTCAATTTTACCCCCGTGGGATATATATTCTACCCACACACATTTGGAACTCTCCTGGGGTACCCTCACACATATTATTCCCTCATTTAGCGGATATTTTCACAAAAATGTGAAATTTTCAAAAATTCAGAAAATTGGATGAAAACGACTAAATATCAAGGACTCATCAGGCGAATCGCTCTGGAACTGAAATCGGAATTCTCACTGACATTTCCCCTCTCTGAAAGTCTGATAAACGCCGGAAAAATGAGTAAGTCCCCCAAAAAAAAAATTTTCTACTTTTTTCAGTTTTACCCCCGTGGGATATATATTCTACCCACACACATTTGGAACTCTCCTGGGGTACCCTCACACATATTATTCCCTCAGTTAGCGGATGTTTTCATAAAAAAGTGAAATTTTCAAAAATTCAGAAAATTGGCTGAAAACTACTAAATATCAAGGCCTCATCGGGCGAATCGCTCTGGAACTGAAATCGCAATCCTCACTGACATTTCCCCTCTCTGACAGTCTGATAAACGACAGAAAAATGAGTAAATCCCCCCCAAAAAATGTTTTCAACTTTTTTCAATTTTACCCTCGTGGGATATATATTCTACCCACACACATTTGGAACTGTCCTGGGGTACCCGCACACATATTATTCCCTCATTTAGCAGATATTTAAATAAAAAAGTGAAATTTTCAAAAATTCTGAAAACTGGCTGAAAACGACCAAATATCAAGGACTCATCGGGCGAATCACTCTGGAACTGAAATCGGAACGCTCACTGATGTTTCCCCTCTCTGAAAGTCTGATAAACACCGGAAAAATGACTAAGTCCCCCAAAAAAAATGTTTTCAACTTTTTTCAATTTTACCCCCTTGGGATATATATTCTACCCACACACATTTGGAACTCTCCTGGGGTACCCTCAGAAATATTATTCCCTAATTTAGCGGATATTTTCACAAAAATGTGAAATTTTCAAAAATTCAGAAAATTGGCTGAAAACGACTAAATATCAAGGACTCATCAGGCGAATCGCTCTGGAACTGAAATCGGAATGCTCACTGACATTTCCCCTCTCTGAAAGTCTGATAAACGCCGGAAAAATGACTAAGTTCCCGAAATTTTTTTTTTAAATTTTTTTCAATTTTATCCCCGTGGGATATATATTCTACCCACACACATTTTGAACTCTCCTGGGGTACCTCACACATATTATTCCCTCATTTAGCGGATATTTTCACAAAAAAGTGAAATTTTCAAAAATTCAGAAAATTGGCTGAAAACGACTAATTATCAAGGACTCATCGGGCGAATCACTGTGGAACTGAAATTGGAATCCTCACTGACATTTCCCCTCTATGAAAGGCTGATAAACGACGGAAAAATGAGTAAGTTCCCAAAAAAATTTTTTTTAAACTATTTTCAATTTTACCCCCGTGGGATATATATTCTACCCACACACATTTGGAACTCTCCTGGGGTACCCTCACACATATTATTCCCTCATTTAGCGGATATTTTCACAAAAAAGTGAAATTTTCAAAAATTCAGAAAATTGGCTGAAAACGACTAAATATTAGAGATGAGCGGTGTTCGACTCGAACTGTTCTCCAATCTCAAATTCGAGGTGTTTTGGGCGGTGTTTGAGCCGTTCGGTGAACGCGAACGATTTGAAAAAAATTTGGCTGTTCGAGGTTATGTTCGATAACTGTTCGTGCACCAAAATCAGAACTGGATTTTTTCTCAGTAATGCTGAAAATGAATGTTAATGCGCAGTTTGAGTGTACAGCGGGGCTGTGGGAGGGGCAGGGGATGGATCTCTGCAGAAATAATGAAGATCTCCATTTTTTTTTCTCTTTCCCGCATTTACAGTAGGGAGGTGCAATCTGTCAGCGCACACACGGAGCGAACTGCTTTGTTTCACACAAGCAAGGGCATGTGTCATTGGCAGTGTATGTCACATGTCCTTGCCCTATAAGACCCAGCCATTTTCCCCGTCGCCACCATTTTCTCACTGCTGCAGCTGCATGTTAGACGGCACCGCTGTTGCTGTGTGTGCTATACTTTTTTAATTTCAAGCCAATTTTCGCACAAATCTACAGATAGCTTTGGAGTAGTGAAGAGTTGTGATTGCAGTCCTTTTAAGGACTAGGTTACATCATTTCCTACGACTTTTATCAGGCAGGTCTGTGCTCTTAAGTAGATAGGTTGGGAGTAAAGACTAATTGTAATTGCAGTCCTTTTCAGGGCTAGGTTACATCAGTTCCTATCACTTTTTGCCAGGCAGGTCTGTGCCAGTGCTGTGCAAGTGTGTGGGACTTGTTCTATTAGTCCATCTATACTAACCTCCATCAGGTTGCAAATTCAATATAATTTTTTTCTGCATCTAGCTCTGAAAATATATTTAGGCTTCTAGCAGTGTGTGGGACTTGTTCTATTAGTCCATCTATACTGACCTCCATCAGGTTGCAAATTCAATATAATTTTTTTCTGCATCTAGCTCTGAAAAAATATTTAGGCTTCTAGCAGAGTGTGGGACTTGTTCTATTAGTCCATCTATACTAACCTCCATCAGGTTGCAAATTCAATATAATTTTTTTCTGCATCTAGCTCTGAAAAAATATTTAGCCTTCTAGCAGTGTGTGGGACTTGTTCTATTAGTCCATCTATACTAACCTCCATCAGGTTGCAAATTCAATTTAATTTTTTTCTGCATCTATATCTGAAAAATATTTCAGCTTCTAGCAGTGTGTGAGACTTGTTCTATTAGTCCATCTATACTGACCTCCATCAGGTTGCAAATTCAATATAATTTTTTTCTGCATCTAGCTCTGAAAAAATATTTAGGCTTCTAGCAGTGTGTGGGACTTGTTCTATTAATCCATCTATACTAACCTCCATCAGGTTGCAAATTCAATATAATTTATTTCTGCATCTATCTCTGAAAAAATATTTCAGCTTCTAGCAGTTTGTGGGACTTGTTCTATTAGTCCATCTATACTGACCTCCATCAGGTTGCAAATTCAATATAAATTTTTTCTGCATCTAGCTCTGAAAAAATATTTAGGCTTCTAGCAGTATGTGGGACTTGTTCTATTAGTCCATCTATACTGACCTCCATCAAGTTGCAAATTCAATATAATCTTTTTCTGCATCTAGCTCTGAAAAAATATTTAGGCTTCTAGCGTTGTGTGGGACTTGTTCTATTAGTCCATCTATACTAACCTCCATCAGATTGCAAATTCAATATAATTTTTTTCTGCTTTTAGCTCTGAAAAAATGTTTAGGCTTCTAACAGTGTGTGGGACTTGTTCTATTAGTCCATCTATACTGACCTCCATCAGGTTGCAAATTCAATATAATTTTTTTCTGTAGCAGTGTGTGGTACTCATTGTATTAGGCCATCTATACCAAGCTCCACCAGCTTTGAAATTAATAATAATTTTTAACTGCATCTAGTCCTGAAAATAATTTTTCTTCCCAATAGTGGTAGCAATAGAAATATGGGGCGCGCGCCTGGCTAACAAAAATATACGCTTCATAACAAAAAATAATAGCCTAGCGCACTGCATTAATAAGATGGCATCATCGTCTCTCCCAGTGCTAGGCCTACTACGCCGGCTAGCATTCCTGTGCCTAAAACACAATGTATGGGTCCACGCTAGCCACGATGCTGAGGGGCCTAAAGCTGCTGCTAACGCTTTATCACAATTCAATTGGCAGATTTTCACAGAGCTCTTCCCCAACGCCCACCCATCGGGCAACAGGTGCCCACCCTCCCTATGGGATCTAGTGGCAAATAGTTGATGCCATTGATCAGAGAGTCAGTTGCCCCGTCGATGTAGAAAACATACGGTAAGGCATGGGAAGAGTGGACTCGACTAGTAGCAGGCAGACGGGTTGACAAATGTGAACAAGCCAGATCACAAGTCACCATAGAATTTCTTCACCAGCTAATGATGAGGGGCATATCAGGGGCGTCAGCACAGCGGTGTCTGACCGGAGTAGCATTTCACTTCCAACTACTGAATTGGGGAGATGTGACAAAGATTCATCATCAGACAATCCATAAAAGGGTGGAAAAGGGGTCAGCCAAGTCAGGAATGTAGACGTCCCGTCCCGTGTCACTAAAACTGATTTCTCACATCATATCCCTAACACTATTAACATGACACTCACAATTTGAAGCAACACTACTGTCTACTGCATTTGTGATCGCCTTCTTCGGGGCGCTATGCATAAGCGAATTAGTCCCTTAATCCAAAATTACCACCAGTGGAGGCTTATTACACCAAGACGTAGTCATAGCCAATAATGCAATACGTCTACGCATACGCCAATCGAAAATGGTTCCAGCGGGCAGGGGCACTTGGGTACTTCTACAACCCACAAACGGTACACTGAGTCGGGTAACAATAGTAAAAACATATATAACCATCAGATCACAAATTAATTTCTTCCTATCACACATTGATGGAACGCTATTATCAAGATACCAGTTCCAAGCTATATTTAATAAATGCATAACATTGGCAGGGAACCACCCCAAAGATTACGGGACACACTCATTCCTCATAGGTGCGGCCATGGAAGCAGCAAGAGCAGGACTGTCAGAAACAGAAGTTCAGAGGATAGGGAGATGGCGATCCACGTGTTTGGCGAGATACATAAGACCGGACTTGTTATCCTAACGTGGTTTGTTTCTTTTACAGGTGATGCTAAGCCAACAGTGTGAGTGATAGGCCACTCGTATATATATTGGGCAGATAAAAGGGCGAAAGTCCGCCCAGGCGGGAGGAAATTAGAGTTTCATAACACATATTTCAACTGGAGAGGTATTAGAGGCCTTCTATGGCCACAGGTACTAATGGAGGTAATCAAGGTAGGGAGAGAGGCAAGAGGTCTGGTCATCTTAGTTATACAGGCCGGGGGAATCAACCTAGGTCATCACAAGAGCGCATAACTAATGGGAATAATGAAACTAGACACTGAGCGCTTCAGAAAATTTTTCACAAAACTAACTATAGTATGGTCAGAGACTGTGCCGAAAGCGTTATGGCAAGGTGCGCGAAACATCACGGCCATCGAAAGGACAAGGCGGGTAATAAATATTTGGGTGGCAAAATTTAGAAGAGACAGAGGCAGTGTAGTGATATGACACCGACAACTAGAAGGAGATAAAGCAGGCCTCATACGGCCCGACGTTGTTCACTTAATGGATATTGGACTGGGCATATTCCTGTCAGGACTCCAGGACGGAGTGGAACAAGCGTTAAGAGTGATGGGTGGGGATCAGAGTTCTGCATACGAGTACGCAGGATCCTCCGTGGCCTGGAAATAGAAAGGACATGTTGGAGAGTTACACTTGTTGGCCAAGTTGCCGGTGTGGAGACCCAGGGCATGCTGCAACAAGCTGAATTATTTTAGAAATAAAATGCCTTTCTAATGGAATGAGTATAAAGAGTTAATAAAGCTGTGACCGATCCTCACCCATCCAGTTGTAAGAGTTACATTATTATATTGTCAAGGAAAGGGGGGCGGTAGGGTTGCTGAGGGTCTGGGTTTGGTTGGGGGTCCCCACAGTCTGCCTAGGCTAGATGCATTTAAAAATTCTTATTAGATACACAGGCGGTGCAGTTTGCTTCGCAGCTGGTCTACTACTCCCAAAGTATTGCCTAGGCTAGATGCAGTTAAAAATTCTACGCTGACTAGCAGACACTGAAGCTTTGGAGCAGACCTCTGAGTAAACAGCTCTTCAGACTCAACCAACTGTATTTACCCAAAGCCATAGTGTATGTAGTTTCTTACAGTTAAAAGGGGGGGGGGGGAGCGACCCAACCCTCCTGAAATTGACGATGCCAACGTCACTTAAGACACAGCAAGGGGACTCCAAAAAGAGTTTCCATTTTTTCCCCAAATTGTGGCACAGACACCACTTAACCCTAGAACGCATACCTGGGGCCTCGCAGGCCCGCCCTGTTAATTGTTTTCTATTTTCTGCAAGATTACTTTAGTTAGAATTTTGAAACTCTAGGTATTCTTCATGTATATAGTTGTTTGTCATTTGACTTTGAGTTATTCCATGTTATTTGCACACGGGTCTAAAAGGCCCCAGGTATGTGAAAGTGTAGATTTTTATGGTCATGCGTTCTAGGGTTAAATGGCATCAATTGCCCCACAGTTGCTTAAAACGGTTGGTGAGGTGATTTTACCAAATCCTCAAGCTTTTAGTCTCCCCAGGATGACACAGGGGTAGAAAAGTCCTTGCGAATCCATGATTTGTTCATCTTTATGAACGTGAGTCTGTCTATATTCTCAGTGGACAGCCGCGTGCGCTTATCTGTCAGCACACCACCAGCAGCGCTGAACACACGTTCAGAGAGAACGCTGGCTGCAGGGCATGACAAGATCTCCAAGGCGTGAGTGGCGAGCTCCGGCCATTTTTCCAGATTGGAATCCCAAAATGAGCAAGGGTCCAGTGACACAGTCATGGCTTCGATGTTCACTTGGAGATACTCCTGTACCATCCTCTCTAGGCGTTGACTATGTGTCAGACTTCTTGTCTCCTGTGGCCTTGCAAAGGATGGTCTAAAAAAGTGGTGAAACGATTCCACAAAATTGCTGTTACCAGCAGATACTGTGTTACTGTTACGGTTTGAGTGATGAAGACTCGATAGTCACACGGTTTGCAAGTTAGAACTGTGAGATTCACTGTGTGCACCACTGGTGTTTTGTGGAAAAGCACATGTAAGATTCTGCAACAGCGTCTGCAGATACTCCTGCATGCGTGAATCCCTTTCTATGGCAGGAATTATTTCAGCAAATTTACTTTTGTACCGGGGATCTAAGAGTGTGGCAACCCAGTAGTCGGGATTACTTCGAATTCTGACAATCCGATGGTCATGTTGCAGGTAGTGCAGCAAGAAGGCACTCATGTGTTTTGTGCATCCAGGAGGACCAAGTCCTTGTTGTGTTGGTAGCGAGGTAAGAATCATGCTTCCTTCCTCTGCCCTCTCCTCCCAACCTCGCACAACAGAAATGTGATCAAGGTCTCCCTCATCTGATGAGTCTTACATGCCCATCGCCAATTTGTCCTCCACTTCTTCCTCGGCTCCTGCACCTTCCTCAACAGTTTGGCTGCTACCATGTGCCCTGGTTAATCCCTCTCCCCCACTCTCCCATGCCTTCCGCCTTGGTGTTGCCGACCGTCTGGACCTTGGAGATGTTATCCCTTCCGCATACGACTCCTCCTCTACTTCCTCCACCTCCTCTTGTCCCACCACCTGACTCTGAATTCTGTTTAACGTGTGCTCCAGCATGTAAATCACCAGAATAATCATGCTGATAATGGCATCGTCGTCAGCACTGAACATCTTCGTCGCCATTTCAAAACTGTGCAGAAGGGTGTGTGGCACCCCTGAGGGTTCAGTCACCACAGAGTTACTGCATCTCACCCAGAGGTGTGGTATCTCACCCTCAGGTAAGGAAGGAGTATGGCTCGGGACCCTAACACCTGCATCCAACACATACCCGCAGTGGGGGTAGGGCGAGTTTGCTCCTAAGGGAGAACACAGTCCCAGGTCCCAAGCTGGCGGGATGGTCCTATGTAGTGGGTGCTTAGGGGAGCTGCTTAGCGGAGCACATGACAGGGAGAGTATAAATAGGAAGCCATCTTATAAAGAGCAAGCCAGTCAGAGGAGGAGAAGTGACAGGAGCAGAGGCTCTGCATGAGCTCTGCTCCGGAGGTGGGCCTAGCCTGGGATGCCCAGGACTGAAGGAGAGAAGAGAGGAGTGGGAGCAGGAAGGCTCCAGGAACTGAAGGGACCCTAGGGGTACGGGCCATGCAGAAGGCCACCCGTACGCCCGCTGCTACCAGGAGGTAGAGGGGTCAGGCCAGATAAGGGGAACCAATCCCTCAACTAGCAGAGAAACAGCAAGGCTCAACTAGAAACCGGAGGCTGCAGAATTTCATGTACTGCAGGCCAAGGTCCACACCAGTCTCACTAAGAAGGTAGCCACATAGGACCCAGGGGACAGAACACACGTCGCCCACCAAGGCCCGAGGATACCGGATAGAAGTGTCACTGGGTGTGAGGTGCAGGGAGAAGGCCAGAGAAAGGACACAAAGAAGGGGGTCCTGCTAAGTACTCCGGAGCTATCTTGGGGTGGACTGAGACCCTCACTGAGTACGCACAGCACGAAGCGGGAGATTGTTCTGGTACCAGTAATCTGGACTGCAACAACTGTGAGTAAAGAACTTGGGACTGCATCACACGGACTCTGTGTTCATTACTGACTCCCTGCACTACAACCACCATCATCCACCCACACTGCCCTGAAGCTACACTCTTCCTGTGGGGAGTAATAATACCATTGCTGCAAAACCATCAGCTTCAGAGGACTGTTCCGCAGCAGCGGCCCCTTTGGCCGCACTCCACAGGTGGCGTAGTCGGACATTATAAAACCCATATATACAAATTACCCTTGGATTGACCGGGTCACCGCCACAGTGACTACAACCCCCAGCGTCTACCGGCTCGGCTCCGGGTACCCCACGGCCCAGGGGGCACGTCAACTTCATAGGTCCCTGATCTGAGACCACTCCTGCAGCGTGATTTGCCCCACCTCTGGATCTCGTTGGCCCAGGCTACACGTCAGAACGTATTGCACCAGGGGTTGTCGGTGCTGCCATAGTCGCTGCAACATGTGCAGAGTTGAATTCCACCGTGTCGGCACATCGCATTTCAGTCGGTGAACTGGCAGGCCCAACGACTTCTGTAGAGATGTAAGTCATTGAGCTGCGGGATGCGAATGGCGGAAGTGAGCACACAGCGACCGTGCCCTCTACAGAAGGCCATCTAGTCCAGGATAGTGGGCTAAAAATTGCTGGACAACCAGGTTCAACACATGAGCACTACAAGGCACGTGTGTGACATTGCCCCGGCGAAGGGCCGCACCCAGGTTTGCAGCATTGTCGCACACGGCCTTCCCTGGTTGCAGGTCCAGTGGAGACAACCATTCATGAAACTGGGTCTCCAGAGCTGACCACAACTCCTCAGCTGTGTGACTCACATTTCCCAGACATTTCAAAGTAAACACTGATGTCGTAAAGCCCTGCTGCCAGCATAGTAAGGAGGTGTGCAGGATTCCTTCTGTACAGCTAGAAATCAGGTGGCATTACCAGACAGGCTTTGGGTGCAGGTGGAGGACCGAGAGGAGGTTGAGGAGGCAGAAGCAGTGGAGGAACTTCGAGATAAAGAGGATTGACACACAACTCGTGGGGACGGTAAGACTTGGACAGCAGTCCCTTGTCCTGCTGTCACTATAGTTACCCAGTGCCCAGTCAGCGACATGTAACGCCCCTGTCCATGCCTACTCGTCCAAGTGTCTGTGGTGAAATGCACCCTGTCACACACAGAGTTTCTCAAAGAAGCGGTGATGTTGTGTGCGACATGCTGGTGGAGCGCAGGCACACCTTTCTTTGAGAAGAAGTGCCAAATTGGCATCTGCCACTGGGGCACTGCGACGGACATAAGGTATCGAAAATCCTCTGTGTCCACCACAGCAGGCAGCATTTCTGCAGCCAAGAGCTTGCAGATGGTGAAATTCAACCTCTTAGCTTTGTCATGGCTAGCTGGAAATGGTCTTTTACTTGTCCACATCTGAGGGACCGAGGGCTGGCTGTTGTGCTTAGACGGGGTTGAGTAGGGTGTCCCCGGCAAACTGCCAGTCTGTGAGGAAGATACAGGTGGACATGTTAAGTTGCCTTGATCCAAAGGTGGTGCTCTCGATGTCAGAGAGCGCTCAACACCAGCAGGTGTTTCCACTTCCTAATGAACTGACGACCTGCCAATCAAACTGGCTGTTGCGGGTAAAAAGGTGGCAGGTCTGCGTCCAAAACTTGTGTGACTGCTGTCCCCCAGTCACAGAGGATGAAGAGGCCACGGTTGCACAAGATAGGGCAGATGGTAGTTGGCCCGGCCCGCTAGGCCGCATTGTAGCAAGGGTGCGCTTCCCACTGCAACTTATGCTTCATATCCATGTGACGGTTCATGCATGAAGTACTCAAACTATGGATTTTTTGGCCTCTACTTAGCTTTTGGTGACAAATATTACAGATAACACGAGTTGGGTCATCCTTATCGATCTGAAAAAATGCCCAGGCTATGCAAGGCTTAGAGCCCATGCGACCTGAAAAGCCACTACGACTTGTGGTCAGAGGCAGAGTTGTGGTTGAGAATGCAGTTGTTTACGTGCTTCCAGTACTCCGTCTCTGTCCAGGAAGGCGCAACCTAACCTCGTCGTCAATAGCATCTGTGACGCCCCGCTGCGCTTGGTATCACAGATCCTAGAAGAGTGCATTGATGGAATCCTCCACAAGAGGCCCCCATAAACTTTCACACATCTCCACCTTCCACCTCAGACCAGCAGAGGGAGCACGTTAGGGATATAAATAGGGAAGGTGGAGATAGGCAGTTCAGTTCCTCTGAAGAGTTCCTGCAGTAGAGAAGCCTAAGAGAGGTCAGTCTGCAGTGGAGCTCAGTCTAGTCTAGAGAACTCAATTAATAGTTCAGCAGTGGAGCACGAGGCTCCTGCTAGCTAAATTCAGGGAGCTCAGTTACAGCTTAAGGTGTGCCAGCGCCATAAGATCGGTGAAGCACGGCAAGCTGCCGTTAGTGTGTATAGCCTAGTGAGGGCCCGAATAGGCCAAAGGCGAGTGGCGAGTTAGTACATAAGGGGCAGAAGAGCTTAACCAGCTCACCCCGAAGCATTTACCGGACACCGGATCCGAGCTTACCGGGATCTCTGTGACCCAGTAAGGCATAACCAGAATCCCTGGAGAACTACAAGTCCCAGGATCGCTAAGGTGCTGATACGTAACAGAGCCAGGAGATGCTTAGGCCCCGCTTACTGGGAGCATGAACTCCAAGACAAGGCACTACCATAAAGTCAGCCAGCGCAGGACAGAGACAAAGTTAGGCCTAGCTCCAGGCAGGTCAGAAACTTACTACGCAGAAGCAAGAAACATGAGGCCCTACCCCTTCTTATTGGGGAGGATCCTGATATGCACCCTTCACCCTACAGTACTCCGGGATGTGTCTGAATTTCCACCAGTAAAAGGTACTGAAGTGACTACCGTGTCCGTTCCCGTTCTTGCTCTGACCTAGCTGGGTCTCGCCTGTCCTGCATTCCCCCTGCATATGCTTTTCTGAGGCCTAGCTCCTCCTGTGGAGAGCTATACCATCGAGCTGCCGTATCACCAGCCTCAGTGGACTGCTGCAGCGCTGGTGCTTCTCACCAGATACCACAGGTGGTGTCACGAACGCTTATAAAATTAACAATTATCCACCCTTTTAAAGAGTGACCCCAGGGTACGGGCCGGGGAGCGGACCACCGCGACATCCACAAGGCCAGGCAAAGGCCCGGGTACCGAGTCATCCCCATCCCCTGGGCTAGTCACATCCTCCTCCACCTCCTCTGCTGACCTCATCGACTGGCTGACTGTGGGTTGACAATAAGTGGGATCTCCAACCTCGACATCATCAACCTGTGTGTTCTCACACCCGTCGTCCTCAGAGCCAACCTCTTCCTGCCCTGACCGAAAAGTCAAGTTGTCGCTCCAATCAGGTATTTGAGTCTCATCATCGTCTTCATCATTGTCTCCACCAACAGGAGTTACAGTTTGGGAACGAGGGTCTACATTATGCTCAGAACCTTCTTCATCTGGTCCTGGATCCGACTTATAAAGATTCTGGGCATCAGTGCAGATCATTTCCTCGTCTGGATTAACAGAAGCTCTGGAGCAGACCTCTGTTTCCCAGGCTATAGAATGAGTAAACAGCTGTGCAGACTCAACCATCTGTGTTACCCCATACTCAGACTGGCAGCTGGAGACTTGGGAGCTGTGAGGAAGCAAGTGCGATTGGGGTGACACCTCTGAGGACTGGAGCATTTGTGATGTTGAAGTTGAGGTGGAGGAGAGCCCACTTAAAGGAGCACTTGATATCCGTTGAAGCACCTGCTGTTTTTGTGCCTCATCTGGAATTTGTAGCGATGGGCGTGTCTGTAAGAAAGAGATCGTATCACATTGTCCACGAAAAGAAGTAGACATCTTAGTTTGGCTGGAAGATGGTCTTTCTTTTGCAGATGTTACTCCTCCCCACCGCGGGGGGGCAAGACCCAACAGCGGACAGGCACCAGTATTGGGAGAGGGGGGCTGGCCGTCAGGGTCCACGGCGGCTCTGGCACAAACCCGGCGACACGGAGGTTGCACGGGCAGGAACGCACTGGCCGTGTCGGCATCGCACTTTTTTGGTTTTAGAAGGGCATGACATGCCTATATCTGTGTCTCCCCCTCCTTTTACTCCTCCACCTCTTTTCTTTTCGCATGACTATATGTACTTGTCACTTTTCCATGTGTTAGTTGTGTCTTCTGAGCAGTTTGTCAGCTTTTGGACACCTTTGAAGGTGTTTTCTATGTGTTTCTATGTGTTTTTGTTTGCCTGCCATTGGTTTTAACAGTGTTCAAAGGTGTTCGACGAACAGTTCGACGAACAGTTCGGCGAACATACGGGTGTTCGACGAACCGAACTGAACTCGAACACTACGGGGGTAGCTCCACACTACTAAATATCAAGGACTCATCGGGCGAATCGCTCTGGAACTGAAATCGGAATCCTCACTGACATTTCCCCTCTCTGAAAGTCTGATAAAAGACGCAAAAAAATGAGTAAGTCCCCCCCAAAAATTTTTTTCAACTTTTTTCAATTTTACCCCCGTGGGATATATATTCTACCCACACACATTTGGAACTCTCCTGGGGTACCCTCACACATATTATTCCCTCATTTAGCGGATATTTTCACAAAAAAGTGAAATTCTCAAAAATTCAGAAAATTGGCTGACAACGACTAAATATCAAGGACTCATCGGGCGAATCGCTCTGGAACTGAAATCGGAATCCTCACTGACATTTCCCCTCTCTGAAAGTCTGATAAACGCCGGAAAAATTTTTTTTCAACGTTTTTCAATTTTACCCCTGTGGGATATATATTCTACCCACACACATTTGGAACTCTCCTGGGGTACCCTAACACATATTATTCCCTCATTTAGTCTATGTGCCCACGATGCAGAGATGAAGCAGAAAATTTCTGCAGCATTTCTGCATCTCCCTGGCAGAAAAAACACATGCAGATTGTGCATGCGTTTTTCCTGCAGAATACATGCGGAATACATGCGGATTCACATGCAGATTCACATGCGTTTCCGCATGCAGATTGACAAGCGCTTTCCAGGCGATTAGCATCACTTGGAAAGTGCTTGACAACTATGTCACACTATATAAATCCATGCAAACAGCATGGACTTATATAGTGTGACCGTAAAACAATGCTTAAGATAAAGCTATACTCACCCCCGATGCCCAGGCGTGCGCTGCAGCGCTCGTTCCTGTCTGGTTCCCGGCTGCCGGCATATCATGAGACACAGCGGTGAAGGGCCTGCGGTCACATGACTGTGACGTCACCGAAGGTCCTTCAGCTCTGCCAGCATGCAGAGAGAAGCCGTCGGTCAGATGAATATAAACTTTATTTTTGATTTTATTCTTTTTTTTACAGGTACAATGGTACCCAGGTCTGGATGAGAGTCTTCTCTCCTCCAGAACTGGGTACCATCTGCACATAGAGACGCATAGAATCCGCTTGTATAAATGTACAGACGTGCATTCTATGCGTCTCAATGCAAGTCAATGGCGGCGATTCCGCTGCTCTTCCACAAAATTAATGAACATGCTGCGGATTTATGAGCGCTGCAGAAACGCTGCGGAAAAATTCGCAGCATGTGCATTGACATTATCGAATGCCATTGGGGACCATGGGGTGCGGATTACCATGCGGTTTTTATGCATTTCCACTGCGGAAATATCGCAGCATGAACGCATGAAAAATGCAATGTATGCACGCAGCCTAAGCGGATATTTTCACAAAAAAGTGAAATTTTCAAAAATTCAGAAAATTGGCTAAAAGTGACTAAATATGAAGGAATCATCAGGCGAAACGCTCTGGAACTGAAATCGGTATGCTCACTGACATTTCCCCTCTCTGAAAGTATTATAAGCGCCGGAAAAATGACTAAGCCCAAAAACATATATTTTTTAACCTTTTTGAATTTTACCTCCGTGGGATATATATTCTACCCACACACATTTGGAACTCTCCTGGGGTACACTCACACATATTCTTCCTTCATTTTGTGGATATTTTCACAAAAAAGTGAAATTTTCAAAAATTCAGAAAATTGGTTGAAAATGACTAAATACCAAGGACTCATCGGGCGAATCGGTCTGGAAATGAAAAAGTAATGCTCATTGACATTTTCCCTCTCTGAAAGTCTGATACATGCCGGAAAAATGACTAAGACAAAAATATTTTTTTTTCAACCTTTTTCAATTTTACCCCCCGTGGGATATATATTCTACCCACACACATTTGGAACTCTCCTGGGGTACCCTCACACATATTATTCCCTCATTTAGTGGATATTTTCACAAAAAAAGTGAAATTTTAAGAAAATTGGCTAAAAGGGACTAAATATCAAGGACTCATCGGGCGAATCGCTCTGGAGCTGAATTAGGAACCCTCACTGAAATTTCCCCTCTCTGAAAGTATGACAAACGCCGGAAAAATGACTAAGTCCCCCAAAAATTTTTTTTCAAATTTTTACAATTTTACCCCCATGGGATATATATTCTACCCACACACATTTGGAACTCTCCTGGGGTACCCTCACACATATTATTCCCTCATTTAGCGGATATTTTCACAAAAAAGTGAAATTTCAAAAATATCTGAAAATTGGCTAAAAGGGACTAAATATCAAGGACTCATCAGGCGAATCGCTCTGGAACTGAAATAGGATGCCTCACTGACATTTCCCGTCTCTGAAAGTCTGATAAACGCCGGAAAAATGACTAAGTCCAAAAAAATTTTTTTTCAACGTTTTTCAATTTTACCCCCGTGGGATATATATTCTACCCACACACATTTGGAACTCTCCTGGGGTACCCCCGCACATATTATTCCCTCATTTAGTGGATATTTTCACAAAAAAATGAAATTCTCAAAAAGTCAGAAAATTGGCTGAAAACGACTAAATATTAAGAACTCATCAGGCGAATCGCTCTGGAACTGAAATCGTAATGCTCAATGACATTTTACCTCTCTGAAAGTCTGAAAAACTCAAGAAAAATGACTAAGTCCAAAAAAATTTTTTTTTCAATGTTTTTCAATTTTACCCTCGTGGGATATATATT
Source organism: Phyllobates terribilis (assembly GCF_046119375.1). Taxonomy (NCBI): domain Eukaryota; kingdom Metazoa; phylum Chordata; class Amphibia; order Anura; family Dendrobatidae; genus Phyllobates; species Phyllobates terribilis. The sequence continues at coordinate 629,736,595 of NW_027362763.1, forward strand.
CTACCCACACACATTTGGAACTCTTCTGGGGTAACCTCACACATATTATTCCCTCATTTAGCGGATATTTTCACAAAAAAGTGAAATTCTCAAAAATTCAGAAAATTCGCTGACAACGACTAAATATCAAGGACTCATCGGGCGAATCGCTCTGGAACTGAAATCGGAATCCTCACTGACATTTCCCCTCTCTGAAAGTCTGATAAACGCCGGAAAAATTTTTTTTCAACGTTTTTCAATTTTACCCCTGTGGGATATATATTCTACCCACACACATTTGGAACTCTCCTGGGGTACCCTAACACATATTATTCCCTCATTTAGTCTATGTGCCCACGATGCAGAGATGAAGCAGAAAATTTCTGCAGCATTTCTGCATCTCCCTGGCAGAAAAAACACATGCAGATTGTGCATGCGTTTTTCCTGCAGAATACATGCGGAATACATGCGGATTCACATGCAGATTCACATGCGTTTCCGCATGCAGATTGACAAGCGCTTTCCAGGCGATTAGCATCACTTGGAAAGTGCTTGACAACTATGTCACACTATATAAATCCATGCAAACAGCATGGACTTATATAGTGTGACCGTAAAACAATGCTTAAGATAAAGCTATACTCACCCCCGATGCCCAGGCGTGCGCTGCAGCGCTCGTTCCTGTCTGGTTCCCGGCTGCCGGCATATCGTGAGACACAGCGGTGAAGGCCCTGCGGTCACATGACTGTGACGTCACCGAAGGTCCTTCAGCTCTGCCAGCATGCAGAGAGAAGCCGTCGGTCAGATGAATATAAACTTTATTTTTGATTTTATTCTTTTTTTTACAGGTACAATGGTACCCAGGTCTGGATGAGAGTCTTCTCTCCTCCAGAACTGGGTACCATCTGCACATAGAGACGCATAGAATCCGCTTGTACAAATGTACAGACGCGCATTCTATGCGTCTCAATGCAAGTCAATGGCGGCGATTCCGCTGCTCTTCCACAAAATTAATGAACATGCTGCGGATTTATGAGCGCTGCAGAAACGCTGCGGAAAAATTCGCAGCATGTGCATTGACATTACCGAATGCCATTGGGGACCATGGGGTGCGGATTACCATGCGGTTTTTATGCATTTCCACTGCGGAAATATCGCAGCATGAACGCATGAAAAATGCAATGTATGCACGCAGCCTAAGCGGATATTTTCACAAAAAAGTGAAATTTTCAAAAATTCAGAAAATTGGCTAAAAGTGACTAAATATGAAGGAATCATCAGGCGAAACGCTCTGGAACTGAAATCGGTATGCTCACTGACATTTCCCCTCTCTGAAAGTATTATAAGCGCCGGAAAAATGACTAAGCCCAAAAACATATATTTTTTAACCTTTTTGAATTTTACCTCCGTGGGATATATATTCTACCCACACACATTTGGAACTCTCCTGGGGTACACTCACACATATTCTTCCTTCATTTTGTGGATATTTTCACAAAAAAGTGAAATTTTCAAAAATTCAGAAAATTGGTTGAAAATGACTAAATACCAAGGACTCATCGGGCGAATCGGTCTGGAAATGAAAAAGTAATGCTCATTGACATTTTCCCTCTCTGAAAGTCTGATACACGCCGGAAAAATGACTAAGACAAAAATATTTTTTTTTCAACCTTTTTCAATTTTACCCCCCGTGGGATATATATTCTACCCACACACATTTGGAACTCTCCTGGGGTACCCTCACACATATTATTCCCTCATTTAGTGGATATTTTCACAAAAAAAGTGAAATTTTAAGAAAATTGGCTAAAAGGGACTAAATATCAAGGACTCATCGGGCGAATCGCTCTGGAGCTGAATTAGGAACCCTCACTGAAATTTCCCCTCTCTGAAAGTATGACAAACGCCGGAAAAATGACTAAGTCCCCCAAAAATTTTTTTCAAATTTTTACAATTTTACCCCCATGGGATATATATTCTACCCACACACATTTGGAACTCTCCTGGGGTACCCTCACACATATTATTCCCTCATTTAGCGGATATTTTCACAAAAAAGTGAAATTTCAAAAATATCTGAAAATTGGCTAAAAGGGACTAAATATCAAGGACTCATCAGGCGAATCGCTCTGGAACTGAAATAGGATGCCTCACTGACATTTCCCGTCTCTGAAAGTCTGATAAACGCCGGAAAAATGACTAAGTCCAAAAAAATTTTTTTTCAACGTTTTTCAATTTTACCCCCGTGGGATATATATTCTACCCACACACATTTGGAACTCTCCTGGGGTACCCCCGCACATATTATTCCCTCATTTAGTGGATATTTTCACAAAAAAATGAAATTCTCAAAAAGTCAGAAAATTGGCTGAAAACGACTAAATATTAAGAACTCATCAGGCGAATCGCTCTGGAACGGAAATCGTAATGCTCAATGACATTTTACCTCTCTGAAAGTCTGAAAAACTCAAGAAAAATGACTAAGTCCAAAAAAATTTTTTTTTCAATGTTTTTCAATTTTACCCTCGTGGGATATATATTCTACCCACACACATTTGGAACTCTTCTGGGGTAACCTCACACATATTATTCCCTCATTTAGCGGATATTTTCACAAAAAAGTGAAATTCTCAAAAATTCAGAAAATTCGCTGACAACGACTAAATATCAAGGACTCATCGGGCGAATCGCTCTGGAACTGAAATCGGAATCCTCACTGACATTTCCCCTCTCTGAAAGTCTGATAAACGCCGGAAAAATTTTTTTTCAACGTTTTTCAATTTTACCCCTGTGGGATATATATTCTACCCACACACATTTGGAACTCTCCTGGGGTACCCTAACACATATTATTCCCTCATTTAGTCTATGTGCCCACGATGCAGAGATGAAGCAGAAAATTTCTGCAGCATTTCTGCATCTCCCTGGCAGAAAAAACACATGCAGATTGTGCATGCGTTTTTCCTGCAGAATACATGCGGAATACATGCGGATTCACATGCAGATTCACATGCGTTTCCGCATGCAGATTGACAAGCGCTTTCCAGGCGATTAGCATCACTTGGAAAGTGCTTGACAACTATGTCACACTATATAAATCCATGCAAACAGCATGGACTTATATAGTGTGACCGTAAAACAATGCTTAAGATAAAGCTATACTCACCCCCGATGCCCAGGCGTGCGCTGCAGCGCTCGTTCCTGTCTGGTTCCCGGCTGCCGGCATATCGTGAGACACAGCGGTGAAGGCCCTGCGGTCACATGACTGTGACGTCACCGAAGGTCCTTCAGCTCTGCCAGCATGCAGAGAGAAGCCGTCGGTCAGATGAATATAAACTTTATTTTTGATTTTATTCTTTTTTTTACAGGTACAATGGTACCCAGGTCTGGATGGGAGTCTTCTCTCCTCCAGAACTGGGTACCATCTGCACATAGAGACGCATAGAATCCGCTTGTACAAATGTACAGACGCGCATTCTATGCGTCTCAATGCAAGTCAATGGCGGCGATTCCGCTGCTCTTCCACAAAATTAATGAACATGCTGCGGATTTATGAGCGCTGCAGAAACGCTGCGGAAAAATTCGCAGCATGTGCATTGACATTACCAAATGCCATTGGGGACCATGGGGTGCGGATTACCATGCGGTTTTTATGCATTTCCACTGCGGAAATATCGCAGCATGAACGCATGAAAAATGCAATGTATGCACGCAGCCTAAGCGGATATTTTCACAAAAAAGTGAAATTTTCAAAAATTCAGAAAATTGGCTAAAAGTGACTAAATATGAAGGAATCATCAGGCGAAACGCTCTGGAACTGAAATCGGTATGCTCACTGACATTTCCCCTCTCTGAAAGTATTATAAGCGCCGGAAAAATGACTAAGCCCAAAAACATATATTTTTTAACCTTTTTGAATTTTACCCCCGTGGGATATATATTCTACCCACACACATTTGGAACTCTCCTGGGGTACACTCACACATATTCTTCCTTCATTTTGTGGATATTTTCACAAAAAAGTGAAATTTTCAAAAATTCAGAAAATTGGTTGAAAATGACTAAACACCAAGGACTCATCGGGCGAATCGGTCTGGAAATGAAAAAGTAATGCTCATTGACATTTTCCCTCTCTGAAAGTCTGATACACGCCGGAAAAATGACTGAGACAAAAATATTTTTTTTTCAACCTTTTTCAATTTTACCCCCCGTGGGATATATATTCTACCCACACACATTTGGAACTCTCCTGGGGTACCCTCACACATATTATTCCCTCATTTAGTGGATATTTTCACAAAAAAGTGAAATTTTAAGAAAATTGGCTAAAAGGGACTAAATATCAAGGACTCATCGGGCGAATCGCTCTGGAGCTGAATTAGGAACCCTCACTGAAATTTCCCCTCTCTGAAAGTATGACAAACGCCGGAAAAATGACTAAGTCCCCCAAAAATTTTTTTTCAAATTTTTACAATTTTACCCCCATGGGATATGTATTCTACCCACACACATTTGGAACTCTCCTGGGGTACCCTCACACATATTATTCCCTCATTTAGCGGATATTTTCACAAAAAAGTGAAATTTCAAAAATATCTGAAAATTGGCTAAAAGGGACTAAATATCAAGGACTCATCAGGCGAATCGCTCTGGAACTGAAATAGGATGCCTCACTGACATTTCCCGTCTCTGAAAGTCTGATAAACGCCAGAAAAATGACTAAGTCCAAAAAAATTTTTTTTCAACGTTTTTCAATTTTACCCCCGTGGGATATATATTCTACCCACACACATTTGGAACTCTCCTGGGGTACCCCCACACATATTATTCCCTCATTTAGTGGATATTTTCACAAAAAAGTGAAATTCTCAAAAAGTCAGAAAATTGGCTGAAAACGACTAAATATCAAGAACTCATCAGGCGAATCGCTCTGGAACTGAAATCGTAATGCTCAATGACATTTTACCTCTCTGAAAGTCTGAAAAACTCAAGAAAAATGACTAAGTCCAAAAAAATTTTTTTTTCAATGTTTTTCAATTTTACCCTCGTGGGATATATATTCTACCCACACACATTTGGAACTCTTCTGGGGTAACCTCACACATATTATTCCCTCATTTAGCGGATATTTTCACAAAAAAGTGAAATTTCAAAAAAATCTGAAAATTGGCTAAAAGGGACTAAATATCAAGGACTCATCAGGCGAAATGCTCTGGAACTGAAATCGGTATGCTCACTGACATTTCCCCTCTCTGAAAGTATTATAAGCGCCGGAAAAATGACTAAGCCCAAAAATATATATTTTTTAACCTTTTTGAATTTTACCCCCGTGGGATATATATTCTACCCACACACATTTGGAACTCTCCTGGGGTACACTCACACATATTCTTCCTTCATTTTGTGGATATTTTCACAAAAAAGTGAAATTTTCAAAAATTCAGAAAATTGGTTGAAAATGACTAAATACAAAGGACTCATCGGGCGAATCGGTCTGGAAATGAAAAAGTAATGCTCATTGACATTTTCCCTCTCTGAAAGTCTGATACACGCCGGAAAAATGACTAAGACAAAAATATTTTTTTTTCAACCTTTTTCAATTTTACCCCCCGTGGGATATATATTCTACCCACACACATTTGGAACTCTCCTGGGGTACCCTCACACATATTATTCCCTCATTTAGTGGATATTTTCACAAAAAAGTGAAATTTTAAGAAAATTGGCTAAAAGGGATTAAATATCAAGGACTCATTGGGCGAATCGCTTTGGAGCTGAATTAGGAACCCTCACTGACATTTCCCCTCTCTGAAAGTATGACAAACGCCAGAAAAATTACTAAGTCCAAAAAAAATATTTTTTCAATGTTTTTCAATTTTACCCTCGTGGGATATATATTCTACCCACACACATTTGGAACTCTCCTGAGATATCCCCACACATATTATTTCCCCATCTAGCGGATATTTTCACAAAAAAGTGAAATTCTCAAAAATTCTGAAAATTGACTGAAAACGACTAAATATCAAGGACTCATCAGGCGAATCGCTCTGGAACTGAAATTGGAATGCTCAATGACATTTTCCCTCGCTGAAAGTCTGACAAATGGCGGAAAAATGACTAAGTCCAAAAAAATTTTTTTTTCACCGTTTTTCAATTTTACCCCTGTGGGATATATATTCTACCCACACACATTTGGAACTCTCCTGAGGTACCCTCACACATATTCTTCCCTCATTTAGCGCATATTTTCACAAAAAGTGACATTTTCAAAAATTTAGAAAATTGGCTAAAAGGGACTAAATATCAAGGACTTATCGGGCAAATCGCTCTGGAACTGAAATAGGAACCCTCACTGACATTTCCCCTCTCTGAAAGTCTGACAAATGGCGGAAAAATGACTAAGTCCAAAAAAATTTTTTTTTCAACTTTTTTCAATTTTACCCCCGTGGGATATATATTCTACCCACACACATTTTGAACTATCCTGGGGTACCCTCACACATATTATTCCCTCATTTAGTGGATATTTTTACAAAAAAGTGAAATTTTCAAAAATTCTGAAAATTGGCTGAAAATGACTTAATATCAAGGACTCATCAGGCGAAATGCTCTGGAACTGAAATCGGAATGCTCACTGACATTTCCCCCTCTCTGAAAGTCTGATAAATGGCGGAAAAATTACTAATTCCGAAAAAAAAATTTTTTTCAACGTTTTTAAATTTTACCCCCATGGGATATATATTCTACCCACAAACATTTGGAACTCTCCTGGGATACCCTCACACATATTATTCCCTCATTTAGCGGATATTTTCTCAAAAAAGTGAAATTCCCAAAAATTCTGAAAATTGGCTGAAAACGAATAAATATCATGGACTCATCACGTGAATCGCTCTGGATCTGAAATCGGAATGCTCCCTGACATTTCACCTCTCTGGAAGTCTGATAAACGCCGGAAAAATGAGTAAGTCCAAAAAAATTTTTTTTTCAACTTTTTTAAATTTTACCCCCGTGGGATATATATTCTACCCACACACATTTTGAACTCTCCTGGGATACCCTCACACATATTATTCCCTCATTAAGTGGATATTTTTATAAAAAAAGTGAAATTTTCAAAAATTCTGAAAATTGACTGAAAACGAATAAATATCAAGGACTCATCAGGTGAATCACTCTGGAACTGATATCTGAATGCTCGTTGATATTTCCCCTCTCTGAAAGTCTGATAAACGCCGGAAAAATTACTAATTCCCCAAAAAAATTTTTTTCAACGTTTTTCAATTTTACCCCCATGGGATATATATTCTACCCACAAACATTTGGATCTCTCCTGGGATACCCTCACACATATTATTCCCTCATTTAGCGGATATTTTCACAAAAAAGTGAAATTCTCAAAAATTCAGAAAATTGGCTGAAAACGAATAAAATTACGGACTCATCACGTGAATCGCTCTGGAACTGAAATTGGAATGCTCACTGACACTTCCCCTCTCTGAAAGTCTGATAAACGCCGGAAAAATGACTAAGTCAACCAAAATTTTTTTTTCACTGTTTTTCAATTTTACCCCTGTGGGATAAATATTCTACCCACACACATTTGGAACTCTCCTAGGTTACTCTCACACATATTCTTCCCTCATTTAGCGCATATTTTCACAAAAAAGTGACATTTTCAAAAATTTAGAAAATTGGCTAAAAGGGACTAAATATCAAGGACTCATCGGGCGAATCGCTCTGGAACTGAAATCAGAACGCTCACTGAAATTTCCCCTCTCTGAAAGTCTGACACATGGCGGAAAAATGACTAAGTCCAAAAAAAATTTTTTTTCAACTTTTTTCAATTTTACCCCCGTGGGATATATATTCTACCCACACACATTTTGAACTCTCCTGGGGTACCCTCACACATATTATTCTCTCATTTAGTGGATATTTTTACAAAAAAGTGAAATTTTCAAAAATTCAGAAAATTGGCTGAAAATGACTTAATATCAAGGACTGATCAGGCGAAACGCTCTGGAACTGAAATCAGAATGCTCACTGACATTTCCCCTCTCTGAAAGTCTGATAAACGCTGGAAAAATGACTAATTTCCCCAAAAATTTTTTTTCAACGTTTTTCAATTTTACCCCCATGGGATATATATTCTACCCACACACATTTTGAACTCTCCTGGGGTACCCTCACACATATTATTCCCTCATTTAGTGGATATTTTTACAAAAAAGTGACATTTTCAAAAATTCAGAAAATTAGCTGAAAACGACTAAATATCAAGGACTCATCAGGTGAATAGCTCTGGAACTGAAATTGGAATGCTCACTGACATTTCCCCTCTCTGAAAGTCTGATAAACGCCGGAAAGATGACTAAGTCCTAAAAAATGTTTTTTTCAACATTTTTCAATTTTACCCCCGTGGGATATTCTACGCACACACATTTGGAACTCTCCTGGAGTACCCTCACACATATTATTCCCCCATTTAGCGGATATTTTCACAAAAAAAGTGAAATTTTCAAAAATTCAGAAAATTAGCTGAAAACGACTAAATATCAAGGACTCATCAGGTGAATAGCTCTGGAACTGAAATTGGACTGCTCACTGACATTTTCCCTCTCTTAAAGTCTGATAAACGCCGGAAAAATGACTAAGTCCAAAAAAATGTTGTTTTCAACGTTTTTGAATTTTACCCCCGTGGGATAGATATTCTACCCACACACATTTGAATCACTCCTGGGATACCCTCACACATATTATTCCCTCATTTAGCGGTCATTTTCACAAAAAAGTGAAATTTTAAAAAATTTTGAAAATTGGCTAAAAATGACTAAATATCAAGGACTCATCAGGCTAATCGCTCTGGAACTGAAATCGGAATCCTCGCTGACATTTCCCTTCTCTGAAAGTCTGAAAAACGCCGGAAAAATGACTAAGTCCAAAAAAAATGTTTTCAACTTTTTTCAATTTTACCCCCATGGGATAGATATTCTACCCACACACATTTTGAACTCTCCTGGGGTACCCTCACACATATTATTCCCTCATTTAGCGGATATTTTTACAAAAAAGTGAAATTCTCAAAAATTCTGAAAATTGGCTGAAAACGACAAAATATCACGGACTCATCACGTTAATCGCTCTGGAACTGAAGTCAGAACCCTCACTGCCATTTCCCCTCTCTGAATGTCTGATAAACGTGAGAAAAAAGACTAAGTCCCAAAAAATTTTTTTTTTACCGTTTTTCAATTTTACCCCTGTGGGATATATATTCTACCCACACACATTTGGAACTCTCCTGAGGTACCCTCACACATATTCTTCCCTCATTTAACGCATATTTTCACAAAAAGTGAAATTTTCAAAAATTTCGAAAATTGGCTAAAAGGGACTAAATATCAAGGACTCATCGGGCGAATCGCTCTGGAAGTGAAATAGGAACCCTCACTGACATTTCCCCTCTCTGAAAGTCTGACAAACGGCGGAAAAATGACTAAGTCCAAAAAAATTTTTTTTTCAACTTTTTTCAATTTTACCCACGTGGGATATATATTCTACCCACACACATTTTGAACTCTCCTGGGGTACCCTCACACATATTATTCCCTCATTTAGCTGATATTTTTACAAAAAAGTGAAATTTTCAAAATTTCTGAAACTTGGCTGAAAATGACTTTATATCAAGGACTCATCAGGCGAAACGCTCTGGAACTGAAATTAGAATGCTCACTGACATTTCCCCTCTCTGAAAGTCTGATAAACGCCGACAAAAAAACTAAGTCCAAAAAAATGTTTTTTTCAATGATTTTCAATTTTACCCCCATTGGATATTCTACCCACACACATTTGGAAGTCTCCTGGTGTACCCTCACACATATTCTTCCATTATTTAGCGGATATTTTCACAAAAAAGTGAAATTTTCAAAAATTCAGAAAATTGGCTGAAAATGACTTTATATCAAGGACTCATCAGTCGAAACGCTCTGGAACTGAAATCGAAATGCTCACTGACATTTCCCCTCTCTGAAAGTCTGATAAACACCGGAAAAATGACTAATTCCCCCCAAAAAATGTTTTCAACTTTTTTCAATTTTACCCCCGTGGGATAGATATTCTACCCACACACATTTGTATCACTCCTGGGATACCCTCACACATATTATTCCCTCATTTAGCGGACATTTTCACAAAAAAGTGAAAGTTTCAAAAATTTAGAAAATTGGCTGAAAACGACTAAATACCACTGACTCATAACGTGAATCGTTCTGGAACTGAAATAGGTAATGCTCACTGACATTTCCCCTCTCTGAAGGTCTGATAAACTCAGGAAAAATGGCTCAGTCCAAAAAAATGTTTTTTTCAATTTTACCCCCGTGGGATATATATTCTACCCACACACATTTGGAACTCTCCTGGGTACCCTCACACATATTATTCCCTCATTAAGCGGATATTTTCACAAAAAAGTGAATTTTTCAAAAATTCAGAAAATTGGATGAAAACGACTAAATATGAAGGACTCATTGGGAGAATCACTCTGGAACTGAAATGGGAACGCTTACTGACAGTTTCCCTCTCTGAAAGTTTGATAAACGCCGGAAAAATGTCGAAGTCCAAAAATATTTTTTTTTCAACCTTTTTCAATTTTACCCCCGTGGGATATATATTCTACCCACACATATTTTGAACTCTCCTGGGGTACCCTCACACATATTCTTCCCTCATTTAGCAGATATTTTCACAAAATAGTGCAATTTTAAAAAAATCAGAAGATTGGCTAAAAGGTACTAAATATCAAGAACTCATCGGTTAAATCACTCTGGAGCAGAAATAGGAACCCTCACTGACATTTCCCCTCTCTGAAAGTCTGACAAAGGCCGGAAAAATGACAGTCCAAAAAAAAATTTTTTTCAACGTTTTTCAATTTTACCCCCGTGGGATATATATTCTACCCACATACATTTTGAACTCTCCTGGGGTACCCTAACACGTATTAATCCCTCATTTAGCGGATATTTTCACAAAAAAGTGAAATTTTCAAAAATTCAGAAAATTGTCTGAAAATGAAACATATCAAGGACTCATCAGGTGAATCACTCTGGAACTGAAATCGGAATGCTCGCTGACATTTCCCCTCTCTGAAAGTCTGACAAACGCCAGAAAAATGACTAACTCCAAAAAAATGTTTTTTTCAACGTTTTTCAATTTCACCCCCGTGGGATAGATATTCTACCCTCACATATTTGGAACTCTCCTGGCGTACCCTCACACATATTCTTCCCTCATTAAATGGATATTTTCACAAAAAAGTGAAATTTAAAAAAATTCTGAAAATTGGCTGAAAATGACTAAATATCAAGGACTCATCAGGCGAAATGCTCTTGAACTGAAATCGGAATGCTCACTACCATTTCCCCTCTCTGAGAGTCTGATAAACGCCGGAAAAATGACTACGTCTAAAAAAAATTTTTTTTCAACGTTTTTCAACTTTACCCCCGTGGGATATATATTCTACCCACACACATTTGGAACTCTCTTGAGGTACCCTCACACATATTCTTCCCTAATTTAGCGCATATTTTCACAAAAAAGTGAAATTTTCAAAAATGTGGAAAATTGGCTAAAAGGGACTAAATGTCAAGGACTCATCGGGCGAATCGCTCTGGAACTGAAATAGGAACCCTCACTGACATTTCCCCTCTCTGAAAGTCTGACAAACGGCGGAAAAATGACTAAGTCCAAAAAATTTTTTTTTTCAACTTTTTTCAATTTTACCCCCATGGGATATATATTCTACCCACACACACATTTTCAACTCTCCTGCGGTACCCTCACACATATTATTCCCTCATTTAGCGGATATTTTTACAAAAAAGTGAAATTTTCAAAAATTCTGAAACTTGGCTGAAAATGACTTAATATCAAGGACTGATCAGGCGAAACGCTTTGGAACTGAAATCGGAATGCTCACTGACATTTCCCCTCTCTGAAAGTCTGATAAACGCCGGAAAAATGACTAATTCCCCCAAATTTTTTTCAACGTTTTTCCACATAATTTTTTGGTGGGGTCCCCCATTTTAATAGCTAGTAAAGGCTAGGTATTCAGCTGAGGGCTGATATTAGTAGCCTGGGAAGCTCCGTGGGTATTACCCCCTTCCCAGGCTTCAAACATCTGCCCCAGACGTCTGCTTAACCTCCGCTAGAGACTAAAATTACGGGGAACCTCACGCCAATTTTTTTTTTAATAAATCCTTTATTTTAACACTAAATGACAAGTACAGTAGCCAACACTGTCACTGTACTTATTATATATGAGACTGACATGTTTCTATCTAACTAATCTATGTGTGAAGCTCTATTCTTTCTGTTCTAAATTGTCGGGTACCGGTATATGCCGCTGATGAATTGCCGGCTTTTCATGTTTCACTGTGAGCACTGTTCCCATCGATTTGGGCAACCACTGTAATGCCATAACCACCATGGCTGTGGCATTAACGTCTTAAAAAAATATTAATTCCTGCTATTCCATTTAATTGTAATGTAAGGGAGATAATGTAATGTCAGCGCTTGAGCAGGAGAATTCTCTCACGCTGGGATGGCATTCTGATGACAGGCTGGATGGCAGCTGAGCGCTGCCATCCAGCTTGTCATCCTTCAGAGAAACTGCAGAGCGCAGGCATTATGTGAACTTTCGATTCCGGTATTCGATATTGTAAAAGTATCAGAACTCAGTATAGGAACTCCGATACAGCAAATATCGGTCGATACCCGATATTTCAGTATCGGAATGTCAACACTACTCATCAGGCAAATCGCTCTGGATCTGAAAATGGAATGCTTACTGACATATCCCCTCTCTGAAAGTCTGATAAATGCCGGAAAAATGACGAAGTGCAATAAAAAATGTTTTAAAACTTTTTTAAATTTTACCCCCGTGGGATATATGTTCTACCCACACACATTTGGAACTCTCCTCAGGTATCCTCACACATATTTTTCCCTCATTTAGCGGATATTTTCACAAAAAAGTGAAATTTTCAAAAATTCTGAAAATTGGCTGAAAACGACTAAATATCAAGGCCTCATCGGGCGAATCGCTCTGGAACTGAAATCGGAACGCTCACTGACATTTCCACTCTCTGAAAGTCAGATAAACGGCGGAAAAATGACTAAGTCCTAGTGTTGAGCGATACCTTCCGATATCGGGAAATATCGGATCGGATTGGATCGGACCGATACCGAAAAAGTATCGGATATCGCCGATTCCGATACCGGAAACCAATGCAAGTCAATGGGACATAAATATCGGAATTAAAATAAACCCTTTCTTTCCTTGTAGGTTATTTCTACATGAAGGAAAACAACTAAGAATAATGTAGAATGTATTGGGGAGGTGGGGGAGACAATAAAGGCATAGAGGTTTAGCCCTGTCAAATGGAATAGCAGGAATTAATATTTTTTTATTATGTTCTGAGTTACGGAAATATTAACTATGTTAAGTATTTTTATATTTTGTCAGATATTTATGTTTCACTACTTCCATGCTCTTCACCTTCTTTTTTACTTCTCCCACACTTTCTCCTTCATCATCCTCAGCATCTTTTTCATCCACTTCTTCTTCACCTTCTTCTTCTTCACCTTCTTCGTATTATTCTTTTTTTTACATTCTTCATATTCTACTTCTTCATCTTCTTCATATTCTTCTTCTTCATCATATTCTTATTTGTGACAGGCATTCCTGTAGTTGTTATCTATAAAAGGTTGGACATTACACCTTTCGTTCTGCCCGTCACAAAAGATTTACAACAGGATTTGTCCGCGTTCAGTTTGGCCTGCAGCAGCAGGTCTTTTCCAGGGGCACCACGAGGAGGAACGGACTCACCCACATACACTGCTTAGTCATCTTCTGCTTATAATTTAGATATTATCTTTTGCTCTGATTTTTAGTCTTATGCTTAATGTTCTTCCGCTTTTTGTTCTGCAGCTTCTTGTATTTCTGCTTCTTGGTTTTCTGTCTCTTGTTTTTCTGTATCTTGGTGCTTGTCTTCTCTTCTTTGTCTTCTTGGTCAACTTCTTCAGGGTCATCTTCTTGGTCTTCTTCGGGGTGGTCTTCAGGGTCGTCGTCTTCGGGGGTCCTCGTCTTCGGGGTCCTCGTCTTCTTCGGGTTGGTCTTCTGGGTCCTCGTCTTCGGGGTCCTCGTCTTCTTCGGGGTGGTCTTCAGGGTCCTCGTCTTCTTCGGGGTGGTCTTCAGGGTCCTCGTCTTCTTCGGGGTGGTCTTCAGGGTCCTCGTCTTCAGGGTCATTGTCTTCGGGGTCCTCGTCTTCTTAGGGTTGGTCTTCAGGGTCCTCGTCTTCAGGGTCCTCGTCAGGGAGATCCAGAGTGATTACCAAGAACCATTTCAAAAAGCTTGAACTTGGAAATGTAGCAGAAGGTACAAGAAAGCTGAGGAACTACCGAGGACCAGCTGACGGTACTGGAACCCGGATGGATAGCAGAAGGTACAAGAGCCAATGGAACTACCGAGGACCAGCTGATGTTACTGGAACTCGGTTACTAAGCAGGAGGTACCTGTGCCAGAAAGCACTACCAAGGACCAGCAGACGTTGGTGGAACTTGGATACCGAGAAGGAGGCACCTAATCCAAAGGCACTGCCGAGAACCAGCTGACGGTACTGGAACCCGGATGGGTAGCAGAAGGTACCCATGTAAAAAAAAAGTTCAAGGCCGCGAGTCGGCCGCAGTTACCAAAACCCACAGTCCTACAGAGGGTGCTTGTCCTATTGGCACTATGGAACCAGCCTTCATTGCCAGATCCCGCAGCCCACATAGGAGTCACCTAAACTGCAGGCACCATAGAGTCGGCTAACCCGACCGCAACACGACAGGACAACGCATTGGAGGCAAAGTGACGTTGACACTACCCGGAAACAGCTGGCGTGCTGGAACCAGGCTGGGCAGGAGGGAGTACCCGTGCCAAAGACACTGCCGAGAACCAGCTGACGGTACTGGAACCCGGATGGGTAGCAGAAGATACAAGAGCAAATGGAACTACCGAGGACCAGCTGACGGTACTGGAACCCGGATGGATAGCAGAAGGTACAAGAGCCAATGGAACTACCGAGGACCAGCTGATGTTACTGGAACTCGGTTACTAAGCAGGAGGTACCTGTGCCAGAAAGCACTACCAAGGACCAGCAGACGTTGGTGGAACTTGGATACCGAGAAGGAGGCACCTAATCCAAAGGCACTGCCGAGAACCAGCTGACGGTACTGGAACCCGGATGGGTAGCAGAAGGTACAAGAGCCAATGGAACTACCGAGGACCAGCTGATGTTACTGGAACCCGGATGGGTAGCAGAAGGTACAAGAGCCAATGGAACTACCGAGGACCAGCTGATGTTACTGGAACTCGGTTACTAAGCAGGAGGTACCTGTGCCAGAAAGCACTACCAAGGACCAGCAGACGTTGGTGGAACTTGGATACCGAGAAGGAGGCACCTAATCCAAAGGCACTGCCGAGAACCAGCTGACGGTACTGGAACCCGGATGGGTAGCAGAAGGTACCCATGTAAAAAAAAAGTTCAAGGCCGCGAGCCGGCCGCAGTTACCAAAACCCACAGTCCTACAGAGGGTGCTTGTCCTATTGGCACTATGGAACCAGCCTTCATTGCCAGATCCCGCAGCCCACATAGGAGTCACCTAAACTGCAGGCACCATAGAGTCGGCTAACCCGACCGCAACACGACAGGACAACGCATTGGAGGCAAAGTGACGTTGACACTACCCGGAAACAGCTGGCGTGCTGGAACCAGGCTGGGCAGGAGGGAGTACCCGTGCCAAAGACACTGCCGAGAACCAGCTGACGGTACTGGAACCCGGATGGGTAGCAGAAGATACAAGAGCAAATGGAACTACCGAGGACCAGCTGACGGTACTGGAACCCGAATGGGTAGCAGAAGGTACAAGAGCCAATGGAACTACCGAGGACCAGCTGATGTTACTGGAACTCGGTTACTAAGCAGGAGGTACCTGTGCCAGAAAGCACTACCAAGGACCAGCAGACGTTGGTGGAACTTGGATACCGAGAAGGAGGCACCTAATCCAAAGGCACTGCCGAGAACCAGCTGACGGTACTGGAACCCGGATGGGTAGCAGAAGGTACCCATGTAAAAAAAAAGTTCAAGGCCGCGAGCCGGCCGCAGTTACCAAAACCCACAGTCCTACAGAGGGTGCTTGTCCTATTGGCACTATGGAACCAGCCTTCATTGCCAGATCCCGCAGCCCACATAGGAGTCACCTAAACTGCAGGCACCATAGAGTCGGCTAACCCGACCGCAACACGACAGGACAACGCATTGGAGGCAAAGTGACGTTGACACTACCCGGAAACAGCTGGCGTGCTGGAACCAGGCTGGGCAGGAGGGAGTACCCGTGCCAAAGACACTGCCGAGAACCAGCTGACGGTACTGGAACCCGGATGGGTAGCAGAAGATACAAGAGCAAATGGAACTACCGAGGACCAGCTGACGGTACTGGAACCCGGATGGATAGCAGAAGGTACAAGAGCCAATGGAACTACCGAGGACCAGCTGATGTTACTGGAACTCGGTTACTAAGCAGGAGGTACCTGTGCCAGAAAGCACTACCAAGGACCAGCAGACGTTGGTGGAACTTGGATACCGAGAAGGAGGCACCTAATCCAAAGGCACTGCCGAGAACCAGCTGACGGTACTGGAACCCGGATGGGTAGCAGAAGGTACAAGAGCCAATGGAACTACCGAGGACCAGCTGATGTTACTGGAACCCGGATGGGTAGCAGAAGGTACAAGAGCCAATGGAACTACCGAGGACCAGCTGATGTTACTGGAACTCGGTTACTAAGCAGGAGGTACCTGTGCCAGAAAGCACTACCAAGGACCAGCAGACGTTGGTGGAACTTGGATACCGAGAAGGAGGCACCTAATCCAAAGGCACTGCCGAGAACCAGCTGACGGTACTGGAACCCGGATGGGTAGCAGAAGGTACCCATGTAAAAAAAAAGTTCAAGGCCGCGAGCCGGCCGCAGTTACCAAAACCCACAGTCCTACAGAGGGTGCTTGTCCTATTGGCACTATGGAACCAGCCTTCATTGCCAGATCCCGCAGCCCACATAGGAGTCACCTAAACTGCAGGCACCATAGAGTCGGCTAACCCGACCGCAACACGACAGGACAACGCATTGGAGGCAAAGTGACGTTGACACTACCCGGAAACAGCTGGCGTGCTGGAACCAGGCTGGGCAGGAGGGAGTACCCGTGCCAAAGACACTGCCGAGAACCAGCTGACGGTACTGGAACCCGGATGGGTAGCAGAAGATACAAGAGCAAATGGAACTACCGAGGACCAGCTGACGGTACTGGAACCCGGATGGGTAGCAGAAGGTACAAGAGCCAATGGAACTGCCGAGAACCAGCTGGCGGTGCTGGAGCCCAGGGTAAATACTAAAAACAGAAGAGCCAGAGGTGTATTTGGAGGAGGTTTTAAATCCGTACTACAGTGGATGTGGACAAAGCAGGAGAATTTGCCGGACACACAGCTGGGGATCAGCTGACGTTACTGAATCCCAATAACACTGGAGCAAGCGTTGACTGTGCAGACGGCACTTCTGAGCAGCAACTAGCGGTATTGGAGCCCAGGGTAAATACTAAAAACGGAGGAGCCAGAGGTGTAATTGGAGCAAGTTTTAAATAAGTAGCACAGTGAATATGGACAGAGCAGGAGAAATTGCCGTGAACACAGCAGGGGAACAGCTGACGTTACCGAACCCCAATAACACCGCAGCAAGTGTTGACTGTGCAGACGGCACTTCCGAGCGCCAACTGGCGGTGCTGGAGCCCAGGGATAAGAATGAAAACAGAGGAGCCAGAGGTGTAATTCGAGCAACTTTAAAATGTGTAGTACAGTGGATTTGGACAAAGCAGGAGAAATTGCCGTCCGCACAGCAGGAGAACAGCTGACGTTACTGAACCCCAATAACATGGTAGCAAGTGTTGACTGTGCAGACAGCACTTCCGAGCGCCAACTGGCGGTGCTGGAGCCCAGGGATAAGAATGAAAACAGAGGAGCCAGAGGTGTAATTCGAGCAACTTTAAAATGTGTAGTACAGTGGATGTGGACAAAGCAGGAGAAATTGCCGTCCGCACAGCAGGAGAACAGCTGACGTTACTGAACCCCAATAACACGGCAGCAAGTGTTGACTGTGCAGACGGCACTTCCGTGCGCCAACTGGCCGTGTTGGAGCTCAGGGATAATACTGAAAACAGAGGAGCCAGAGGTGTAATTGGAGCAACTTTAAAATCTGTAGTACAGTGGATGTGGACAGAGCAGGAGAAATTGCCGTGAACACAGCAGGGGAACAGCTGACGTTACCGAACCCCAATAACACCGCAGCAAGTGTTGACTGTGCAGACGGCACTTCCGAGCGCCAACTGGCGGTGCTGGAGCCCAGGGATAAGAATGAAAACAGAGGAGCCAGAGGTGTAATTCGAGCAACTTTAAAATGTGTAGTACAGTGGATTTGGACAAAGCAGGAGAAATTGCCGTCCGCACAGCAGGAGAACAGCTGACGTTACTGAACCCCAATAACACGGCAGCAAGTGTTGACTGTGCAGACGGCACTTCCGTGCGCCAACTGGCGGTGTTGGAGCTCAGGGATAAGAATGAAAACAGAGGAGCCAGAGGTGTAATTCGAGCAACTTTAAAATGTGTAGTACAGTGGATGTGGACAAAGCAGGAGAAATTGCCGTCCGCACAGCAGGAGAACAGCTGACGTTACTGAACCCCAATAACACGGCAGCAAGTGTTGACTGTGCAGACAGCACTTCCGAGCGCCAACTGGCGGTGTTGGAGCCCAGGGTAAATACTAAAAACGGAGGAGCCAGAGGTGTAATTGGAGCAAGTTTTAAATAAGTAGCACAGTGAATATGGACAGAGCAGGAGAAATTGCCGTGAACACAGCAGGGGAACAGCTGACGTTACCGAACCCCAATAACACCGCAGCAAGTGTTGACTGTGCAGACGGCACTTCCGAGCGCCAACTGGCTGTGCTGGAGCCCAGGGATAAGAATGAAAACAGAGGAGCCAGAGGTGTAATTGGAGCAACTTTAAAATCTGTAGTAGTGAGAATGTGGACAGAGCAGGAGAAATTGCCGTCCGCACAGCAGGGGAACAGCTGACGTTACTGAACCCCAATAACATGGTAGCAAGTGTTGACTGTGCAGACAGCACTTCCGAGCGCCAACTGGCGGTGCTGGAGCCCAGGGATAAGAATGAAAACAGAGGAGCCAGAGGTGTAATTGGAGCAACTTTAAAATCTGTAGTAGTGAGAATGTGGACAGAGCAGGAGAAATTGCCGTCCGCACAGCAGGGGAACAGCTGACGTTACTGAACCCCAATAACATGGTAGCAAGTGTTGACTGTGCAGACAGCACTTCCGAGCGCCAACTGGCGGTGCTGGAGCCCAGGGATAAGAATGAAAACAGAGGAGCCAGAGGAGTAATTGGAGCAACTTTAAAATGTGTAGTACAGTGGATGTGGACAAATCAGGAGAAATTGCCGTCCGCACAGCAGGAGAACAGCTGACGTTACTGAACCCCAATAACATGGTAGCAAGTGTTGACTGTGCAGACAGCACTTCCGAGCGCCAACTGGCGGTGCTGGAGCCCAGGGATAAGAATGAAAACAGAGGAGCCAGAGGTGTAATTGGAGCAACTTTAAAATCTGTAGTAGTGAGAATGTGGACAGAGCAGGAGAAATTGCCGTCCGCACAGCAGGGGAACAGCTGACGTTACTGAACCCCAATAACATGGTAGCAAGTGTTGACTGTGCAGACAGCACTTCCGAGCGCCAACTGGCGGTGCTGGAGCCCAGGGATAAGAATGAAAACAGAGGAGCCAGAGGTGTAATTGGAGCAACTTTAAAATCTGTAGTAGTGAGAATGTGGACAGAGCAGGAGAAATTGCCGTCCGCACAGCAGGGGAACAGCTGACGTTACTGAACCCCAATAACATGGTAGCAAGTGTTGACTGTGCAGACAGCACTTCCGAGCGCCAACTGGCGGTGCTGGAGCCCAGGGATAAGAATGAAAACAGAGGAGCCAGAGGAGTAATTGGAGCAACTTTAAAATGTGTAGTACAGTGGATGTGGACAAATCAGGAGAAATTGCCGTCCGCACAGCAGGAGAACAGCTGACGTTACTGAACCCCAATAACACGGCAGCAAGTGTTGACTGTGCAGACGGCACTTCCGAGCGCCAACTGGCGGTGTTGGAGCTCAGGGATTACAGTTCAGGTGGTAGAAACATGAACAGAACAGGAGACCTGGATACTGTTGCCAACCAATTATTTATTCTGGAAGAGGACTGGCAAATTCATGAGAGATCCAGGCCTTGTTCATTTTGAGAAAAGTAAGCCGGTCAACGTTATCGGAGGATAGTCGCATGCGACGGTCTGTTAGTACACCACCTGCGGCACTAAAGACGCGTTCCGATAATACACTAGCAGCAGGGCAAGCTAGCACCTCCAGTGCATACTGACTAAGCTCTGGCCATGTATCCAGCTTACAGACCCAAAACTTGAAGGGAGAAGAGCCGTCTGGGAGTACACTAAGAGGGCAAGACATGTAGTCTGTCACCATCTGACGGAAACGTTGCCTCCTGCTGACTGGAGCTGTCTGTGATGGTGTAGACATTTGTGGCGGCGGGGACACAAAACTTTTCCACATTTCGGCCATACTGGTCTTGCCTTGTGCTGAGGCGCTGCTTCTGCTCCCTCTTTGTGCAGAGCTTCCTCCACTGCCTCGACGCACTGAGCTGCTTTGTAAAGCACTAGCAGCACTGCTCTCGGTTGGAATGGAGAACATGATGGAATGCACCAGTGCGTCTTGGTACTCCCGCATTTTACGCTCCCAGTTCAATGGTGTTATGAGGCTTTGTAAGTTGTCCCGGTAGCGAGGATCTAGGAGGGTGGACACCCAATAATCAGCCGCGTTGAGAATGTGGGCGATGCGGCGGTCGTTTCTGAGGCACTGCAGCATGAAATCAACCATGTGCTGCAGACTGCCAACTGGCCAAGAAACGCTGTCCCCTGCTTGAGGCGTGATCTCTGCCTGCTCTGCATCACCCCACCCTCGCTCTAGATACTGACTACTAGAGCATTGTGTACCTCCCTCCTCTGGACAGATGTCTTCCTCATCCATTGACTCCTCCTCATCCTCCTCACAAAGTGTCCCCTGCCTAGGCCTTTGTGAGGAACCACGTTGCGCAGACTGTAGAGAAGCAGATGGCATTTGTGACTCCTCATCCTCCACCTCTTCCAAAACCTCGTCCCTTAGTGCTTGCAGTGTTTTTTCAAGCAGGCAGATAAGGGGGATAGTCATGCTGACTAGTGCATCATCTGCACTCGCCATCCGCGTGGAATAATCGAAGGCACGCAAAACGTGGCAAATGTCCTTCATAGAGGCCCACTCAGTGGTGGTGAAGTGTGAACGGCGCGCACTGCGACTTGTTTGCGCCTGCTGCAGCTGGTACTCCATTACTGCTGCCTGCTGCTCACACAACCTCTCCAACATATGTAACGTTGAATTCCACCTGGTGGGTAGGTCACATATGATGCGATGTTCCGGAAGACATAATCGGCGCTGCAGAGCTGCAATGCGTGATCTTGCATTGCTGGAACGCCGCAAGTGAGCGCACTCTATGCGGACCTTGTGAAGCAGTGCATCAAGATCCGGATAGTCCCTCAAAAAACTCTGCACGACCAAGTTGAGCACATGTGCCAGACATGGGATGTGAGTGAGGTTGCCTAGGCCCAGAGCTGCCACCAGATTTCGGCCATTGTCACACACTACCATGCCTGGCTGGAGATTCGCTGGCACAAACCACACGTCACTCTGCTGCTTGATGGCATTCCAGAGCTCCTGCGCTGTGTGGCTTCGATTCCCCAAAGAAATTAATTTTAATACGGCCTGTTGACGTTTGGCCACGGCTGTGCTCATATCGGTCATCATAACAGGTAACCGTTCACGGGTCGATGTGGAGGTAGACCGTGACGGCTCCTGCAGCGCTGATTCAGAGGAACTGGAGTATGAGGAGGAGTCAATGTGTACAGACTGGATTCCTGCAATCCTTGGAGTTGGCAGAACACGTACAGCGCCACTCTCAAGATCTGTACCCGGCTCCACAACATTTACCCAATGGGCAGTGAGGGAAAGGTATCGTCCCTGTCCATGCTTACTGGTCCACGCATCAGTGGTCAGGTGGACCTTGCTACTGACGGCGTTTTGTAGCGCATGTTTAATTTTTCCCTCCACATGATGTTGCAGGGCAGGGACGGCTTGCCTGCTGAAATAAAAGCGGCTGGGCACGTTGTATTGTGGGACTGCCAATGCCATAAAGTTACGGAATGTGTCAGTCTCCACCAGCCTGAATGATAGCATTTCAAGGGCCAGTAGTTTAGCAATGCCAGCATTCAGAGCCTGTGCTCGGGGGTGGTTTGCCGAGTATGGGCGCCTTTTCTCCCATGCCTGTGCTAACGATGGCTGTAGACTGGCCTGGGAGTGTGAGGATGACTGGGAAAGTGGTGCTGTGGGTGGAATTGCACTGTGTCTCTGTACAACAGTGCCAGAGATTCTTCCATGGCGATCCTGTGAGGAAGCCGAACCAGCTGTGTGTGAGCTGGAGGAAGAGGCTACAACACGAGCTGAAGAGGTGGTAGGTGGCGCTGTAGGTTGGCCTAGGTCTTCAGTGTGTTTGTGTAACTCCACCACGTGCTTGGTCCGCACATGTTTCCACATATTTGTGGTATTGAGGTTGCTGACACTTTTCCCTCTTTTCACCTTCTGATTACACAGCTTGCATTTGACAAAGCAAATGTCATCTGCAACTGTGTCAAAAAAGGACCAGGCACTGCAAGTCTTGGGAGCGCCCGCTTTGGATTTTGGAAGAGCCATGCTCCTAATGGGTGCCGAAGTGGAGGCTACAGGCAACCAAGTCTGCCCCCTCCCTCTCCCTCCTTTTTGGGCCGTTCGGGGAATCTCTTCCTCAGAGCTGCTCCCACCACCTTCCTGTCCCTCACGCCATGATGGGTCAAGGACCTCATCATCTACACCACCCTCTTCAAACAACTGCTTCTCCTGGGTAGTCTCGACAGCACAGTACGCACCAGAAAGTGGCACCTGAGTCTCATCATCAGATGCGTACTGAGGTGTGCTGCTGACCATAGGCACTGGCCCACCCGCCTCTTCAGATTCAGAGAGACAAAACGGTTGCGCATCACTGCATACTACCTCTTCTTCAAATTCTCGAATTCTGCTTGGCTGGCCCCCTCTTTCCAAGCCAAGAGATTCAGAGAACAGAAGTAGAGATGGCTCCTGTCCAGGGCTCTCTGACTGCCTGGGCAATTTGGCAGGTGGTGAAGAGACAGATGGGTGCTCTTCAGTGCTCAGGACCTGAGAGGATCTGGAACTAATTGAAGTCGATGCGTTAGCTGCCATCCATCCGACAACGGCTTCAATTTGGTCCTCGCGCAGCAGTGGGGTACGGCTAGCTCCTACAAAGCTGCGCATAAAGGACTGTTCCCTGGTAAAACTGGGGGATGCTGAGTCACTGGTGCCCGCAGCAGGCACAGAATCCCCACGTCCTCTCCCTGCAGGCACAGAATCCTCACGTCCTCTCCCTGCAGAAACTCCACGCCCACGCCCACGACCACGACCACATGCCTTACTCCCTGCCTTCTTCATCTTGGTAGACTGATAAAGATAGGCAGAAAAGTACTAAGGGCTTAGTGTGCTTATTCCTGAACAGCTGCTAACAGGTATAAGAAACACTAATTTTATAAAGTGTGGACTAGACTTTAATATGAGCTAATGTGGCCTACACAACTGTAAAGTGGAGTGTTTGGTGAACTTTATTTAGGTTTTTTTTGTCACAAAAAGACACTGGATGTGCCTAAAGATGTAATAACGATAGTATCACAAACTTTTTGTAGCTATTACAATGTAGGAAGGTAACCTACAATGCAATAGATGAGGCTGCAAAAAATAGGCTAATACTAATCTGGCTGGGGCTGCAGGGCCCAATGCTGCAGAAAGGCTCCTCTATCTACTCCTATATAGTGTGTTTGGAATCAATTTAGCTGAATATGGATGGAACCACCACACTAATAGGAGATATCAGGAAAAATTATGAATTGGCAATAAAGGACAATGTATGAGGCAGTGACACACACTGAGTGCACTACAACCAGACGGGGTTGAAGCACACACTACAGGGTGAGCTGCACTCACACACCAGACCTTGCAGACAGCGGTGAACAGTACAGATGCAGAGCACTGTGCACTAGTGCTGCAAGACGGAAAAAAAATTCTCTATCTACTCCTATATAGTGTGTTTGGAACCAATTTAGCTGAATACAGATGGAACCACCACACTAATAGGAGATATCAGGAAAAATTATGAATTGGCAATAAAGGACAATGTATGAGGCAGTGACACACACTGAGTGCACTACAACCAGACGGGGTTGAAGCACACACTACAGGGTGAGCTGCACTCACACACCAGACCTTGCAGACAGCGGTGAACAGTACAGATGCAGAGCACTGTGCACTAGTGCTGCAAGACGGAAAAAAATTTCTCTATCTACTCCTATATAGTGTGTTTGGAACCAATTTAGCTGAATACAGATGGAACCACCACACTAATAGGAGATATCAGGAAAAATTATGAATTGGCAAAAAAGGACAATGTATGAGGCAGTGACACACACTGAGTGCACTACAACCAGACTTGGCTGAAGCACACACTACAGGGTGAGCTGCACTCACACACACAGACCTTGCAGATAGCGGTGAACAGCACAGGGAACTGTGCACTAGCACTGCAAGGCACAGTGATTTAGAAAGTAGCTTGGGTAAAGCAGTATAGAGCAAATAGGTAGCTAAAACTGTCCCTCAGAACAACAGCGTCCTATCCCTAACTGAATTCACAGCAGAGTGAGCTCAAAATGGCGGCGGTGGCTTTTATAGTGCATCATGACATCATTTCAGCAGCCAATCACAGCCATGCCATTAGTTAAGATGCCTACATGCCTAACAGGATGTGCCCACACTTCTTAGGATCCTCATTGGCTGAATAAAATGAAAATGTCTCATTGCATTATGGGAACTTCCGATTCCGGTATACGATATTGCAATAGTATCGGAATTAAGTATCGGAATTCCGATACCGCGAATATCGGCCGATACCCGATATTTCAGTATCGGAATGCTCAACACTACTAAGTCCCCAAAAAATTTTTTTTCAACTTTTTTCAATTTTACCCCCATGGGATATATATTCTACCCACACACATTTGGAACTCTCCTGGATATTTTCACAAAAAAAGTGAAATTTTCAAAAATTCTGAAAATTGGCTGAAAATGACTAAATATCAAGGACTCATCGGGCGAATCGCTCTGGAACTGAAATCGGAATCGTCACTGACATTTCCCCTCTCTGAAAGTCCCATAAACGCCGGAAAAATGACTAAGTCCAAAAATATTTTTTTTTCAACCTTTTTCAATTATACCCCCGTGGGATATATATTCTACCCACACACATTTGGAACTCTCCTGGGGTACCCTCACACATATTATTCCCTCATTTAGCGTATATTTCCACAAAAAAGTGAAATTTTAAAAAATTCTGAAAATTGGCTGAAAACAACTAAATATCAAGGATTCATCGGGCGAATCGCTCTGGAACAGAAATTGGAACGCTCACTGACATTTCCACCCTCTGAAAGTCAGATAAAAGCCGGAAAAATGACTAAGTCCCACAAAAAATGTTTTTCAACTTTTTTCAATTTTACCCTCATGTGATATATATCCTACCCACACACATTTGGAGCTCTCTTGGGATACCCTCACATATATTATTCCCTCATTTAGTGGATATTTTCACAAAAAAAGTGAAATTTTCAAAAATTCTGAAAATTGGCTGAAAACAACTAAATATCAAGGACTCATCAGGCGAATCGCTCTGGAACTGAAATCGGAAGTCGCACTGGAACTGAAATCGGAAAGCTCACTGACATTTCCCCTCTCTGAAAGTCTGATAAACGCCCGAAAAATGACTAAGTCCAAAAAAAATTTTTTCAACTCTTTTCAATTTTACCCCCGTGGGATATATATTCTACCCACACACATTTAGAACTCTCCTTGGGTACCCTCACACATATTATTCCCTCATTTAGCGGACATTTTCACAAAAAAGTGAAATTCTCAAAAATTCAGAAAATTGGCTGAAAACGACTAAATATCACGGACTCATCACGTTAATAGCTCTGGAACTGAAATCGGAATGCTCACTTACATTTCACCTCTCTGAAAGTCTGATAAAGCCGGAAAAATGACTAAGTCCAAAAAAATTTTTTTTTCAACTTATTTCAATTATACCCTAGTGGGATATATATTCTACCCACACATTTGGAACTCTCCTAGGGTACCCTCACACATATTTTTCCCTCATTTAGCAGATATTTTCACAAAAAAGTGAAATTTTCAAAAATTCAGAAAATTGGCTGAAAATGACTAAATATCAAGGACTCATGAGGCGAATCGCTCTGGAACTGAAATCGGAAATCGCTCTGGAACTGAAATCGGAAAGCTCACTGACATTTCCCCTCTGAAAGTCTGATAAACGCCGGAAAAATGACTAAGTCGAAAAAAAAATTTTTTTCAACTCTTTTCAATTTTACCCTCGTGGGATATATATTCTACCCACACACATTTGGAACCCTTCTGGGTACCCTTACACATATTATTCCCTCATTTAACAGATATTTTCACAAAAAAAGTGAAATTTTCCAAAATTCTGAAAATTGGCTGAAAGCGACTAAATGTCAAGGACTCATCAGGAGAATCGCTCTGGAACTGAAATAGGAACGCTCAATGACATTTCCCCTCTCTGAAAGTCTGATAAATGCAGGAAAAATGACTAAGTAACCCCAAAAAATTTTTTCAGCTTTTTTCAATTTTACCCCCGTGGGATATATATTCTACCCACACACATTTGGAGCTCTCCTGGATACCCTCACACATATTATTCCCTCATTTAGCGGACATTTTCCCAAAAAAGTGAAATTTTCAAAAATTCAGAAAATTGGCTGAAAACAACTAAATATTAAGGACTCATCAGGCGAATCACTCTGGAACTGAAATCAGCACGCTCTCTGACATTTTCCCTCTCTGAAAGTATGATAAACGCCCGAACAATGACTAAGTCCAAAAAATTTTTTTTCAACTTTTTTCAATTTTACCTTTGTGGGATATATATTCTACCCACACACATTTGGAGCTCTCCTGGGTACCCTCAAACATATTATTCCCTCATTTAGCGGACATTTTCCCAAAAAAGTGAAATTTTCAAACATTCTGAATATTGGCTGAAAACGACCAAATATCAAGGACTCATCAGGCGAATTGCTCTGGAAATGAAATCGAAATGCTCACTGCCATTTCCCCTTGAAAGTCTGATAAACGCCGGAAAAATGACTAAGTCCAAAAAATTTTTTTTTTTAAATCTTTTCAATTTTACCCTCGTGGGATATATATTCTTCCCACACACATTTGGAACTCTCCTGGGGTACCCTCACACAT
This sequence comes from Phyllobates terribilis, assembly GCF_046119375.1. Classification (NCBI taxonomy): domain Eukaryota; kingdom Metazoa; phylum Chordata; class Amphibia; order Anura; family Dendrobatidae; genus Phyllobates; species Phyllobates terribilis. The sequence goes on from NW_027362763.1 coordinate 629,764,255, forward strand.
ATTATTCCCTCATTTAGCGGACATTTTCACAAAAAAGTGACATTGTCAAAAATTCAGAAAATTGGCTGAAAACGAATAAATATCAAGGACTCATCAGGCGAATCGCTCTGGAACTGAAATCGGAATGCTCACTGACATTTTCCCTCCCTGAAAGTCTGATCAACACGGGAAAAATGACTAAGTCCAAAAAAAATTTTTTTTCAACTTTTTTCAATTTTTCACTCGTGGGATATATATTCTACCCACACACATTTGGAACTCTCCTGGGGTACCCTCACACATATTATTCCCTCATTTAGCGGACATTTTCACAAAAAAGTGACATTTTCAAAAATTCAGAAAATTGGCTGAAAACGAATAAATATCAAGGATTCATCAGGCGAATCGCTCTGGAACTGAAATCGGAATGCTCACTGACATTTTTCCTCCCTGAAATTCTGATAAACACGGGAAAAATGACTAAGTCCAAAAAAAATTTTTTTTCAATTTTTCACTCGTGGGATATATATTCTACCCACACACATTTGGAACTCTCCTGGGGTCCCCTCACACATATTATTCCCTCATTTAGTAGATATTTTCACAAAAAAGTGAAATTTTCAAAAATTCTGAAAATTGGCTGAAAACGACAAAATATTATCGACTCATTGGACAAATCGCTCTGGAGGAGAAATCGGAACGCTCACTGACATTTCTCCTTTCTGAAAGTCTGACAAATGACGGAAAAATGACTAAGTCCAAAAATAATATTTTTTCAACTTTTTTTTAATTTTACCCCCGTGGGTTATATATTCTTCCCAAAAAAGTGAAATTTTCAAAAATTCTGAATATTGGCTGAAAACGACTAAATATCAAGGACTCATCAGTCGAATCGCACTGGAACTGAAATCGGAATGCTCACTGACATTTTCCCTCTCTGAAAGTCTGACAAACGCTGGAAAAATGACTAAGTCCAAAAATATTTTTTTTTCAACCTTTTTCAATTTTACCCCCGTGGGATATATATTCTATCCACACATTTGGAACTCTCCTGGGGTACACTCACACATATTATTCCCTCATTTAGTGAATATTTTTACAAATAAGTGAAATTTTCAAAAATTTAGAAAATTGCCTGAAAACGACTAAATATCAAGGACTCATCAGGCGAATCGCTCTGGAACTGAAATCGGAATGCTCACTGACATTTCCCCTCTCTGAAAGTCTGATAAATGGCGGAAAAATTACTAAGTCCAAAAAAAAATTGTATTCAACTTTTTTCAATTTTACTCCCATGAGATGTATATACTATCCACACATTTGGAACTCTCCTGGGGTACCCTCAAACATATTATTCCCTCATTTAGTGGATATTTTTAGAAAAAAGTGACATTTTCAAAAATTCAGAAAATTGGCTGAAAATGACGAAATATCATGGACTCATTGGGCAAATCGCTCTGGAACTGAAATCGTAATGCTCACTGACATTTCCCCTCTCTGAAAGGCTGACAAACGCCGGAAAAATGACTAAGTCCAAAAAAATGTTTTTTTTCAGTTTTTTTCAATTTTACCCGCGTGGGATATATTTTCTACCCAGACACATTTGGAACTCTCCTGGGGTACCCTCACACATATTATTCCCTCAATTAGCGGACATTTTCACAAAAAAGTGAAATTTTCAAAAATTCTGAAAGTAGGCTGAAAACTACTTAATATCAAGGGCTCATCGGGCGAATCGCTCTGGAACTGAAATCGGAATGCTCACTGACATTTCCCCTCTCTGAAAGTCTGATAAATGCCGGAAAAATTACTAAGTCCCCCCAAAAAATTTTTTTCAACTTTTTTCAATTTTACCCCATGGGATTTATATTCTACTCACACTTATTTGGAACTCTCCTGGGGTACCCTCACACATATTATTCCCTCATTTAGTGGATATTTCCACAAAAAAGGGAAAATCTCAAAAATTCAGAAGATTGGCTGAAAATGACGTAATATCATGGACGCATTGGGCAAATAGCTCTGGAACTGGAATCGTAACACTCACTGACATTTCCCCTCTCTGAAAGTCTGAAAAACGCAGGAAAATTGATTAAGTCCAAAAATATTTTTTTTTCAACCTTTTTCAATTTTACCCTTGTGGGATATATATTCTACCCACACACATTTGGAACTCTCCTGGGGTACCCTCACACATATTACTCCCTCATTTAGTGGATATTTTCACAAAAAAGTTACATTTTCAAAAGTTCAGAAAATTGGCTGAAAACGACACAATATCAAGGACTCATTGGGCGAATCGTTTTGGAACTGAAATAGGAACGTTCACTGACATTTCCCCTCTCTGAAAGTCTGATGAACGCTGGAAAAATCAGTAAGTCAAAAAAAAATTTTTTTTCAACTTTTTTCAATTTTACCCCCGTTGGATATATATTCTACCCACACACATTTGGTACTCTCCTGGGCTACCCTCACACATATTATTCCCTCATTTAGTGGATATTTTCACAAAAAAGTGAAATTTTCAAAAATTCAGAAAATTGGCTGGAAACGACTAAATATCAAGGACTCATCAGGCAAATCGCTCTGGAACAGAAATCAGAATGCTCACTGACATTTCCCCTCTCTGAAAGTCTGATAAACGCCGGAAAAATGACTAAGTCCCCCAAAAATTTTTTTTCAACTTTTTTCAATTTTACCCCCGTGGGATATATTTTCAACCCACACACATTTGGAACTCTCCTGGAGAACCCTCACACATATTATTCCCTCATTTAGTGGATATTTTCAGAAAAAAATGAAATTTTCAAAAATTCAGAAAATTGGCTGAAAATGACGAAATATCATGGACTCATTGGGCAAATCGCTCTGGAACTGAAATCAGAACGCTCACTGACATTTCCCCTCTCTGAAAGTCTGATAAACGCCGGAAAAATGACTAAGTCCCCAAAAAATTTTTTTTCATCTTTTTTCAATTTTACCCCCGTGGGATATATATTCTACCCACACACATTTGGAACTCTCCTGGGGTACCCTCACACATATTATTCCCTCATTTAGTGGATATTTTCACAAAAAAGTGAAATTTTCAAAAATTCAGAAAATTGGCTGGAAACGACTAAATATCAAGGACTCATCAGGCAAGTCGCTCTGGAACTGAAATCAGAACGTTCCCTGACATTTCCCCTCTCTGAAAGTCTTATAAATGCCGGAAAAATGACTAAGTCCCAAAAAAATTTTTTTTCAACTTTTTTCAATTTTACCCCCGTGGGATATATATTCTAACCACACACATTTGGAACTCTCCTGGGGTACCCTCACACATATTATTCCCTCATTTATCCCTCCGTCACATACAATATCGGTTCTAACGAGTTCACATACAATGTACTGTCAGGCGCAGGCTAGAAAAATACCTATAATATCTAATTTTTGCAATTTCAGTGCTCTAAAAGTGATAGGACCTTCATAGGGATATAATAAAAGAGACTACACATAATCAGGTGCAAAAAAAAAAATTTACTTAACATAAAACGAATAACTCTGAAATACAAACATTTCAAAACTCCCGCCAAATAGTCCCCAGTTCGACTCTGTCCAAAAACTCTACAAAGAAAATTTATTGAAGCAAACTTAATTTTAAGGTACCTTAAGTACTATTAAACACATATTCAATCAGAATTAGATCTTGAAGTTTCCCCAGAAAAATTACACTTGCAGAGCAAAGAGCAAGAATTACACATCATTTTTGCATGTATCAGGCAGATTGCATTATGACATTTGTGACATTCAGAATTAGAAAGCCTTCTGATTCCGCTTTCCGTGGTGCAGGTGGTGCATCTCCTTCTTTTGGGAGGTGGTGCAGGTGGTGAATTTTTACTGTCATCTTCTGGGCGGAATCTTTTGAGCTGAACTTGAAGGCGAGAGGGGATACCGATTGTTTTCATACTTCTCCTGCGTAGCTGTCCAAGCACTAGTTCATGGCCAATTTTTTCAGATAGAATCATCTACGGAGTGGTTCAAGCTTGTTTTCAAGGTAAATGACTTGTGAATTTATACCACCCAAATTCAACATAGCAAAAAATATGACCATTGGTCAGCGTTTGGTGTTTCTGCTGACGTTGAAAGTTGAGCACATCTGATCAGCTGTATCAACACCCCCTTTGGTTGCATTATAAAATTTAATTATCTCCGGGTTTTTTTGTGCCTCAGTCCCAGGATCGATGGCATCATCATCATGAAGTGTTGATAGAAGAAGTACAATTTTTTTTGATTGTGGTACATAGGAAACCAAAACCTTTCCATTATGGAATGCAAACATACTGCTGTACTGTTGTCTCCCTTTCACACTTACAAACTGTGTAGGCAATTCTTTTTTATTTTTTCTTACAGTTCCGACATATGAGAGCTTCTGCATTTTCAGATAATCAATCAGATCACAATTTGAAAACCAATTGTCAGCTGTTATATTGCGACCCGATCCAAATAAGGGCTCAGCCAGTCTTTTTACAACATCACTGGGTTTGTTGCTGACACAGTAAGGACCTTCTGGTTGTTTTCCTGCATAAACTTCCAGGTTGTAAGTGTAGGTCTTATTGGCATCAACAAGGGCATACATTTTTATTCCATATTTGTTAGGCTTTGATGGAATATATTGACGAAAGGCACATCTACCACGAAAACCAGGGAGCATTTCGTCAATAGTGAGATTCTCCGCAGGGCAATAACTTTTTTCACAGTTTTCAACAAATTTTTGGAATATATCATGAATTGGAGCAAGTCGGTCATGTGTTTTACGTTCGGTTCGGGTAGTTCTGTCGTCAAACCGAAGGCAACGAATTAGAAGCTTGAATCTGTTTATGGACATAACAAGGCCAAATTTTTCAACTCCATCCCCATCTTTACTCCAAAGTTCCTCCAAACTTTGTCTATTTGCCCTATAAGCTCCTGCAAGGTATAATAATCCAAAAAGAGCACGCAGTTCTATTTCATCTGTGGCCTTGATGGTTCTGTTGCAGATGAACTTGTCCTTTATAATGTCTATATATTGGTTGGTATATGTGACAATAGAGTCCAGAATGTCATCTGTGAATAAACTATTCCAGCATTCAACTGCAGTTTTTGCATTACTTGCAGTTCCTATAAATGCAGGAAGGTGAGTAATAATGTTTTGAGGTTCCCTATGTTTTTTCTGGAGTGGCTTCTTGTTCCATTGTTTTTTTCTTATCTTTTCCCATATAATAAGATTCTACATCTTCATCCTCATCACTGTTACCATCTTGCTCTGTTTCAGAATCCACTTCACATACTTCCACCTCATCATGAGAATCAATCTCACTTTCCTCTCCTAAATCCTCATTCAGTGTGGGGTCTGCATCATCTAACAGCATGTTTGTTACTTCCTCAACATCAAGGTTTTTTGATAAATTGTACATTTTCTTCTCCATTTCAGCAGATAATCTGAAGCAAGAGAAGGAATATGTGTTAGGGAACTACTGTATATGCCTGAGCAGCACACTTTCTTTTTTAATATGCCTTATTTCTATGAAATATCCTCACACTTTGTGTTATACATTCATAAAACAAGCTAAATAAACAATTGTGATGAATAAAACATAAAATACCAACCTTATTGAGTGTGACGTGTTCACATACAATGAGCCTGAGAGATTAGCGCAGTTATATCTGTCCTCCTGAAGCTCTGCAATCCAATTGTGGTATGAGGTTTCACAGAGCTGCTAGAGACAGGAGACTACCTGGAGGGAGGGGATTTCCTCACAATCTGGTGAGAAAGGAGAAATGAAAATAAAAGAGATGTGCCTGTCAGGCCTATTGTATGTGACGGAGGGTTAGTGGATATTTTCACAAAAAAGTGAAATTTTCAAAAATTCAGAAAATTGGCTGAAAACGACACAATATCATCGACTCATTGGGCAAATCGCTCTGGAACTTAAATCGTAATAGTCACTGATATTTCCCCTCTCTGAAAGTCTGATAAACGCCGGAAAAATGACTAAGTCCCCCCCAAAAATTTTTTTCAACTTTTTTTAATTTTACCCCGTGGGATATATATTCTACCCACACTTATTTGGAACTCTCCTGGGGTACCCTCACACATATTATTCCCTCATTTAGTGGATATTTCCACAAAAAAGGGAAAATTTAAAAAATTCGGAAGATTGGCTGAAAATGACGTAATATCATGGACGCATTGGGCAAATAGCTCTGGAACTGAAATTGTAACGCTCACTGACATTTCCCCTCTCTGAAAGTCTGATAAACGCCGGAAAAATGACTAAGTCCCCCCCAAATTTTTTTTTCAACTTTTTTTAATTTTACCCCCGTGGGATATATATTCTACCCACACACATTTGGAACTCTCCTGGGCTACCCTCACACATATTATTCCCTCATTTAGTGGATATTTTCGCAAAAAAAGTGAAATTTTCAAAAATTCAGAAAATTAGCTAAAAACGACAGAATATAAAGGACTCATCAGGCGAATCACTCTGGAACTGAAATAGGAACACTCACTGACATTTCCCCTCTCTGAAAGTCTGACACACGCTGGAAAAATGACTAAGTCCAAAAATATTTTTTTTTCAACCTTTTTCAATTTTACCCTCGTGGGATATATATTCTACCCACACACATTTGGAACTCTCCTGGGGTACCCTCACACAAATTATTCCCTCATTTAGTGAATATTTTTACAAAAAAGTGAAATTTTCAAAAATTCAGAAAATTGGCTGAAAATGACTAAATATCAAGGACTCATCTGGCGAATTGCTCTGGAACTGAAATCGGAATGCTCACTGACATTTCCCCTCTCTGAAAGTCTGATCAATGTCGGAAAAATGACTAAGTCCAAAAAAAATGTTTTTTAAACTTTTTCAATTTTACCCCCATGAGATATATATTCTATCCACACATTTGGAACTCTCCTGGGGTACCCTCACACATATTATTCCCTCATTTAGCGGATATTTCCACAAAAAAGTGAAATTTTGAAAAATTCTGAAAATTGGCTAAAAACTACTTAATATCAAGGACTCATTTGGCGAATCGCTTTGGAACTGAAATAGGAACGCTCACTGACATTTCCCCTCTCTGAAAGTCGATAAACGCCGGAAAAATGACTAAGTCCTAAAAAATTTTTTTTTCAACTTTTTTCAATTTTGCCCTCGTGGGATATGTATTCTACCCACACACTTTTGGAACTCTCCTGATGTACCCTCACACATATTATTCCCTCATTTAGTGGATATTTTCACAAAAAAGTGACATTTTCAAAAATTCAGAAAATTAGCTAAAAACGACAGAATATAAAGGACTCATCAGGCGAATCACTCTGGAACTGAAATAGGAACACTCACTGACATTTCCCCTCTCTGAAAGTCTGATAAACGCCGGAAAAATGACTAAGTCGCCCAAAAAATTTTTTTTTACTTTTTTCAATTATACCCCCGTGGGATATATATTCTACCCACAAACATTTGGAACTCTCCTGGGGTACCCTCACACATATTATTCCCTCATTTAGTGGATATTTTCACAAAAAAGTGAAATTTTCAAAAATTCAGAAGATTGGCTGAAAATGACGAAATATCATGGACTCATTGGGCAAATAGCTCTTGAACTGAAATTGTAACGCTCACTGACATTTCCCCTCTCTGAAAGTCTGATAAACGCCGGAAAAATGACTAAGTCCCCCCCAAATTTTTTTTTCAACTTTTTTTAATTTTACCCCCGTGGGATATATATTCTACCCACACACATTTGGAACTCTCCTGGGCTACCCTCACACATATTATTCCCTCATTTAGTGGATATTTTCGCAAAAAAGTGAAATTTTCAAAAATTCAGAAAATTAGCTAAAAACGACTAAATATCAAGGACTCATCAGGCGAATCTCTCTGGAACTGAAATCGGAACGCTCACTGACATTTCCCCTCTCTGAAAGTCTTATAAAGGGCGGAAAAATGACTAAGTCCCCCAAAAATTTTTTTTCAACTATTTTCAAATTTACCCCCGTGGGATATATATTCTATCCACAACCATTTGGAACTCTCCTGGGGTACCCTCACACAAATGACGAAATATCATGGACTCATTGGGCAAATCGCTCTGGAACTGAAATCGGAACGCTCACTGACATTTCCCCTCTCTGAAAGTCTGATAAAGGGCGGAAAAATGACAAAGTCTATAAAAAAAAATTTTCAACTTTTTTAAATTTTACCCCAGTGGGATATATATTTTACACACACACATTTGGAACTCTCCTGGGGTACCCTCACACATATTATTCCCTCATTTAGTGGATATTTTCACAAAAAAGTGAAATTTTCAAAAATTCAGAAAATTGGCTGAAAACGACTAAATATCAAGGACTCATTGGGCGAATCGCTCTGAAACTAAAATAGGAACGCTCACTGACATTTCCTCTCTCTGAAAGTCTGATAAACGGCGGAAAAATGACTAAGTCCCAAAAAAAAATTTTTAAACTTTTTTCAATTTTACCCCAGTGGGATATATATTTTGCCCACACACATTTTGAACTCTCCTGGGGTACCCTCACACATATTATTCCCTCATTTAGTGGATATTTTCACAAAAAAGTGAAATTTTCAAAAATTCTGAAGATTGGCTGAAAACGATGAAATATCAAGGACTCGTTGGGAGAATTGCTCTGGAACTGAAATCGGAACGCGCACTGACATTTCCCCTCTCTGAAAGTCTGATAAACGCCGGAAAAATGTCTAAGCCCAAAAAAAAATGTTTCCAACTTTTTTCAATTTTACCCCCGTGGGATATATATTCTACCCACACACATTTGGAACTCTCCTGTGGTACCCTCACACATATTATTCACTCATTTAGTGGATATTTTCTCAAAAAAGTTAAATTTTCAAAAATTCTGAAAATTGGCTGAAAACGACCAAATATCAAAGACTCATTGGGCGAATCACTCTGGATATGAAATCGGATCGCTCACTCACATTTCCCCTCTCTGAAAGTCTGATAAATGCCGTAAAAATGACTAGGTCCAAAAAAAAATGTTTCCAACTTTTTTCAATTTTACCATGGTGAGATATATATTCTACCCACACACATTTGGAAATCTCCTGGGGTACCCTCACACATATTATTCACTTATTTAGAGGATATTTTCACAAAAAAGTGAAATTTAAAAAAATTCAGAAAATTGGCTGCAATCGACTAAATATCAATAACTCATTGGGCGAATCGCTCTGGAACTGAAATCGGAACGTACACTGACATTTCCCCTCTCTGAAAGTCTAATAAACGCCAGAAAAATGACTAAGTCCAAAATAAAAATTTTTCCAACTTTATTCAATTTTACCCCCGTGGGATATATATTCTACCCACACACATTTGCAACTCTCCTGGGGTACCCTCACACATATTATTCCCTCATTTAGCGGATATTTCCACAAAAAAGTGAAATTTTGAAAAATTCTGAAAATTGGCTAAAAACTACTTAATATCAAGGACTCATTTGGCGAATCGCTTTGGAACTGAAATAGGAACGCTCACTGACATTTCCCCTCTCTGAAAGTCGATAAACGCCGGAAAAATGACTAAGTCCTAAAAAATTTTTTTTTCAACTTTTTTCAATTTTGCCCTCGTGGGATATGTATTCTACCCACACACTTTTGGAACTCTCCTGATGTACCCTCACACATATTATTCCCTCATTTAGTGGATATTTTCACAAAAAAGTGACATTTTCAAAAATTCAGAAAATTAGCTAAAAACGACAGAATATAAAGGACTCATCAGGCGAATCACTCTGGAACTGAAATAGGAACACTCACTGACATTTCCCCTCTCTGAAAGTCTGATAAACGCCGGAAAAATGACTAAGTCGCCCAAAAAATTTTTTTTTACTTTTTTCAATTATACCCCCGTGGGATATATATTCTACCCACAAACATTTGGAACTCTCCTGGGGTACCCTCACACATATTATTCCCTCATTTAGTGGATATTTTCACAAAAAAGTGAAATTTTCAAAAATTCAGAAGATTGGCTGAAAATGACGAAATATCATGGACTCATTGGGCAAATAGCTCTTGAACTGAAATTGTAACGCTCACTGACATTTCCCCTCTCTGAAAGTCTGATAAACGCCGGAAAAATGACTAAGTCCCCCCCAAATTTTTTTTTCAACTTTTTTTAATTTTACCCCCGTGGGATATATATTCTACCCACACACATTTGGAACTCTCCTGGGCTACCCTCACACATATTATTCCCTCATTTAGTGGATATTTTCGCAAAAAAGTGAAATTTTCAAAAATTCAGAAAATTAGCTAAAAACGACTAAATATCAAGGACTCATCAGGCGAATCTCTCTGGAACTGAAATCGGAACGCTCACTGACATTTCCCCTCTCTGAAAGTCTTATAAATGGCGGAAAAATGACTAAGTCCCCCAAAAATTTTTTTTCAACTATTTTCAAATTTACCCCCGTGGGATATATATTCTATCCACAACCATTTGGAACTCTCCTGGGGTACCCTCACACAAATGACGAAATATCATGGACTCATTGGGCAAATCGCTCTGGAACTGAAATCGGAACGCTCACTGACATTTCCCCTCTCTGAAAGTCTGATAAAGGGCGGAAAAATGACAAAGTCTATAAAAAAAAATTTTCAACTTTTTTAAATTTTACCCCAGTGGGATATATATTTTACACACACACATTTGGAACTCTCCTGGGGTACCCTCACACATATTATTCCCTCATTTAGTGGATATTTTCACAAAAAAGTGAAATTTTCAAAAATTCAGAAAATTGGCTGAAAACGACTAAATATCAAGGACTCATTGGGCGAATCGCTCTGAAACTAAAATAGGAACGCTCACTGACATTTCCTCTCTCTGAAAGTCTGATAAACGGCGGAAAAATGACTAAGTCCCAAAAAAAAATTTTTAAACTTTTTTCAATTTTACCCCAGTGGGATATATATTTTGCCCACACACATTTTGAACTCTCCTGGGGTACCCTCACACATATTATTCCCTCATTTAGTGGATATTTTCACAAAAAAGTGAAATTTTCAAAAATTCTGAAGATTGGCTGAAAACGATGAAATATCAAGGACTCGTTGTGAGAATTGCTCTGGAACTGAAATCGGAACGCGCACTGACATTTCCCCTCTCTGAAAGTCTGATAAACGCCGGAAAAATGTCTAAGCCCAAAAAAAAATGTTTCCAACTTTTTTCAATTTTACCCCCGTGGGATATATATTCTACCCACACACATTTGGAACTCTCCTGTGGTACCCTCACACATATTATTCACTCATTTAGTGGATATTTTCTCAAAAAAGTTAAATTTTCAAAAATTCAGAAAATTGGCTGAAAACGACCAAATATCAAAGACTCATTGGGCGAATCACTCTGGATATGAAATCGGATCGCTCACTCACATTTCCCCTCTCTGAAAGTCTGATAAATGCCGTAAAAATGACTAGGTCCAAAAAAAAATATTTCCAACTTTTTTCAATTTTACCACCGTGAGATATATATTCTACCCACACACATTTGGAAATCTCCTGGGGTACCCTCACACATATTATTCACTTATTTAGAGGATATTTTCACAAAAAAGTGAAATTTAAAAAAATTCAGAAAATTGGCTGCAATCGACTAAATATCAATAACTCATTGGGCGAATCGCTCTGGAACTGAAATCGGAACGTACACTGACATTTCCCCTCTCTGAAAGTCTAATAAACGCCAGAAAAATGACTAAGTCCAAAATAACAATTTTTCCAACTTTATTCAATTTTACCCCCGTGGGATATATATTCTACCCACACCCATTTGCAACTCTCCTGGGGTACCCTCACACATATTATTCCCTCATTTAGTGGATATTTTCACCAAAAAGTTACATTTTCAAAAATTCTGAAAATTGGCTGAAAACGACGAAATATCAAGGACTCATCGGGCGAATCGCTCTGGAACTGAAATCGGAACTCTTACTGACATTTCCCCTATCTGAAAGTATGATAAATGCCGGAAAAATTTCTAAGTCCAAAAGAAAAATTTTTCCAACTTTTTTCAATTTTACCCCCGTGGGATATATATTCTACCCACACACATTTGGAACTCTCCTGGGGTACTCTCACACATATTATTCCCTCATTTAGTGGATATTTTCACAAAAAAGTGAAATTTTCTAAAATTCTGAAGATTGGCTGAAAACGATGAAATATCAACGACTCATTGGGCGAATTGCTCTGGAATTGAAATCGGAACGCGCACTGACATTTCCCCTCTCTGAAAGTCTGATAAACGCCGGAAAAATGACTAAGTCCAAAAAAAAATTTTTTCAAACTTTTTTCAATTTTACCCCCGTGGAATATATATTCTACCCACACACATTTGGAACTCTCCTGGGGTACCCTCACACATATTGTTCACTTATTTAGTGGATTTTTTCAGAAAAAAGTGAAATTTTCAAAAATTCAGAAAATTGGCTGAAAACGACGAAATATCAAGGACTCATCGGGCGAATCGCTCTGGAACTAAAATTGGAACTCTCACTGACATTTCCCCTATCTGAAAGTCTGATAAATGCCAGAAAAATGTCTAAGCCCAAAAAAAAAATTTTTCCAACTTTTTTCAATTTTACCCCCGTGGGATATATATTCTACCCACACACATTTGGAACTCTCCTGGGGTACCCTCACACATATTATTCCCTCATTTAGTGGATATTTTCACAAAAATGTGAAATTTTCAAAAATTCAGAAAATTGGCTGAAAACGACGAAATATCAAGGACTCATTGGGCGAATCGCTCTGGAACTGAAATCGGAACGTACACTGACATTTCCCCTCTCTGAATTTCTGATAAACGCCGGAAAAATGACTAAGTCCAAAATAAAAAAATTTCCAACTTTTTTCAATTTTACCCCAGTGGGATATATATTCTACCAACACACATTTGGAACTCTCCTGGGGTACCCTCACACATATTATTCCCTCATTTAGTGGATATTTTCACAAAAAAGTGAAATTTTCAAAAATTCTGAAAATCGGCTGAAAACGACGAAATATCAAAGACTCATTGGGCGAATCACTCTGGATCTGAAATCGGAACGCTCACTGACATTTCCCCTCTCTGAAAGTCTGATAAATGCCGGAAAAATAACTAGGTCCAAAAAAAAATGTTTCCAACTTTTTTCAATTTTACCCCCGTGGGATATATATTCTACCCACACACATTTGGAAATCTCCTGGGGTACCCTCACACATATTATTCACTTATTTAGAGGATATTTTCACAAAAAAGTGAAATTTTCAAAAATTCAGAAAATTGGCAGAAAACGACTAAATATCAAGGACTCATTGGGCGATTCGCTCTGCAACTGAAATCAGAACGTACACTGACATGTCCCCTCTCTGAAAGTCTGATAAACGTCGGAAAAATGACTAAGTCCAAAATAAAAAAATTTCCAACTTTATTCAATTTTACCCCGTGAGATATATATTCTACCCACACACATTTGCAACTCTCCTGGGGTACCCTCACACATATTATTCCCTCATTTAGTGGATATTTTCACAAAAAAGTGAAATTTTCAAAAATTCAGAAAATTGGCTGAAAACGACGAAATATCAAGGACTCATCGGGCGAATCGCTCTGGAACTGAAATGGGAATGCTCACTGACATTTCCCCTCTCTGAATTTCTGATAAACGCCGGAAAAATGACTAAGTCCAAAAAAAAATTTTTCCAACTTTTTTCAATTTTACCCGCGTGGGATATATATTCTACCCACACGCATTTGGAACTCTCCTGGGGTACTCTCACACATATTATTCCCTCATTTAGTGGATATTTTCACAAAAAAGTGAAATTTTCAAAAATTCAGAAAATTGGCTGAAAGCGATGAAATATCAAGGACTCATTGGGCGAATTGCTCTGGAACTGAAATCGGAACGCGCACTGACATTTCCCCTCTCTGAAAGTCTGATAAACGCTGGAAAAATGACTAAGTCCAAAAAAAAATTTTTCCAACTTTTTTCAATTTTACCCTGTGGGATATATATTCTACCAACACACATTTGGAACTCTCCTGGGGTACCCTCACACATATTATTTCCTCATTTAGTGGATATTTTCACAAAAAAGTGAAATTTTCAAAAATTCAGAAAATTGGCAGAAAACGACGAAATATCAAAGTCTCATTGGGCGAATCACTCTGGATCTGAAATCGGAACGCTCACTGACATTTTCCCTCTCTGAAAGTCTGATAAACGACGGAAAAATGACTAAATCCCCCCAAAAAATTTTCAAGTTTTTTAAATTTTACCCCCGTGGGATATATATTCTACCCACACACATTTGGAACTCTCCTGGGGTACTCTCACACATATTATTCCCTAATTTAGTGGATATTTTCACAAAAAAGTGAAATTTTCAAAAATTCAGAAAATTGACTGAAAACGACGAAATATCAAAGAATCATTGGGCGAATCACTCTGGATCTGAAATCGGAACGCTCACTGACATTTCCCCTCTCTGAAAGTCTGATAAATGCCGGAAAAATGACTAGGTCCAAAACAAAAATGTTTCCAACTTTTTTCAATTTTACCCCCGTGGGATATATATTCTACCCACACACATTTGGAACTCTCCTGGGGTACTCTCACACATATTATTCCCTCATTTAGTGGATATTTTCACAAAAAAGTGAAATTTTCAAAAATTCAGAAAATTGGCAGAAAACGACGAAATATCAAAGTCTCATTGGGCGAATCACTCTGGATCTGAAATCGGAACGCTCACTGACATTTTCCCTCTCTGAAAGTCTGATAAACGACGGAAAAATGACTAAATCCCCCCAAAAAATTTTCAAGTTTTTTAAATTTTACCCCCGTGGGATATATATTCTACCCACACACATTTGGAACTCTCCTGGGGTACTCTCACACATATTATTCCCTAATTTAGTGGATATTTTCACAAAAAAGTGAAATTTTCAAAAATTCAGAAAATTGACTGAAAACGACGAAATATCAAAGAATCATTGGGCGAATCACTCTGGATCTGAAATCGGAACGCTCACTGACATTTCCCCTCTCTGAAAGTCTGATAAATGCCGGAAAAATGACTAGGTCCAAAACAAAAATGTTTCCAACTTTTTTCAATTTTACCCCCGTGGGATATATATTCTACCCACACACATTTGGAAATCTCCTGGGGTACCCTCACACATATTATTCACTTATTTAGAGGATATTTTCACAAAAAAGTGAAATTTTCAAAAATTCAGAAAATTGGCTGAAAACGACTAAATATCAAGGACTCATTGGGCGAATCGCTCTGGAACTGAAATCGGAACGTACACTGACATGTCCCCTCTCTGAAAGTCTGATAAACGTCGGAAAAATGACTAAGTCCAAAATAAAAAAAATTCCAACTTTATTCAATTTTACCCCGTGAGATATATATTCTACCCACACACATTTGCAACTCTCCTGGGGTACCCTCACACATATTATTCACTTATTTAGAGGATATTTTCACAAAAAAGTGAAATTTTCAAAAATTCAGAAAATTGGCAGAAAACGACGAAATATCAAAGTCTCATTGGGCGAATCACTCTGGATCTGAAATCGGAACGCTCACTGACATTTTCCCTCTCTGAAAGTCTGATAAACGACGGAAAAATGACTAAATCCCCCCAAAAAATTTTCAAGTTTTTTAAATTTTACCCCCGTGGGATATATATTCTACCCACACACATTTGGAACTCTCCTGGGGTACTCTCACACATATTATTCCCTAATTTAGTGGATATTTTCACAAAAAAGTGAAATTTTCAAAAATTCAGAAAATTGACTGAAAACGACGAAATATCAAAGAATCATTGGGCGAATCACTCTGGATCTGAAATCGGAACGCTCACTGACATTTCCCCTCTCTGAAAGTCTGATAAATGCCGGAAAAATGACTAGGTCCAAAACAAAAATGTTTCCAACTTTTTTCAATTTTACCCCCGTGGGATATATATTCTACCCACACACATTTGGAAATCTCCTGGGGTACCCTCACACATATTATTCACTTATTTAGAGGATATTTTCACAAAAAAGTGAAATTTTCAAAAATTCAGAAAATTGGCTGAAAACGACTAAATATCAAGGACTCATTGGGCGAATCGCTCTGGAACTGAAATCGGAACGTACACTGACATGTCCCCTCTCTGAAAGTCTGATAAACGTCGGAAAAATGACTAAGTCCAAAATAAAAAAAATTCCAACTTTATTCAATTTTACCCCGTGAGATATATATTCTACCCACACACATTTGCAACTCTCCTGGGGTACCCTCACACATATTATTCCCTCATTTAGTGGATATTTTCACAAAAAAGTGAAATTTTCAAAAATTCAGAAAATTGGCTGAAAACGACGAAATATCAAGGACTCATCGGGCGAATCGCTCTGGAACTGAAATGGGAATGCTCACTGACATTTCCCCTCTCTGAATTTCTGATAAACGCCGGAAAAATTACTAAGTCCAAAAAAAAATTTTTTCCAACTTTTTTCAATTTTACCCCCGTGGGATATATATTCTACCCACACACATTTGGAACTCTCCTGGGGTACTCTCACACATATTATTCCCTCATTTAGTGGATATTTTCACAGAAAAGTGAAATTTTCAAAAATCCAGAAAATTGGCTGAAAGCGATGTAATATCAAGGATTCATTGGGCGAATTGCTCTGGAACTGAAATCGGAATGCGCACTGACATTTCCCCTCTCTGAAAGTCTGTTAAACGCCAAAAAAATGACTAAGTCCAAAAAAAAAATTTTTCCAACTATTTTCAATTTTACCCCCGTGGGATATATATTCTACCCACACACATTTGGAACTCTCCTGGGGTACCCTCACACATATTATTCACTCATTTAGTGGATATTTTCTCAAAAAAGTAAAATTTTAAAAAATTCAGAAAATTGGCTGAAAACGACAAAATATCAAAGACTCATTGGGCGAATCACTCTGGAACTGAAATCGGAATGCTCACTGACATTTCCTCTCTCTGAAAGTCTGATAAACGCTGTAAAAATGACTAGGTCCAAAACAAAAATGTTTCCAACTTTTTTCAATTTTACCCCCGTGGGATATATATTCTACCCACACACATTTGGAACTCTCCTGGGGTACTCTCACACATATTATTCCCTCATTTAGTGGATATTTTCACAAAAAAGTGAAATTTTCAAAAATTCAGAAAATTGGCTGAAAATGACGAAATATCAAAGACTCATTGTGCGAATCACTCTGGAACTGAAATCGGAACGCACACTGACATTTCCCCTCTCTGAAAGTCTGATAAACGCCGGAAAAATGACTAAGTCCAAAATAAAAAAATTTCCAACTTTTTTCAATTTTATCCCAGTGGGATATATATTCTACCAACACACATTTGGAACTCTCCTGGGGTACCCTCACACATATTATTCACTCATTTAGTGGATATTTTCACAAAAAAGTAAAATTTTCAAAACTTCAGAAAATTGGCTGAAAACGACAAAATATCAAATACTCATTGGGCAAATCACTCTGGAACTGAAATTGGAATGCTCATTGACATTTCCTCTCTCTGAAAGTCTGATAAACGCTGGAAAACTGACTAAGTCCAAAAAAAAATTTTTCCAACTTTTTTCAATTTTACTCCCGTGGGATATATATTCTACCAACACACATTTGGAACTCTCCTGGGGTACCCTCACACATATTATTCCCTCATTTAGTGGATATTTTCACAAAAAAGTGAAATTTTCAAAAATTCAGAAAATTGGCAGAAAACGACGAAATATCAAAGTCTCATTGGGCGAATCACTCTGGATCTGAAATCGGAACGCTCACTGACATTTTCCCTCTCTGAAAGTCTGATAAATGCCGGAAAAATGACTAGGTCCAAAACAAAAATGTTTCCAACTTTTTTCAATTTTACCCCCGTGGGATATATATTCTACCCACACACATTTGGAGCTCTCCTGGGGTACTCTCACACATATTATTCCCTCATTTAGTGGATATTTTCACAAAAAAGTGAAATTTTCAAAAATTCAGAAAATTGGCTGAAAGCGATGAAATATCAAGGACTCATTGGGCGAATTGCTCTGGAACTGAAATCGGAACGCGCACTGACATTTCCCCTCTCTGAATGTCTGATAAACGCTGGAAAAATGACTAAGTCCAAAAAAAAAATGTTTCCAACTTTTTTCAATTTTACCCCCGTGGGATATATATTCTACCCACACACATTTGGAACTCTCCTGGGGTACACTCACACATATTATTCACTCATTTAGTGGATATTTTCTCAAAAAAGTAAAATTTTCAAAACTTCAGAAAATTGGCTGAAAACGACAAAATACCAAAGACTCATTGGGCGAATCAATCTGGATCTGAAATTGGAACGCTCACTCACATTTCCCCTCTCTGAAAGTCTGATAAATGCCGGAAAAATGACTAGGTCCAAAAAAAAATGTTTGTAACTGTTTTCAATTTTACCACCGTGGGATATATATTCTACCCACACACATTTGGAAATCTCCTGGGGTACCCTCACACATATTAGTCACTTATTTAGAGGATATTTTCACAAAAAAGTGAAATTTTAAAAAATTCAGAAAATTGGCTGAAAACGAC
The DNA here is from genome assembly GCF_046119375.1 of Phyllobates terribilis. NCBI lineage: Eukaryota > Metazoa > Chordata > Amphibia > Anura > Dendrobatidae > Phyllobates > Phyllobates terribilis. Next base: position 629,782,952 of record NW_027362763.1, read on the forward strand.
TAAATATCAAGGACTCATTTGGCGAATCGCTCTGGAACTGAAATCGGAACGTACACTGACATTTCCCCTCTCTGAAAGTCTAATAAACGCCAGAAAAATGACTAAGTCCAAAATAAAAATTTTTCCAACTTTATTCAATCTTACCCCCGTGTGATATATATTCTACCCACACACATTTGCAACTCTCCTGGGGTACCCTCACACATATTATTCCCTCATTTAGTGGATATTTTCACCAAAAAGTTACATTTTCAAAAATTCGGAAAATTGGCTGAGAACGACGAAATATCAAAGACTCATCGGGCGAATCGCTCTGGAACTGAAATTGGAACTCTCACTGACATTTCCCCTATCTGAAAGTCTGATAAATGCCGAAAAAATGTCTAAGTCCAAAAGAAAAAGTTTTCCAACTTTTTTCAATTTTACCCCCATGGGATATATATTCTACCCACACACATTTGGAACTCTCCTGGGGTACTCTCACACATATTATTCCCTCATTTAGTGGATATTTTCGCAAAAAAGTGAAATTTTCAAAAATTCAGAAAATTGGCTGAAAGCGATGAAATATCAAAGACTCATTGGGCGAATCACTCTGGAACTGAAATCGGAATGCTCATTAACATTTCCTCTCTCTGAAAGTCTGATAAACGCTGGAAAAATGACTAAATCCCCCCAAAAAATTTTCAAGTTTTTTAAATTTTACCCCCGTGGGATATATATTCTACCCACACACATTTGGAATTCTCCTGGGGTACTCTCACACATATTATTCCCTAATAGAGATGAGCGGTGTTCGACTAGAACTGTTCGCCAATCTCAAATTCGAGCTGTTTTGGGCGGTGTTCGAGTTGTTCGACGAACCCAAACGATTTGCAAAAATTCGGCTGTTCGAGGTTTTGTTCGATAACTGTTCGTGCACCAAAAGCGTGTCCTGCATGTCTGGTGCTATTTAGAGCACCAATCATGCAGGGATTGTTTGCCACTCACTGTAATGCCACAGCCATGGTGGTTGTGGCATTACAGTGATTGCCCAAATCGATGGGAACAGTGCCAACAGTGAAACATGAAAAGCCGGCAATTCAGCAGCGGCATACACCGGTACCCGACAATTTAGAACCGAAAGAATAGAGCTTCACACATAGATTAGATAGATATAAACATGTCAGCCACATATATACGAAGTACAGTGAAAGTGCTGCTTACTGTACTTGTCATTTAGCGTAAAGGATTTATCAAAAAAAATAATAGTGTTTTCATGCACCGTCTCTTTAAAAAAGCCGGCCGGCAATTCAGCAGCGGTACCCAACAATTTATAATAGAAAGAATAGAGCATCACACATAGATAAGATAGATAGAAACATGTCAGTCACATATATATGAAGTACAGTGACAGTGTTGATTACTGTACTTGTCATTTAGTGTAAAGGATTTATTAAAAAAAATAATAGTGTTTTCATGCACCGTCTCTTTAAGAAAGCCGGCCGGCAATTCAGCATCAGTACCCGACAATTTATAACAGACAGAATAGAGCTTCACACATAGATTAGATAGATAGAAACATGTCAGTCACATATATATGAAGTACAGTGATAGTGTTGGTTACTGTACTTGTCATTTAGTATTAAAATAAAGGATTTATTATTAAAAAAATTGGCGTGGGGTTCCCCTTAATTTTAGTCTCTAGCGGAGGTTAAGCAGACAGCTGGGGCAGATGTTTGAAGCCTGGGAAGGGGGTAATACCCACGGAGCTTCCCAGGCTACTAATATCAGCCCCCAGCTGAATACATAGCCTTTACTAGCTATTAAAATGGGGGACCCCCCCAAAAAAATGACGTGGGGTCCCCCCTAATTTAATAGCTAGCAAAGGCTAGGCAGACAGCTGGGGGCTGATATTAATAGCCCAGGAAGGGAGCCATGAATATTGGCCCCCTCCCAGGCTAGAAACACCAGCCGTCAGCCGACCCAGAAATGGCGCATTCATAGGATGCGCCAATTCTGGCACTTAGCCTCGCTCTTCCACGCTGCCCTGTAGCGGTGGCAGAAAGCTGCCATCCAGCCTGTCATCCCACAGACACTGAGAAGCGCAGGCTTGCTTGCGCTCCACATTGTCTCTCTGTGAGAGTGCTGAGTGCAGGAGAATTTTCCCACGCTGTCAGTGAGGTGCATGAGGTGAGCTGAGTTCATTGGACATGAGCTCACCTCATGCACGTCACTGACAGCGTGGGAGAATTCTCCTGCACTCAGCACTTCAGCGTGAGAATTTTCCCACGCTGTCAGTGACGTGCATGAGGTGAGCCGAGTTCATTGGACATGACCTCGGCTCATCTGGATGCCGTCACAGCGAGACACTGAGGAGCGCAAGCATGCCTGCGCTTCTCAGTGTCTGCGGCATGACAGGCTGGATGGCAGCGTTCTGCTGCGGTCCAGCCTGTCATCTCGATGTAGCAGAGCTGAAGCTGTCGTGGGAACCATGGAAAGGTAAGGATGAGGTTGGTTTATTATTTTTCTTTTATTGCAGGAGATCGTTGGCTTCAGCTGGAATGGGCGTGATGGTAAGTATGGTTTAATTTAGAACAATAAAGAATTGTGTGTTTATTTCAATTAAAGGACTTTATTCTGGGTGTTGTGTTTTTTTAAATACTTTACTAGAAATTCATGGCGGTCATGTCTAATACTGGCGTGACCCCATGAATTTTGGGCTTGGGGCCAGCTGATAATACCAAGCTGGCCCTAACCCCTTTATTACCCAGTGAGCCACCGCACCAGGGCCCTGGATGAGTTGGGTACAGCGCCAGAAGATGGCGCTTCTATGAACGCGCCATTTTCCGGGGTGGCTGCGGACTGCAATTTGCAGCGGGGGGGGGCCCAGAAAGCTTGGGCCTCCCTGCGCTGCAGATTCCAGCCCCCAGCTGCCTAGTTGTACCTGACTGGACACAAAAATAGGGCGAAGCCCCACGTATTTTTTTTTAAATTATTTCATGAAATTCATGAAATAATTAAGAAAAAAAGGGCTTCCCTATATTGTTGTGTCCGGCCAGGTACAAATAGTCAGCTGGTGGTTGGGGGCAGCCCGTTCCTGCCTGCTGTACCTGGCTGGACACAAATATAGTGCGAAGCCCCACTTCAATTTTTTTTAATTATTTCATGAAATTCATGAAATAATTAAGAAAAAAAGGCCTTCCCTATATTGTTGTGTCCGGCCAGGTACAAATAGGCAGCTGGTGGTTGGGGGCAGCCCGTTCCTGCCTGCTGCACCTGACTGGACACAAATATAGTGCGAAGCCCCACGTCAATTTTTTTTAAATTATTTCATGAATTTCCTGAAATAATTTAAAAAAATTGAAGTGGGGCTTCGCACTATATTTGTGTCCAGCCAGGTACAGCAGGCAGGAACGGGCTGCCCCCAACCACCAGCTGCCTATTTGTACCTGGCCGGACACAACAATATAGGGAAGCCCTTTTTTTCTTAATTATTTCATGAAATAATTTAAAGAAAATTGACGTGGGGCTTCGCCCTGTTTTTGTGTCCAGCCAGGTACAACTATGCAGCTGGGGGCTGGAATCCGCAGCGCAGGGAGGCCCAAGCTTTCTGGGCCACCCCCGCTGCAAATTGCAGTCCGCAGCCACCCCGGAAAATGGCGCGTTCATAGAAGCGCCATCTTCTGGCGCTGTACCCAACTCATCCAGGGCCCTGATGCGGTGGCTCACTGGGTAATAAAGGGGTTAGGGCCAGCTTGGCATTATCAGCTGGCCCTAAGCCCAAAATTCATGGGGTCACGCCAATATTAGACATGACCACCATGAATTTCTAGTAAAGTATTTAAAAAAAACACAACACCCAGAAAAAAGTCCTTTAATTGAAATAAACACACAATTCTTTATTGTTCTAAATTAAACCATACTTACCGTCACGCCCATTCCAGCTGAAGCCAACGATCTCCTGAAATAAAAGAAAAATAATAAAGCAACATCATCCTTACCTTTCCATGGTTCCCATGACAGCTTCAGCTCTGCTACATCGAGATGACAGGCTGGACCGCAGCAGAACGCTGCCACCCAGCCTGTCATCCCGCAGACACTGAGAAGCGCAGGCTTGCTTGCGCTCCACAGTGTCTCTCTGTGAGGGCATCCAGATGAGCCGAGTTTATGTCCAATGAACTCGGCTCACCTCATGCACGTCACTGACAGCGTGGGAAAATTCTCCTGCACTCAGCGCTTCAGCGTGGGAGAATTCTCACACTGAAGCGCTGAGTGCAGGAGAATTCTCCCACGCTGTCAGTGACGTGCAGGAGGTGAGCTGAGTTCATTGGACATGAGCTCACCTTATGCACGTCACTGACAGCGTGGGAAAATTCTCCTGCACTCAGCGATTCAGCGTGGGAGAATTCTCACGCTGAAGCGCTGAGTGCAGGAGAATTCTCCCACGCTGTCAGTGACGTGCAGGAGGTGAGCTGAGTTCATTGGACATGAGCTCACCTTATGCACGTCACTGACAGCGTGGGAGAATTCTCCTGCACTCAGCGCTTCAGCGTGAGAATTTTCCCACGCTGTCAGTGACGTGCATGAGGTGCGCCGAGTTCATTGGACATGAACTCGTCTCGTCTTTATGCCGTCACAGCCAGACACTGCAGAGCGCAAGCAAGCCTGCGCTTCTCAGTGTCTGCGGGATGACAGGCTGGATGGCAGCGTTCTGCTGCGGTCCAGCCTGTCATCTCGATGTAGCAGAGCTGAAGCTGTCGTGGGAACCATGGAAAGGTAAGGATGATGTTGCTTTATTATTTTTCTTTTATTGCAGGAAATCGTTGGCTTCAGCTGGAATGGGCGTGATGGTAAGTATGGTTTAATTTAGAACAATAAAGGATTGTGTCTTTATTTCAATTAAAGGACTTTATTCTGGGTGTTTGTGTTTTCTTTTAACTTTGACTATGGGGTTAGTAATGGGGGTGTCTTATAGACGCCTCTCCATTACTAACCTGGGCTTGATGTCAGCTGGCATTATAAGCTGACATCAACCCCAGCCCTATTACCCCCTGCCACCGCTACAGGGCAGCGTGGAAGAGCGAGGCTAAGTGCCAGAATTGGCGCATCCTATGAATGCGCCATTTCTGGGGCTGCTGACGGCTGGTGTTTCTAGCCTGGGAGGGGGCCAATATTCATGGCACCCTTCCTGGGCTATTAATATCAGCCCCCAGCTGTCTGCCTAGCCTTTGCTAGCTATTAAATTAGGGGGGACCCCACGTCATATTTTTGGGGGGGGGTCAACCATTTTAATAGCTAGTAAAGGCTATGTATTCAGCTGGGGGGTTAAATTAGTAGCCTGGGAAGCTCCGTGGGTATTACCCCCTTCCCAGGCTTCAAACATCTGCCCCAGCTGTCTGCTTAACCTCCGCTAGAGACTAAAATTAAGGGGAACCCCACGCCAATTTTTTTTAATAATAAATCCTTTATTTTAATACTAAATGACAAGTACAGTAACCAACACTATCACTGTACTTCATATATATGTGACTGACATGTTTCTATCTATCTAATCTATGTGTGAAGCTCTATTCTGTCTGTTATAAATTGTCGGGTACAGATGCTGAATTGCCGGCCGGCTTTTTTAAAGAGACGGTGCATGAAAACACTATTATTTTTTTTAATAAATCCTTTACACTAAATGACAAGTACAGTAAGCAACATTGTCACTGTACTTCATATATATGTGACTGACATGTTTCTATCTATCTAATCTATGTGTGAAGCTCTATTCTGTCTGTTATAAATTGTCGGGTACAGATGCTATATTGCCGGCCGGCTTTTCTAAAGAGACAATGCATGAAAACACTATTATATTTTTTAATAAATCCTTTACACTAAATGACAAGTACAGTAAGCAACACTGTCACTGTGCTTCTTACATGTGTGACTGACATGTTTCTATCTATCTAATCTATGTGTGAGGCTCTATTCCTTCTTGTCTAAATTGTCGGGTACCGGTGTATGCCGCTGCTGAATTGCCGGCCGGCTTTTTTAAAGAAAGCGTCTTCTGAGCAGTTTGTCAGCTTTTGGACACCTTTGAAGGTGTTTTCTATGTGTTTCTATGTGTTTTTGTTTGCCTGCAATTGGTTTTAACGGTGTTCGACGGTGTTCTAAGGTGTTCGACAAACAGTTCGACGAACAGTTCGACGAACAGTTCCTCGAACATCCCGGTGTTCGACGAAGCGAACCGAACCCGAACACTACGGGGGTGGCTCAACACTATTCCCTAATTCAGTGGATATTTTCACAAAAAAGTGAAATTTTCAAAAATTCTGAAAATTGGCTGAAAACGATGAAATATCAAGGACTCATTGAGCGAATTGCTCTGGAACTGAAATCGGAACGCGCACTGACATTTCCCCTTTCTGAAAGTCTGATGAACGCCGGAAAAATGACTAAGTCCAAAAAAAAAAAAATTTCCAACTATTTTCAATTTTACCCCAGTGGGATATATATTCTACCCACAAACATTTGGAACTCTCCTGGGGTACCCTCACACATATTATTCCCTCATTTAGTGGATATTTTCACAAAAAAGTGAAATTTTTCAAAAATTCAGAAAATTGCCTGAAAACGATGAAATATCAAGGACTCATTGGGCGAATCGCTCTGGAACTGAAATCCGAACTCTCATTGACATTTCCCCTCTCTGAATTTCTGCTAAACGCCGAAAAATGACTAAGTCCAAAAAAAAATTTTTTCCAACTTTTTTCAATTTTACCCCCGTGGGATATATATTCTACCCACACACATTTGGAACTCTCCTTGGGTACTCTCACACATATTATTCCCTCATTTAGTGTATATTTTCACAAAAAAGTGAAATTTTCAAAAATTCAGAAAATTGGCTGAAAGCGATGAAATATCAAGGACTCATTGGGCGAATTGCTCTGGAACTTAAATCGGAACGCGCACTGACATTTCCCTTCTCTGAAAGTCTGATAAACGCTGGAAAAATGACTAAGTCCAAAAAAAAAATGTTTCCAACTTTTTTCAATTTTACCCCCGTGGGATATATATTCTACCCACACACATTTGGAACTCTCCTGGGGTACCCTCACACATATTATTCACTCATTTAGTGGATATTTTCTCAAAAAAGTAACATTTTCAAAAATTCAGAAAATTGGCTGAAAACGACAAAATATCAAAGACTCATTGGGCGAATCACTCTGGAACTGAAATCAGAATGCTCATTGACATTTCCTCTCTCTGAAAGTCTGATAAACGCTGGAAAAATGACTAAGTCCAAAAAAAAATTTTTCCAACTTTTTTAAATTTTACCCCAGTGGGATATATATTCTACCAACACACATTTGGAACTCTCCTGGGGTACCCTCACACATATTAATCCCTCATTTAGTGGATATTTTCACAAAAAAGTGAAATTTTCAAAAATTCAGAAAATTGGCAGAAAACGACAAAATATCAAGGATTCATCGGGCGAATCGCTCTGGAACTGAAATCGGAATGCTCACTGACATTTCCCCTATCTGAAAGTCTGATAAATGCTGGAAAAATGACTAAGTACTAGTGTTGAGCAAGCACTAAAATGCTCGGGTTCTCGAAGGTCGGGCCGAGCTCGCCATGATACTCGGGTGCTAGACCCGAGCAACGAGCCCAATGTTAGTCTATGGAAGACTCGAGCATTTTTGCGTTGGCACCCCCGGCAGTCTTTTAAAAGCCTAACAAGTTTCCAAAACGATAGTGACAGTGCTCAAATGACATGGGGACAGCATGGGGATTGCCCCAGGAAGCATTTCTGACCCCCAGGTCACTGCTGTCAACAACGTGGTCAGAGGTATTAAGCCACTTTTACGGGCTCACATTAAATGTTCAAAAACGAAAGTGAAACTTTTTTCCTGTGAAATATGTTAAGGAACATCCTTTCCAGGGAAAAGACTTGTGTATAAGTTAAAATAAATGACCAAAAACAAAAATACTCCTCCACACCTTCGGCTATGTTCACAAGTAGCATTTTTTATGTGTTTTTGCACTTTTGTATTGCTTTCAACTATGACAAATGCATTCACCGGGAAATGTCATTTTAACATTTTACAACCTTATCTGGCCATGTGCTGTGTGACACATGCATAAAGTGCTGAAAAGACATGGGAACAGCATGGGGAAGACCCCTGGAAGCATCTCTGTCTCCCAAGTCACTGTCTAAAAGTGTGCCCATCATAAGTGATCCTTGCCGCATAAGAAGATGCAGACTTGCAACTATCCCCATGCAAGTTCTAGTCCCAGGGCAGTGTTCAATGGTACCTCCCCATTCCTTGCAATACAAGTGCAAGTATGCAGCCTGACACCCACCCACCCCCAGGCTGCAACACCTTATTGCTTGCTTGCTTGAACTTGAAATTGGGCCTTTTAGGCATGTGGAGGCGGATTCTGGTCACCAAGTCATGGCTGTGTTGGCGGGCCTGGAATCCATACTCAGTCCCCAGCAGCCCAGCGGCCGGGTGTCCATACTCGGTCCCCAGCTGCCCCGCGGCCGGGTGTCCACACACGGTCCCCAGCCGCCTGGGGGCAGCCGGGTGTCCATAAACGGTCCCCAGCCGCCCTTATTTCTCCTTGGAACATCCCCCCACACACTTTTCTTAGCCCAGCCTGCTTTAGGCAGCATTGGACGAGCCCACCAGAGAACCAGACTCCTCCGGTGGGCCCTGACTTCTCCATCGGTGGAGTTGAGAGTACCAAGGTGAGGAGCATGATGATGATGATGACAGAAATTAGCATCTGCTATGTTTTCTTTTAATGCAAGTGTAAGTTTGCAGCCTGCCACCCACCCACCCCCAGACTGCAATTCCATACTGCTAGCTTGCTCTTGAAATGGGGACTTTTAGTTTGGAGGAGTCCGAAGCTGGCCACTACCTCATGGCTGCTTCGGCAGCGAGGTATCCATACTCAGTCCCCAGCCGCTCATATTTGTCCTGGTGTTCCTTATACATAAGATTAAGCGCGTATACCAAAACATTACCTGTGCCCTCCCCAGTGCATTTAGTGGGAAGGAGAGCCTATTCCGCTGTGCATGCCAAACCCCTGTTCATGGTACATGCGAAGATGCCTCCCACCTTGCACCTGTTGTTGCAGACTTGCAACTATCCCCATTCAAGTCCCTGTCCCAAGGCAGTCTTCAATTGTACCTTTCCCATTCCTTGCATTGCAAGCGCAAGTATGCAGTCTGCCACCCACCCACCCCCAGGCTGCAATACCATACTGCTTGCTAGCTTGCACTTTAAATTGGGCCTTTTAGGCATGTGGAGGCAGAATCTGGCCACCACGCCATGGCTGTGTTGGCGTCCTGGTATCCATACTCAGTCCCCAGCCGCCTGGTGGCCGGGTGTCCCTGCTTGCTCCCCAGCCTCCAGGGGGTGGCCGGGTGTCCATACTTGGTCCCCAGCCACCCCTATTTGTCCCGGTAACCTTTCCCACACTTTTCTTAGCCTGGCCTGCTTTAGCGCTGCATTGGCCGAGCCCACCGGACTATCAGACTCCTCCGGTGGGCCCTGGCTTCTCCATCAGGGGAGTTGAGAGTGCCAAGGTGAGGAGCATGATGAGGATGATAGAAGTTAGCATCTGCTTTGTTTTGTTGTAATGCAAGCGCATGTATGTAGTAGCGGCAAGGCTTGAGGTGGTCAGCATTTTGGCGCATATCCTACCTCCTCCGAGGATTGCTGGATGTTTTCCTGATACTATTCAAGTTCTATGACTCCCGTTAAAACAAAGCTTCAGGTGATAAATGATGGATGAGGTAGTGGCAAAGGAGAAAGAGCAGGAGGAACAGGGACCATTCACATCAATATCAGGCCAGTCAACCAGATATGTCTTGTAGGATATGTTTCTGTAACAAAAGGAGCGTTTCAGCTGCACAGTTATAGGGTATACAGTGAGTGCAATGCCTACCAAAAATTTCGAGCCACTCCAATGCCCCTTGGAAATGACATGGAGGTCAGAGGGCGTTAACTAAACCTTTTTTTCCATTTATAGCAACTAGGTCTCCTGTGCACTGTTGGCCTAAGCAGTGAATCTAAGGCTTTCCAAAAATTATGAGGAACTGCAATGCCCCTTACAAGAGCCATGTGTGGCACCCCAGGGGTCTGGTCATGACAGTAATAGAGATATTACGTCGGAGAGCAAGTGGGAGGTTTCCTGGTCAGGATCCCTTAAACATGCAACATCCTCCTGCCGCAATCCTGGGAGGGGAGAATTCTGCCCTTATAATCTGGATCTGGGGCGGGGTTGAGTGAGTCAGAGAACAGTCAGAGTCAGAGTGAGAGCAGGGGAAAGTAACAGCAAGGAGCTCTGTAGGAGCTAGGAGCTAAAGACCAGGGGCTGGAAGCTGAGCAGAGCTCGCCCTGGCAGAAGACAATAGGAACCGGACACAGGAGTACGAGGCTGTGAGGACTTATATATCCAGCAGCAGAAACCAGCCGGCAGGGGATTTCAGGTCCTCTGGCCATAGAATTCTGGAGGCTCAGTCACAAGCAAGGGACCAGCACCGCCGTCGTGGAGCGGAGGCTAACAGAAGGCCCCAAGTCACCAGCCATACGGGTGAGCACTACACGGTACACTCAGGGACGTGGGCTACTTCTACCCGCTTATAGCAAGGTAGCCAGGAAGAGTGCAGACAGACGGGAGGCCTACAACTCCACCTGACCAGGGGAACTCCTGCTTGCTCACAGACTGACCAGGCCTCTTTTGCTAGCCATTACTCCCGGGAGGGTCTACCTTATAATCATCAGTAAAGACCCTTAACTGCACTGCAAAGACTCTGAGTCATTCCTGCTGCGCTCGTGCACCATCACACCCATCATCCACACTCACTGCCCTGAGGCTACACTCCTCCCGTGGGGAGTTATCCCATTCTCTGCTGCGCACACAACACCAGCCTCAGCGGTCTGCCTCACAGCGGTGGTACTCCCTGACCGCAATCCATGGGTGGCGCAGTCGGACAATTAACCTCAAAACCTAAGAAAGACTGCCACTGGTTTGACCAGCCTGAGCCACGGGACCGGGTCACCGCCACGGAGACTACAGACCCCAGAGACCCGGCACCGGGTATCCCACACACGTGTATACACGGCCCAGGGTGCGCGTCAAATGCAGTACAGCATATTACAAACATAAGTCCCATTATTGGGGAGTGGGTGTCCCATAGTATTTGCTTATGCCTTGCAAGCAAAAGCTGCCAAAAATTAGGACGAAGCAACTTGCAATGCCCCTTACAAGAGCCATGCAGTACAGCATATTACAAACATAAGTCCCATTATTGGGGAGTGGGTCTCCCATAGTATTTGCTTATGCCTTGTAAGCAAAAGCTGCCAAAAATTAGGATGGAGCAACTTGCATTGCCCCTTACAAGAGCCATGCAGTACAGCATATTACAAACATAAGTCCCATTATTGGGGAGTGGGTCTCCCATAGTGTTTGCTTATGCCTTGCAAGCAAAAGCTGCCAAAAATTAGGATGGAGCAACTTGCAATGCCCCTTACAAGAGCCATGCAGTACAGCATATTACAAACATAAGTCCCATTATTGGGGAGTGGGTCTCCCATAGTATTTGCTTATGCCTTGCAAGCAAAAGCTGCCAAAAATTAGGACGGAGCAACTTGCAATGTCCCTTACAAGAGCCATGCAGTACAGCATATTACAAACATAAGTCCCTTTATTGGGGAGTGGGTCTCCCATAGTATTTGCTTATGCCTTGCAAGCAAAAGCTGCCAAAAATTAGGACAGAGCAACTTGCAATGCCCCTTACAAGAGCCATGCAGTACAGCATATTACAAACATAAGTCCCATTATTGGGGAGTAGGCCTCCCATAGTATTTGCTTATGCCTTGCAAGCAAAAGCTGCCAAAAATTAGGACCGAGCAACTTGCAATGCCCCTTACAAGAGCCATGCAGTGCAGCATATTACAAACATAAGTCCCATTATTGGGGAGTGGGTCTCCCATAGTATTTGCTTATGCCTTGCAAGAAAAAGCTGCCAAAAGTTAGGACGGAGCAACCTGCAATGCCCCTTACAAGAGCCATGCAGTACAGCATATTACAAACATAAGTCCCATTATTGGGGAGTGGGTGTCCCATAGTATTTGCTTATGCCTTGCAAGCAAAAGCTGCCAAAAATTAGGACGGAGCAACTTGCAATGCCCCTTACAAGAGCCATGCAGTACAGCATATTACAAACATAAGTCCCATTATTGGGGAGTGGGTCTCCCATAGTATTTGCTTATGCTTTCCAATCAAAAGCTGCCAAAAATTAGGACGGAGCAACTTGCAATGCCCCTTCCAAGAGCCATGCAGTACAGCATATTACAAACATAAGTCCCATTATAGGGGAGTGGGTGTCCCATAGTATTTGCTTATGCCTTGCAAGCAAAAGCTGCCAAAAATTAGGACGGAGCAACTTGCAATGCCCCTTACAAGAGCCATGCAGTACAGCATATTACAAACTTAAGTCCCATTATTGGGGAGTGGGTGTCCCATAGTATTTGCTTATGCCTTGCAAGCAAAAGCTGCCAAAAATAAGGACGGAGGAACTTGCAATGCTTGCACCCTGGTGGTATAGTGGTGGTGGAGGCTGAGGATAAGGAGAAGAAGATAAAACAGCCAAAACGAGGAAGCGTATACCCATGTGTGGGTGTGAAGCGGTGCATGTGAATACACCTCCCGAAATAACACAGTGGATTTGACTTTATGTTACTCTGCTGTCATTTGGTGGTGATGAGAAGTCTGGCCCAATCCAGCCCTTGTTCATTTTGATAAGGGTCAGCTTGTCAGCATTGTCAGTTGACAGGCGAGTGCACTTATCAGTTATAATTCCCCCAGCGGCACTAAAAACACGCTCCGATAACACGCTAGCGGCAGGGCAGGCCAGGACCTCCAAGGCGTACAGAGCGAGTTCATTCCAAGTGTCCAGCTTGGATACCCAATAATTAAAAGGCACAGAGGAATCACGGAGGACGCTGGTACGGTCGGCAAGGTATTCCCTCACCATCTTTTGAAACTTTCCACTCCATGTGAGAGAACCCCGCGCCTCAGGGCATGTAAGCTGGGCGGGTGTCAGAAAACTGTCCCAGAACGTTGACAGTGTTCCCCTGCCTCTGCTGGATTGGAGTTGCATCTCTCTCGCCTGTACGCCTTGGTTGGGCAACGAACTGTGACCTCTGCCGCTAGTGTGTTCAGATGGGAATTTTTTTAAGAGTTCTGCAGCAATGGCCTTCTGGTACTGCCCCATTTTTGCAGACCTCTCCACCTCAGGAATAAGAGAGTGAAAGTTCTCCTTGTAGCGGGGGTCTACAAGTGTCACCAACCAGTAATGACTGTCACCCAACATTTTGACAACGCGAGGGTCACGGTTAAGGCAGCGTAACATAAAGTCAGCCATGCGTGCCAGACTGGTAACGGGCAAGATTTCCGTGTCCTCACCAAGATGACGACTGACCATGCTCTCCTCCTCCTCCTCTTCCTCCTCCCCCCTGTCCTCAGGCCACCCACGCTGAAACGACGGTATGACACTTGTACAGGTACCACCATCTACAACGCATGATAGCAGCTCCTGTTCTTCCTCCTCCTCCTCCTCCTCTCCCTCATTGTCCCCCAATGCACATTGGGATGAGATGAGGCTGGGCTGTGTGTAATCGCCCGCTACGGCTTCTTGATCCATCTCATCATACTCTGGCTGCAATGCCTCCTCTTTAATTCTCTGCAGAGAGCGTTGCAAAAGACAGACAAGTGGGATGCTGACACTAATGATGGCGCCATCGCCACTCACCATCTTGGTGGCCTCCTCAAAGTTGTCAGGATGGTACATATGTCAGACATCCAGGTCCACTCCTGAGGTCTTATGTGTGGAGTCTGACCTGAATATCGACGGCCTTGTTGCAGCTGGTACTCCACAACTGCTCTCTTCTGCTCACAAATCCTTTGCAACATGTGGAGGGTAGAGTTCCAACGTGTGGGGACATCACACAGCAGTCGGTGTGCCGGAAGCTGCAAACGCTGCTGCAACACAGCAAGGGCGGCGGAAGCTGTAGCCGACTTGCGAAAATGAGCTGACAGGCGACGTACTTTCACGAGCAGATCTGGCAACTCGGGGTATGATTTAAGAAATCGCTGAACCACGAGGTTAAGCACACCTCGCCTCAGAGCCGCCACCAGGTTACGGCCATTGTCACACACGACCATGCCGGGATGTAGGTTCAGCTGTCTCAGCCACAGATCTGCCTGCTCTTTCACAGCTGTCCACAACTCGCAAGCAGTGTGAGGTTTATCACCTAAGCTTATGAGTTTCAGCACAGCCTGTTGCCGCTTGGCGGAGGCAGTACTGCAATGCTTCCAGCTTGTAACTGATGTGGTGATATCTGAGATGGAGGCTGAACATGAGGAGGAGGAGGAAGAGGATGCGCAGGAGCTGTACACTGTGGGGGCAACTCTGACTGACATAGGGCCTGCAATCCTCTGTGTGGGGAGGATGTGTTCCGTCCCAAGGTCTGACTGGGTCCCGGCTTCCACTATGTTTACCCAGTGTGCCGTCAGAGAGATGTACCATCCCTGGCCACAAGCACTTGTCCACGTGTCCGTTGTCAGGTGGACTCTCCCAGTAACTGCGTTGCTGAGGGCACGGCAGATGCTTTGGGACACGTGCTTGTGTAGTGCGGGGATGGCACACCGGGCAAAATAGTGTTGGCTGGGGACCGAGTACCGAGGGACGGCCACCGCCATAAGATTGCGGAAGGATTCCGTCTCCACCAGCCTAAAAGGCAGCATTTCCAATGCAAGCAGTCGTGAAATGTGCGAATTTAGGACTGTGGCCTGTGGGGCGTTACCTGCGAATTTCCGCTTTCATTCAAAGGTCTGGGATATGGACAATTGAACGCTGCGGTGGGACGTGGACGTGGACGTTGATGCTGTTTCTTGAGAAACTGCCATAACAAGTGAAGACTGAGAGGAGGGGGCATCTTTACATGCAGTATGGACAGGGGATTGCCTTGCACACACAACAGGGGGTTCTATTGCACGCACAACAGTGGAAGAAGCAGTGGTGACACCCGCTGACACTGGTCGTGGACCCTGGGTTTCGCCCCACAAAGTCGGGTGCTTTGCTGCCATGTGCCTGATAATGCTGGTGGTGGTCAGGCTGGTAGTTTTGTCACCCCTGCTGATGTTGGCATGGCAGGTGAAACATATGGCCTTTTTGGGGTTATCAGCAGAGTCTTTAAAAAAATTCCAGACTCTGGAAGACCTACCGCTTGTACTGGCAACGTCCCTCGTGTTGGTGTTACGGTAAACGGTTGCCTGCCTTCTGTCTGCGGCCACCACACTGCTTCTTCCTGCCTGTTGGGGTACTCTGCCTCCCTCCCCCTGTGTGCTACTGGCCTCACTCTGCATGTCCTCCTTCCACGTTGGGTCAGTTACTAGATCATCCACCCACTCCTCCTCTTCCACTTGCGCACCACGATCCTCCTCCTCACTTCCTGGCAATTGTGTTTCGTCATCGTCCACCTCTTGTGACAGATTGCCAACGTCGACTTCCTGTGGCTGTGACTGTTCAAATATTTGGGCATCGCAACATGTGATCTCCTCTTCCACCACTTCAAGCGTATCAGGCGAGGGGCCCAAATATGGAAATGGACCAGTGAAAAGCTCTTCCGAGTGTCCAAGTGTGGGATCACTTGCTGTCTGACGACACTCGACATGGTGGGAGGAAGGAGCATCAGGGTGAGGAGGAGTGTGCGTTCGAGACTCACGGCTACTAAGAGTTGACCGTGTGGAAGACAGACCGGAGGTGGTGGTGCCCAGGTAACTGGAAGTATTATCTGCTATCCAATTAATAACCTGTTCACACTGATCAGTTCTCAATACTGGTGTTGTTCTGTGATTCCTAGTAATACAGTCAAGAAGTTGGAGCGAGAAAATGTGGCTGTTGGTTGTGGCACATTTTGACCTTGGCCCCGGCCCCGCCCTCTGCGCGAACCATCACCAGAACGTCCACTTCCACGTCCCTTGCCATGCGCCTTGCCCATTGTAAATGAAGTAAAATAGCTTACACTTGCACTATCAATGGAAAAAGGGTAATAAAGAGTAGATTAGAACCGTGGAAGAGGAAAACCACAGTTATTGTTTACTGGGAAATACCACACTTTTTTAAGTAGAGATATTTGCGGCTGAACAGTGAGCGACACACTCAAACTGCTTTTTTTTTAGATACCAAAGGCCCAAAACTGGATATTACAGCGATTTGACCCGTGGAACTGCGAAACCACACTGGGATGTCGGGCCTACACAAGACTAATTTCAACAGATATATTTTTGTGTCACAACAGTCAGGAGACACTACTGTTTTTCTTTATGGAAAAAACTACCAAAAGCTGAATAACAGAGATTTTTTACCGTGGGATGGCAAAGCCACAGTTAATGTTTACTGGGGTATACCACACTTTTTTAAATAGAGATATTTGCGGCTGAACAGTGAGCGACACACTCAAACTGCTTTTTTTTTAGATACCAAAGGCCCAAAACTGGATAGTACAGCGATTTGACTCATGGAACTGCGAAACCACACTGGGATGTCGGGCCTACACAAGACTATTTTCAACAGATATATTTTTGTGTCACAACAGTCAGGAGACACTACTGTTTTTCTTTACGGAAAAAACTACCAAAAGCTGAATAATAGAGATTTTTTACCGTGGGATGGCAAAACCACAGTTATTGCTTACTGGGGTATACCACACTTTTTTAAATAGAGATATTTGCGGCTGAACAGTGAGCGACTCACTCAAACTGTTTTTTTTTTAGATACCAAAGGCCCAAAACTGCATAGTATAGCGATTTGACCCGTGGAACAGCGAAACCATACTGGGATGTCAGGCCTACACAAGACTATTTTCAACAGATATATTTTTGTGTCACAACAGTCAGGGGACACTACAGTTTTTCTTTACGGAAAAAACTACCAAAAGCTGAATAATAGAGATTTTTTACCGTGGGATGGCAAAACCACAGTTATTGCTTACTGGGGTATACCACACTTTTTTAAATAGAGATATTTGCGGCTGAACAGTGAGCGACTCACTCAAACTGTTTTTTTTTTAGATACCAAAGGCCCAAAACTGCATAGTATAGCGATTTGACCCGTGGAACAGCGAAACCATACTGGGATGTCAGGTCTACACAAGACTATTTTCAACAGATATATTTTTGTGTCACAACAGTCAGGGGACACTACAGTTTTTCTTTACGGAAAAAACTACCAAAAGCTGAATAATAGAGATTTTTTACCGTGGGATGGCAAAACCACAGTTATTGTTTACTGGGGTATATCACACTTTTTTAAATAGAGATATTTGCGGCTGAACAGTGAGCGACACACTCAAACTGCTTTTTTTTTAGATACCAAAGGCCCAAAACTGGATAGTACAGCGATTTGACCCGTGGAACTGCGAAACCACACTGGGATGTCGGGCCTACACAAGACTATTTTCAACAGATATATTTTTGTGCCACAACAGTCAGGAGACACTACTATTTTTCTTTACCGAAAATATACCAAAACCTGAATAATAGAGATTTTTTACCGTGGGATGGCAAAACCACAGTTATTGTTTACTGGGGTATACCACACTTTTTAAATAGAGATATTTGCGGCTGAACAGTGAGCGACACACTCAAACTGCTTTTTTTTTGGATATCAAAGGCCCAAAACTGGATAGTACAGCGATTTGACCCGTGGAACTGTGAAACAACACTGGGATGTCGGGCCTTCACAAGACTATTTTCAACAGATATATTTTTGTGTCACAACAGTCAGAGAACACTACTATTTTTCTTTACGGAAAAAACTACCAAAAGCTGAATAATAGAGATTTTTTACCGTGGGATGGCAAAACCACAGTTAATGTTTACTGGGGTATATCACACTTTTTTAAATAGAGATATTTGCGGCTGAACAGTGAGCGACTCACTCAAACTGTTTTTTTTTTAGATACCAAAGGCCCAAAACTGCATAGTATAGCGATTTGACCCGTGGAACAGCGAAACCATACTGGGATGTCAGGCCTACACAAGACTATTTTCAACAGATATATTTTTGTGTCACAACAGTCAGGGGACACTACTGTTTTTATTTACGGAAAAAACTACCAAAAGCTGAATAATAGAGATTTTGTACCGTGGGATGGCAAAACCACTGTTATGGTTTACTGGGGTATACCAGACTTTTTTAAATAGATATACTTGCGGCTGAACAGTGAGCGACACACTCAAACTGCTTTTTTTTAGATACCAAAGGCCCAAAACTGGATAGTACAGCGATTTGACCCGTGGAACTGCGAAACCACACTGGGATGTCGGGCCTACACAAGACTATTTTCAACAGATATATTATTGTGCCACAACAGTCAGGAGACACTACTATTTTTCTTTACCGAAAATATACCAAAACCTGAATAATAGAGATTTTTTACCGTGGGATGGCAAAACCACAGTTATTGTTTACTGGGGTATACCACACTTTTTAAATAGAGATATTTGCGGCTGAACAGTGAGCGACACACTCAAACTGCTTTTTTTTTGGATATCAAAGGCCCAAAACTGGATAGTACAGCGATTTGACCCGTGGAACTGTGAAACCACACTGGGATGTCGGGCCTTCACAAGACTATTTTCAACAGATATATTTTTGTGTCACAACAGTCAGAGAACACTACTGTTTTTCTTTACGGAAAAAACTACCAAAAGCTGAATAATAGAGATTTTTTACCGTGGGATGGCAAAACCACAGTTAATGTTTACTGGGGTATATCACACTTTTTTAAATAGAGATATTTGCGGCTGAACAGTGAGCGACACGCTCAAACTGCTTTTTTTTAGATACCAAAGGCCCAAAACTGGTTAGTACAGCGATTTGACCCGTGGAACTGCGAAACCACACTGGGATGTCGGGCCTACACAAGACTATTTTCAAAAGATATATTTTTGTGTCACAACAGTCAGGAGACACTACTGTTTTTCTTTACCGAAAATATACCAAAAGCTGAATAATAGAGATTTTTTTACCGTGGGATGGCAAAACCACAGTTATTGTTTACTGGGGTATACCACACATTTTTAAATAGAGATATTTGCGGCTGAACAGTGAGCGACACACTCAAACTGCTTTTTTTTTAGATAGCAAAGGCCCAAAACTGGATTTTACAGCGATTTGACCCATGGAACAGCGAAACCACACTGGGATGTCGGGCCTTCACAAGACTATTTTCAACAGATATATTTTTGTGTCACAACAGTCAGGGGACACTACTGTTTTTATTTACCGAAAATATACCAAAACCTGAATAATATAGATTTTTTACGGTGGGACGGCAAAACCACAGTTATTGTTTACTGGGGTATACAACACTTTTTTAAATAGATATACTTGCGGCTGAACAGTGAGCGACACACTCAAACTGCTTTTTTTTTAGATACCAAAGGCCCAAAACTGGATAGTACAGCGATTTGACCCGTGGAACTGTGAAACCACACTGGGATGTCGGGCCTACACAAGACTATTTTCAACAGATATATTTTTGTGTCACAACAGTCAGAGGACACTACTGTTTTTCTTTACGGAAAAAAACTACCAAAAGCTGAAAAATAGAGATTTTTACCATGGGATGGCAAAACCACAGTTATTGTTTACTGGGGTATATCACACTTTTTTAAATAGAGATATTTGCGGCTGAACAGTGAGCGACACACTCAAACTGCTTTTTTTTTAGATATCAAAGGCCCAAAACTGGATAGTACAGCGATTTGACCCGTGAAACTGCGAAACCACACTGGGATGTTGGGCCTACACAAGACTATTTTCAAAAGATATATTTTTGTGTCACAACAGTCAGGAGACACTACTGTTTTTCTTTACCGAAAATATACCAAAACCTGAATAATAGAGATTTTTTTACCGTGGGATGGCAAAACCACAGTTATTGTTTACTGGGGTATACCACACATTTTTAAATAGAGATATTTGCGGCTGAACAGTGAGCGACACACTCAAACTACTTTTTTTTTAGATACCAAAGGCCCAAAACTGGATATTACAGCGATTTGACCCATGGAACAGCGAAACCACACTGGGATGTCGGGCCTACACAAGACTATTTTCAACAGATATATTTTTGTGTCACAACAGTCAGGGGACTCTACTGTTTTTATTTACGGAAAAAACTACCAAAAGCTGAATAACAGAGATTTTATACCGTGGGATGGCAAAACCACAGTTATTGTTTACTGGGGTATACCACACTTTTTTAAATAGATATACTTGCGACTGAACAGTGAGCGACACACTCAAACTGCTTTTTTTTTACATACCAAAGGCCCAAAACTGGATAGTACAGCGATTTGACCCGTGAAACTGCGAAACCACACTGGGATGTTGGGCCTACACAAGACTATTTTCAAAAGATATATTTTTGTGTCACAACAGTCAGGAGACACTACTGTTTTTCTTTACCGAAAATATACCAAAACCTGAATAATAGAGATTTTTTTACCGTGGGATGGCAAAACCACAGTTATTGTTTACTGGGGTATACCACACATTTTTAAATAGAGATATTTGCGGCTGAACAGTGAGCGACACACTCAAACTGCTTTTTTTTTAGATACCAAAGGCCCAAAACTGGATAGTACAGCGATTTGACCCGTGAAACTGCGAAACCACACTGGGATGTTGGGCCTACACAAGACTATTTTCAAAAGATATATTTTTGTGTCACAACAGTCAGGGGACACTACTGTTTTTATTTACGGAAAAAACTACCAAAAGCTGAATAACAGAGATTTTGTACCGTGGGATGGCAAAACCACAGTTATTGTTTACTGGGGTATACCACACTTTTTTAAATAGATATACTTCCGGCTGAACAGTGAGCGACACACTCAAACTGCTTTTTTTTTAGATACCAAAGGCCCAAAACTGGATAGTACAGCGATTTGACCCGTGGAACTGCGAAACCACACTGGGATGTCGGGCCTACACAAGACTATTTTCAACAGATATATTTTTGTGTCACAACAGTCAGGAGACACTACTGTTTTTCTTTACGGAAAAAACGACCAAAAGCTGAATAATAGAGATTTTTTACCGTGGGATGGCAAAACCACAGTTATTGTTTACTGGGGTATATCACACTTTTTTAAGTAGAGATATTTGCGGCTGAACAGTGAGCGACACACTCAAACTGCTTTTTTTTTAGATACCAGAGGCCCAAAACTGGATAGTACAGCGATTTGACCTATGGAACTGCGAAACCACACTGGGATGTCGGGCCTACACAAGACTATTTTCAAAAGATATAGTTTTGTGTCACAACAGTCAGGAGACACTACTGTTTTTCTTTACCGAAAATATAACAAAACCTGAATAATACAGATTTTTTTACCGTGGGATGGCAAAACCACAGTTATTGTTTACTGGGGTATACCACACTTTTTTAAATAGAGATATTTGTGGCTGAACAGTGAGCGACACACTCAAACTGCTTTTTTTTTAGATAACAAAGGCCCAAAACTGGATAGTACAGCGATTTGACCCGTGGAACAGCGAAACCACACTGGGATGTCGGGCCTACACAAGACTATTTTCAACAGATATATTTTTGTGTCACAACAGTCAGGAGACACTACTATTTTTCTTTACCGAAAATATACCAAAACCTGAATAATAGAGATTTTTTACCGTGGGATGGCAAAACCACAGTTATTGTTTACTGGGGTATACCACACTTTTTAAATAGAGATATTTGCGGCTGAACAGTGAGCGACACACTCAAACTGCTTTTTTTTTGCATACCAAAGGCCCAAAACTGGATAGTACAGCGATTTGACCCGTGGAACTGCGAAACCACACTGGGATGTCGGGCCTTCACAAGACTATTTTCAACAGATATATTTTTGTGTCACAACAGTCAGGAGACACTACTATTTTTCTTTACCGAAAATATACCAAAACCTGAATAATATAGATTTTTTACCGTGGGACGGCAAAACCACAGTTATTGTTTACTGGGGTATACCACACTTTTTTAAATAGATATACTTGCGGCTGAACAGTGAGCGACACACTCAAACTGCTTTTTTTTTAGATACCAAAGGCCCAAAACTGGATAGTACAGCCATTTGACCCGTGGAACAGCGAAACCACACTGGGATGTCGGTCCTACACAAGACTATTTTCAACAGATATATTTTTGTGTCACAACAGTCAGGAGACACTACTATTTTTCTTTACCGAAAATATACCAAAACCTGAATAATAGAGATTTTTTACCGTGGGATGGCAAAACCACAGTTATTGTTTACTGGGGTATACCACACTTTTTAAATAGAGATATTTGCGGCTGAACAGTGAGCGACACACTCAAACTGCTTTTTTTTTGGATATCAAAGGCCCAAAACTGGATAGTACAGCGATTTGACCCGTGGAACTGTGAAACCACACTGGGATGTCGGGCCTTCACAAGACTATTTTCAACAGATATATTTTTATGTCACAACAGTCAGGGGACACTACTGTTTTTATTTACGGAAAAAACTACCAAAAGCTGAATAATAGAGATTTTTTACCGTGGGATGGCAAAACCACAGTTATTGTTTACTGGGGTATATTAGACTTTTTTAAATAGATATACTTGCAGCTGAACAGTGAGCGACACACTCAAACTGCTTTTTTTTTAGATACCAAAGGTCCAAAACTGGATAGTACAGCGATTTGACCCGTGGAACTGCGAAACCACACTGGGATGTCGGGCCTACACAAGACTATTTTCAACAGATATATTTTTGTGTCACAACAGTCAGGAGACACTACTGTTTTTATTTACGGAAAAAACTACCAAAAGCTGAATAATAGAGATTTTTTACCGTGGGATGGCAAAACCACAGTTGTTGTTTACTGGGGTATACTAGACTTTTTTAAATAGATATACTTGCGGCTGAACAGTGAGCGACACACTCAAACTGCTTTTTTTTAGGTACCAAAGACCCAAAACTGGATAGTACAGCGATTTGACCCGTGGAACTGCGAAACCACACTGGGATGTCGGGCCTACACAAGACTATTTTCAACAGATATAATTTTGTGTCACAACAGTCAGGAGACACTACTATTTTTCTCTACCGAAAATATACCAAAACCTGAATAATATAGATTTTTTCCGTGGGACGGTAAAAACACAGTTATTGTTTACTTGGGTATACCACACTTTTTTAAATAGATATACTTGCGGCTGAACAGTGAGCGACACACTCAAACTGCTTTCTTTTTAGATACCAAAGGCCCAAAACTGGATAGTACAGCGATTTGACCCGTGGAACTGTGAAACCACACTGGGATGTCGGGCCTTCACAAGACTATTTTCAACAGATATATTTTTGTGTCACAACAGTCAGAGGACACTACTGTTTTTCTTTACGGAAAAAAATACCAAAAGCTGAATAATAGAGATTTTGTACGGTGGGATGGCAAAACCACTGTTATTGTTTACTGGGGTATATCACACTTTTTTAAATAGAGATATTTGCGGCTGAACAGTGAGCGACACACTCAAACTGCTTTTTTTTTAGTTACCAAAGGCCCAAAACTGGATAGTACAGCGATTTGACCCGTGAAACTGCGAAACTACACTGGGATGTTGGGCCTACACAAGACTATTTTCAAAAGATATATTTTTGTGTCACAACAGTCAGGAGACACTACTGTTTTTCTTTACCGAAAATATACCAAAACCTGAATAATAGAGATTTTTTTACCGTGGGATGGCAAAACCACAGTTATTGTTTACTGGGGTATACCACACAATTTTAAATAGAGATATTTGCGGCTGAACAGTGAGCGACACACTCAAACTGCTTTTTTTTTAGATATCAAAGGCCAAAAACTGGATATTACAGCGATTTGACCCATGGAACAGCGAAACCACACTGGGATGTCGGGCCTACACAAGACTATTTTCAACAGATATATTTTTGTGTCACAACAGTCAGGGGACACTACTGTTTTTATTTACGGAAAAAACTACCAAAAGCTGAATAACAGAGATTTTGTACGGTGGGATGGCAAAACCACAGTTATTGTTTACTGGGGTATACCACACTTTTTTAAATAGATATACTTGCGGCTGAACAGTGAGCGACACACTCAAACTGCTTTTTTTTTAGATACCAAAGGTCCAAAACT
Source organism: Phyllobates terribilis (assembly GCF_046119375.1). Classification (NCBI taxonomy): domain Eukaryota; kingdom Metazoa; phylum Chordata; class Amphibia; order Anura; family Dendrobatidae; genus Phyllobates; species Phyllobates terribilis. Next base: position 629,807,211 of record NW_027362763.1, read on the forward strand.
GGATAGTACAGCGATTTGACCCGTGGAACTGCGAAACCATACTGGGATGTCGGGCCTACACAAGACTATTTTCATCAGATATATTTTTGTGTCACAACAGTCAGGAGACACTACTGTTTTTCTTTACGGAAAAAACTACCAAAAGCTGAATAATAGAGATTTTTTACCGTGGGATGGTAAAACCATAGTTATTGTTTACTGGGGTATATCACACTTTTTTAAATCGAGATATTTGCGGCTGAACAGTGAGCGACACACTCAAACTGCTTTTTTTTTAGATACCAAAGGCCCAAAACTGGATATTACAGCGATTTGACCCATGGAACAGTGAAACCACACTGGGATGTCGGGCCTACACAAGACTATTTTCAACAGATATATTTTTGTGTCACAACAGTCAGGGGAAACTACTGTTTTTATTTACGGAAAAAACTACCAAAAGCTGAATAATAGAGATTTTGTACCGTGGGATGGCAAACCCACAGTTATGGTTTACTGGGGTATACCAGACTTTTTTAAATAGATATACTTGCGGCTGAACAGTGAGCGACACACTCAAACTGCTTTTTTTTAGATACCAAAGGCCCAAAACTGGATAGTACAGCGATTTGACCCGTGGAACTGCGAAACCACACTGGGATTTTGGGCCTACACAAGACTATTTTCAACAGATATATTTTTGTGCCACAACAGTCAGGAGACACTACTATTTTTCTTTACCGAAAATATACCAAAACCTGAATAATAGAGTTTTTTACCGTGGGATGGCAAAACCACAGTTATTGTTTACTGGGGTATACCACACTTTTTTAAATAGAGATATTTGCGGCTGAAAAGTGAGCGACACACTCAAACTGCTTTTTTTTTGGATATCAAAGGCCCAAAACTGGATAGTACAGCGATTTGACCCGTGGAACTGTGAAACCACACTGGGATGTCGGGCCTTCACAAGACTATTTTCAACAGATATATTTTTGTGTCACAACAGTCAGAGGACACTACTGTTTTTCTTTACGGAAAAAACTACCAAAAGCTGAATAATAGAGATTTTTTACCGTGGGATGTCAAAACCACAGTTATTGTTTACTGGGGTATATCACACTTTTTTAAATAGAGATATTTGCGGCTGAACAGTGAGCGACACGCTCAAACTGCTTTTTTTTAGATACCAAAGGCCCAAAACTGGATAATACAGCGATTTGACCCGTGGAACTGCGAAACCACACTGGGATGTCGGGCCTACACAAGACTATTTTCAACAGATATATTTTTGTGTCACAACAGTCAGGAGACACTACTGTTTTTTTTTTACGGAAAAAAATACCAAAAGCTGAATAATAGAGATTTTTTACCGTGGGATGGCAAAACCACAGTTATGGTTTACTGGGGTATACCAGACTTTTTTAAATAGATATACTTGCAGCTGAACAGTGAGCGACACACTCAAACTGCTTTTTTTTAGATACCAAAGGCCCAAAACTGGATAGTACAGCGATTTGACCCGTGGAACTGCGAAACCACACTGGGATGTCGGGCCTACACAAGACTATTTTCAACAGATATATTTTTGTGTCACAACAGTCAGGAGACACTACTATTTTTCTTTACCGAAAATATACCAAAACCTGAATAATATAGATTTTTTACCGTGGGACGGCAAAACCACAGTTATTGTTTACTGGGGTATACCAAACTTTTTTAAATAGAGATATTTGCGGCTGAACAGTGAGCGACACACTCAAACTGCTTTTTTTTTAGATACCAGAGGCCCAAAACTGGATAGTACAGCGATTTGACCCATGGAACTGCGAAACCACACTGGGATGTCGGGCCTACACAAGACTATTTTCAAAAGATATAGTTTTGTGTCACAACAGTCAGGAGACACTACTGTTTTTCTTTACCGAAAATTTAACAAAACCTGAATAATAGAGATTTTTTTACCGTGGGATGGCAAAACCACAGTTATTGTTTACTGGGGTATACCACACTTTTTTAAATAGAGATATTTGCGGCTGAACAGTGAGTGACACACTCAAACTGCTTTTTTTTTAGATACCAAAGGCCCAAAACTGGATAGTACAGCGATTTGACCCATGGAACAGCGAAACCACACTGGGATGTCGGGCCTACACAAGACTATTTTCAACAGATATATTTTTGTGTCACAACAGTCAGGGGACACTACTGTTTTTATTTACAGAAAAAAACTACCAAAAGCTGAATAATAGAGATTTTGTACCGTGGGATGGCAAAACCACAGTTATTGTTTACTGGGGTATACCAGACTTTTTTAAATAGATATACTTGCGGCTGAACAGTGAGCGACACACTCAAACTGCTTTTTTTTTTATACCAAAGGCCCAAAACTGGATAGTACAGCGATTTGACCCGTGGAACTGCGAAACCACACTGGGATGTCGGGCCAACACAAGACTATTTTCAACAGATATATTTTTGTGTCACAACAGTCTGGAGACACTATTGTTTTTCTTTACGGAAAAAACTACCAAAAGCTGAATAATAGAGATTTTTTACCGTGGGATGGCAAAACCACAGTTATTGTTTACTGGGGTATATCACACTTTTTTAAATAGAGATATTTGCGGCTGAACAGTGAGCGACACACTCAAACTGCTTTTTTTTTAGATACCAAAGGCCCAAAACTGGATAGTACAGCGATTTGACCCATGGAACTGCGAAACCACACTGGGATGTTGGGCCTACACAAGACTATTTTCAAAAGATATATTTTTGTGTCACAACAGTCAGGAGACACTACTGTTTTTCTTTACCAAAAATATACCAAAACCTGAATAATAGAGATTTTTTTACCGTGGGATGGCAAAACCACAGTTATTGTTTACTGGGGTATACCACACATTTTTAAATAGAGATATTTGCGGCTGAACAGTGAGCGACACACTCAAACTGCTTTTTTTTTAGATACCAAAGGCCCAAAACTGGATATTACAGCGATTTGACCCATGGAACAACGAAACCACACTGGGATGTCGGGCCTACACAAGACTATTTTCAACAGATATATTTTTGTGTCACAACAGTCAGGGGACACTACTGTTTTTATTTACGGAAAAAACTACCAAATGCTGAATAACAGAGATTTTGTACCGTGGGATGGCAAAACCACAGTTATTGTTTACTGGGGTATACCACACTTTTTTAAATAGATATACTTGCGGCTGAACAGTGAGCGACACACTCAAACTGCTTTTTTTTTAGATACCAAAGGCCCAAAACTGGATAGTACAGCGATTTGACCCATGGAACAGCGAAACCACACTGGGATGTCGGACCTACACAAGACTATTTTCAACAGATATATTTTTGTGTCACAACAGTCAGGGGACACTACTGTTTTTATTTACGGAAAAAAACTACAAAAAGCTGAATAATAGAGATTTTGTACCGTGGGATGGCAAAACCACAGTTATTGTTTACTGGGGTATACCAGACTTTTTTAAATAGATATACTTGCGGCTGAACAGTGAGCGACACACTCAAACTGCTTTTTTTTTAGATACCAAAGGCCCAAAACTGGATAGTACAGCGATTTGACCCGTGAAACTGCGAAACCACACTGGGATGTTGGGCCTACACAAGACTATTTTCAAAAGATATATTTTTGTGTCACAACAGTCAGGAGACACTACTGTTTTTCTTTACCAAAAATATACCAAAACCTGAATAATAGAGATTTTTTTACCGTGGGATGGCAAAACCACAGTTATTGTTTACTGGGGTATACCACACATTTTTAAATAGAGATATTTGCGGCTGAACAGTGAGCGACACACTCAAACTGCTTTTTTTTTAGATACCAAAGGCCCAAAACTGGATATTACAGCGATTTGACCCATGGAACAACGAAACCACACTGGGATGTCGGGCCTACACAAGACTATTTTCAACAGATATATTTTTGTGTCACAACAGTCAGGGGACACTACTGTTTTTATTTACGGAAAAAACTACCAAAAGCTGAATAACAGAGATTTTATACCGTGGGATGGCAAAACCACAGTTATTGTTTACTGGGGTATACCACACTTTTTTAAATAGATATACTTGCGACTGAACAGTGAGCGACACACTCAAACTGCTTTTTTTTTACATACCAAAGGCCCAAAACTGGATAGTACAGCGATTTGACCCGTGAAACTGCGAAACCACACTGGGATGTTGGGCCTACACAAGACTATTTTCAAAAGATATATTTTTGTGTCACAACAGTCAGGAGACACTACTGTTTTTCTTTACCGAAAATATACCAAAACCTGAATAATAGAGATTTTTTTACCGTGGGATGGCAAAACCACAGTTATTGTTTACTGGGGTATACCACACATTTTTAAATAGAGATATTTGCGGCTGAACAGTGAGCGACACACTCAAACTGCTTTTTTTTTAGATACCAAAGGCCCAAAACTGGATAGTACAGCGATTTGACCCGTGAAACTGCGAAACCACACTGGGATGTTGGGCCTACACAAGACTATTTTCAAAAGATATATTTTTGTGTCACAACAGTCAGGGGACACTACTGTTTTTATTTACGGAAAAAACTACCAAAAGCTGAATAACAGAGATTTTGTACCGTGGGATGGCAAAACCACAGTTATTGTTTACTGGGGTATACCACACTTTTTTAAATAGATATACTTCCGGCTGAACAGTGAGCGACACACTCAAACTGCTTTTTTTTTAGATACCAAAGGCCCAAAACTGGATAGTACAGCGATTTGACCCGTGGAACTGCGAAACCACACTGGGATGTCGGGCCTACACAAGACTATTTTCAACAGATATATTTTTGTGTCACAACAGTCAGGAGACACTACTGTTTTTCTTTACGGAAAAAACGACCAAAAGCTGAATAATAGAGATTTTTTACCGTGGGATGGCAAAACCACAGTTATTGTTTACTGGGGTATATCACACTTTTTTAAGTAGAGATATTTGCGGCTGAACAGTGAGCGACACACTCAAACTGCTTTTTTTTTAGATACCAGAGGCCCAAAACTGGATAGTACAGCGATTTGACCTATGGAACTGCGAAACCACACTGGGATGTCGGGCCTACACAAGACTATTTTCAAAAGATATAGTTTTGTGTCACAACAGTCAGGAGACACTACTGTTTTTCTTTACCGAAAATATAACAAAACCTGAATAATACAGATTTTTTTACCGTGGGATGGCAAAACCACAGTTATTGTTTACTGGGGTATACCACACTTTTTTAAATAGAGATATTTGTGGCTGAACAGTGAGCGACACACTCAAACTGCTTTTTTTTTAGATAACAAAGGCCCAAAACTGGATAGTACAGCGATTTGACCCGTGGAACAGCGAAACCACACTGGGATGTCGGGCCTACACAAGACTATTTTCAACAGATATATTTTTGTGTCACAACAGTCAGGAGACACTACTATTTTTCTTTACCGAAAATATACCAAAACCTGAATAATAGAGATTTTTTACCGTGGGATGGCAAAACCACAGTTATTGTTTACTGGGGTATACCACACTTTTTAAATAGAGATATTTGCGGCTGAACAGTGAGCGACACACTCAAACTGCTTTTTTTTTGCATACCAAAGGCCCAAAACTGGATAGTACAGCGATTTGACCCGTGGAACTGCGAAACCACACTGGGATGCCGGGCCTTCACAAGACTATTTTCAACAGATATATTTTTGTGTCCAACAGTCAGGAGACACTACTATTTTTCTTTACCGAAAATATACCAAAACCTGAATAATAGAGATTTTTTACCGTGGGATGGCAAAACCACAGTTATTGTTTACTGGGGTATACCACACTTTTTAAATAGAGATATTTGCGGCTGAACAGTGAGCGACACACTCAAACTGCTTTTTTTTTGGATATCAAAGGCCCAAAACTGGATAGTACAGCGATTTGACCCGTGGAACTGTGAAACCACACTGGGATGTCGGGCCTTCACAAGACTATTTTCAACAGATATATTTTTATGTCACAACAGTCAGGGGACACTACTGTTTTTATTTACGGAAAAAACTAAAAAAAGCTGAATAATAGAGATTTTGAACCGTGGGATGGCAAAACCACAGTTATTGTTTACTGGGGTATATTAGACTTTTTTAAATAGATATACTTGCAGCTGAACAGTGAGCGACACACTCAAACTGCTTTTTTTTTAGATACCAAAGGTCCAAAACTGGATAGTACAGCGATTTGACCCGTGGAACTGCGAAACCACACTGGGATGTCGGGCCTACACAAGACTATTTTCAACAGATATATTTTTGTGTCACAACAGTCAGGAGACACTACTGTTTTTATTTACGGAAAAAACTACTAAAAGCTGAATAATAGAGATTTTTTACCGTGGGATGGCAAAACCACAGTTGTTGTTTACTGGGGTATACTAGACTTTTTTAAATAGATATACTTGCGGCTGAACAGTGAGCGACACACTCAAACTGCTTTTTTTTAGGTACCAAAGACCCAAAACTGGATAGTACAGCGATTTGACCCGTGAAACTGCGAAACCACACTGGGATGTCGGGCCTACACAAGACTATTTTCAACAGATATAATTTTGTGTCACAACAGTCAGGAGACACTACTATTTTTCTCTACCGAAAATATACCAAAACCTGAATAATATAGATTTTTTCCGTGGGACGGTAAAAACACAGTTATTGTTTACTTGGGTATACCACACTTTTTTAAATAGATATACTTGCGGCTGAACAGTGAGCGACACACTCAAACTGCTTTCTTTTTAGATACCAAAGGCCCAAAACTGGATAGTACAGCGATTTGAGCCGTGGAACTGTGAAACCACACTGGGATGTCGGGCCTTCACAAGACTATTTTCAACAGATATATTTTTGTGTCACAACAGTCAGAGGACACTACTGTTTTTCTTTACGGAAAAAAATACCAAAAGCTGAATAATAGAGATTTTGTACGGTGGGATGGCAAAACCACTGTTATTGTTTACTGGGGTATATCACACTTTTTTAAATAGAGATATTTGCGGCTGAACAGTGAGCGACACATTCAAACTGCTTTTTTTTTAGTTACCAAAGGCCCAAAACTGGATAGTACAGCGATTTGACCCGTGAAACTGCGAAACTACACTGGGATGTTGGGCCTACACAAGACTATTTTCAAAAGATATATTTTTGTGTCACAACAGTCAGGAGACACTACTGTTTTTCTTTACCGAAAATATACCAAAACCTGAATAATAGAGATTTTTTTACCGTGGGATGGCAAAACCACAGTTATTGTTTACTAGGGTATACCACACAATTTTAAATAGAGATATTTGCGGCTGAACAGTGAGCGACACACTCAAACTGCTTTTTTTTTAGATATCAAAGGCCAAAAACTGGATATTACAGCGATTTGACCCATGGAACAGCGAAACCACACTGGGATGTCGGGCCTACACAAGACTATTTTCAACAGATATATTTTTGTGTCACAACAGTCAGGGGACACTACTGTTTTTATTTACGGAAAAAACTACCAAAAGCTGAATAACAGAGATTTTGTACGGTGGGATGGCAAAACCACAGTTATTGTTTACTGGGGTATACCACACTTTTTTAAATAGATATACTTGCGGCTGAACAGTGAGCGACACACTCAAACTGCTTTTTTTTTAGATACCAAAGGTCCAAAACTGGATAGTACAGCGATTTGACCCGTGGAACTGCGAAACCACACTGGGATGTCGGGCCTACACAAGACTATTTTCAACAGATATATTTTTGTGTCACAACAGTCAGGAGACACTACTGTTTTTCTTTACGGAAAAAACTACCAAAAGCTGAATAATAGAGATTTTTTACCGTGGGATGGTAAAACCATAGTTATTGTTTACTGGGGTATATCACACTTTTTTAAATCGAGATATTTGCGGCTGAACAGTGAGCGACACACTCAAACTGCTTTTTTTTTAGATACCAAAGGCCCAAAACTGGATATTACAGCGATTTGACCCATGGAACAGTGAAACCACACTGGGATGTCGGGCCTACACAAGACTATTTTCAACAGATATATTTTTGTGTCACAACAGTCAGGGGAAACTACTGTTTTTATTTACGGAAAAAACTACCAAAAGCTGAATAATAGAGATTTTGTACCGTGGGATGGCAAACCCACAGTTATGGTTTACTGGGGTATACCAGACTTTTTTAAATAGATATACTTGCGGCTGAACAGTGAGCGACACACTCAAACTGCTTTTTTTTAGATACCAAAGGCCCAAAACTGGATAGTACAGCGATTTGACCCGTGGAACTGCGAAACCACACTGGGATGTTGGGCCTACACAAGACTATTTTCAACAGATATATTTTTGTGCCACAACAGTCAGGAGACACTACTATTTTTCTTTACCGAAAATATACCAAAACCTGAATAATAGAGTTTTTTACCGTGGGATGGCAAAACCACAGTTATTGTTTACTTGGGTATACCACACTTTTTTAAATAGAGATATTTGCGGCTGAAAAGTGAGCGACACACTCAAACTGCTTTTTTTTTGGATATCAAAGGCCCAAAACTGGATAGTACAGCGATTTGACCCGTGGAACTGTGAAACCACACTGGGATGTCGGGCCTTCACAAGACTATTTTCAACAGATATATTTTTGTGTCACAACAGTCAGAGGACACTACTGTTTTTCTTTACGGAAAAAACTACCAAAAGCTGAATAATAGAGATTTTTTACCGTGGGATGTCAAAACCACAGTTATTGTTTACTGGGGTATATCACACATTTTTAAATAGAGATATTTGCGGCTGAACAGTGAGCGACACGCTCAAACTGCTTTTTTTTAGATACCAAAGGCCCAAAACTGGATAATACAGCGATTTGACCCGTGGAACTGCGAAACCACACTGGGATGTCGGGCCTACACAAGACTATTTTCAACAGATATATTTTTGTGTCACAACAGTCAGGAGACACTACTGTTTTTTTTTTACGGAAAAAAATACCAAAAGCTGAATAATAGAGATTTTTTACCGTGTGATGGCAAAACCACAGTTATGGTTTACTGGGGTATACCAGACTTTTTTAAATAGATATACTTGCAGCTGAACAGTGAGCGACACACTCAAACTGCTTTTTTTTAGATACCAAAGGCCCAAAACTGGATAGTACAGCGATTTGACCCGTGGAACTGCGAAACCACACTGGGATGTCGGGCCTACACAAGACTATTTTCAACAGATATATTTTTGTGTCACAACAGTCAGGAGACACTACTATTTTTCTTTACCGAAAATATACCAAAACCTGAATAATATAGATTTTTTACCGTGGGACGGCAAAACCACAGTTATTGTTTACTGGGGTATACCAAACTTTTTTAAATAGAGATATTTGCGGCTGAACAGTGAGCGACACACTCAAACTGCTTTTTTTTTAGATACCAGAGGCCCAAAACTGGATAGTACAGCGATTTGACCCATGGAACTGCGAAACCACACTGGGATGTCGGGCCTACACAAGACTATTTTCAAAAGATATAGTTTTGTGTCACAACAGTCAGGAGACACTACTGTTTTTCTTTACCGAAAATTTAACAAAACCTGAATAATAGAGATTTTTTTACCGTGGGATGGCAAAACCACAGTTATTGTTTACTGGGGTATACCACACTTTTTTAAATAGAGATATTTGCGGCTGAACAGTGAGTGACACACTCAAACTGCTTTTTTTTTAGATACCAAAGGCCCAAAACTGGATAGTACAGCGATTTGACCCATGGAACAGCGAAACCACACTGGGATGTCGGGCCTACACAAGACTATTTTCAACAGATATATTTTTGTGTCACAACAGTCAGGGGACACTACTGTTTTTATTTACAGAAAAAAACTACCAAAAGCTGAATAATAGAGATTTTGTACCGTGGGATGGCAAAACCACAGTTATTGTTTACTGGGGTATACCAGACTTTTTTAAATAGATATACTTGCGGCTGAACAGTGAGCGACACACTCAAACTGCTTTTTTTTTTATACCAAAGGCCCAAAACTGGATAGTACAGCGATTTGACCCGTGGAACTGCGAAACCACACTGGGATGTCGGGCCAACACAAGACTATTTTCAACAGATATATTTTTGTGTCACAACAGTCTGGAGACACTATTGTTTTTCTTTACGGAAAAAACTACCAAAAGCTGAATAATAGAGATTTTTTACCGTGGGATGGCAAAACCACAGTTATTGTTTACTGGGGTATATCACACTTTTTTAAATAGAGATATTTGCGGCTGAACAGTGAGCGACACACTCAAACTGCTTTTTTTTTAGATACCAAAGGCCCAAAACTGGATAGTACAGCGATTTGACCCATGGAACTGCGAAACCACACTGGGATGTCGGGCCTACACAAGACTATTTTCAACAGATATATTTTTGTGTCACAACAGTCAGGAGACACTACTATTTTTCTTTACCGAAAATATACCAAAACCTGAATAATATAGATTTTTTACCGTGGGACGGCAAAACCACAGTTATTGTTTACTGGGGTATACCACACTTTTTTATATAGATATACTTGCGGCTGAACAGTGAGCGACACACTCAAACTGCTTTTTTTTTAGATACCAAAGGCCCAAAACTGGATAATACAGCGATTTGACCCGTGGAACTGTGAAACCACACTGGGATCTCGGGCCTTCACAAGACTATTTTCAACAGATATATTTTTGTGTCACAACAGTCAGAGGACACTACTGTTTTTCTTTACGGAAAAAACTACCAAAAGCTGAATAATAGAGATTTTTTACCGTGGGATGGCAAAACCACAGTTATTGTTTACTGGGGTATATCACACTTTTTTAAATAGAGATATTTGCGGCTGAACAGTGAGCGACACACTCAAACTGCTTTTTTTTAGATACCAAAGGCCCAAAACTGGATAGTACAGCGATTTGACCCGTGAAACTGCGAAACCACACTGGGATGTTGGGCCTATACAAGACTTTTTTCAAAAGATATATTTTTGTGTCACAACAGTCAGGAGACACTACTATTTTTCTTTACCAAAAATATACCAAAACCTGAATAATAGAGATTTTTTTACCGTGGGATGGCAAAACCACAGTTATTGTTTACTGGGGTATACCACACATTTTTAAATAGAGATATTTGCGGCTGAACAGTGAGCGACACACTCAAACTGCTTTTTTTTTAGATACCAAAGGCCCAAAACTGGATATTACAGCGATTTGACCCATGGAACAACGAAACCACACTGGGATGTCGGGCCTACACAAGACTATTTTCAACAGATATATTTTTGTGTCACAACAGTCAGGGGACACTACTGTTTTTATTTACGGAAAAAACTACCAAATGCTGAATAACAGAGATTTTGTACCGTGGGATGGCAAAACCACAGTTATTGTTTACTGGGGTATACCACACTTTTTTAAATAGATATACTTGCGGCTGAACAGTGAGCGACACACTCAAACTGCTTTTTTTTTAGATACCAAAGGCCCAAAACTGGATAGTACAGCGATTTGACCCATGGAACAGCGAAACCACACTGGGATGTCGGGCCTACACAAGACTATTTTCAACAGATATATTTTTGTGTCACAACAGTCAGGGGACACTACTGTTTTTATTTACGGAAAAAAACTACCAAAAGCTGAATAATAGAGATTTTGTACCGTGGGATGGCAAAACCACAGTTATTGTTTACTGGGGTATACCAGACTTTTTTAAATAGATATACTTGCGGCTGAACAGTGAGCGACACACTCAAACTGCTTTTTTTTTAGATACCAAAGGCCCAAAACTGGATAGTACAGCGATTTGACCCGTGAAACTGCGAAACCACACTGGGATGTTGGGCCTACACAAGACTATTTTCAAAAGATATATTTTTGTGTCACAACAGTCAGGAGACACTACTGTTTTTCTTTACCAAAAATATACCAAAACCTGAAAAATAGAGATTTTTTTACCGTGGGATGGCAAAACCACAGTTATTGTTTACTGGGGTATACCACACATTTTTAAATAGAGATATTTGCGGCTGAACAGTGAGCGACACACTCAAACTGCTTTTTTTTTAGATACCAAAGGCCCAAAACTGGATATTACAGCGATTTGACCCATGGAACAACGAAACCACACTGGGATGTCGGGCCTACACAAGACTATTTTCAACAGATATATTTTTGTGTCACAACAGTCAGGGGACACTACTGTTTTTATTTACGGAAAAAACTACCAAATGCTGAATAACAGAGATTTTGTACCGTGGGATGGCAAAACCACAGTTATTGTTTACTGGGGTATACCACACTTTTTTAAATAGATATACTTGCGGCTGAACAGTGAGCGACACACTCAAACTGCTTTTTTTTTAGATACCAAAGGCCCAAAACTGGATAGTACAGCGATTTGACCCATGGAACAGCGAAACCACACTGGGATGTCGGGCCTACACAAGACTATTTTCAACAGATATATTTTTGTGTCACAACAGTCAGGGGACACTACTGTTTTTATTTACGGAAAAAAACTACCAAAAGCTGAATAATAGAGATTTTGTACCGTGGGATGGCAAAACCACAGTTATTGTTTACTGGGGTATACCAGACTTTTTTAAATAGATATACTTGCGGCTGAACAGTGAGCGACACACTCAAACTGCTTTTTTTTTAGATACCAAAGGCCCAAAACTGGATAGTACAGCGATTTGACCCGTGGAACTGCGAAACCACACTGGGATGTTGGGCCTACACAAGACTATTTTCAACAGATATATTTTTGTGTCACAACAGTCAGGAGACACTACTGTTTTTATTTACGGAAAAAACTACCAAATGCTGAATAACAGAGATTTTGTACCGTGGGATGGCAAAACCACAGTTATTGTTTACTGGGGTATACCACACTTTTTTAAATAGATATACTTGCGGCTGAACAGTGAGCGACACACTCAAACTGCTTTTTTTTTAGATACCAAAGGCCCAAAACTGGATAGTACAGCGATTTGACCCATGGAACAGCGAAACCACACTGGGATGTCGGGCCTACACAAGACTATTTTCAACAGATATATTTTTGTGTCACAACAGTCAGGGGACACTACTGTTTTTCTTTACGGAAAAAACTACCAAAAGCTGAATAATAGAGATTTTTTACCGTGGGATGGTAAAACCATAGTTATTCTTTACTGGGGTATATCACACTTTTTTAAATCGAGATATTTGCGGCTGAACAGTGAGCGACACACTCAAACTGCTTTTTTTTTAGATACCAAAGGCCCAAAACTGGATATTACAGCGATTTGACCCATGGAACAGTGAAACCACACTGGGATGTCGGGCCTACACAAGACTATTTTCAACAGATATATTTTTGTGTCACAACAGTCAGGGGAAACTACTGTTTTTATTTACGGAAAAAACTACCAAAAGCTGAATAATAGAGATTTTGTACCGTGGGATGGCAAACCCACAGTTATGGTTTACTGGGGTATACCAGACTTTTTTAAATAGATATACTTGCGGCTGAACAGTGAGCGACACACTCAAACTGCTTTTTTTTAGATACCAAAGGCCCAAAACTGGATAGTACAGCGATTTGACCCATGGAACTGCGAAACCACACTGGGATGTTGGGCCTACACAAGACTATTTTCAACAGATATATTTTTGTGCCACAACAGTCAGGAGACACTACTATTTTTCTTTACCGAAAATATACCAAAACCTGAATAATAGAGTTTTTTACCGTGGGATGGCAAAACCACAGTTATTGTTTACTGGGGTATACCAGACTTTTTTAAATAGATATATTTGCGGCTGAAAAGTGAGCGACACACTCAAACTGCTTTTTTTTTGGATATCAAAGGCCCAAAACTGGATAGTACAGCGATTTGACCCGTGGAACTGTGAAACCACACTGGGATGTCGGGCCTTCACAAGACTATTTTCAACAGATATATTTTTGTGTCACAACAGTCAGAGGACACTACTGTTTTTCTTTACGGAAAAAACTACCAAAAGCTGAATAATAGAGATTTTTTACCGTGGGATGTCAAAACCACAGTTATTGTTTACTGGGGTATATCACACTTTTTTAAATAGAGATATTTGCGGCTGAACAGTGAGCGACACGCTCAAACTGCTTTTTTTTAGATACCAAAGGCCCAAAACTGGATAGTACAGCGATTTGACCCGTGGAACTGCGAAACCACACTGGGATGTCGGGCCTACACAAGACTATTTTCAACAGATATATTTTTGTGTCACAACAGTCAGGAGACACTACTGTTTTTTTTTTACGGAAAAAAATACCAAAAGCTGAATAATAGAGATTTTTTACCGTGGGATGGCAAAACCACAGTTATGGTTTACTGGGGTATACCAGACTTTTTTAAATAGATATACTTGCGGCTGAACAGTGAGCGACACACTCAAACTGCTTTTTTTTAGATACCAAAGGCCCAAAACTGGATAGTACAGCGATTTGACCCGTGGAACTGCGAAACCACACTGGGATGTCGGGCCTACACAAGACTATTTTCAACAGATATATTTTTGTGTCACAACAGTCAGGAGACACTACTATTTTTCTTTACCGAAAATATACCAAAACCTGAATAATATAGATTTTTTACCGTGGGACGGCAAAACCACAGTTATTGTTTACTGGGGTATACCAAACTTTTTTAAATAGAGATATTTGCGGCTGAACAGTGAGCGACACACTCAAACTGCTTTTTTTTTAGATACCAGAGGCCCAAAACTGGATAGTACAGCGATTTGACCCATGGAACTGCGAAACCACACTGGGATGTCGGGCCTACACAAGACTATTTTCAAAAGATATAGTTTTGTGTCACAACAGTCAGGAGACACTACTGTTTTTCTTTACCGAAAATTTAACAAAACCTGAATAATAGAGATTTTTTTACCGTGGGATGGCAAAACCACAGTTATTGTTTACTGGGGTATACCACACTTTTTTAAATAGATATACTTGCGGCTGAACAGTGAGCGACACACTCAAACTGCTTTTTTTTTAGATACCAAAGGCCCAAAACTGGATAGTACAGCGATTTGACCCGTGGAACTGCGAAACCACACTGGGATGTTGGGCCTACACAAGACTATTTTCAACAGATATATTTTTGTGTCACAACAGTCAGGAGACACTACTGTTTTTATTTACGGAAAAAACTACCAAATGCTGAATAACAGAGATTTTGTACCGTGGGATGGCAAAACCACAGTTATTGTTTACTGGGGTATACCACACTTTTTTAAATAGATATACTTGCGGCTGAACAGTGAGCGACACACTCAAACTGCTTTTTTTTTAGATACCAAAGGCCCAAAACTGGATAGTACAGCGATTTGACCCATGGAACAGCGAAACCACACTGGGATGTCGGGCCTACACAAGACTATTTTCAACAGATATATTTTTGTGTCACAACAGTCAGGGGACACTACTGTTTTTCTTTACGGAAAAAACTACCAAAAGCTGAATAATAGAGATTTTTTACCGTGGGATGGTAAAACCATAGTTATTCTTTACTGGGGTATATCACACTTTTTTAAATCGAGATATTTGCGGCTGAACAGTGAGCGACACACTCAAACTGCTTTTTTTTTAGATACCAAAGGCCCAAAACTGGATATTACAGCGATTTGACCCATGGAACAGTGAAACCACACTGGGATGTCGGGCCTACACAAGACTATTTTCAACAGATATATTTTTGTGTCACAACAGTCAGGGGAAACTACTGTTTTTATTTACGGAAAAAACTACCAAAAGCTGAATAATAGAGATTTTGTACCGTGGGATGGCAAACCCACAGTTATGGTTTACTGGGGTATACCAGACTTTTTTAAATAGATATACTTGCGGCTGAACAGTGAGCGACACACTCAAACTGCTTTTTTTTAGATACCAAAGGCCCAAAACTGGATAGTACAGCGATTTGACCCATGGAACTGCGAAACCACACTGGGATGTTGGGCCTACACAAGACTATTTTCAACAGATATATTTTTGTGCCACAACAGTCAGGAGACACTACTATTTTTCTTTACCGAAAATATACCAAAACCTGAATAATAGAGTTTTTTACCGTGGGATGGCAAAACCACAGTTATTGTTTACTGGGGTATACCAGACTTTTTTAAATAGATATATTTGCGGCTGAAAAGTGAGCGACACACTCAAACTGCTTTTTTTTTGGATATCAAAGGCCCAAAACTGGATAGTACAGCGATTTGACCCGTGGAACTGTGAAACCACACTGGGATGTCGGGCCTTCACAAGACTATTTTCAACAGATATATTTTTGTGTCACAACAGTCAGAGGACACTACTGTTTTTCTTTACGGAAAAAACTACCAAAAGCTGAATAATAGAGATTTTTTACCGTGGGATGTCAAAACCACAGTTATTGTTTACTGGGGTATATCACACTTTTTTAAATAGAGATATTTGCGGCTGAACAGTGAGCGACACGCTCAAACTGCTTTTTTTTAGATACCAAAGGCCCAAAACTGGATAGTACAGCGATTTGACCCGTGGAACTGCGAAACCACACTGGGATGTCGGGCCTACACAAGACTATTTTCAACAGATATATTTTTGTGTCACAACAGTCAGGAGACACTACTGTTTTTTTTTTACGGAAAAAAATACCAAAAGCTGAATAATAGAGATTTTTTACCGTGGGATGGCAAAACCACAGTTATGGTTTACTGGGGTATACCAGACTTTTTTAAATAGATATACTTGCGGCTGAACAGTGAGCGACACACTCAAACTGCTTTTTTTTAGATACCAAAGGCCCAAAACTGGATAGTACAGCGATTTGACCCGTGGAACTGCGAAACCACACTGGGATGTCGGGCCTACACAAGACTATTTTCAACAGATATATTTTTGTGTCACAACAGTCAGGAGACACTACTATTTTTCTTTACCGAAAATATACCAAAACCTGAATAATATAGATTTTTTACCGTGGGACGGCAAAACCACAGTTATTGTTTACTGGGGTATACCAAACTTTTTTAAATAGAGATATTTGCGGCTGAACAGTGAGCGACACACTCAAACTGCTTTTTTTTTAGATACCAGAGGCCCAAAACTGGATAGTACAGCGATTTGACCCATGGAACTGCGAAACCACACTGGGATGTCGGGCCTACACAAGACTATTTTCAAAAGATATAGTTTTGTGTCACAACAGTCAGGAGACACTACTGTTTTTCTTTACCGAAAATTTAACAAAACCTGAATAATAGAGATTTTTTTACCGTGGGATGGCAAAACCACAGTTATTGTTTACTGGGGTATACCACACTTTTTTAAATAGAGATATTTGCGGCTGAACAGTGAGTGACACACTCAAACTGCTTTTTTTTTAGATACCAAAGGCCCAAAACTGGATAGTACAGCGATTTGACCCATGGAACAGCGAAACCACACTGGGATGTCGGGCCTACACAAGACTATTTTCAACAGATATATTTTTGTGTCACAACAGTCAGGGGACACTACTGTTTTTATTTACAGAAAAAAACTACCAAAAGCTGAATAATAGAGATTTTGTACCGTGGGATGGCAAAACCACAGTTATTGTTTACTGGGGTATACCAGACTTTTTTAAATAGATATACTTGCGGCTGAACAGTGAGCGACACACTCAAACTGCTTTTTTTTTTATACCAAAGGCCCAAAACTGGATAGTACAGCGATTTGACCCGTGGAACTGCGAAACCACACTGGGATGTCGGGCCAACACAAGACTATTTTCAACAGATATATTTTTGTGTCACAACAGTCAGGAGACACTACTGTTTTTATTTACGGAAAAAACTACCAAATGCTGAATAACAGAGATTTTGTACCGTGGGATGGCAAAACCACAGTTATTGTTTACTGGGGTATACCACACTTTTTTAAATAGATATACTTGCGGCTGAACAGTGAGCGACACACTCAAACTGCTTTTTTTTTAGATACCAAAGGCCCAAAACTGGATAGTACAGCGATTTGACCCATGGAACAGCGAAACCACACTGGGATGTCGGGCCTACACAAGACTATTTTCAACAGATATATTTTTGTGTCACAACAGTCAGGGGACACTACTGTTTTTCTTTACGGAAAAAACTACCAAAAGCTGAATAATAGAGATTTTTTACCGTGGGATGGTAAAACCATAGTTATTCTTTACTGGGGTATATCACACTTTTTTAAATCGAGATATTTGCGGCTGAACAGTGAGCGACACACTCAAACTGCTTTTTTTTTAGATACCAAAGGCCCAAAACTGGATATTACAGCGATTTGACCCATGGAACAGTGAAACCACACTGGGATGTCGGGCCTACACAAGACTATTTTCAACAGATATATTTTTGTGTCACAACAGTCAGGGGAAACTACTGTTTTTATTTACGGAAAAAACTACCAAAAGCTGAATAATAGAGATTTTGTACCGTGGGATGGCAAACCCACAGTTATGGTTTACTGGGGTATACCAGACTTTTTTAAATAGATATACTTGCGGCTGAACAGTGAGCGACACACTCAAACTGCTTTTTTTTAGATACCAAAGGCCCAAAACTGGATAGTACAGCGATTTGACCCATGGAACTGCGAAACCACACTGGGATGTTGGGCCTACACAAGACTATTTTCAACAGATATATTTTTGTGCCACAACAGTCAGGAGACACTACTATTTTTCTTTACCGAAAATATACCAAAACCTGAATAATAGAGTTTTTTACCGTGGGATGGCAAAACCACAGTTATTGTTTACTGGGGTATACCAGACTTTTTTAAATAGATATATTTGCGGCTGAAAAGTGAGCGACACACTCAAACTGCTTTTTTTTTGGATATCAAAGGCCCAAAACTGGATAGTACAGCGATTTGACCCGTGGAACTGTGAAACCACACTGGGATGTCGGGCCTTCACAAGACTATTTTCAACAGATATATTTTTGTGTCACAACAGTCAGAGGACACTACTGTTTTTCTTTACGGAAAAAACTACCAAAAGCTGAATAATAGAGATTTTTTACCGTGGGATGTCAAAACCACAGTTATTGTTTACTGGGGTATATCACACTTTTTTAAATAGAGATATTTGCGGCTGAACAGTGAGCGACACGCTCAAACTGCTTTTTTTTAGATACCAAAGGCCCAAAACTGGATAGTACAGCGATTTGACCCGTGGAACTGCGAAACCACACTGGGATGTCGGGCCTACACAAGACTATTTTCAACAGATATATTTTTGTGTCACAACAGTCAGGAGACACTACTGTTTTTTTTTTACGGAAAAAAATACCAAAAGCTGAATAATAGAGATTTTTTACCGTGGGATGGCAAAACCACAGTTATGGTTTACTGGGGTATACCAGACTTTTTTAAATAGATATACTTGCGGCTGAACAGTGAGCGACACACTCAAACTGCTTTTTTTTAGATACCAAAGGCCCAAAACTGGATAGTACAGCGATTTGACCCGTGGAACTGCGAAACCACACTGGGATGTCGGGCCTACACAAGACTATTTTCAACAGATATATTTTTGTGTCACAACAGTCAGGAGACACTACTATTTTTCTTTACCGAAAATATACCAAAACCTGAATAATATAGATTTTTTACCGTGGGACGGCAAAACCACAGTTATTGTTTACTGGGGTATACCAAACTTTTTTAAATAGAGATATTTGCGGCTGAACAGTGAGCGACACACTCAAACTGCTTTTTTTTTAGATACCAGAGGCCCAAAACTGGATAGTACAGCGATTTGACCCATGGAACTGCGAAACCACACTGGGATGTCGGGCCTACACAAGACTATTTTCAAAAGATATAGTTTTGTGTCACAACAGTCAGGAGACACTACTGTTTTTCTTTACCGAAAATTTAACAAAACCTGAATAATAGAGATTTTTTTACCGTGGGATGGCAAAACCACAGTTATTGTTTACTGGGGTATACCACACTTTTTTAAATAGAGATATTTGCGGCTGAACAGTGAGTGACACACTCAAACTGCTTTTTTTTTAGATACCAAAGGCCCAAAACTGGATAGTACAGCGATTTGACCCATGGAACAGCGAAACCACACTGGGATGTCGGGCCTACACAAGACTATTTTCAACAGATATATTTTTGTGTCACAACAGTCAGGGGACACTACTGTTTTTATTTACAGAAAAAAACTACCAAAAGCTGAATAATAGAGATTTTGTACCGTGGGATGGCAAAACCACAGTTATTGTTTACTGGGGTATACCAGACTTTTTTAAATAGATATACTTGCGGCTGAACAGTGAGCGACACACTCAAACTGCTTTTTTTTTTATACCAAAGGCCCAAAACTGGATAGTACAGCGATTTGACCCGTGGAACTGCGAAACCACACTGGGATGTCGGGCCAACACAAGACTATTTTCAACAGATATATTTTTGTGTCACAACAGTCTGGAGACACTATTGTTTTTCTTTACGGAAAAAACTACCAAAAGCTGAATAATAGAGATTTTTTACCGTGGGATGGCAAAACCACAGTTATTGTTTACTGGGGTATATCACACTTTTTTAAATAGAGATATTTGCGGCTGAACAGTGAGCGACACACTCAAACTGCTTTTTTTTTAGATACCAAAGGCCCAAAACTGGATAGTACAGCGATTTGACCCATGGAACTGCGAAACCACACTGGGATGTCGGGCCTACACAAGACTATTTTCAACAGATATATTTTTGTGTCACAACAGTCAGGAGACACTACTATTTTTCTTTACCGAAAATATACCAAAACCTGAATAATATAGATTTTTTACCGTGGGACGGCAAAACCACAGTTATTGTTTACTGGGGTATACCACACTTTTTTATATAGATATACTTGCGGCTGAACAGTGAGCGACACACTCAAACTGCTTTTTTTTTAGATACCAAAGGCCCAAAACTGGATAGTACAGCGATTTGACCCGTGGAACTGTGAAACCACACTGGGATCTCGGGCCTTCACAAGACTATTTTCAACAGATATATTTTTGTGTCACAACAGTCAGAGGACACTACTGTTTTTCTTTACGGAAAAAACTACCAAAAGCTGAATAATAGAGATTTTTTACCGTGGGATGGCAAAACCACAGTTATTGTTTACTGGGGTATATCACACTTTTTTAAATAGAGATATTTGCGGCTGAACAGTGAGCGACACACTCAAACTGCTTTTTTTTAGATACCAAAGGCCCAAAACTGGATAGTACAGCGATTTGACCCGTGAAACTGCGAAACCACACTGGGATGTTGGCCCTACACAAGACTATTTTCAAAAGATATATTTTTGTGTCACAACAGTCAGGAGACACTACTATTTTTCTTTACCAAAAATATACCAAAACCTGAATAATAGAGATTTTTTTACCGTGGGATGGCAAAACCACAGTTATTGTTTACTGGGGTATACCACACATTTTTAAATAGAGATATTTGCGGCTGAACAGTGAGCGACACACTCAAACTGCTTTTTTTTTAGATACCAAAGGCCCAAAAC
Organism: Phyllobates terribilis; assembly: GCF_046119375.1. Taxonomy (NCBI): domain Eukaryota; kingdom Metazoa; phylum Chordata; class Amphibia; order Anura; family Dendrobatidae; genus Phyllobates; species Phyllobates terribilis. The sequence continues at coordinate 629,828,857 of NW_027362763.1, forward strand.
TGGATATTACAGCGATTTGACCCATGGAACAACGAAACCACACTGGGATGTCGGGCCTACACAAGACTATTTTCAACAGATATATTTTTGTGTCACAACAGTCAGGGGACACTACTGTTTTTATTTACGGAAAAAACTACCAAATGCTGAATAACAGAGATTTTGTACCGTGGGATGGCAAAACCACAGTTATTGTTTACTGGGGTATACCACACTTTTTTAAATAGATATACTTGCGGCTGAACAGTGAGCGACACACTCAAACTGCTTTTTTTTTAGATACCAAAGGCCCAAAACTGGATAGTACAGCGATTTGACCCATGGAACAGCGAAACCACACTGGGATGTCGGGCCTACACAAGACTATTTTCAACAGATATATTTTTGTGTCACAACAGTCAGGGGACACTACTGTTTTTATTTACGGAAAAAAACTACCAAAAGCTGAATAATAGAGATTTTGTACCGTGGGATGGCAAAACCACAGTTATTGTTTACTGGGGTATACCAGACTTTTTTAAATAGATATACTTGCGGCTGAACAGTGAGCGACACACTCAAACTGCTTTTTTTTTAGATACCAAAGGCCCAAAACTGGATAGTACAGCGATTTGACCCGTGAAACTGCGAAACCACACTGGGATGTTGGGCCTACACAAGACTATTTTCAAAAGATATATTTTTGTGTCACAACAGTCAGGAGACACTACTGTTTTTCTTTACCAAAAATATACCAAAACCTGAATAATAGAGATTTTTTTACCGTGGGATGGCAAAACCACAGTTATTGTTTACTGGGGTATACCACACATTTTTAAATAGAGATATTTGCGGCTGAACAGTGAGCGACACACTCAAACTGCTTTTTTTTTAGATACCAAAGGCCCAAAACTGGATATTACAGCGATTTGACCCATGGAACAACGAAACCACACTGGGATGTCGGGCCTACACAAGACTATTTTCAACAGATATATTTTTGTGTCACAACAGTCAGGGGACACTACTGTTTTTATTTACGGAAAAAACTACCAAATGCTGAATAACAGAGATTTTGTACCGTGGGATGGCAAAACCACAGTTATTGTTTACTGGGGTATACCACACTTTTTTAAATAGATATACTTGCGGCTGAACAGTGAGCGACACACTCAAACTGCTTTTTTTTTAGATACCAAAGGCCCAAAACTGGATAGTACAGCGATTTGACCCATGGAACAGCGAAACCACACTGGGATGTCGGGCCTACACAAGACTATTTTCAACAGATATATTTTTGTGTCACAACAGTCAGGGGACACTACTGTTTTTATTTACGGAAAAAAACTACCAAAAGCTGAATAATAGAGATTTTGTACCGTGGGATGGCAAAACCACAGTTATTGTTTACTGGGGTATACCAGACTTTTTTAAATAGATATACTTGCGGCTGAACAGTGAGCGACACACTCAAACTGCTTTTTTTTTAGATACCAAAGGCCCAAAACTGGATAGTACAGCGATTTGACCCGTGGAACTGCGAAACCACACTGGGATGTTGGGCCTACACAAGACTATTTTCAACAGATATATTTTTGTGTCACAACAGTCAGGAGACACTACTATTTTTCTTTACCGAAAATATACCAAAAGCTGAATAATAGAGATTTTTTACCGTGGGATGGCAAAACCACAGTTATTGTTTACTGGGGTATATCACACTTTTTTAAATAGAGATATTTGCGGCTGAACAGTGAGCGACACACTCAAACTGCTTTTTTTTTAGATACCAAAGGCCCAAAACTGGATAGTACAGCGATTTGACCCATGGAACTGCGAAACCACACTGGGATGTCGGGCCTACACAAGACTATTTTCAACAGATATATTTTTGTGTCACAACAGTCAGGAGACACTACTATTTTTCTTTACCGAAAATATACCAAAACCTGAATAATATAGATTTTTTACCGTGGGACGGCAAAACCACAGTAATTGTTTACTGGGGTATACCACACTTTTTTATATAGATATACTTGCGGCTGAACAGTGAGCGACACACTCAAACTGCTTTTTTTTTAGATACCAAAGGCCCAAAACTGGATAGTACAGCGATTTGACCCGTGGAACTGTGAAACCACACTGGGATGTCGGGCCTTCACAAGACTATTTTCAATAGATATATTTTTGTGTCACAACAGTCAGAGGACACTACTGTTTTTCTTTACGGAAAAAACTACCAAAAGCTGAATAATACAGATTTTTTACCGTGGGATGGCAAAACCACAGTTATTGTTTACTGGGGTATATCACACTTTTTTAAATAGAGATATTTGCGGCTGAACAGTGAGCGACACACTCAAACTGCTTTTTTTTAGATACCAAAGGCCCAAAACTGGATAGTACAGCGATTTGACCCGTGAAACTGCGAAACCACACTGGGATGTTGGGCCTACACAAGACTATTTTCAAAAGATATATTTTTGTGTCACAACAGTCAGGAGACACTACTGTTTTTCTTTACCAAAAATATACCAAAACCTGAATAATAGAGATTTTTTTACCGTGGGATGGCAAAACCACAGTTATTGTTTACTGGGGTATACCACACTTTTTAAATAGAGATATTTGCGGCTGAACGGTGAGCGACACACTCAAACTGCTTTTTTTTTAGATACCAAAGGCCCAAAACTGGATATTACAGCGATTTGACCCATGGAACAACGAAACCACACTGGGATGTCGGGCCTACACAAGACTATTTTCAACAGATATATTTTTGTGTCACAACAGTCAGGGGACACTACTGTTTTTATTTACGGAAAAAACTACCAAATGCTGAATAACAGAGATTTTGTACCGTGGGATGGCAAAACCACAGTTATTGTTTACTGGGGTATACCACACTTTTTTAAATAGATATACTTGCGGCTGAACAGTGAGCGACACACTCAAACTGCTTTTTTTTTAGATACCAAAGGCCCAAAACTGGATAGTACAGCGATTTGACCCATGGAACAGCGAAACCACACTGGGATGTTGGGCCTACACAAGACTATTTTCAACAGATATATTTTTGTGTCACAACAGTCAGGGGACACTACTGTTTTTATTTACGGAAAAAAACTACCAAAAGCTGAATAATAGAGATTTTGTACCGTGGGATGGCAAAACCACAGTTATTGTTTACTGGGGTATACCAGACTTTTTTAAATAGATATACTTGCGGCTGAACAGTGAGCGACACACTCAAACTGCTTTTTTTTTAGATACCAAAGGCCCAAAACTGGATAGTACAGCGATTTGACCCGTGGAACTGCGAAACCACACTGGGATGTTGGGCCTACACAAGACTATTTTCAACAGATATATTTTTGTGTCACAACAGTCAGGAGACACTACTATTTTTCTTTACCGAAAATATACCAAAAGCTGAATAATAGAGATTTTTTACCGTGGGATGGCAAAACCACAGTTATTGTTTACTGGGGTGTACCACACATTTTTAAATAGAGATATTTGCGGCTGAACAGTGAGCGACACACTCAAACTGCTTTTTTTTTAGATACCAAAGGACCAAAACTGGATATTACAGCGATTTGACCCATTGAACAGCGAAACCACACTGGGATGTCGGGCCTACACAAGACTATTTTCAACAGATATATTTTTGTGTCACAACAGTCAGGGGACACTACTGTTTTTATTTACGGAAAAAACTACCAAAAGCTGAATAACAGAGATTTTGTACCGTGGGATGGCAAAACCACAGTTATTGTTTACTGGGGTATACCACACTTTTTTAAATAGATATACTTGCGGCTGAACAGTGAGCGACACACTCAAACTGCTTTTTTTTTAGATACCAAAGGCCCAAAACTGGATAGTACAGCGATTTGACCCGTGGAACTGCGAAACCACACTGGGATGTCGGGCCTACACAAGACTATTTTCAACAGATATATTTTTGTGTCACAACAGTCAGGAGACACTACTGTTTTTCTTTACGGACAAAACTACCAAAAGCTGAATAATAGAGATTTTTTACCGTGGGATGGCAAAACCACAGTTATTGTTTACTGGGTATACCACACTTTTTTAAATAGAGATATTTGCGGCTGAACAGTGAGCAACACACTCAAACTGATTTTTTTTTAGATACCAAAGGCCCAAAACTGGATAGTACAGCGATTTGACCCGTGGAACTGCGAAACCACACTGGGATGTCGGGCCAACACAAGACTATTTTCAACAGATATATTTTTGTGTCACAGTCTGGAGACACTACTGTTTTTCTTTACGGAAAAAACGACCAAAAGCTGAATAATAGAGATTTTTTACCGTGGGATGGCAAAACCACAGTTATGGTTTACTGGGGTATACCAGACTTTTTTAAATAGATATACTTGCGGCTGAACAGTGAGCGACACACTCAAACTGCTTTTTTTTTAGATACCAAAGGCCCAAAACTGGATAGTACAGCGATTTGACCCGTGGAACTGCGAAACCACACTGGGATGTCGGGCCTACACAAGACTATTTTCAACAGATATATTTTTGTGTCACAACAGTCAGGAGACACTACTGTTTTTCTTTACGGACAAAACTACCAAAAGCTGAATAATAGAGATTTTTTACCGTGGGATGGCAAAACCACAGTTATTGTTTACTGGGGTATATCACACTTTTTTAAATAGAGATATTTGCGGCTGAACATTGAGCGACACACTCAAACTGCTTTTTTTTTAGATATCAAAGGCCCAAAACTGGATAGTACAGCGATTTGACCCGTGAAACTGCGAAACCACACTGGGATATTGGGCCTACACAAGACTATTTTCAAAAGATATATTTTTGTGTCACAACAGTCAGGAGACACTACTGTTCTTCTTTACCGAAAATATACCAAAAGCTGAATAATAGAGATTTTTTTACCGTGGGATGGCAAAACCACAGTTATTGTTTACTGGGGTATACCACACATTTTTAAATAGAGATATTTGCGGCTGAACAGTGAGCGACACACTCAAACTGCTTTTTTTTTAGATACCAAAGGCCCAAAACTGGATATTACAGCGATTTGACCCATGGAACAGCGAAACCACACTGGGATGTCGGGCCTACACAAGACTATTTTCAACAGATATATTTTTGTGTCACAACAGTCAGGGGACACTACTGTTTTTATTTACGGAAAAAACTACCAAAAGCTGAATAACAGAGATTTTGTACCGTGGGATGGCAAAACCACAGTTATTGTTTACTGGGGTATACCAGACTTTTTTAAATAGATATACTTGCGGCTGAACAGTGAGCGACACACTCAAACTGCTTTTTTTTAGATACCAAAGGCCCAAAACTGGATAGTACAGCGATTTGACCCGTGGAACTGTGAAACCACACTGGGATGTCGGGCCTTCACAAGACTATTTTCAACAGATATATTTTTGTGTCACAACAGTCAGAGGACACTACTCTTTTTCTTTACGGAAAAAACTACCAAAAGCTGAATAATAGAGATTTTTTACCGTGGGATGGCAAAAACCACAGTTATTGTTTACTGGGGTATATCACACTTTTTTAAATAGAGATATTTGCGGCTGAACATTGAGCGACACACTCAAACTGCTTTTTTTTTAGATACCAAAGGCCCAAAACTGGATAGTACAGCGATTTGACCCGTGAAACTGCGAAACCACACTGGGATGTTGGGCCTACACAAGACTATTTTCAAAAGATATATTTTTGTGTCACAACAGTCAGGGGACACTACTGTTTTTATTTACGGAAAAAACTACCAAAAGCTGAATAACAGAGATTTTGGACCGTGGGATGGCAAAACCACAGTTATTGTTTACTGGGGTATACCAGACTTTTTTAAATAGATATACTTGCGGCTGAACAGTGAGCGACACACTCAAACTGCTTTTTTTTTAGATACCAAAGGCCCAAAACTGGATAGTACAGCGATTTGACCCGTGGAACTGCGAAACCACACTGGGATGTCGGGCTTACACAAGACTATTTTCAACAGATATATTTTTGTGTCACAACAGTCAGGAGACACTACTATTTTACTTTACTGAAAATATACCAAAACCTGAATAATAGAGATTTTGTACCGTGGGATGGCAAAACCACAGTTATTGTTTACTGGGGTATACCACACTTTTTTAAATAGATATACTTGCGGCTGAACAGTGAGCGACACACTCAAACTGCTTTTTTTTAGATACCAAAGGCCCAAAACTGGATAGTACAGCGATTTGACCCGTGGAACTGCGAAACCACACTGGGATGTCGGGCCTACACAAGACTATTTTCAACAGATATATTTTTATGCCACAACAGTCAAGAGATGTTAGAACCTTGCTCTTAGGTTTTTTCCTTTGCTGGTCACATGACCTTGTTGGCCTATTTAATCCTGCTCCGCCCTTCTGGCTTTGCTGGACTTCATTGTATAACTACTTTCTAGCTAGCCTGTGCTCTGTATCTAACTCTGTTAATTTGCTTGGTCTACGGACCTCAGTGTTCTATATATTTTGTTTGTTTGTCTGTCTGCTACTATTTCTGTTAGGAGGTGTCCCTTTTTCCTCCCAGTCCTTAGTACTTGTAGGGATTCCTTCCCCACATCTATAGGTCTCCGTACAGACTAGCTTAGGACTTTAGCAGGTCTGATCGCAGGATCAGGTTCCCTGTTACATCGTAGGGATAAAGCTGAGTTCTATCGTAGGGACAGATCTCCTCTCTTTCCTTAGCTCTGGTAGCAGAACATAACAGTAAGTCCAGCCTGCAAATTCTCTAAGGAAAGATTTTTCTGTTCCATCATGGTGTCGGTTCAGGATTTGGCTCATCGCCTGCAGGGACTCTCTCTGGAGGTGGCCGAGCTCCGTCAGCACGTGAGTAACTGTCCTGGAGCACATTTCTTGGCTATTATATGATGATCCTGACCGTGTCGCATCAGCTGAGACTGAGTTGAGATGTTTGAAACAGGGATCAGGTAATGTGGAAAAATATTGTACTCATTTCCGTCGTTGTTCTACTCAAACAGGGTGGAACGATTCTGCTCTGAAAAGTCTATTTCTTGCTGGGCTCAGTGAAAGGGTTAAAGACCCGCTAATTGCTTATCCTACACCTGAAGATTTGCAACAGGCTATGCAATTAGCTATACGGGTGGACAGGAGACTGCGTGCAAGGGTTAATGAGAGCAAATCCTCTGCTATGTCAGTTTCTGGTTATGAGAATGTGTGTACTAACAGTGGTGAACTGATGGAGATTGGATCGGTGGCACCTCGCTCTCAAGAAAAAGATCGCAGATTTTCTGAAGGCTTGTGTTTCTATTGCGGAAAATCTGGTCATTTGATTAAAGGCTGTGAGCTTCGTATGAAGAAAGAAAAAAAAATGGTCAGTCATGCCCTTATTGCCTGTTTAAATTCCAAGGGTGTATTTTTAGCTGCTTCCACGATTGCTCAGGAAAAATTAATGGAATTTCGGGTGTTTGTTGATTGTGGGTCTACTCTGAATGTAATTGATGGGGGATTCTTGGAAAGACTCAATTTAAAACCCGAACCTTTATCATCACCCATTGCTGTGGTTTCTGTGGATGGTTCCCCTTTGAAGAATATTACTCTCAAGGTCTGTGAATTTCCTCTCACTATTAATGGTGTTCACCATGAGAAATTGGATTTGGTAGTTTTGAATAACTTGCCTTCTCCAGTAATATTGGGATTGCCCTGGTTAAAATTTCACAATCCTGTACTGGATTGGTCTACCAGTGAAATTAAATCCTGGAGCTATAAATGTTATGACAAGTGTTGTAACGGGCGTATTGCAGCTTTGGATAGGGGAGAATTGCCTGTTCCTATTCAGGATTTTTGGAGAGTTTTTTCTGAGAAGGAATCGCAGGTTTTGCCTCCCCATAGAGACTATGATTGTTCTATTGAATTTGTCCCTGGAGCGACTCTTCCTAAAAGTCGTTTATTTAACCTTACTATTCCTGAGAGGAAGGCTTTGGAGGAATACATACAGACAAGTTTGGCCGCCGGTCACATTAGGCCCTCTAAGTCTCCTGTGGCGGTTGGATTTTTTTTTGTAAAAAAAAAGGACGGCGGTTTACGTCCTTGTCTGGATTTTCGTGAGATTAACAAAATTACTGTACGCAATCCTTACCCACTGCCACTGATTCCTGATCTGTTTAACCAGTTAATGGGGGCCAAGTGGTTCTCTAAAATTGACCTTAAGGGGGCATACAATCTGTTGCGCATGAAGGAGGGTGACGAATGGAAGACTGCTTTTACCACTCCTGTGGGTCATTTTGAGAATCTGGTTATGCCTTTTGGTCTTACTAATGCTCCTGCATTTTTCAGAATCTTATTAATGACATCCTTAGACCTTTGATCGGCAAAAATGTGGTTGTGTATTTGGATGACATTTTGATTTATTTGCCGGATCTGGAGTCTCATTGGCGGAGCGTACGTGAGGTATTACAGTTGTTTATGGACAATTCGCTTTTTGCTAAGCTGGAGAAATGTGAGTTCGCTGTACAGAGAATTAGTTTTTTGGGTTACATTATCTCCAGCGAAGCTTTTGAGATGGACCCGGTCAAAGTTCAAGCTGTACAGGAATGGCCTAGGCCTATTGGTTTGAAATCGATACAGAGGTTTTTAGGTTTCGCCAATTATTACAGAAAATTCATAAAAAAATTTTCTAGTATTGTCAAACCTCTGACCGATCTCACCAGGAAAGGTGCTGATGCGGTTCAGTGGTCTTCTGAGGCCATTGAAGCTTTTGTGTATCTCAAAGAGAGGTTCACCTCTGCTTCCATCCTTATGCAGCCTGATGTGACTAAGCCGTTTTTGGTTGAGGTTGATGCTTCCTCTGTGGGGTTGGCGCAGTATTGTCTCAGGATAACGTGGATGGATTACATCCCTGTGCCTTTTTTTCAAAAAATTTTTCGGAGACTGAACTGAATTACGATATTGGTAATCGGGAATTATTGGCTATTAAACTCGCATTTGAACACTGGCGCCACTTCTTGGAAGGTGCGGAATTTCCCGTTCAGGTTCTTACGGATCATAAAAATCTGATTTATCTTGATGCTGCCAAGCGCCTGAATGCCCGTCAGGCTAGGTGGGCACTGTTTTTCTCGCGGTTTAATTTCTCCGTTACTTACATCCCTGGTACTAAGAATGTTAAGGCGGATGCCTTGTCTCGCAGTTTTTCTCCCATAGTCGGTGCTGAGAAAGAGGAGAACATTTTACAAGAAGGTGTTGTGATAGCTGCTTTGGACTCCGTTTTGGAAGATGAGATTCTTAAAGCACAGGAGAATGACCCATCTAACACTCCTCATGGGAGGTTGTTTGTGCCTGGGACCTTTAGGAGAGATTTGTTTGTTGATTGTCACGAATCTCGGTTGGCAGGTCATCCCGGAATCTCTGAGACCAAGAGACTGGTGGGTCGCAGTTTTTGGTGGCCTGGATGGCAGAAGGAAGTCATTAAGTGGGTGCGTCAATGTACTATATGTGCTAGATCTAAGTCCTCACATACTCCTGCTGCGGGGTTGCTTTGTCCTTTGGAGGTTCCCAGTGCTCCTTGGACACATTTGGCTATGGACTTTATAACTGACCTTCCCCCCTCTGAGGGTTTTACTGTCATCGTGGACCGTTTTAGCAAGATGTGTCACTTGGTTCCCTTCGTCAAACTGCCCTGCGCTAAAACTCTCGCTAAGGCCTTTGTCAAGGAAATTGTCGGACTTCATGGCGTTCCTACTGACATTGTTTCTGACAGGGGTCCTCAGTTCGTGGCTCGTTTTTGGCGTGCCTTTTGTGACAGGTTGGGAGTTCATTTGTCGTTCTCGTCCGGATATCATCCTGAATCTAATGGCCAGACAGAAAGGAAAAACCAGGATGTTGAGCAGTTCTTGCGTTGTTTTGTGGCAGACAATCAAGAGGGGTGGTCTGAGTTTCTGCCACTTGCTGAATTTGCTCTGAACAATCATACATCTTCTTCTGCTGGTTGTTCGCCTTTTTTTTGTTGTTCTGGGAGACATCCGTCGTTTGGGTCGTTCTCCAAGTTGGGATCTGCCGTGCCTGAGGAGGAGAATTTTTCCGGTGATTTGGAGAGAGTTTGGACGGATGTGCGTGGTAATCTTCAGGAGGCCAACAGAAAATCTAAAGACTACTTTGATAGGAAACGACAGGAGGTTTTGTTCGCTGTTGGTGACATGGTTTGGTTGTCCTCTAGGAATCTGCGGTTGAGGATTCCTTCTAAGAAATTGGGTCCCAAGTTTGTAGGGCCCTTTAAGGTGCTTCAGGTTGTCAACCAATCTGCTGTTAGGTTGGAGGTTCCTACCTTCTGGAGAATTAATCCGGTATTTCATGTCTCTCTGTTGAAAAAAGCGGTTGTATCGGATTGTGACGCCTCTGCCTCTGTTCCTCCGGTGGTGGAGGACGGGGAATATGAAATTTCTCGCATCCTTAACTCTAGACGGTATAGAGGTAGTTTGCAGTATCTTGTGGCCTGGAAAGGTTTCGGACCCGAGGATAACTCTTGGGTGAGGTCGGATGATGTTTCCGCGTCCAGACTTATCAGAGCGTTTCACAGGAGATTTCCTGATAAGCCTGGTCCTAGGGGATCCGGAGGATCCTCTTAGAAGGGGTGGTACTGTTAGAACCTTGCTCTTAGGTTTTTTCCTTTGCTGGTCACATGACCTTGTTGGCCTATTTAAACCTGCTCCGCCCTTCTGGCTTTGCTGGACTTCATTGTATAACTACTTTCTAGCTAGCCTGTGCTCTGTATCTAACTCTGTTAGTTTGCTTGGTTTACGGACCTCTATGTTCTATATATTTTGTTTGTTTGTCTGTCTGCTACTATTTCTGTTAGGAGGTGTCCCTTTTTCCTCCCAGTCCTTAGTACTTGTAGGGATTCCTTCCCCACATCTATAGGTCTCCGTACAGACTAGCTTAGGACTTTAGCAGGTCTGATCGCAGGATCAGGTTCCCTGTTACATCGTAGGGATAAAGCTGAGTTCTACCGTAGGGACAGATCTCCTCTCTTTCCTTAGCTCTGGTAGCAGAACATAACAGGAGACACTGCTATTTTTCTTTACCGAAAATATACCAAAACCTGAATAATAGAGATTTTTTACCGTGGGATGGCAAAACCACAGTTATTGTTTACTGGGGTATACCACACTTTTTTAAATAGAGATATTTGCGGCTGAACAGTGAGCGACACACTCAAACTGCTTTTTTTTTGGATATCAAAGGCCCAAAACTGGATAGTACAGCGATTTGACCCGTGGAACTGTGAAACCACACTGGGATGTCGGGCCTTCACAAGACTACTTTCAACAGATATATTTTTGTGTCACAACAGTCAGAGGACACTACTGTTTTTCTTTACGGAAAAAACTACCAAAAGCTGAATAATAGAGATTTTTTACCGTGGGATGGCAAAACCACAGTTATTGTTTACTGGGGTATATCACACTTTTTTAAATAGAGATATTTGCGGCTGAACAGTGAGCGACACGCTCAAACTGCTTTTTTTTAGATACCAAAGGCCCAAAACTGGATAGTACAGCGATTTGACCCGTGGAACTGCGAAACCACACTGGGATGTCGGGCCTACACAAGACTATTTTCAACAGATATATTTTTGTGTCACAACAGTCAGGAGACACTACTATTTTTCTTTACCGAAAATATACCGAAACCTGAATAATATAGATTTTTTACCGTGGGATGGCAAAACCACAGTTATTGTTTACTGGGGTATACCACACTTTTTTAAATAGATATACTTGCGGCTGAACAGTGAGCGACACACTCAAACTGCTTTTTTTTTAGATACCAAAGGCCCAAAACTGGATAGTACAGCGATTTGACCCGTGAAACTGCGAAACCACACTGGGATGTCGGGAATACACAAGACTATTTTCAACAGATATATTTTTGTATCACAACAGTCAGGAGACACTACGGTTTTTCTTTACGGAAAAAACTACCAAAAGCTGAATAATAGAGATTTTTTACCGTGGGATGACAAAACCACAGTTATTGTTTACTGGGGTATACCAGACTTTTTTAAATAGATATACGTGCGGCTGAACAGTGAGCGACACACTCAAACTGCTTTTTTTTTAGATACCAAAGGCCCAAAACTGGATAGTACAGCGATTTGACCCGTGGAACTGCGAAACCACACTGGGATGTCGGGCCTACACAAGACTATTTTCCACAGATATATTTTTGTGTCACAACAGTCAGGAGACACTACTATTTTTCTTTACAGAAAATATACCAAAACCTGAATAATATAGATTTTTTACCGTGGGATGGCAAAACCACAGTTATTGTTTACTGGGGTATACCAGACTTTTTTAAATAGATATATTTGCGGCTGAACAGTGAGCGACACACTCAAACTGCTTTTTTTTTAGATACCAAAGCCCCAAAACTGGATAGTACAGCGATTTGACCCGTGGAACTGCGAAACTACACTGGGATGTCGGGCCTACACAAGACTATTTTCAACAGATATATTTTTGTGTCACAACAGTCAGGAGACACTACTATTTTTCTTTACCGAAAATATACCAAAACCTGAATAATATAGATTTTTTACCGTGGGATGGCAAAACCACAGTTATTGTTTACTGGGGTATACCACACTTTTTTAAATAGATATACTTGCGGCTGAACAGTGAGCGACACACTCAAACTGCTTTTTTTTTGGATATCAAAGGCCCAAAACTGAATAGTACAGCGATTTGACCCGTGGAACAGCGAAACCACACTGGGATGTCGGGCCTTCACAAGACTACTTTCAACAGATATATTTTTGTGTCACAACAGTCAGAGGACACTACTGTTTTTCTTTACGGAAAAAACTACCAAAAGCTGAATAATAGAGATTTTTTACCGTGGGATGGCAAAACCACAGTTATTGTTTACTGGGGTATATCACACTTTTTTAAATAGAGATATTTGCGGCTGAACAGTGAGCGACACGCTCAAACTGCTTTTTTTTAGATACCAAAGGCCCAAAACTGGATAGTACAGCGATTTGACCCGTGGAACTGCGAAACCACACTGGGATGTCGGGCCTACACAAGACTATTTTCAACAGATATATTTTTGTGTCACAACAGTCAGGAGACACTACTATTTTTCTTTACCGAAAATATACCGAAACCTGAATAATATAGATTTTTTACCGTGGGATGGCAAAACCACAGTTATTGTTTACTGGGGTATACCACACTTTTTTAAATAGATATACTTGCGGCTGAACAGTGAGCGACACACTCAAACTGCTTTTTTTTTAGATACCAAAGGCCCAAAACTGGATAGTACAGCGATTTGACCCGTGGAACTGCGAAACCACACTGGGATGTCGGGAATACACAAGACTATTTTCAACAGATATATTTTTGTATCACAACAGTCAGGAGACACTACTGTTTTTCTTTACGGAAAAAACTACCAAAAGCTGAATAATAGAGATTTTTTACCGTGGGATGACAAAACCACAGTTATTGTTTACTGGGGTATACCAGACTTTTTAAAATAGATATACGTGCGGCTGAACAGTGAGCGACACACTCAAACTGCTTTTTTTTTAGATACCAAAGGCCCAAAACTGGATAGTACAGCGATTTGACCCGTGGAACTGCGAAACCACACTGGGATGTCGGGCCTACGCAAGACTATTTTCCACAGATATATTTTTGTGTCACAACAGTCAGGAGACACTACTATTTTTATTTACAGAAAATATACCAAAACCTGAATAATATAGATTTTTTACCGTGGGATGGCAAAACCACAGTTATTGTTTACTGGGGTATACCAGACTTTTTTAAATAGATATATTTGCGGCTGAACAGTGAGCGACACACTCAAACTGCTTTTTTTTTAGATACCAAAGCCCCAAAACTGGATAGTACAGCGATTTGACCGGTGGAACTGCGAAACCACACTGGGATGTCGGGCCTACACAAGACTATTTTCAACAGATATATTTTTGTGTCACAACAGTCAGGAGACACTACTATTTTTCTTTACCGAAAATATACCAAAACGTGAATAATATAGATTTTTTACCGTGGGATGGCAAAACCACAGTTATTGTTTACTGGGGTATACCACACTTTTTTAAATAGATATACTTGCGGCTGAACAGTGAGCGACACACTCAAACTGCTTTTTTTTTGGATATCAAAGGCCCAAAACTGGATAGTACAGCGATTTGTCCCGTGGAACTGCGAAACCACACTGGGATGTCGGGCCTTCACAAGACTACTTTCAACAGATATATTTTTGTGTCACAACAGTCAGAGGACACTACTGTTTTTCTTTACGGAAAAAACTACCAAAAGCTGAATAATAGAGATTTTTTACCGTGGTATGGCAAAACCACAGTTATTGTTTACTGGTGTATATCACACTTTTTTAAATAGAGATATTTGCGGCTGAACAGTGAGCGACACGCTCAAACTGCTTTTTTTTAGATACCAAAGGCCCAAAACTGGATAGTACAGCGATTTGACCCGTGGAACTGCGAAACCACACTGGGATGTCGGGCCTACACAAGACTATTTTCAACAGATATATTTTTGTATCACAACAGTCAGGAGACACTACTATTTTTCTTTACCGAAAATATACCGAAACCTGAATAATATAGATTTTTTACCGTGGGATGGCAAAACCACAGTTATTGTTTACTGGGGTATACCACACTTTTTTAAATAGATATACTTGCGGCTGAACAGTGAGCGACACACTCAAACTGCTTTTTTTTTAGATACCAAAGGCCTAACACTGGATAGTACAGCGATTTGACCCGTGGAACTGCGAAACCACACTGGGATGTCGGGCCTACACAAGACTATTTTCAACAGATATATTTTTGTGTCACAACAGTCAGGAGACACTACTATTTTTCTTTACCGAAAATATACCAAAACCTGAATAATATAGATTTTTTAAGGTGGCATGGCAAAACCACAGTTATTGTTTACTGGGGTATACCACACTTTTTTAAATAGATATACTTGCGGCTGAACAGTGAGCGACACACTCAAACTGCTTTTTTTTTAGATACCAAAGGCCCAAAACTGGATAGTACAGCGATTTGACCCGTGGAACTGCGAAACCACACTGGGATGTCGGGCCTACACAAGACTATTTTCAACAGATATATTTTTGTGTCACAACAGTCAGGAGACACTACTATTTTTCTTTACCGAAAATATACCAAAACCTGAATAATATAGATTTTTTACCGTGGGATGGCAAAACCACAGTTATTGTTTACTGGGGTATACCACACTTTTTTAAATAGATATACTTGCGGCTGAACAGTGAGCGACACACTCAAACTGCTTTTTTTTTAGATACCAAAGGCCCAAAACTGGATAGTACAGCGATTTGACCCGTGGAACAGCGAAACCACACTGGGATGTCGGGCCTACACAAGACTATTTTCAACAGATATATTTTTGTGTCACAACAGTCAGGAGACACTACTATTTTTCTTTACCGAAAATATACCAAAACCTGAATAATAGAGATTTTTTTACCGTGGGATGGCAAAACCACAGTTATTGTTTACTGGGGTATACCACACTTTTTAAATAGAGATATTTGCGGCTGAACAGTGAACGACACACTCAAACTGCTTTTTTTTTGGATACCAAAGGCCCAAAACTGGATAGTACAGCGATTTGACCCGTGGAACTGCGAAACCACACTGGGATATCGGGCCTTCACAAGACTATTTTCAACAGATATATTTTTGTGTCACAACAGTCAGAGGACACTACTGTTTTTCTTTACGGAAAAAACTACCAAAAGCTGAATAATAGAGATTTTTTACCGTGGGATGGCAAAACCACAGTTATTGCTTACTGGTGTATATCACACTTTTTTAAATAGAGATATTTGCGGCTGAACAGTGAGCGACACACTCAAACTGCTTTTTTTTTAGATACCAAAGGCCCAAAACTAAATAGTACAGCGATTTGACCCGTGGAACTGCAAAACCACACTGGGATGTCGGGCCTACACAAGACTATTTTCAAAAGATATATTTTTGTGTCACAACAGTCAGGAGACACTACTGTTTTTCTTTACCGAAAATATACCAAAACCTGAATAATAGAGATTTTTTTACCATGGGATGGCAAAACCACAGTTATTGTTTACTGGGGTATACCACACATTTTTAAATAGACATATTTGCGGCTGAACAGTGAGCGACACACTCTAACTGCTTTTTTTTTAGATACCAAAGGCCCAAAACTGGATATTACAGCGATTTGACCCATGGAACAGCGAAACCACACTGGGATGTCGGGCCTACACAAGACTATTTTCAACAGATATATTTTTGTGTCACAACAGTCAGGGGACACTACTGTTTTTATTTACGGAAAAAACTACCAAAAGCTGAATAATAGAGATTTTGTACCGTGGGATGGCAAAACCACAGTTATTGTTTACTGGGGTATACCACACTTTTTTAAATAGATATACTTGCGGCTGAACAGTGAGCGACACACTCAAACTGCTTTTTTTTTAGATACCAAAGGCCCAAAACTGGATAGTACAGCGATTTGACCCGTGGAACTGCGAAACCACACTGGGATGTCGGGCCTACACAACACTATTTTCAACAGATATATTTTTGTGTCACAACAGTCAGTAGACACTACTATTTTTCTTTACCGAAAATATACCAAAACCTGAATAATATAGATTTTTTACCGTGGGACGGCAAAACCACAGTTATTGTTTACTGGGGTATACCACACTTTTTTAAATAGATATACTTGCAGCTGAACAGTGAGCGACACACTCAAACTGCTTTTTTTTTAGATACCAAAGGCCCAAAACTGGATAGTACAGCGATTTGACCCGTGGAACAGCGAAACCACACTGGGATGTCGGGCCTACACAAGACTATTTTCAACAGATATATTTTTGTGTCACAACAGTCAGAGGACACTACTGTTTTTCTTTACGGAAAAAACTACCAAAAGCTGAATAATAGAGATTTTTTACCGTGGGATGGCAAAACCACAGTTATTGTTTACTGGTGGATATCACACTTTTTTAAATAGAGATATTTGCGGCTGAACAGTGAGCGACACACTCAAACTGCTTTTTTTTAGATACCAAAGGCCCAAAACTAAATAGTACAGCGATTTGACCCGTGGAACTGCAAAACCACACTGGGATGTCGGGCCTACTCAAGACTATTTTCAAAAGATATATTTTTGGGTCACAACAGTCAGGAGACACTACTGTTTTTCTTTACCGAAAATATACCAAAACCTGAATAATAGAGATTTTTTTACCGTGGGATGGCAAAACCACAGTTATTGTTTACTGGGCTATACCACACATTTTTAAATAGAGATATTTGCGGCTGAACAGTGAGCGACACACTCTAACTGCTTTTTTTTTAGATACCAAAAGCCCAAAACTGGATATTACAGCGATTTGACCCATGGAACAGCGAAACCACACTGGAATGTCGGGCCTACACAAGACTATTTTCAACAGATATATTTTTGTGTCACAACAGTCAGGGGACACTACTGTTTTTATTTACGGAAAAAACTACCAAAAGCTGAATAATAGAGATTTTTTACCGTGGGATGGCAAAACCACAGTTATTGTTTACTGGGGTATACCACACTTTTTTAAATAGAGATAGTTGCGGCTGAACAGTGAGCGACACACTCAAACTGCTTTTTTTTTAGATATCAAAGGCCCAATACTGGATATTACAGCGATTTGACCCATGGAACAGCGAAACCACACTGGGATGTCGGGCCTACACAAGACTATTTTTAACAGATATATTTTTGTGTCACAACAGTCAGGGGACACTACTGTTTTTATTTACGGAAAAAAACTACCAAAAGCTGAATAATAGAGATTTTGTACCGTGGGATGGCAAAACCACAGTTATTGTTTTCTGGGGTATACCACACTTTTTTAAATAGAGATATTTGCGGCTTAACAGTGAGCGACACACTCAAACTGCTTTTTTTTTGGATATCAAAGGCCCAAAACTGGATAGTACAGCGATTTGACCCGTGGAACTGTGAAACCACACTGGGATGTCGGGCCTTCACAAGACTATTTTCAACAGATATATTTTTGTGTCACAACAGTCAGAGGACACTACTATTTTTCTTTACCAAAAATATACCAAAACCTGAATAATATAGATCTTTTACCGTGGGATGGCAAAACCACAGTTATTGTTTACTGGGGTATACCACACTTTTATAAATAGATATACTTGCGGCTGAACAGTGAGCGACACACTCAAACTGCTTTTTTTTTAGATACCAAAGGCCCAAAACTGGATAGTACAGCGATTTGACCCGTGGAACTGCGAAACCACACTGGGATGTCGGGCCTACACAAGACTATTTTCAAAAGATATATTTATGTATCACAACAGTCAGGAGACACTACTGTTTTTCTTTTCGGAAAAAACTACCAAAAGCTGAATAATAGAGATTTTTTACCGTGGGATGGCAAAACCACAGTTATTGTTTACTGGGGTATACCACACTTTTATAAATAGATATACTTGCGGCTGAACAGTGAGCGACACACTCAAACTGCTTTTTTTTTAGATACCAAAGGCCCAAAACTGGATAGTACAGCGATTTGACCCGTGGAACTGCGAAACCACACTGGGATGTCGGGCCTACACAAGACTATTTTCAACAGATATATTTTTGTGTCACAACAGTCAGGAGACACTACTATTTTTCTTTACCGAAAATATACCAAAACCTGAATAATATAGATTTTTTACCGTGGGATGGCAAAACCACAGTTATTGTTTACTGGGGTATACCACACTTTTTTAAATAGATATACTTGCGGCTGAACAGTGAGCGACACACTCAAATTGCTTTTTTTTTAGATACCAAAGTCCCAAAACTGGATAGTACAATGATTTGACCCGTGGAACTGCGAAACCACACTGGGATGTCGGGCCTACACAAGACTATTTTCAACAGATATATTTTTGTGTCACAACAGTCAGGAGACACTACTATTTTTCTTTACCGAAAATATACCAAAACCTGGATAATATAGATTTTTTACCGTGGGACGGCAAAACCACAGTTATTGTTTACTGGGGTATACCACACTTTTTTAAATAGATATACTTGCGGCTGAACAGTGAGCGACACACTCAAACTGCTTTTTTTTTAGATACCAAAGGCCCAAAACTGGATAGTACAGCGATTTGACCCGTGGAACAGCGAAACCACACTGGGATGTCGGGCCTACACAAGACTATTTTCAACAGATATATTTTTGTGTCACAACAGTCAGGAGACACTACTATTTTTCTTTACCGAAAATATACCAAAACCTGAATAATAGAGATTTTTTTACCGTGGGATGGCAAAACCACAGTTATTGTTTACTGGGGCATACCACACTGTTTAAATAGAGATATTTGCAGCTGAACAGTGAGCAACACACTCAAACTGCTTTTTTTTTGGATACCAAAGGCCCAAAACTGGATAGTACAGCGATTTGACCCGTGGAACTGCGAAACCACACTGGGATGTCGTTCCTTCACAAGACTAATTTCAACAGATATATTTTTGTGTCACAACAGTCAGAGGACACTACTGTTTTTCTTTACGGAAAAAACTACCAAAAGCTGAATAATAGAGATTTTTTACCGTGGGATGGCAAAACCACAGTTATTGTTTACTGGTGTATATCACACTTTTTTAAATAGAGATATTTGCGGCTGAACAGTGAGCGACACACTCAAACTGCTTTTTTTTTAGATACCAAAGGCCCAAAACTAAATAGTACAGCGATTTGACCCGTGGAACTGCAAAACCACACTGGGATGTCGGGCCTACACAAGACTATTTTCAAAAGATATATTTTTGTGTCACAACAGTCAGGAGACACTACTGTTTTTCTTTACCGAAAATATACCAAAACCTGAATAATAGAGATTTTTTTACCATGGGATGGCAAAACCACAGTTATTGTTTACTGGGGTATACCACACATTTTTAAATAGAGATATTTGCGGCTGAACAGTGAGCGACACACACTAACTGCTTTTTTTTTAGATACCAAAGGCCCAAAACTGGATATTACAGCGATTTGACCCATGGAACAGCGAAACCACACTGGGATGTCGGGCCTACACAAGACTATTTTCAACAGATATATTTTTGTGTCACAACAGTCAGGGGACACTACTGTTTTTATTTACGGAAAAAACTACCAAAAGCTGAATAATAGAGATTTTGTACCGTGGGATGGCAAAACCACAGTTATCGTTTACTGGGGTATACCACACTTTTTTAAATAGATATACTTGCGGCTGAACAGTGAGCGACACACTCAAACTGCTTTTTTTTTAGATACCAAAGGTCCAAAACTGGATAGTACAGCGATTTGACCCGTGGAACTGCGAAACCACACTGGGATGTCGGGCCTACACAAGACTATTTTCAACAGATATATTTTTGTGTCACAACAGTCAGGAGACACTACTGTTTTTCTTTACGGAAAAAACTACCAAAAGCTGAATAATAGAGATTTTTTACCGTGGGATGTTAAAACCACAGTTGTTGTTTACTGGGGTATACCAGACTTTTTTAAATAGATATACTTGCGGCTGAACAGTGAGCGACACACTCAAACTGCTTTTTTTTTAGATACCAAAGGCCCAAAACTGGATAGTACAGCGATTTGACCCGTGGAACTGCGAAACCACACTAGGATGTCGGGCCTACAAAAGACAATTTGCAGCAGATATATTTTTGTGTCACAACAGTCAGGAGACACTACTATTTTTCTTTACCAAAAATATACCAAAACCTGAATAATATAGATTTTTTACCGTGGGACGGCAAAACCACAGTTATTGTTTACTGGGGTATACCACACTTTTTAAAATTGATATACTTGCGGCTGAACAGTGAGCGACACACTCAAACTGCTTTTTTTTTAGATACCAAAGGCCCAAAACTGGATAGTACAGTGATTTGACCCGTGGAACTGTGAAACCACACTGGGATGTCAGGCCTTCACAAGACTATTTTCAACAGATATATTTTTGTGTCACAACAGTCAGAGGACACTACTGTTTTTCTTTACGGAAAAAACTACCAAAAGCTGAATAATAGAGATTTTTTACCGTGGGATGGCAAAACCACAGTTATTGTTTACTGGGGTATATCACAATTTTTTAAATAGAGATATTTGCGGCTGAACAGTGAGCGACACACTCAAACTGCTTTTTTTTTAGATACCAAAGGCCCAAAACTGGATAGTACAGCGATTTGACCCGTGGAACTGTGAAACCACACTGGGATGTCGGGCCTACACAAGACTATTTTCAACAGATATATTTTTGTGTCACAACAGTTAGGAGACACTACTGTTTTTCTTTACGGAAAAAACTACCAAAAGCTGAATAATAGAGATTTTTTTACCGTGGGATGGCAAAACCACAGTTATTGTTTACTGGGGTATACCACACTTTTTTAAATAGAGATATTTGCGGCTGAACAGTGAGCGACACACTCAAACTGCTTTTTTTTTTAGATACCAGAGGCCCAAAACTGGATAGTACAGCAATTTGACCCATGGAACTGCGAAACCACACTGGGATGTCGGACCTACACAAGACTATTTTCAAAAGATATAGTTTTGTGTCACAACAGTCAGGAGACACTACTGTTTTTCTTTACCGAAAATATAACAAAACCTGAATAATAGAGATTTTTTTACCATGGGATGGCAAAACCACAGTTATTGTTTACTGGGGTATACCACATTTTTTTAAATAGAGATATTTGCGGCTGAACAGTGAGCGACACACTCAAACTGCTTTTTTTTAGATACCAAAGGCCCAAAACTGGATATTACAGCGATTTGACCCATGGAACAGCGAAACCACACTGGGATGTCGGGCCTACACAAGACTATTTTCAACAGATATATTTTTGTGTCACAACAGTCAGGGGAGAGTACTGTTTTTATTTACGGAAAAAAACTACCAAAAGCTGAATAATAGAGATTTTGTACCGTGGGATGGCAAAACCACAGTTATTGTTTACTGGGGTATACCAGACTTTTTTAAATAGATATACTTGCGGCTGAACAGTGAGCGACACACTCAAACTGTTTTTTTTTTAGATACCAAAGGCCCAAAACTGGATAGTACAGCGATTTGACCCGTGGAACTGCGAAACCACACTGGGATGTCGGGCCTACACAAGACTATTTTCAACAGATATATTTTTGTGTCACAACAGTCAGGAGACACTACTATTTTTCTTTACCGAAAATATACCAAAACCTGAATAATAGAGATTTTTTACCGTGGGATGGCAAAACCACAGTTATTGTTTACTGGGGTATACCACACTTTTTTAAATAGAGATATTTGCGGCTGAACAGTGAGCGACACACTCAAACTGCTTTATTTTATAGATACCAAAGGCCCAAAACTGGATATTACAGCGATTTGACCCATGGAACAGCGAAACCACACTGGGATGTCGGGCCTACACAAGACTATTTTCAACAGATATATTTTTGTGGCACAACACTCAGGGGACACTACTGTTTTTATTTACGGAAAAAACTACCAAAAGCTGAATAATAGAGATTTTTTACCGTGGGATGGCAAAACCACAGTTATTGTTTACTGGGGTATACCACACTTTTTTAAATAGAGATATTTGCGGCTGAACAGTGAGCGACACACTCTAACTGCTTTTTTTTTAGATACCAAAGGCCCAAAACTGGATATTACAGCGATTTGACCCATGGAACAGCGAAACCACACTGGGATGTCGGGCCTACACAAAACTATTTTCAACAGATATATTTTTGTGTCACAACAGTCAGGGGACACTACTGTTTTTATTTACGGAAAAAACTACCAAAAGCTGAATAATAGAGATTTTGTACCGTGGGATGGCAAAACCACAGTTATTGTTTACTGGGGTATACCACACTTTTTTAAATAGATATACTTGCAGCTGAACAGTGAGCGACACACTCAAACTGCTTTTTTTTTAGATACCAAAGGCCCAAAACTGGATAGTACAGTGATTTGATCCGTGGAACTGCGAAACCACACTGGGATGTCGGGCCTACACAAGACTATTTTCAAAAGATATATTTTTGTGTCACAACAGTCAGGAGACACTACTGTATTTCTTTAACGAAAATATACCAAAACCTGAATAATAGAGATTTTTTTACCGTGGGATGGCAAAACCACAGTTATTGTTTACTGGGGTATACCACACATTTTTAAATAGAGATATTTGCGGCTGAACAGTGAGCGACACACTCAAACTGCTTTTTTTTTGGATACCAAATGCCCAAAACTGGATAGTACAGCGATTTGACCCATGGAACTGCGAAACCACACTGGGATGTCGGGCCTTCACAAGACTATTTTCAACAGATATATTTTTGTGTCACAACAGTCAGAGGACACTACTGTTTTTCTTTACGGAAAAAACTACCAAAAGCTGAATAATAGAGATTTTTTACCGTGGTATGGCAAAACCACAGTTATTGTTTACTGGTGTATATCACATTTTTTTAAATAGAGATATTTGCGGCTGAACAGTGAGCGACACACTCAAACTGCTTCTTTTTTAGATACCAAAGGCCCAAAACTAAATAGTACATCTATTTGACCCGTGGAACTGCAAAACCACACTGGGATGTCGGGCCTACACAAGACTATTTTCAAAAGATATATTTTTGTGTCACAACAGTCAGGAGACACTACTGTTTTTCTTTACCGAAAATATACCAAAACCTGAATAATAGAGATTTTTTTACCGTGGGATGGCAAAACCACAGTTATTGTTTACTGGGGTATACCACACATTTTTAAATAGAGATATTTGCGGCTGAACAGTGAGCGACACACTCTAACTGCTTTTTTTTTTAGATACCAAAGGCCCAAAACTGGATATTACAGCGATTTTACCCATGGAACAGCGAAACCACACTGGGATGTCGGGCCTACACAAGACTATTTTCAACAGATATATTTTTGTGTCACAACACTCAGGGGACACTACTGTTTTTATTTACGGAAAAAACTACCAAAAGCTGAATAATAGAGATTTTTTACCGTGGGATGGCAAAACCACAGTTATTGTTTACTGGGGTATACCACACTTTTTTAAATAGAGATATTTGCGGCTGAACAGTGAGCGACACACTCTAACTGCTTTTTTTTTAGATACCAAAGGCCCAAAACTGGATATTACAGCGATTTGACCCATGGAACAGCGAAACCACACTGGGATGTCGGGCCTACACAAAACTATTTTCAACAGATATATTTTTGTGTCACAACAGTCAGGGGACACTACTGTTTTTATTTACGGAAAAAACTACCAAAAGCTGAATAATAGAGATTTTGTACCGTGGGATGGCAAAACCACAGTTATTGTTTACTGGGGTATACCACACTTTTTTAAATAGATATACTTGCAGCTGAACAGTGAGCGACACACTCAAACTGCTTTTTTTTTAGATACCAAAGGCCCAAAACTGGATAGTACAGTGATTTGATCCGTGGAACTGCGAAACCACACTGGGATGTCGGGCCTACACAAGACTATTTTCAAAAGATATATTTTTGTGTCACAACAGTCAGGAGACACTACTGTTTTTCTTTACGGAAAAAACTACCAAAAGCTGAATAATAGAGATTTTTTACCGTGGGATGGCAAAACCATATTTATTGTTTACTGGGGTATACCACACTTTCTTAAATAGAGATATTTGCGGCTGAACAGTGAGCGACACACTCAAACTGCTTTTTTTTTAGATACCAAAGGCCCAAAACTGGATAGTACAGCGATTTGACCAGTGGAACTGCGAAACCACACTGGGATGTCGGGCCTACACAAGACTATTTTTAACAGATATATTTTTGTGTCACAACAGTCAGGGGACACTACTGTTTTTATTTATGGAAAAAACTACCAAAAGCTGAATAATAGAGATTTTGCACCGTGGGATGGCAAAACCACAGTTATTGTTTGCTGGGGTATACCACACTTTTTTAAATAGATATATTTGCAGCTGAACAGTGAGCGACACACTCAAACTGCTTTTTTGTTAGATACCAAAGGCCCAAAACTGGATAGTACAGCGATTTGACCCGTGGAACTGCGAAACCACACTGGGATGTCGGGCCTACACAAGACTATTTTCAACAGATATATTTTTTGTCACAACAGTCAGGAGACACTACTGCTTTTCTTTACCGAAAATATGCCAAAACCTGAATAATATAGATTTTTTACCGTGAATTGGCAAAACCACAGTTATTGTTTACTGGGTTATACCACACTTTTTTAAATAGAGATATTTGCGGCTGAACAGTGAGCGACACACTCAAACTGCTTTTTTTTTAGATACTAAAGGCCCAAAACTGGATAGTACAGCGATTTGACCCGTGGAACTGCGAAACCACACTGGGATGTCGGGCCTACACAAGACTATTTTCAACAGATATATTTTTGTGTCACAACAGTCAGAGGACACTACTGTTTTTCTTTACGAAAAAAAATACCAAAAGCTGAATAATAGAGATTTTTTACCGTGTTTTGGCAAAACCACAGTTATTGTTTACTGGGGTATGTCACACTTTTTTAAATAGAGATACTTGCGGCTGAACAGTGAGCGACACACTGAAACTGCTTTTTTTTTGGATACCAAAGGCCCAAAACTGGATAGTACAGCGATTTGACCCGTGGAACTGCGAAACCACACTGAGATGTCAGGCCTACACAAGACTATTTTCAACAGATATATTTTTGTGCCACAACAGTCAGGAGACACTACTGTTTTTCTTTACGGAAAATATACCAAAACCTGAATAATAGAGATTTTTTACCGTGGGATGGCAAAACCACAGTTATTGTTTACTTTGGTATACCACACTTTTTTAAATAGAGATATTTGCGGCTGAACAGTGAGCGACACACTCAAACTACTTTTTTTTTTAGATACCAAAGGCCCAAAACTGGATAGTACAGCGATTTGACCCATGAAACTGTGAAACCACACTGGGATGTCGGGCCTACACAAGACTATTTTCAACAGATATATTTTTGTGTCACCACAGTCAGGAGAAACAACAGTTTTTCTTTACGGAAAAAACTACCAAAAGCTGAATAATAGAGATTTTTTTACCGTGGGATGGCAAAACCACAGTTATTGTTTACTTGGGTATACCACACTTTTTTAAATAGATATACTTGCGGCTGAACAGTGAGCGACACACTCAAACTGTTTTTTTTTTAGATACCAAAGGCCCAAAACTGGATAGTACAGCGATTTGACCCGTGGAACTGCGAAACCACACTGGGATGTCGGGCCTACACAAGACTATTTTCAACAGATATATTTTTGTGTCACAACAGTCAGGAGACACTACTATTTTTCTTTACCGAAAATATACCAAAACCTGAATAATAGAGATTTTTTACCGTGGGATGGCAAAACCACAGTTATTGTTTACTGGGGTATACCACACTTTTTTAAATAGAGATATTTGCGGCTGAACAGTGAGCGACACACTCAAACTGCTTTATTTTATAGATACCACAGGCCCAAAACTGGATATTACAGCGATTTGACCCATGGAACAGCGAAACCACACTGGGATGTCGGGCCTACACAAGACTATTTTCAACAGATATATTTTTGTGTCACAACACTCAGGGGACACTACTGTTTTTATTTACGGAAAAAACTACCAAAAGCTGAATAATAGAGATTTTTTACCGTGGGATGGCAAAACCACAGTTATTGTTTACTGGGGTATACCACACTTTTTTAAATAGAGATATTTGCGGCTGAACAGTGAGCGACACACTCTAACTGCTTTTTTTTTAGATACCAAAGGCCCAAAACTGGATATTACAGCGATTTGACCCATGGAACAGCGAAACCACACTGGGATGTCGGGCCTACACAAAACTATTTTCAACAGATATATTTTTGTGTCACAACAGTCAGGGGACACTACTGTTTTTATTTACGGAAAAAACTACCAAAAGCTGAATAATAGAGATTTTGTACCGTGGGATGGCAAAACCACAGTTATTGTTTACTGGGGTATACCACACTTTTTTAAATAGATATACTTGCAGCTGAACAGTGAGCGACACACTCAAACTGCTTTTTTTTTAGATACCAAAGGCCCAAAACTGGATAGTACAGTGATTTGATCCGTGGAACTGCGAAACCACACTGGGATGTCGGGCCTACACAAGACTATTTTCAAAAGATATATTTTTGTGTCACAACAGTCAGGAGACACTACTGTATTTCTTTAACGAAAATATACCAAAACCTGAATAATAGAGATTTTTTTACCGTGGGATGGCAAAACCACAGTTATTGTTTACTGGGGTATACCACACATTTTTAAATAGAGATATTTGCGGCTGAACAGTGAGCGACACACTCAAACTGCTTTTTTTTTGGATACCAAATGCCCAAAACTGGATAGTACAGCGATTTGACCCATGGAACTGCGAAACCACACTGGGATGTCGGGCCTTCACAAGACTATTTTCAACAGATATATTTTTGTGTCACAACAGTCAGAGGACACTACTGTTTTTCTTTACGGAAAAAACTACCAAAAGCTGAATAATAGAGATTTTTTACCGTGGTATGGCAAAACCACAGTTATTGTTTACTGGTGTATATCACATTTTTTTAAATAGAGATATTTGCGGCTGAACAGTGAGCGACACACTCAAACTGCTTCTTTTTTAGATACCAAAGGCCCAAAACTAAATAGTACAGCAATTTGACCCGTGGAACTGCAAAACCACACTGGGATGTCGGGCCTACACAAGACTATTTTCAAAAGATATATTTTTGTGTCACAACAGTCAGGAGACACTACTGTTTTTCTTTACCGAAAATATACCAAAACCTGAATAATAGAGATTTTTTTACCGTGGGATGGCAAAACCACAGTTATTGTTTACTGGGGTATACCACACATTTTTAAATAGAGATATTTGCGGCTGAACAGTGAGCGACACACTCTAACTGCTTTTTTTTTTAGATACCAAAGGCCCAAAACTGGATATTACAGCGATTTTACCCATGGAACAGCGAAACCACACTGGGATGTCGGGCCTACACAAGACTATTTTCAACAGATATATTTTTGTGTCACAACACTCAGGGGACACTACTGTTTTTATTTACGGAAAAAACTACCAAAAGCTGAATAATAGAGATTTTTT
The DNA here is from genome assembly GCF_046119375.1 of Phyllobates terribilis. Classification (NCBI taxonomy): domain Eukaryota; kingdom Metazoa; phylum Chordata; class Amphibia; order Anura; family Dendrobatidae; genus Phyllobates; species Phyllobates terribilis. The sequence goes on from NW_027362763.1 coordinate 629,857,190, forward strand.
ACCGTGGGATGGCAAAACCACAGTTATTGTTTACTGGGGTATACCACACTTTTTTAAATAGAGATATTTGCGGCTGAACAGTGAGCGACACACTCTAACTGCTTTTTTTTTAGATACCAAAGGCCCAAAACTGGATATTACAGCGATTTGACCCATGGAACAGCGAAACCACACTGGGATGTCGGGCCTACACAAAACTATTTTCAACAGATATATTTTTGTGTCACAACAGTCAGGGGACACTACTGTTTTTATTTACGGAAAAAACTACCAAAAGCTGAATAATAGAGATTTTGTACCGTGGGATGGCAAAACCACAGTTATTGTTTACTGGGGTATACCACACTTTTTTAAATAGATATACTTGCAGCTGAACAGTGAGCGACACACTCAAACTGCTTTTTTTTTAGATACCAAAGGCCCAAAACTGGATAGTACAGTGATTTGATCCGTGGAACTGCGAAACCACACTGGGATGTCGGGCCTACACAAGACTATTTTCAAAAGATATATTTTTGTGTCACAACAGTCAGGAGACACTACTGTTTTTCTTTACGGAAAAAACTACCAAAAGCTGAATAATAGAGATTTTTTACCGTGGGATGGCAAAACCATATTTATTGTTTACTGGGGTATACCACACTTTCTTAAATAGAGATATTTGCGGCTGAACAGTGAGCGACACACTCAAACTGCTTTTTTTTTAGATACCAAAGGCCCAAAACTGGATAGTACAGCGATTTGACCAGTGGAACTGCGAAACCACACTGGGATGTCGGGCCTACACAAGACTATTTTTAACAGATATATTTTTGTGTCACAACAGTCAGGGGACACTACTGTTTTTATTTATGGAAAAAACTACCAAAAGCTGAATAATAGAGATTTTGCACCGTGGGATGGCAAAACCACAGTTATTGTTTGCTGGGGTATACCACACTTTTTTAAATAGATATATTTGCAGCTGAACAGTGAGCGACACACTCAAACTGCTTTTTTGTTAGATACCAAAGGCCCAAAACTGGATAGTACAGCGATTTGACCCGTGGAACTGCGAAACCACACTGGGATGTCGGGCCTACACAAGACTATTTTCAACAGATATATTTTTTGTCACAACAGTCAGGAGACACTACTGCTTTTCTTTACCGAAAATATGCCAAAACCTGAATAATATAGATTTTTTACCGTGAATTGGCAAAACCACAGTTATTGTTTACTGGGTTATACCACACTTTTTTAAATAGAGATATTTGCGGCTGAACAGTGAGCGACACACTCAAACTGCTTTTTTTTTAGATACTAAAGGCCCAAAACTGGATAGTACAGCGATTTGACCCGTGGAACTGCGAAACCACACTGGGATGTCGGGCCTACACAAGACTATTTTCAACAGATATATTTTTGTGTCACAACAGTCAGAGGACACTACTGTTTTTCTTTACGAAAAAAAATACCAAAAGCTGAATAATAGAGATTTTTTACCGTGTTTTGGCAAAACCACAGTTATTGTTTACTGGGGTATGTCACACTTTTTTAAATAGAGATACTTGCGGCTGAACAGTGAGCGACACACTGAAACTGCTTTTTTTTTGGATACCAAAGGCCCAAAACTGGATAGTACAGCGATTTGACCCGTGGAACTGCGAAACCACACTGGGATGTCAGGCCTACACAAGACTATTTTCAACAGATATATTTTTGTGCCACAACAGTCAGGAGACACTACTGTTTTTCTTTACGGAAAATATACCAAAACCTGAATAATAGAGATTTTTTACCGTGGGATGGCAAAACCACAGTTATTGTTTACTTTGGTATACCACACTTTTTTAAATAGAGATATTTGCGGCTGAACAGTGAGCGACACACTCAAACTACTTTTTTTTTTAGATACCAAAGGCCCAAAACTGGATAGTACAGCGATTTGACCCATGAAACTGTGAAACCACACTGGGATGTCGGGCCTACACAAGACTATTTTCAACAGATATATTTTTGTGTCACCACAGTCAGGAGAAACAACAGTTTTTCTTTACGGAAAAAACTACCAAAAGCTGAATAATAGAGATTTTTTTACCGTGGGATGGCAAAACCACAGTTATTGTTTACTTGGGTATACCACACTTTTTTAAATAGAGATATTTGCGGCTGAACAGTGAGCGACACACTCAAACTGCTTTTTTTTTAGATACCAAAGGCCCAAAACTGGATAGTACAGCGATTTGACTCATGGAACTGCGAAACCACACTGGGATGTCGGGCCTACACAAGACTATTTTCAACAGATATATTTTTGTGTCACAACAGTCAGGAGACACTACTGTTTTTCTTTACGGAAAAAACTACCAAAAGCTGAATAATAGAGATTTTTTACCGTGGGATGGCAAAACCACATTTATTGTTTACTGGGGTATACCACACTTTCTTAAATAGAGATATTTGCGGCTGAACAGTGAGCGACACACTCAAACTGCTTTTCTTTTAGATACCAAATGCCCAAAACTGGATAGTACAGCGATTTGACCCGTGGAACTGCGAAACCACACTGGGATGTTGGGCCTACACAAGACTATTTTCAACAGATATATTTTTGTGTCACAACAGTCAGAGGACACTACTGTTTTTCTTTACGAAAAAAAATACCAAAAGCTGAATAATAGAGATTTTTTACCGTGGGTTGGCAAAACCACAGTTATTGTTTACTGGGGTATGTCACACTTTTTTAAATAGAGATACTTGCGGCTGAACAGTGAGCGACACACTCAAACTACTTTTTTTTTTAGATACCAAAGGCCCAAAACTGGATAGTACAGCGATTTGACCCATGAAACTGTGAAACCACACTGGGATGTCGGGCCTACACAAGACTATTTTCAACAGATATATTTTTGTGTCACCACAGTCAGGAGAAACAACAGTTTTTCTTTACGGAAAAAACTACCAAAAGCTGAATAATAGAGATTTTTTTACCGTGGGATGGCAAAACCACAGTTATTGTTTACTTGGGTATACCACACTTTTTTAAATAGATATACTTGCGGCTGAACAGTGAGCGACACACTCAAACTGTTTTTTTTTTAGATACCAAAGGCCCAAAACTGGATAGTACAGCGATTTGACCCGTGGAACTGCGAAACCACACTGGGATGTCGGGCCTACACAAGACTATTTTCAACAGATATATTTTTGTGTCACAACAGTCAGGAGACACTACTATTTTTCTTTACCGAAAATATACCAAAACCTGAATAATAGAGATTTTTTACCGTGGGATGGCAAAACCACAGTTATTGTTTACTGGGGTATACCACACTTTTTTAAATAGAGATATTTGCGGCTGAACAGTGAGCGACACACTCAAACTGCTTTATTTTATAGATACCAAAGGCCCAAAACTGGATATTACAGCGATTTGACCCATGGAACAGCGAAACCACACTGGGATGTCGGGCCTACACAAGACTATTTTCAACAGATATATTTTTGTGTCACAACACTCAGGGGACACTACTGTTTTTATTTACGGAAAAAACTACCAAAAGCTGAATAATAGAGATTTTTTTACCGTGGGATGGCAAAACCACAGTTATTGTTTACTGGGGTATACCACACTTTTTTAAATAGAGATATTTGCGGCTGAACAGTGAGCGACACACTCTAACTGCTTTTTTTTTAGATACCAAAGGCCCAAAACTGGATATTACAGCGATTTGACCCATGGAACAGCGAAACCACACTGGGATGTCGGGCCTACACAAAACTATTTTCAACAGATATATTTTTGTGTCACAACAGTCAGGGGACACTACTGTTTTTATTTACGGAAAAAACTACCAAAAGCTGAATAATAGAGATTTTGTACCGTGGGATGGCAAAACCACAGTTATTCTTTACTGGGGTATACCACACTTTTTTAAATAGATATACTTGCAGCTGAACAGTGAGCGACACACTCAAACTGCTTTTTTTTTAGATACCAAAGGCCCAAAACTGGATAGTACAGTGATTTGATCCGTGGAACTGCGAAACCACACTGGGATGTCGGGCCTACACAAGACTATTTTCAAAAGATATATTTTTGTGTCACAACAGTCAGGAGACACTACTGTATTTCTTTAACGAAAATATACCAAAACCTGAATAATAGAGATTTTTTTACCGTGGGATGGCAAAACCACAGTTATTGTTTACTGGGGTATACCACACATTTTTAAATAGAGATATTTGCGGCTGAACAGTGAGCGACACACTCAAACTGCTTTTTTTTTGGATACCAAATGCCCAAAACTGGATAGTACAGCGATTTGACCCATGGAACTGCGAAACCACACTGGGATGTCGGGCCTTCACAAGACTATTTTCAACAGATATATTTTTGTGTCACAACAGTCAGAGGACACTACTGTTTTTCTTTACGGAAAAAACTACCAAAAGCTGAATAATAGAGATTTTTTACCGTGGTATGGCAAAACCACAGTTATTGTTTACTGGTGTATATCACATTTTTTTAAATAGAGATATTTGCGGCTGAACAGTGAGCGACACACTCAAACTGCTTCTTTTTTAGATACCAAAGGCCCAAAACTAAATAGTACAGCAATTTGACCCGTGGAACTGCAAAACCACACTGGGATGTCGGGCCTACACAAGACTATTTTCAACAGATATATTTTTGTGTCACAACACTCAGGGGACACTACTGTTTTTATTTACGGAAAAAACTACCAAAAGCTGAATAATAGAGATTTTTTACCGTGGGATGGCAAAACCACAGTTATTGTTTACTGGGGTATACCACACTTTTTTAAATAGAGATATTTGCGGCTGAACAGTGAGCGACACACTCTAACTGCTTTTTTTTTAGATACCAAAGGCCCAAAACTGGATATTACAGCGATTTGACCCATGGAACAGCGAAACCACACTGGGATGTCGGGCCTACACAAAACTATTTTCAACAGATATATTTTTGTGTCACAACAGTCAGGGGACACTACTGTTTTTATTTACGGAAAAAACTACCAAAAGCTGAATAATAGAGATTTTGTACCGTGGGATGGCAAAACCACAGTTATTGTTTACTGGGGTATACCACACTTTTTTAAATAGATATACTTGCAGCTGAACAGTGAGCGACACACTCAAACTGCTTTTTTTTTAGATACCAAAGGCCCAAAACTGGATAGTACAGTGATTTGATCCGTGGAACTGCGAAACCACACTGGGATGTCGGGCCTACACAAGACTATTTTCAAAAGATATATTTTTGTGTCACAACAGTCAGGAGACACTACTGTTTTTCTTTACGGAAAAAACTACCAAAAGCTGAATAATAGAGATTTTTTACCGTGGGATGGCAAAACCATATTTATTGTTTACTGGGGTATACCACACTTTCTTAAATAGAGATATTTGCGGCTGAACAGTGAGCGACACACTCAAACTGCTTTTTTTTTAGATACCAAAGGCCCAAAACTGGATAGTACAGCGATTTGACCAGTGGAACTGCGAAACCACACTGGGATGTCGGGCCTACACAAGACTATTTTTAACAGATATATTTTTGTGTCACAACAGTCAGGGGACACTACTGTTTTTATTTATGGAAAAAACTACCAAAAGCTGAATAATAGAGATTTTGCACCGTGGGATGGCAAAACCACAGTTATTGTTTGCTGGGGTATACCACACTTTTTTAAATAGATATATTTGCAGCTGAACAGTGAGCGACACACTCAAACTGCTTTTTTGTTAGATACCAAAGGCCCAAAACTGGATAGTACAGCGATTTGACCCGTGGAACTGCGAAACCACACTGGGATGTCGGGCCTACACAAGACTATTTTCAACAGATATATTTTTTGTCACAACAGTCAGGAGACACTACTGCTTTTCTTTACCGAAAATATGCCAAAACCTGAATAATATAGATTTTTTACCGTGAATTGGCAAAACCACAGTTATTGTTTACTGGGTTATACCACACTTTTTTAAATAGAGATATTTGCGGCTGAACAGTGAGCGACACACTCAAACTGCTTTTTTTTTAGATACTAAAGGCCCAAAACTGGATAGTACAGCGATTTGACCCGTGGAACTGCGAAACCACACTGGGATGTCGGGCCTACACAAGACTATTTTCAACAGATATATTTTTGTGTCACAACAGTCAGAGGACACTACTGTTTTTCTTTACGAAAAAAAATACCAAAAGCTGAATAATAGAGATTTTTTACCGTGTTTTGGCAAAACCACAGTTATTGTTTACTGGGGTATGTCACACTTTTTTAAATAGAGATACTTGCGGCTGAACAGTGAGCGACACACTGAAACTGCTTTTTTTTTGGATACCAAAGGCCCAAAACTGGATAGTACAGCGATTTGACCCGTGGAACTGCGAAACCACACTGGGATGTCAGGCCTACACAAGACTATTTTCAACAGATATATTTTTGTGCCACAACAGTCAGGAGACACTACTGTTTTTCTTTACGGAAAATATACCAAAACCTGAATAATAGAGATTTTTTACCGTGGGATGGCAAAACCACAGTTATTGTTTACTTTGGTATACCACACTTTTTTAAATAGAGATATTTGCGGCTGAACAGTGAGCGACACACTCAAACTACTTTTTTTTTTAGATACCAAAGGCCCAAAACTGGATAGTACAGCGATTTGACCCATGAAACTGTGAAACCACACTGGGATGTCGGGCCTACACAAGACTATTTTCAACAGATATATTTTTGTGTCACCACAGTCAGGAGAAACAACAGTTTTTCTTTACGGAAAAAACTACCAAAAGCTGAATAATAGAGATTTTTTTACCGTGGGATGGCAAAACCACAGTTATTGTTTACTTGGGTATACCACACTTTTTTAAATAGAGATATTTGCGGCTGAACAGTGAGCGACACACTCAAACTGCTTTTTTTTTAGATACCAAAGGCCCAAAACTGGATAGTACAGCGATTTGACTCATGGAACTGCGAAACCACACTGGGATGTCGGGCCTACACAAGACTATTTTCAACAGATATATTTTTGTGTCACAACAGTCAGGAGACACTACTGTTTTTCTTTACGGAAAAAACTACCAAAAGCTGAATAATAGAGATTTTTTACCGTGGGATGGCAAAACCACATTTATTGTTTACTGGGGTATACCACACTTTCTTAAATAGAGATATTTGCGGCTGAACAGTGAGCGACACACTCAAACTGCTTTTCTTTTAGATACCAAAGGCCCAAAACTGGATAGTACAGCGATTTGACCCGTGGAACTGCGAAACCACACTGGGATGTTGGGCCTACACAAGACTATTTTCAACAGATATATTTTTGTGTCACAACAGTCAGAGGACACTACTGTTTTTCTTTACGAAAAAAAATACCAAAAGCTGAATAATAGAGATTTTTTACCGTGGGTTGGCAAAACCACAGTTATTGTTTACTGGGGTATGTCACACTTTTTTAAATAGAGATACTTGCGGCTGAACAGTGAGCGACACACTCAAACTGCTTTTTTTTTAGATACCAAAGGCCCAAAACTGGATAGTACAGAGATTTGACCCATGGAACTGCGAAACCACACTGGGATGTCGGGCCTACACAAGACTATTTTCAACAGATATATTTTTGTGTCACAACAGTCAGGAGACACTACTGATTTTTTTTACCGAAAATATACCAAAACCTGAATAATAGAGATTTTTTACCGTGGGATGGCAAAACCACAGTTATTGTTTACTGGGGTATACCACACTTTTTTAAATAGAGATACTTGCGGCTGAACAGTGAGCGACACACTCAAACTGCTTTTTTTTTAGATACCAAAGGCCAAAAACTGGATAGTACAGCGATTTGACCCATGGAACTGTGAAACCACACTGGGATGTCGGGCCTACACAAGACAATTTTCAACAGATATATTTTTGTGTCACAACAGTCAGGAGACACTAGTGTTTTTCTTTACGGAAAATATACCAAAACCTGAATAATAGAGATTTTTTACCGTGGGATGGCAAAACCACAGTTATTGTTTACTGGGGTATATCACACTTTTTTAAATAGAGATATTTGCAGCTGAACAGTGAGCGACACACTCAAACTGCTTTTTTTTTAGATACCAAAGGCCCAAAACTGGATATTACAGCGATTTGACCCATGGAACAGCGAAACCACACTGGGATGTCGGGCCTACACAAGACTATTTTCAACAGATATATTTTTGTGTCACAACAGTCAGGGGACACTACTGTTTTTCTTTACGGAAAAAACTACCAAAAGATGAATAATAGAGATTTTGTACCGTGGGATGGCAAAACCACAGTTATTGTTTACTGGGGTATACCATACTTTTTTAAATAAATATACTTGCGGCTGAACAGTGAGCGACACACTCAAACTGCTTTTTTTTTAGATACCAAAGGCCCAAAACTGGATAGTACAGCGATTTGACCCGTGGAACTGCGAAACCACACTGGGATGTCGGGCCTACACAAGACAATTTTCAACAGATATATTTTTGTGTCACAACAGTCAGGAGACACTACTGATTTTTTTTACCGAAAATATACCAAAACCTGAATAATAGAGATTTTTTACCGTGGGATGGCAAAACCACAGTTATTGTTTATTGGGGTATACCACACTTTCTTAAATAGAGATATTTGCAGCTGAACAGTGAGCGACACACTCAAACTGCTTTTTTTTTAGATACCAAAGGCCCAAAACTGGATAGTACAGCGATTTGACCCGTGGAACTGCGAAACCACACTGGGATGTCGGGCGTACACAAGACTATTTTCAACAGATATATTTTTGTGTCACAACAGTCAGGGGACACTACTGTTTTTCTTTACGGAAAAAACTACCAAAAGCTGAATAATAGAGATTTTTTACCGTGGGATGGCAAACCACAGTTATTGTTTACTGGGGTATACCACACTTTTTTAAATAGAGATACTTGCGGCTGAACAGTGAGCGACACACTCAAACTGCTTTTTTTTTAGATACCAAAGGCCAAAAACTGGATAGTACAGCGATTTGACCCATGGAACTGTGAAACCACACTGGGATGTCGGGCCTACACAAGACTATTTTCATCAGATATATTTTTGTGTCACAACAGTCAGGAGACACTACTGTTTTTCTTTACGGAAAATATACCAAAACCTGAATAATAGAGATTTTTTACCGTGGGATGGCAAAACCACAGTTATTGTTTACTGGGGTATATCACACTTTTTTAAATAGAGATATTTGCAGCTGAACAGTGAGCGACACACTCAAACTGCTTTTTTTTTAGATACCAAAGGCCCAAAACTGGATATTACAGCGATTTGACCCATGGAACAGCGAAACCACACTGGGATGTCGGGCCTACACAAGACTATTTTCAACAGATATATTTTTGTGTCACAACAGTCAGGGGACACTACTGTTTTTCTTTACGGAAAAAACTACCAAAAGCTGAATAATAGAGATTTTTTACCGTGGGATGGCAAACCACAGTTATTGTTTACTGGGGTATACCACACTTTTTTAAATAGAGATACTTGCGGCTGAACAGTGAGCGACACACTCAAACTGCTTTTTTTTTAGATACCAAAGGCCAAAAACTGGATAGTACAGCGATTTGACCCATGGAACTGTGAAACCACACTGGGATGTCGGGCCTACACAAGACTATTTTCATCAGATATATTTTTGTGTCACAACAGTCAGGAGACACTACTGTTTTTCTTTACGGAAAATATACCAAAACCTGAATAATAGAGATTTTTTACCGTGGGATGGCAAAACCACAGTTATTGTTTACTGGGGTATATCACACTTTTTTAAATAGAGATATTTGCAGCTGAACAGTGAGCGACACACTCAAACTGCTTTTTTTTTAGATACCAAAGGCCCAAAACTGGATATTACAGCGATTTGACCCATGGAACAGCGAAACCACACTGGGATGTCGGGCCTACACAAGACTATTTTCAACAGATATATTTTTGTGTCACAACAGTCAGGGGACACTACTGTTTTTATTTACGGAAAAAACTACCAAAAGATGAATAATAGAGATTTTTTACCGTGGGATGGCAAAACCACAGTTATTGTTTACTGGGGTATACCATACTTTTTTAAATAGATATACTTGCGGCTGAACAGTGAGCGACACACTCAAACTGCTTTTTTTTTAGATACCAAAGGCCAAAAACTGGATAGTACAGCGATTTGACCCATGGAACTGTGAAACCACACTGGGATGTCGGGCCTACACAAGACTATTTTCAACAGATATATTTTTGTGTCACAACAGTCAGGAGACACTACTGTTTTTCTTTACGGAAAATATACCAAAACCTGAATAATAGAGATTTTTTACCGTGGGATGGCAAAACCACAGTTATTGTTTACTGGGGTATATCACACTTTTTTAAATAGAGATATTTGCAGCTGAACAGTGAGCGACACACTCAAACTGCTTTTTTTTTAGATACCAAAGGCCCAAAACTGGATATTACAGCGATTTGACCCATGGAACAGCGAAACCACACTGGGATGTCGGGCCTACACAAGACTATTTTCAACAGATATATTTTTGTGTCACAACAGTCAGGGGACACTACTGTTTTTATTTACGGAAAAAACTACCAAAAGATGAATAATAGAGATTTTGTACCGTGGGATGGCAAAACCACAGTTATTGTTTACTGGGGTATACCATACTTTTTTAAATAGATATACTTGCGGCTGAACAGTGAGCGACACACTCAAACTGCTTTTTTTTTAGATACCAAAGGCCAAAAACTGGATAGTACAGCGATTTGACCCGTGGAACTGCGAAACCACACTGGGATGTCGGGCCTACACAAGACTATTTTCAACAGATATATTTTTGTGTCACAACAGTCAGGAGACACTACTGTTTTTCTTTACGGAAAATATACCAAAATCTGAATAATAGAGATTTTTCACCGTGGGATGGCAAAACCACAGTTATTGCTTACTGGGGTATACCACACTTTTTTAAATAGAGATATTTGCGGCTGAACAGTGAGCGACACACTCAAGCTACTTTTTTTTTTAGATACCAAAGGCCCAAAACTGGATAGTACAGCGATTTGACCCATGGAACTGCGAAACCACACTGGGATGTCGGGCCTACACAAGACTATTTTCAACAGATATATTTTTGTGTCACAACAGGCAGGAGACACTACTGTTTTTCATGACAGAAAAAACTACCAAAAGCTGAATAATAGAGAGTTTTTACCATGGGATGGCAAAACCACAATTATTGTTTACTGGGGTATACCACACTTTTTTAAATAGAGATATTTGCGGCTGAGCAGTGAGCGACACACTCAAACTGCTTTTTTTTTAGATACCAAAGGCACAAAACTGGATAGTACAGCGATTTGACCAATGTTACTGCAAAACCACACTGGGATGTCGGGCATACACAAGACTATTTTCAACAGATATATTTTTGTGTCACAACAGTCAGGAGACACTACTGTTTTTTTTTATGGAAAATATACCAAAACCTGAATAATAGAGATTTTTTACTCTGGGATGGCAAAACCACAGTTATTGTTTACTGGGGTATACCACACTTTTTTAAATAGAGATATTTGCGGCTGAGCAGTGAGCGACACACTCAAACTGCTTTTTTTTTAGATACCAAAGGCACAAAACTGGATAGTACAGCGATTTGACCAATGTTACTGCAAAACCACACTGGGATGTCGGGCATACACAAGACTATTTTCAACAGATATATTTTTGTGTCACAACAGTCAGGAGACACTACTGTTTTCTTTACAGAAAAAACTACCAAAAGCTGAATAATAGAGATTTTTTTACCGTGGGATGGCAAAACCACAGTTATTGTTTACTGGGGTATACCACACTTTTTTAAATAGAGATATTTGTGGCTGAACAGTGAGCGACACACTCAAACTGCTTTTTTTTTAGATACCAAAGGCCCAAAACTGGATAGTACAGCGATTTGACCCGTGGAACTGCGAAACCACACTGGAATGTTGGGCCTACACAAGACTATTTTCAACAGATATATTTTTGTGTCACAACAGGCAGGAGACACTACTGTCTTTCAATACGGATAAAATTACCAAAAGCTAAATAATAGAGATTTTTTACCGTGGGATGGCAAAACCACAGTTATTGTTTACTGGGGTATACCACACTTTTTTAAATAGAGATATTTGCGGCTGAACAGTGAGCGACACACTCAAACTGCTTTTTTTTTTAGATACCAAAGGCCAAAAACTGGATAGTACAGCGATTTGACCCGTGGAACTGCGAAACCACACTGGGATGTCGGGCCTACACAAGACTATTTTCAACAGATATATTTTTGTGTCACAACAGTCAGGAGACACTACTGTTTTTCTTCACGGAAAATATACCAAAACCTGAATAATAGAGATTTTTTACTGTGGGATGGCAAAACCACAGTTATTGTTTACTGGGGTATACCACACTTTTTTAAATAGAGATATTTGCGGCTGAACAGTGAGCGACACACTCAAACTGCTTTTTTTTAAATACCAAAGGCCCAAAACTGGATAGTACAGCGATTTGACCCATGGAACTGCAAAACCACACTGGAATGTCGGGCCTACACAAGACTATTTTCAACAGATATATTTTTGTGTCACAACAGTCAGTGGACACTACTGTTTTTCTTTACAGAAAAAACTACCAAAAGCTGAATAATAGAGATTTTTTTACCGTCGGATGTCAAAACCACAGTTATTGTTTCCTGGGGTATACCACACTTTTTTAAATAGAGATATTTGCGGCTGAACAGTGAGCGACACACTCAAACTGCTTTTTTTTTAGATACCAAAGGCCCAAAACTGGATAGTACAGCGATTTGACCAATGGAACTGCGAAACCACACTGGGATGTCGGGCCTACACAAGACTATTTTCAACAGATATATTTTTGTGTCACAACAGTCAGGAGACGCTATTGTTTTTTTTTACCGAAAATATACCAAAACCTGAATAATAGAGATTTTTTACCGTGGGATGGCAAAACCACAGTTATTGTTTACTGGGGTATACCACACTTTCTTAAATAGAGATATTTGCGGCTAAACAGTGAGCGACACACTCAAACTGCTTTTTTTTAGATACCAAAGGCCCAAAACTGGATAGTACAGCGATTTGATCCGTGGAACTGCGACACCACACTGGGATGTCGGGCCTACACAAGACTATTTTCAACAGATACAGTGCCTACAAGTAGTATTCAACCCCCTGCAGATTTAGCTGGTTTGATAAGATGCAAATAAGTTAGAGCCTTCAAACTGCAAACGAGAGTAGGTTTTATGAACAGGAGCATAAATCTTACAAACCAAAAAGTTATTTTGCTCAGTTGAATTTTATCAAATTTTAAATATAAAAGTGTGGGTCAATTATTATACAACCCCTTTGTTTAATATTTTGTGGAATAACCATTGTTTGTAATTACAGCTAATAATCGTCTTTTATAAGACCTGATCAGGCCGGCACAGGTCTGTGGAGTTATCTTGGCCCACTCCTCCATGAAGATCTTCTCCAAGTTATCTAGGTTCTTTGGGTGTCTCATGTGGACTTTATTCTTGAGCTCCTTCCACAAGTTTTCAATTGGGTTAAGGTCAGGAGACTGACTAGGCCACTCTAAAACCTTGACTTTTTCCCTCTTGAACCAGGCCTTGGTTTTCTTGGCTGTGTGCTTTGGGTCGTTGTCTTGTTGGAAGATAAAATTACGACCCATCTTAAGATCCTTGATGGAGGAGCGGAGGTTCTTGGCCAAAATCTCCAGGTAGGCCGTGCTATCCATCTTCCCATGGATGCGGAACAGATGGCCAGGCCCCTAGGCTGAGAAACAGACCCACAGCATGATGCTGCCACCACCATGCTTGACTGTAGGGATGGTATTCTTGGGGTCGTATGCAGTGCCATCCAGTCTCCAAACGTCACGTGTGTGGTTGGCACCAAAGATCTCGATCTTGGTCTCATCAGACCAAAGAACTTTGAACCAGTCTGTCTCACAGTCCTCCAAGTGATCATGAGCAAACTGTAGACGAGCCTTGACATGACGCTTTGAAAGTAAAGGTACCATACAGGCTAGTCTGGAACGGAGACCATTGCGGTGGAGTACGTTACTTATGGTATTTACTGAAACCAATGTCCCCACTGCCATGAGATCTTCCCGGAGCTCCTTCCTTGTTGTCCTTGGGTTAGCCTTGACTCTTCGGACAAGCCTGGCCTCGGCACGGGAGGACACTTTCAAAGGCTGTCCAGGCCGTGGAAGGCTAAAAGTAGTTCCATAAGCCTTCCACTTACGGATGATGCTCCAAAAGTGGAGACAGGTAGGCCCAATTCCTTGGAAAGGGTTTTGTACCCCTTGCCAGCCTTGTGACCCTCCACGATCTTGTCTCTGATGGCCTTGGAATGCTCTTTTGTCTTTCCCATGTTGACCATGTCTGAGTGCTGTTCACAAGTTTGGGGAGGGTCTTAAATAGTCAGAAAAGGCTGGCAAAAGAGATTTTTTATCCACACATGTGAAGCTCATTATTCTTGGTGCCTGAACTACTTCTTAATACTTTAGGGGGACCAAACAGAATTCTTGTGGTTTGAGGGGTTGAATAATAAATGACATGCTGAATTAACTTTTAACGTTTAAAAAAAAAAAAAAAAAAAAAAAAAGCAAAATTTGCTGCAGTGCATTTCCCACTTCCAGGCTGATCTACAGTACAAATGTCACAATGCCAAGTTAATTCCGCAAGTGTCAACCAGCTAAATCTGCAGGGGGTTGAATACTACTTGTAGGCACTGTATATTTTTGTGTCACAACAGTCAGGGGACACTACTGTTTTTCTTTATGGAAAAAACTACCAAAAGCTGAATAATAGAGTTTTTTTACCGTGGGATGGCAAAACCACAGTTATTGTTTACTGGGGTATACCACACTTTTTTAAATAGAGATACTTGCGGCTGAACAGTGAGCGACACACTCAAACTGCTTTTTTTTTAGATACCAAAGGCCCAAAACTGGATAGTACAGCTATTTGACCCGTGGAACTGCGAAACCACACTGGGATGTCGGACCTACACAATACTATTTTCAACAGATATATTTTTGTGCCACAACAGTCAGGGGACACTACTGTTTTTCTTTACGGAAAATATACCAAAACCTGAATAATAGAGATTTTTTACCATGGGATGGCAAAACCACAGTTATTGTTTACTGGGGTATACCACACTTTTTTAAATAGAGATGTTTGCGGCTGAACAGTGAGCGACACACTCAAACTGCTTTTTTTTTAGATACCAAATGCCCAAAACTGGATACTACAGCGATTTGACCCATTGAACTGCGAAACCACACTGGGATGTCGGGCCTACACAAGACTATTTTCAACAGATATATTTTTGTGTCACAACAGTCAGGAGACACTACTGTTTTTCTTTACGGAAAATATACCAAAACCTGAAAAATAGAGATTTTTTACCGTGGGATGGCAAAACCACAGTTATTGTTTACTGGGGTATACCACACTTTTTTAAATAGAGATATTTGCGGCTGAACAGTGAGCGACACACTCAAACTGCTTTTTTTTTAGATACCAAAGGCCCAAAACTGGATAGTACAGCGATTTGACCCATGGAACTGCGAAACCACACTGGGATGTCGGGCCTACACAAGACTATTTTCAACAGATATATTTTTGTGTCACAACAGTCAGGAGACACTACTGTTTTTCTTTACGGAAAATATACCAAAACCTAAATAATAGAGATTTTTTACCGTGGGATGGCAAAACCACAGTTATTGTTTACTGGAGTATGCCACACTTTTTTAAATAGAGATATTTGCGGCTGAACAGTGAGCGACCCACTCAAACTGCTTCATTTTTAGATACCAAAGGCCCAAAACTGGATAGTACAGCGATTTGACCCATGGAACTGCGAAACCACACTGGGATGTCGGGCCTACAGAAGACTATTTTCAACAGATATATTTTTGTGTCACAACAGTCAGGAGACACTACTGTTTTTCTTTACGGAAAAAACTACCAAAAGCTGAATAATAGAGATTTTTTTACCGTGGGATGGCAAAACCACAGTTATTGTTTACTGGGGTATACCACACTTTTTTAAATAGAGATATTTGCGGCTGAACAGTGAGCGACACACTCAAACTGCTTTTTTTTAGATACCAAAGGCCCAAAAATGGATAGTACAGCGATTTGACCAGTGGAACTGCGAAACCACACTGGGATGTCGGGCCTACACAAGACTATTTTCAACAGATATATTTTTGAGTCACAACAGTCAGGAGACACTACTGTTTTTCTTTACGGAAAATATACCAAAACCTGAATAATAGAGATTTTTTACCGTGGGATGGCAAAACCACAGTTATTGTTTACTGGGGTATACCACACTTTTTTAAATAGAGATATTTGCGGCTGAACAGTGAGCGACACACTCAAGCTGCTTTTTTTTTTAGATACCAAAGGCCCAAAACTGGATAGTACAGCGATTTGACCCATGGAACTGCGAAACCACACTGGGATGCCGGGTCTACACAAGACTATTTTCAACAGATATATTTTTGTGTCACAACAGTCAGGAGACACTACTGTTTTTCTTTACGGAAAATATACCAAAACCTGAATAATAGAGATTTTTTACCGTGGGATGGCAAAACCACAGTTATTGTTTACTGGGGTATACCAGACTTTTTTTTTTTTTAGATACAAATGGCCCAAAATGGATAATATAGAGGTTTGAACCGTGGAAGTGCAAAACAACACTTCTGTTTCTCTAGCCTACACCAGACTATTTTCAACAGTTATATTTGTGTCTCAAAAATCAGAGACACGCTTTTTTTGGGGGGGGGGATACATAAAAAGGTTAATAAGACGGGTATTTGTACAGTGTGAAGGAGGAAAAAAAAAGGAGGCTTTAGATGGAAAAAAAAAGTATTTTTCCTGGCACCCGACACCTGTGCTAAGTCCAGCAATTTCAGCAACAGGAGAACACAGGACTGTAATGCATCGTTTGCTGGTATAACCACGGTGTCTCCTATACAGCCTGCCTGGTATCTGGGATGGATATTAGTCCTGAAAAGGACTGTTTGTTTGTTCTGGCAGCCTTTACAGACCCTACACTAACTATTTCGCAGTTTATATCTCTCCCTAAATCAGCAGCTCTGTCCCTACACTGTCTAATCCGGAGCAACTGTGTCCAAGATGGCGGCGCCCGGTTTTAAATACTCGAGGTGACGCTGTGCGGCCAGCCAATCACTGTAATGCCCACAACCAACATGGCTGCAGCATTACAGTGACTGGCTGGCAATCCCTGCATGTTCATTGGCTCTGTAAAGAGCGCCAAACATGCAGGGCGGAGACACGAGCTCCCGCCCGAGTAACCCGGAAATGCTCGCTGCTCGAAGAACATCCCGAGTAGCGTAATGCTCGGGCTAGTACCCATCAGTATCGAGCATGTTCGCTCAACACTACTAAGTACCCAAAAAATTTTTTTTAACTTTTTTCAATTTTACCCCCGTGGGATATATATTCTACCCACACACATTTGGAACTCTCCTGGGGTACCCTCACACATATTATTCCCTCATTTAGTGGATATTTTGACAAAAAAGTGAAATTTTAAAAAATTCAGAAAATTGTCTGAAAACGACGAAATATCAAGGACTCATCGGGCTAAATCGCTATGGAACTGAAATCGGGACGCTCACTGACATTTCCCCTATCTGAAAGTCTGATAAACGGCGGAAAAATGACTAAGTCCAAAAAAAAATTTTTTCAACTTTTTTCAATTTTACCCCCGTAGGATATATATTCTACACACACGCATTTGGATCTCTCCTGGGGTACCCTCACACATATTATTCCCTCATTTAGTGGATATTTTTACAAAAGAGTGAAATTTTCAAAAATTCTGGAAATTGGCTGAAAACGACGAAATATCAAGGATTCATCAGGCAAATCGCTCTGGAACTGAAATTGGAATGCTCACTGACATTTCCCCTCGCTGAAAGTCTGATAAACACGGGAAAAATGACTAAGTCCAAAAAAAAATATTTTTCAACTTTTTGCAATTTTACCCCCGTGGGATATGTATTCTACCCACACACATTTGGAACTCTCCTGGGGTACCCTCACACATATTATTCCCTCATTTAGTGGATGTTTTCACAAAAAAGTGAAATTTTCAACAATTCAGAAAATTGGCTGAAAACGACGAAATATCAAAGATTCATCGGGCGAATCGCTCTGGAACTGAAATCGGAACGCTCACTGACATTTACCCTATCTGAAAGTCTGATAGACACCGGAAAAATGACAGTCCAAAAAAAAAAATTTTTCAACTTTTTTCATTTTTACCCCCATGGGATATATATTCTACCCACACACATTTGGAACTGTCCTGGGGTACCCTCACACATATTATTCCCTCATTTAGTGAATATTTTCACAAATTTAGTGAAATTTTCAAAAATTCAGAAAATTGGCTGAAAACCACTAAATATCAAGGACTCATCGGGCGAACCACTATTGAACTAAAATCGGAACACTCACTGACATTTCCCCTCTCTGAAAGTCTGATAAACGCCGGAAAAATGTCTAAGAGAAAAAAAAAATTTTTTTCAACCTTTTTTCAATTTTACCCCTGTGGGATATATATTCTACCCACACACATTTGGCAGTCTCCTGGGGTACCCTCACACATATTATTCCCTCATTTAGTGGATATTTTCATAAAAAAGTGAAATTTTCAAAAATTCTGAAAATTGGCTGAAAACGACTAAATATCAAGGACTCATTGGTCGAATCGCTCTGGAACTGAAATCGGAATGCTCACTGACATTTCCCCATTCTGAAAGTCTGATAAACGCCGAAAAAATGACTAAGTCCAAAAAAATGTTTTTTAAACTTTTTTCAATTTTACACCCGTGGGATATATATTCTACCCACACACAATTGGAACTATCCTGGGGTACTCTCACACATATTATTCCCTCATTTAGTGGATATTTTCACAAAAAAGTGAAATTTTCGAAAATTGGCTGAAAACAACTAAATATCAAGGACTCATCAGGCGAACCGCTTTTGAATTGAAATCAGAACGCTCACTGATATTTCCCCTCTCTGAAAGTCTGATAAACGCTGGAAAAATGACTAAGTCCAAAAAAAAAAATTTTTCAACTTTTTTCAATTTTACCGCCGTGAGAGATATATTCTACCCACACACATTTGGAACTCTCCTGGGGCACCCTCACACATATTATTCCCTCATTTAGTGGATATTTTCACAAAAAATTAAAATTTTCACAAATTTCGAAAATTGACGGAAAACGACAAAATATCAAGGACTCATCGGGCGAATCGCTCTGGAACTGAAATCGGAACACTCACTGACATTTCCCCTCTCTGAAAGTCTGATAAACGCCGGAAAAATAACTAAGTCCAAAAAAATGTTTTTTAAACTTTTTTCAGTTTTACACCCGTGGGATATATATTCTACCCACACACAATTGGAACTCTCCTGGAGTACTCTCACACATATTATTCCCTCATTTAGTGGATATTTTCACAAAAAAGTGAAATTTTCAAAAATTCAGAAAATTGGCTGAAAACGACTAAATATCAAGGACTTATCCGGTGAATCGCTCTGGAACTGAAATAGGAATGCTCACTGATATTTCCCCTCTCTGAAAGTCTGATAAATGCCGGAAAAATAACTAAGTCCAAAAAAATGTTTTTTAAACTTTTTTCAGTTTTACACCCGTGGGATATATATTCTACCCACACACAATTGGAACTCTCCTGGAGTACTCTCACACATATTATTCCCTCATTTAGTGGATATTTTCACAAAAAAGTGAAATTTTCAAAAATTCAGAAAATTGGCTGAAAACGACTAAATATCAAGGACTTATCCGGTGAATCGCTCTGGAACTGAAATAGGAATGCTCACTGACATTTCCCCTCTCTGAAAGTCTGATAAACACCGAAAAAATGACTAAGTCCAAAAAAATGTTTTTTAAACTTTTTTCAATTTTACACCCGTGGGATATATATTCTACCCACACACATATGGAACTCTCCTGGGGCACTCTCACACATATTATTCCCTCATTTAGTGGATATTTTCACAAAAAAGTGAAATTTTCAAAAAATCAGAAAATTGGCTGAAAATGACTAAATATCAAGGATTCAGCGGGCAAATCACTCTGAAACTGAAATTGGAACACTCACTGACATTTCCCCTCTCTGAAAGTCTCATAAACGCCAGAAAAATGACTAAGTCGAAACAAAAAATGTTTTCAACTTTTTCAATTTTACCGCCGTGGGATATATATTCTACCCACACACATTTGGAACTCTCCTGGGGTACCCTCACACATATTATTCCCTCATTTAGTGGATATTTTCGCAAAAAAGTTAAATTTTCGAAAATTGACTGAAAACGACTAAATATCAAGGACTCATCGGGCAAATCTCTCTGGAACTGAAATCGGAACACTCACTGACATTTCCCCTCTCTGAAAGTCTGATAAACGCCAGAAAAATGACTAAGACCAAAAAAAATAATTTTTTTCAACTTTTTTAAATTTTACCCCCATGGGATGTAGATTCTACCCACACACATTTGGCACTCTCCAGGGGCACCCTCACACATATTATTCCCTCATTTAGTGGATGTTTCACAAAAAAGTGACATTTTCAAAAATTCAGAAAATTGGCTGAAAACGACGAAATATCAAGGACTCATTGGACGAATCGCTCTGGATCTGAAATCGGATCACTCACTGACATTTCCCCTCTTGAAAGTCTGATAAACACCAGAAAAATGACAGTCCAAAAAAACATTTTTTTCAACTTTTTTCAATTTTACCCATGTGGGATATATATTCTACCCACACATATTTGGAACTCTCCTGGGGTACCCTCACACATATTATTCCCTCATTTAGTGGATATTTTCACAAAAAAGTGAAATTTTCAAAAATTCAGAAAATTGGCTGAAAATGACGAAATATCAAGGACTCATTGGACAAATCGCTCTGGAACTGAAATCGGATCGCTCACTGACATTTCCCCTCTCTGAAAGTCTGATAAACGCCAGAAAATTGACAGTCAAAAAAAAAAATTTTCACAACTTTTTTCAATTTTACCCCCGTGAGATATATATTCTACCTACACACATTTGAAACTCTACTGGGGTACCCTCATACATTTTATTCCCTCATTTAGTGGATATTTTCACAAAAAAAGTGAAATTTTCAAAAATTCTGAAAATTGGCTGAAAACGATGAAATGTCAAGGACTCATCAGGCGAATCGCCCTGAAACTGAAATCGTAACACTCACTGACATTTCCCCTCTCTGAAAGTCTGATAAACGCCGGAAAAATGACTAAAACCAAAAAAAAAATGTTTCAACTTTTTTCAATTTTACCCCGTGGGATATATATTCTACCCACACACATTTGGAACCCTCCTGGGGTACCCTTACACATATTATTCCCTCATTTAGTGGATATTTTCACAAAAAAGTGAAATTTTCAAAAACTCAGAAAATTGGCTGAAAACGACTAAATATCAAGGACTCATCGAGCGATCCGCTTATGAACTGAAATCGGAATGCTCAGTGATATTTCCCCTCTCTGAAAGTCTGATAAAAGCCGAAAAAATGAATAAGTCCAAAAAAATGTTTTTTAAACTTTTTTCAATTTTACCGCCGTGGGATATTTATTCTACCCACACACATTTGAAACTCTCCTGGGGTACCCTCACACATATTATTCCCTCATTTAGTGGATATTTTCACAAAAAAGTAAAATTTTCAAAAATTTTGAAAATTGACTGAAAACGACTAAATATCAAGGACTCATCATGCGAATCGCTCTGGAATTGAAATTGGAACACTCACTGATATTTCCCCTCTCTGAAAGTCTGATAAACACCAGAAAAATGACTAAGATCAAAAAAAAATTTTTTTCAACTTTTTTCAATTTTACCCCCGTTGGATATATATTCTACCCACACACATTTGGCACTCTCCTGGGGTACCCTAACACATATTATTCCCTCATTTAGTGGATATTTTCACAAAAAAGTGAAGTTTTCAAAAATTCAGAAAATTGGCTGAAAACGACGAAATATCATGAATTCATCGTGCGAATCGCTCTGGAACTGAAATCTCAACGCTCACTGACATTTCCCCTCTCTGAAAGTCTGAAAAACGCTGAAAAAATGACTAAGTCCAAAAATAATGTTTTTTAAACTTTTTTCAATTTTACACACGTGGGATATATATTCTACCCACACACATTTGGAACTCTCCTGGGTTACTCTCACACATATTATTCCCTCATTTAGTGGATATTTTCACAAAAATGTGAAAATGTCAAAAATTCTGAAAATTAGCTGAAAATGATGAAATATCAAGGACTCATTGGTCGAATCGCTCTGGAACTGAAATCGGAATGCTCAATGACATTTCCCCTCTCTGAAAGTCTGATAAACACCGGAAAAATGACTAAGTCCAAAAAAATGTTTTTTAAACTTTTTTCAATTTTACACCCGTGGGATATATATTCTACCCACACACATTTGGAACTCTCCTGGGGTACCCTCACACATATTATTCCCTCATTTTGTGGATATTTTCACAAAAAAGTGACATTTTCAAAAATTCTGAAAATTGGCTGAAAACGACGAAATATCAAGGACTCATTGGACGAATCGCTCTGGAACTGAAATCGGATCGCTCAATGACATTTCACCTCTCTGAAAGTCTGATAAACGCCGGAAAAATGACAGTCCAAAAAAAAATTTTTTACAACTTTTTTCAATTTTACCCCGTGGGATATATATTCTACCCACACACATTTGGAACTCTCCTGGGGTACCCTCACACATATTATTCCCTCATTTAGTGGATATTTTCACAAAAAAGTGAAATTTTCAAAAATTCTGAAAATTGGCTAAAAACGATGAAATATCAAGGACTCATCAGGCAAATCGCTCTGGAACTGAAAACGTAACACTCACTAACATTTCTCCTTTCTGAAAGTCTGATAAACAGCGGAAAAATGACAGTCCAAAAAAAAATATTTTTCCAACTTTTTTCAATTTTACCCCCGTGGGATATATATTCTACCCACACACATTTGGAACTCTCCTGGG
Source organism: Phyllobates terribilis (assembly GCF_046119375.1). Lineage (NCBI taxonomy): Eukaryota > Metazoa > Chordata > Amphibia > Anura > Dendrobatidae > Phyllobates > Phyllobates terribilis. The sequence continues at coordinate 629,880,442 of NW_027362763.1, forward strand.
GTACCCTCACACATATTATTCCCTCATTTAGTGGATATTTTCACAAAAAAGTGAAATTTTCAAAAATTCTGAAAATTGGCTGAAAACGACGAAATATCAAGGACTCATTGGACGAATCGCTCTGGAACTGAAATCGGATCGCTCAATGACATTTCACCTCTCTGAAAGTCTGATAAACGCCGGAAAAATGACAGTCCAAAAAAAAATTTTTTACAACTTTTTTCAATTTTACCCCGTGGGATATATATTCTACCCACACACATTTGGAACTCTCCTGGGGTACCCTCACACATATTATTCCCTCATTTAGTGGATATTTTCACAAAAAAGTGAAATTTTCAAAAATTCTGAAAATTGGCTAAAAACGATGAAATATCAAGGACTCATCAGGCAAATCGCTCTGGAACTGAAAACGTAACACTCACTAACATTTCTCCTTTCTGAAAGTCTGATAAACAGCGGAAAAATGACAGTCCAAAAAAAATATTTTTCCAACTTTTTTCAATTTTACCCCCGTGGGATATATATTCTACCCACACACATTTGGAACTCTCCTGGGGTACCCTCACACATATTATTCCCTCATTTAGTGGATATTTTCACAAAAAAGTGAATTTTTCAAAAATTCTGAAAATTGGCTGAAAACGACGAAATATCAAGGACTCATTGGACGAATCGCTCTGGAACTGAAATCGGATCGCTCAATGACATTTCACCTCTCTGAAAGTCTGATAAACGCCGGAAAAATGACAGTCCAAAAAAAATTTTTTTACAACTTTTTTCAATTTTACCCCGTGGGATATATATTCTACCCACACACATTTGGAACTCTCCTGGGGTACCCTCACACATATTATTCCCTCATTTAGTGGATATTTTCACAAAAAAGTGAAATTTTCAAAAATTCTGAAAATTGGCTAAAAACGATGAAATATCAAGGACTCATCAGGCAAATCACTCTGGAACTGAAATCGTAACACTGACTAACATTTCTCCTTTCTGAAAGTCTGATAAACAGCGGAAAAATGACAGTCCAAAAAAAAATATTTTTCCAACTTTTTTCAATTTTACCCCCGTGGGATATATATTCTACCCACACACATTTGGAACTTTCCTGGGGTACCCTCACACATATTATTCCCTCATTTAGTGGATAATTTCACAAAAAAGTAAAATTTTCAAAAATGCTGAAAATGAGTAAATATCAAGGACTCATCGGGCAAATCACTCTGGAACTGAAATCGGAACGCTCATTGACATTTCCCCTATCTGAAATTCTGATAAACGCCGAAAAAATGACTAAGTCCAAAAAAATGATTTTTAAACTTTTTTCAATTTTACCCCTGAGGGATATATATTCTACCCACACATATTTGGAACTCTCCTGGGGTACCCTCACACATATTATTCCCTCTTTTAGTGGATATTTTCACAAAAAAGTGAAATTTGCAAAAATTCCGAAAATTGTCTGAAAAAGACGAAATATCAAGGACTCCTTGGTCGAATCGCTCTGGAACTGAAATTGGAACGCGCACTGATATTTCCCCTCTCTGAAAGTGTGATAAACGCCGGAAAAATGACTAAGTCAAAAAAAAAAAAATTTCAAACTTTTTTCAGTTTTACCCCCGTGGGATATACATTCTACCCACACACATTTGGAACTTTCCTGGGGTACCCTCAGACATATTATTTCCTCATTTAGTGGATATTTTCACAAAAATGTGAAATTTTCAAAAATTCCGAAAATTGGCTGAACACGACGAAATATCAAGGACTCATTGGGCGAATCGCTCTGGAACTGAAATCGGAACGCTCACTGATATTTCCCCTCCCTGAAAGTCTGATAAACGGTGGAAAAATGACAGTCCAAAAAAAAATTTTTTTTAACTATTTTCATATTTACCCCTGTGGGATATATATTCTACCCACACACATTTGGAACACTCCTGGGGTACCCTCACATATTTTATTCCCTCATTTAGTGGATATTTTCACAAAAAAGTGAAATTTTCAAAATTTCAGAAAATTGGCTGAAAACGATGGAATATCAAGGACTCATTGGACGAATCGCTCTTGATCTGAAATCAGAATGCTCACTGACATTTCCCCTCTCTGAAAGTCTGATAAACACTGGAAAAATGACTAAGTCCAAAAAAAATTTTTTTCCAACTTTTTTCAATTTTACCCCTGTGGGATATATATTCTACTTACACACATTTGGAACTCTCCTGGGGTACCCTCACACATATTATTCCCTCATTTAGAGGATATTTAAAAAAAAAAGTGAAATGTTCAAAAATTCAGAAAATTGGCTGAAAACGACTAAATATCAAGGACTCATCGGGCGAATCGCTCTGCAACTGAAATCCGAATGCTCACTGACATTTCCCCTCTCTGAAAAACTGATAAACGGCAGAAAAATGACAGTCCAAAAAAAAATTTTTTTCAACTTTTTTCAATTTTACCCCCGTTGGTTATATATTCCTCCCACACACATTTGGAACTCTCCTGGGGTACCCTCACACATATTATTCCCTCATTTAGTGGATATTTTCACAAAAAAGTGACATTTTCAAAAATTCTGAAAATTGGCTGAAAACGACGAAATATCAAGGACTCATTGGACGAATCGCTCTGGAACTGAAATCGGATCGCTCACTGACATTTCCCCTCTCTGAAAGTCTGATAAACGCCAGAAAAATGACAGTCTAAAAAAAATTTTTTTTCAACTTTTTTCAATTTTACCCCCGTCAGATATATATTCTACCCACACACATTTGGAACTCTCCTGGGGTACCCTCACACATATTATTCCCTCATTTAGTGGATATTTTCTCAAAAAAGTGAAATTTTCAAAAATTCTGAAAATTGGCTGAAAACGACGAAATATCAAGGACTCATTGGACGAATCGCTCTGGAACTGAAATCGGATCGCTCAATTACATTTCACCTCTCTGAAAGTCTGATAAACGCCGGAAAAATGACAGTCCAAAAAAAATTTTTTTACAACTTTCTTCAATTTTACCCCGTGGGATATATATTCTACCCACACACATTTGGAACTCTCCTGGGGTACCCTCACACATATTATTCCCTCATTTAGTGGATATTTTCACAAAAAAGTGAAATTTTCAAAAATTCTGAAAATTGGCTAAAAACGATGAAATATCAAGGACTCATCAGGCAAATCGCTCTGGAACTGAAAACGTAACACTCACTAACATTTCTCCTTTCTGAAAGTCTGATAAACAGCGGAAAAATGACAGTCCAAAAAAAAATATTTTTCCAACTTTTTTCAATTTTACCCCCGTGGGATATATATTCTACCCACACACATTTGGAACTCTCCTGGGGTACCCTCACACATATTATTCCCTCATTTAGTGGATATTTTCACAAAAAAGTGAAATTTTCAAAAATTCTGAAAATTGGCTGAAAACGACGAAATATCAAGGACTCATTGGACGAATCGCTCTGGAACTGAAATCGGATCGCTCAATGACATTTCACCTCTCTGAAAGTCTGATAAACGCCGGAAAAATGACAGTCCAAAAAAAATTTTTTTACAACTTTTTTCAATTTTACCCCGTGGGATATATATTCTACCCACACACATTTGGAACTCTCCTGGGGTACCCTCACACATATTATTCCCTCATTTAGTGGATATTTTCACAAAAAAGTGAAATTTTCAAAAATTCTGAAAATTGGCTAAAAACGATGAAATATCAAGGACTCATCAGGCAAATCGCTCTGGAACTGAAATCGTAACACTGACTAACATTTCTCCTTTCTGAAAGTCTGATAAACAGCGGAAAAATGACAGTCCAAAAAAAAATATTTTTCCAACTTTTTTCAATTTTACCCCCGTGGGATATATATTCTACCCACACACATTTGGAACTTTCCTGGGGTACCCTCACACATATTATTCCCTCATTTAGTGGATAATTTCACAAAAAAGTAAAATTTTCAAAAATGCTGAAAATGAGTAAATATCAAGGACTCATCGGGCAAATCGCTCTGGAACTGAAATCGGAACGCTCACTGACATTTCCCCTATCTGAAATTCTGATAAACGCCGAAAAAATGACTAAGCCCAAAAAAATGATTTTTAAACTTTTTTCAATTTTACCCCTGAGGGATATATATTCTACCCACACATATTTGGAACTCTCCTGGGGTACCCTCACACATATTATTCCCTCTTTTAGTGGATATTTTCACAAAAAAGTGAAATTTGCAAAAATTCCGAAAATTGTCTGAAAACGACGAAATATCAAGGACTCCTTGGGCGAATCGCTCTGGAACTGAAATTGGAACGCGCACTATTATTTCCCCTCTCTGAAAGTGTGATAAACGCCGGAAAAATGACTAAGTCAAAAAAAAAAAAATTTCCAACTTTTTTCAGTTTTACCCCCGTGGGATATACATTCTACCCACACACATTTGGAACTCTCCTGGGGTACCCTCAGACATATTATTTCCTCATTTAGTGGATATTTTCACAAAAATGTGAAATTTTCAAAAATTCCGAAAATTGGCTGAACACGACGAAATATCAAGGACTCATTGGGCGAATCGCTCTGGAACTGAAATCGGAACGCTCACTGATATTTCCCCTCCCTGAAAGTCTGATAAACGCCAGAAAATTGACTAGGTCCAAAAAAAAATAATTTTTCAACTTTTTTTCAATTTTACCGACGTGGGATATATATTCTACCCACACACATTTGGAACTCTCCTGGGGTACCCTCAGACATATTATTCCCTTATTTAGTAGATATTTTCACAAAAAAGTGAAATTTAAAAAAATTCAGAAAATTGGCTGAAAACGACTAAATATCAAGGACTCATCTGGCGAATTGCTCTGGAACTGAAATCGGAATGCTCACTGACTTTTCCCCTCTATGAAAGTCTGATAAATGCCTGAAAAATGACTAAGTCCAAAAAAAAATAATTTTTCAACTTTTTTAAATTTTACTACCGTGGGATATATATTCTACCCACACACATTTGGAACTCTCCTGGGGTATCGACAGACATATTATTCCCTCATTTAGTGGATATTTTCACAAAAAAGTGAAATTTTCAAAAATTCCGAAAATTGGCTGAAAACGACGAAATATCAAGGACTCATTGGGCGAATCGCTCTGGAACTGAAATCAGAACGCTCACTGATATTTCCCCTCTCTGAAAGTCTGATAAAGGCCGGAAAAATGACTAAGTCCAAAAAATATATATTTTTCAACTTTATTCAATTTTACCGCCGTGGGATATATATTCTACCCACACACATTTGGTACTCTCCTGGGGTACCCTCACACATATTATTCCCTCATTTAGTGGATATTTTCACAAAAAAGTGAAATTTCCAAAAATTCCAAAAATTGGCTGAAAACGACGAAACATCAAGGATTCATTGGGCGAATTGCTCTGGAACTGAAATCGGAACGCTCACTGATATTTCCCCTCTCTGAAAGTCTGATAAAGGCCGGAAAAATGACAAAGTCAAAAAAAAAATAAATTTTCAACTTGTTTCAATTTTACCGCCGTGGGATATATATTCTACCCACACACATTTTGAACTCTCCTGGGGTACCCTCACACATATTATTCCCTCATTTAGTGGATATTTTCACAAAAAAGTGAAATTTTCAAAAATTACGAAAAATTGGCTGAAAACGACGAAATATCAAGGACTCATTGGGCGAATCGCTCTGGAACTGAAATCGTAATGCTCACTGATATTTCCCCTCTCTGAAAGTCTGATAAACTCCGGAAAAATGACTAAGTCCAAAAAAAAAAATTTTTTAACTTGTTTCAATTTTACCGCCGTGGGATATATATTCTACCCACACACATTTGGAACTCTCCTGGGGTACCCTCAGACATATTATTCCCTCATTTAGTAGATATTTTCACAAAAAAGTGAAATTTAAAAAAATTCAGAAAATTGGCTGAAAACGACTAAATATCAAGGACTCATCTGGCGAATTGCTCTGGAACTGAAATCGTAACGCTCACTGATATTTCCCCTCTCTGAAAGTCTGATAAAAGCCAGAAAAAATGACAAAGTCCAAAAAAAAAAATTTTCAATTTTTTTTAATTTTACCGAAGTGAGATATATATTCTACCCATACACATTTGGAACTCTCCTGGGGTGCCCTCAGACATATTATTCCCTCATTAAGTGGATATTTTCACAAAAAAGTGAAATTTTCAAAAATTACGAAAATTGGTTGAAAACTACTAAATATCAAGGACTCATTGTTCGAATCGCTGTGGAACTGAAATCGGAATGCTCACTGACATTTCCCCTCTCTGAAAGTCTGATAAACGCCGGAAAAATGACAAAGTCCAAAAAAAATAAATTTTTCAACTTTTTTCAATTTTACACCCGTGGGATATACATTCTACCCACACACATTTGGAACTCTCCTGGGGTACCCTCAGACATATTATTCCCTCATTAAGTGGATATTTTCACAAAAAAGTGAAATTTTCAAAAATTTCGAAAATTGGCTGAAAACGACGAAATATCAAGGACTCATTGGGCGAATCGCTCTGGAACTGAAATTGGAATGCTCACTGATATTTCCCCTACCTGAAAGTCTGATAAACGCCGGAAAATTGACTAGGTCCAAAAAATAATAATTTTTCAACTTTTTTCAATTTTACCGACGTGGGATATATATTCTACCCACACACATTTGGAACTCTCCTGGGGTACCCTCAGACATATTATTCCCTCATTTAGTAGATATTTTCACAATTTAGTGAAATTTTAAAAAATTCAGAAAATTGTCTGAAAACGACTAAATATCACGGACTCATCTGGCGAATTGCTCTGGAACTGAAATCGGAATGCTCACTGACTTTCCCCCTCTATGAAAGTCTGATAAATGCCGGAAAAATGACTAAGTCCAAAAAAAAAAAAAAATTTTAACTTGTTTCAATTTTACCGAAGTGGGATATATATTCTACCCACACACATTTGGAACTCTCCTGGGGTACCCTCAGACATATTATTCCCTCATTAAGTGGATATTTTCACAAAAAAGTGAAATTTTCAAAAAATACAAAAATTGGCTGAAAACGTCTAAATATCAAGGACTCATTGGTCGAATCGCTCTGGAACTGAAATCGGAATGCTCACTGACATTTCCCCTCTCTGAAAGTCTGATAAACGCCGGAAAAATGACAAAGTCCAAAAAAAAAAATTTTTCAACTTTTTTCAATTTTACCGCCGTGGGATACATATTCTACCCACACACATTTGGAACTCTCCTTGGGTTCCCTCACCCATATTATTCCCTCAATTAGTGGATATTTTCACAAAAAAGAGAAATTTTCAAAAATTCGGAAAATTGGCTGAAAACGACGAAATATCAAGGACTCATCGGGTGAATCGCTCTGGAACTGAAATCGGAACACTCAATGACATTTCCCCTATCTGAAAGTCAGATAAACGCCGGAAAATTGACAGTCCAAAAAAATTTTTTTAAACTTTTTTCAATTTTACCCCCGTGGGATATATCATTCTACCCACACACATTTGGAACTCTCCTGGGGTACCCTCACACATATTATTCCCTCATTTAGTGGATATTTTCACAAAAAAGTGAAATTTTCAAAAATTCAGAAAATTTGCTGAAAACGACTAAGTATCAAAGACCCATCGGGCGAATCGCTCTGGAACTGAAATCGGAATACTCACTGATAAATGCTGGAAAAATGACTAAGTCCAAAAAAAAACAATGTTTTCAACTTTTTTAAATTTTACCCCCGTGGGATATATCATTCTACCCACACACATTTGGAACTCTCCTGGGGTACCCTCACACATATTATTCCCTCATTTCGTGGATATTTTCACAAAAAAGTGAAATTTTCAAAAATTCAGAAAATTGTCTGAAAACGACTAAATATCAAGGACTCATCGGGCGAACCGCTCTGGAACTGAAATCGGAACACTCACTGACATTTCCCGTCTCTGAAAGTCTGATAAACGCCAGAAAAATGACTAAGTCCAAAAAAAAAAATATTCCAACTTTTTTCAATTTTACCCCCGTGGGATATATATTCTACCCACACACATTTAGAACTCTCCTGGGGTACCCTCACACATATTATTCCCTCATTTAGTGGATATTTTCACAAAAAAGTGAAATTTTCAAAAATTCCGAAAATTGGCTGAAAACGACGAAATATCAAGGACTCATCTGGTGAATTGCTCTGAAACTGAAATCGGAATGCTCACTGACTTTCCCCCTCTATGAAAGTCTGATAAATGCCGGAAAAATGACTAAGTCCAAAAAAAAAATATTTTTCAACTTTTTTCAATTTTACCGCCGTGGGATATATATTCTACCCACACACATTTGGTACTCTCCTGGGGTACCCACAGACATATTATTCCCTCATTTAGTGGATATTTTCACAAAAAAGTGAAATTTCCAAAAATTCCAAAAATTGGCTGAAAACGACAAAACATCAAGGACTAATTGGGCGAATTGCTCTGGAACTGAAATCGGAACGCTCACTGATATTTCCCCTCTCTGAAAGTCTGATAAACGCCGGAAAAATTACAAAGTCCAAAAAAAAATAATTTTTCAACTTGTTTCAATTTTACCGCCGTGGGATATATATTCTACCCACACACATTTGGAAATCTCCTGGGGTACCCTCACACATATTATTCCCTCATTTAGTGGATATTTTCACAAAAAAGTGAAATTTTCAAAAATTCCGAAAATTGGCTGAAAACGACGAAATATCAAGGACACATTGGGCGAATCGCTCTGGAGCTGAAATCGGAACGCTCACTGATATTTTCCCTCTTTGAAAGTCTGATAAACACCGGAAAAATAACAAAGTCCAAAAAAAAAAATGTTTTCAACTTTTTTCAGTTTTACACCCGTGGGATATATATTCTACCCACAAACATTTGGAACTCTCCTGGGGTACCCTCACACATATTATTCCCTCATTTAGTGGATATTTTCACAAAAAAGTGAAATTTTCAAAAATTCAGAAAATTGGCTGAAAACGACGAAATATCAAGGACTCATGGGGCGAATCGCTCTGGAACTGAAATCGGAACGCTCACTGATATTTCCCCTGTCTGAAAGTGTGATAAACGCCGGAAAAATGACTAAATAAAAAAAAAAAAATTTCCAACTTTTTTCTATTTTACCCCCGTGGGATATACATTCTACCCACACACATTTGCAACTCTCCTGGGGTACCCTCACACATATTATTCCCTCATTTAGTGGATATTTTCACAAAAAAGTGAAATTTTAAAAAATTCAGAAAATTGTCTGAAAACGATGAAATATCAAGGACTCATTGGGCGAATCGCTCTGGAACTGAAATCGTAACGCTCACTGATATTTCCCCTCTCTGAAAGTCTGATAAACGCCGGAAAAATGACTAAGTCCAAAAAAAAAAAATTTTTTTACTTTTTTCAATTTTACCGCCGTGGGTATATATTCTACCCACACACATTTAGAACTCTCCTGGGGTACCCTCAGACATATTATTTCCTCATTTAGTGGATATTTTAACAAAAAAGTGAAATTTTCAAAAATTCAGAAAATTGGCTGAAAACGAGTAAATATCAAGGACTCATCGGGCAAATTGCACTGGAACTGAAATCGGAATGCTCACTGACATTTCCCCTCTCTGAAAGTCTGATAAATGCCGGAAAAATGAATAAGTTCAAAAAAAAAATTATCCAACCTTTTTCAATTTTACCCCCGTGGGATATAGATTCTACCCACACACATTTGGAACTCTCCTGGAGTACCCTTACACATATTATTCCCACATTTAGTGGATATTTTCACAAAAAAAGTGACATTTTCAAAAATTCAGAAAATTGGCTGAAAACGACGAAATATCAAGGACTCATTGGGCGTAACCGCTCTGGAACTGAAATCGTAACGCTCACTGATATTTCCCGTCTCTGAAAGTCTGATAAACGCCGGAAAAATGACTAAGTCCAAAAAAAAAAATTTTCTCAAATTTTTTCAATTTTACCGCCGTGGAACATATATTCTACCCACACACATTTGGAACTCTCCTGGGGTACCCTCACACATATTATTCCCTCATTTAGTGGATATTTTCACAAAAAAGTGAAATTTCCAAAAATTCAGAAAATTGGCTGAAAACGACTAAATATCAAGGACTCATTGGGCGAATCGCTCTGGAACTGAAATCGGAATGCTCACTGATATTTCCCCTCTCTGAAAGTCTAATAAACGCCGGAAAAATGACTAAGTCCCAAAAAAAAAATTTTTCAACTTTTTTCAATTTTACCACCGTGGGATATATATTCTACCCACACACATTTGGAACTCTCCTGGGGTACCCTCAGACATATTATTCCCTCATTTAGTGGATATTTTCACAAAAAAGAGAAATTTTCAAAAATTTATAAAATTGGCTGAAAACGATGAAATATCAAGGACTCATCGGGCGAACCGCTCTGGAACTGAAATCGGAATGCTCACTGACATTTCCCCTTTCTGAAAGTCTGATAAATGCCGGAAAAATGACTAAGTCCATAAAAACAAATTTTTCAACTTTTTTCAAGTTTACCCCCGTGGGATATATATTCTACTCACACACATTTGGAACTCTACTGGGGTGCCCTCACACCTATTATTCCCTCATTTAGTGAATATTTTCACAAAAAAGTTAAATTTTCAAAAATTAAGAAAATTAGCTGAAAACGACAAAATATCAAGGACTCATCGGGCGAATAACTCTGGAACTGAAATCGGAACACTCACTGACATTTCCCCTCGCTGAAAGTCTGAGAAACGCCGGAAAAATGACTAAGTCCAAAAAAAAAATGTTTCCACCTTTTTTCAATTTCACCCCCGTGGGATATATATTCTACCCACACACATTTGGAACTCTCCTGGGGTACCCTCACACATATTATTCCCTCATTTAGTGGATATTTTCACAAAAAAGTGAAATTTTCAAAAATTAAAAAAATTGGCTGAAAACGACTAAATATCAAGGACTCATCGGGCGAACCGCTCTGGAACTGAAATCGGAACACTCACTGACATTTCCCGTCTCTGAAAGTCTGATAAACGCCAGAAAAATGACTAAGTCCATAAAAAAAAAATTTTAAACTTTTTTCAAGTTTACTCCCGTGGAATATATATTCTACCAACACACATTTGGAACTCTCCTTGGGTACCTTCACACATATTATTCCCTCATTTAGTGGATAATTTCACAAAAACGTGAAATTTTCAAAAATTCTGAAAATTGGCTGAAAACGACTAAATATCAAGGACTCATTTGGCGTATCGCTCTGGAACTGAAATCAGAATACTCACTGACATTTCCCCTATCTGAAAGTCTGATAAATGCCGGAAAAATGACAGTACAAAAAAAATTTATTTCAACTTTTTTCAATTTTACCGCCGTGGAATATATTATTCTACCTACACACATTTGGAACTCTCCTGGGGTACCCTCACACATATTATTCCCTCATTTAGTGGATATTTTCACAAAAGAGAGAAATTTTCAAAAATTCTGAAAATTGGCTGAAAATGACTAAATATCAAGGACTCATCGGGCGAATCGCTCTGGAACTGAAATCAGAATACTCACTGACATTTCTCCTATCTTAAAGTCTGATAAACGTCTGAAAAATGACAGTCCAAAAAAATTTTTTCGCAACTTTTTTCAATTTTACCCCCGTGGGATATATCATTCTACCCACACACATTTGGAACTCTCCTGGGGTACCCTCAGATATATTATTCCCTCATTTAGTGGATATTTTCACAAAAAAGTGAAATTTTCAAAAATTCAGAAAATTGGCTGAAAACGACTAAATATCAAGGACTCATCGGGCGAATCGCTCTGGAACTGAAATCGGAACGCTCACTGACATTTCCCCTCTCTGAAAGTCTGATAAGCACCGGAAAAATGACTAAGTCCATAAAAAAAAAATTTTCAACTTTTTTCAAGTTTACCCCCGTGGGATATATCATTCTACGCACACACATTTGGAACTCTCCTGGGGTACCCTCACACATATTATTCCCTCATTTAGTGGATATTTTCACAAAAAAATCAAATTTTCAAAAATTCAGAAAATTGGCTGAAAACGACTAAATACCAAGGACTCATCGGACGAATCGCTCTGGAACTGAAATCGGAACGCTCAATTACATTTCCCCTATCTGAAAGTCAGATAAACGCCGTAAAAATGACAGTCCAAAAAAATGTTTTTAAACTTTTTTCAATTTTACCCCCGTGGGATATATATTCTGCCCACACACATTTGGAACTATCCTGGGGTACCCTCACACATATTATTCCCTCATTTAGTGGATATTTTCATACAAAAAGTGAAATTTTCAAAAATTCAGAAAATTGGCTGAAAACGACTAAATATCAAGGACTCATCGGGCGAATTGCTCTGGAACTGAAATCGGAACGCTCACTGACATTTCCTCTCTCTGAAAGTCTGATCAAGGCCGGAAAAATGACTATGTACAATAAAAAAAAAATTTCAACTTTGTTCAAGTTTACCCCCGTGGGATATATATTCTACTCACACACATTTGGAACTCTCCTGGCGTACCCTCACACATATTATTCCCTCATTTAGTGGATTTTTTCACAAAAAAGTGACATTTTCAAAAATTCAGAAAATTGGCTAAAAATGACTAAATATCAAGGACTCATCGGGCGAATCGCTCTGGAACTGAAATCGGAACGCTCACTGACATCTCCAATCTCTGAAAGTCTGATTAAGGCAGGAAAAACGACTCAGTCCAATAAAAAAAAATTTTCAACTTTGTTCAAGTTTACCCCCGTGGCATATATCATTCGACCCACACACATTTGGAACTATCCTGGGGTACCCTCACACATATTATTCCCTCATTTAGTGGATATTTTCACAAAAAAAGTGAAATTTTCAAAAATTCAGAAAATTGGCTGAAAACGACTAAATATCAAGGACTCATCGGGCGAATCGTTCTGGAACTGAAATTGTAACGCTCACTGACATTTCCCCTCTCTGAAACTTTGATAAAGGCCGGAAAAACGAGTAAGTCCAATAAACAAAAATTTTCAACTTTGTTCAAGTTTACCCCCGTGCGATGTATATTCTATCCACACACATTTGGAACTCTCCTGGGGTACCCTCACACATATTATTCCCTCATTTAGTGGATATTTTCACAAAAAATCTAATTTTCAAAAATTCTGAAAATTGGCTGAAAACGACTAAATATGAAGGACTCATCGGGCGAATCGCTCTGGAACTGAAATCGGAATACTCACTGACATTTCCCCTATCTGAAAGTCTGATAAACGCCGGAAAAATGACTAAGTCTAAAAAAAAAATTTTTTCAACTTTTTTCAATTTTACCCCCGTGGGATTTGTCATTCTACCCACACACATTTGGGACTCTCCTGGGGTACCCTCACACATATTATTCCCTCATTTAGTGGATATTTTCACAAAAAATCTAATTTTCAAAAATTCAGAAAATTGGCTGAAAACGATTAAATATCCAGGATTCATCGGGCGAATCACTCTGGAACTGAAATCGGAGCGCCCAATTACATTTCCCCTATCTGAAAGTCAGATAAACGCCGTAAAAATGACAGTCCAAAAAAATTTTTTTTCAACTTTTTTCAATTTTACCGCCGTGGGATATACTGTATATTCTACCCAAACACATTTGGAATTACCCTGGGGTACCCTCACACATATTATTCCCTCATTTAGTGGATATTTTTCACCAAAAAAGTGAAATTTTCAAAAATTCTGAAAATTGGCTGAAAATGACTAAATATCAAGGACTCATCGGGCGAATTGCTCTGGAACTGAAATCGGAACGCTCACTGACATTTCCCCTCTCTGAAAGTCTGATAAATGCCAGAAAAATGACTAAGTCCAAGAAAAATTTTTTTCAACATTTTTCATGTTTACCCCCGTGGGATATATATTCTACCCACAAGCATTTGGAACTCTCCTGTGGTACCCTCACACATATTATTCCCTCATTTAGTGGATATTTTCACAAAAAAGTGAAATTTTCAAAAATTCAGAAAATTGGCTGAAAATGACAAAATATCAAGGACTCATCGGTAGTGTTGAGTATTCCGATACTGAAATATCGGCCGATATTCACGGTATCGGAATTTCGATACTTAATTCCGATACTTTTGCAATATCATATACCGGAATCGGAAGTTCCCATAATGCAATGAGCCATTTTCATTTTATTCAGCCAATGAGGATCCTAAGAAGTGTGGGCACATCCTGTTAGGCATGTAGGCATCTTAACTAATGGCATGGCTGTGATTGGCTGCTGAAATTATGTCATGATGCACTATAAAAGCCGCCGCCGCCATTTTGAGCTCACTCTGCTGTGAATTCAGTTAGGGATAGGATGCTGTTGCTCTGAGGGACAGTTTTAGCTACCTATTTGGTCTATTCTGCTTTACACAAGCTACTTTATAAATCGCTGTGCCTTGCAGTGCTAGTGCACAGTTCTCTGTGCTGTTCTCCGCTTTCTGCAAGGTCTCTGTGTGTGAGTGCAGCTCACCCTGTAGTGTGTGCTTCAGCCACGTCTGGTTATAGTGCACTCAGTGTGTGTCACTGCCTCATACATTGTCCTCTTTTGCCAATTCATAATTTTTCCTGATATCTCCTATTAGTGTGGTGGTTCCATCCGTATTCAGCTAAATTTGTTCCAAACACACTATATAGGAGTAGATAGAGAAATTTTTTTGGTCTTGCAGCGCTAGTGCACAGTGCTCTGCATCTGTACTGTTCACCGCTGTCTGCAAGGTCTGGTGTGTGAGTGCAGCTCACCCTGTAGTGTGTGCTTCAACCACGTCTGGTTGTAGTGCACTCAGTGTGTGTCACTGCCTCATACATTGTCCTTTTTTGCCAATTCATAATTTTTCCTGATATCTCCTATTAGTGTGGTGGTTCCATCCGTATTCAGCTAAATTGGTTCCAAACACACTATATAGGAGTAGTTAGAGGAGCCTTTCTGCAGCATTGGGCCCTGCAGCCCCAGCCAGATTAGTATTAGCCTATTTTTTGCAGACTCATGTATTGCATTGTAGGTTACCTTCCTACATTGTAATAGCTACAAAAAGTTTGTGATACTATCGTTATTACATCTTTAGGCACATCCAGTGTCTTTTTGTGACAAAAAAAACCTAAATAAAGTTCACCAAACACTCCACTTTACAGTTGTGTAGGCCACATTAGCTCATATTAAAGTCTAGTCCACACTTTATAAAATTAGTGTTTCTTATACCTGTTAGCAGCTGTTCAGGAATAAGCACACTAAGCCCTTAGTACTTTTCTGCCTATCTTTATCAGTCTACCAAGATGAAGAAGGCAGGGAGTAAGGCATGTGGTCGTGGGCGTGGGCGTGGAGTTTCTGCAGGGAGAGGACGTGAGGATTCTGTGCCTGCAGGAAGAGGACGTGGGGATTCTGTGCCTGCTGCGGGCACCAGTGACTCAGCATCCCCCAGTTTTACCAGGGAACAGTCCTTTATGCGCAGCTTTGTAGGAGCTAGCCGTACCCCACTGCTGCGGGAGGACCAAATTGAAGCCATTGTCGGATGGATGGCAGCTAACGCATCGACTTCAATTAGTTCCAGATCCTCTCAGGTCCTGAGCACTGAAGAGCACCCATCTGTCTCTTCACCACCTGCCAAATTGCCCAGGCAGTCAGAGAGCCCTGGACAGGAGCCATCTCTACTTCTGTTCTCTGAATCTCTTGGCTTGGAAAGAGGGGGCCAGCCAAGCAGAATTCGAGAATTTGAAGAAGAGGTAGTATGCAGTGATGCGCAACCGTTTTGTCTCTCTGAATCTGAAGAGGCGGGTGGGCCAGTGCCTATGGTCAGCAGCACACCTCAGTACGCATCTGATGATGAGACTCAGGTGCCACTTTCTGGTGCGTACTGTGCTGTCGAGACTACCCAGGAGAAGCAGTTGTTTGAAGAGGGTGGTGTAGATGATGAGGTCCTTGACCCATCATGGTGTGAGGGACAGGAAGGTGGTGGGAGCAGCTCTGAGGAAGAGATTCCCCGAACAGCCCAAAAAGGAGGGAGAGGGAGCAGGCAGACTTGGTTGCCTGTAGCCTCCACTTCGGCACCCATTAGGAGCATGGCTCTTCCAAAATCCAAAGCGGGCGCTCCCAAGACTTGCAGTGCCTGGTCCTTTTTTGACACAGTTGCAGATGACATTTGCTTTGTCAAATGCAAGCTGTGTAATCAGAAGGTGAAAAGAGGGAAAAGTGTCAGCAACCTCAATACCACAAATATGTGGAAACATGTGGGGACCAAGAACGTGGTGGAGTTACAAAAACACACTGAAGACCTAGGCCAACCTACAGCGCCACCAACCACCTCTTCAGCTCGTGTTGTAGCCTCTTCCTCCAGCTCACACACAGCTGGTTCGGCTTCCTCACAGGATCGCCATGGAAGAATCTCTGGCACTGTTGTACAGAGACACAGTGTAATTCCACCCACAGCACCACTTTCCCAGTCATCCTCACACTCCCAAGCCAGTCTACAGCCATCGTTAGCACAGGCATGGGAGAAAAGGCGCCCATACTCGGCAAACCACCCCCCAGCACAGGCTCTGAATGCTGGCATTGCTAAACTACTGGAGCTTGAAATGCTATCATTCAGGCTGGTGGAGACTGACACATTCCGTAACTTTATGGCATTGGCAGTCCCTCAATACAACGTGCCCAGCCGATTTTATTTCAGCAGGCAAGCCATCCCTGCCCTGCAACATCATGTGGAGGGAAAAATTAAACATGCGCTACAAAACGCCGTCAGTAGCAAGGTCCACCAGACCACCGATGCGTGGACCAGTAAGCATGGACAGGGACGATACCTTTCCCTCACTGCCCATTGGGTAAATGTTGTGGAGCCGGGTACAGATCTTGAGAGTGGCGCTGTACGTGTTCTGCCAACTCCAAGGATTTCAGGAATCCAGTCTGTACACATTGACTCCTCCTCATACTCCAGTTCCTCTGAATCAGCGCTGCAGGAGCCGTCACGGTCTACCTCCACATCAACCCGTGAACGGTTACCTGTTATGGTGACCAATATGAGCACAGCCGTGGCCAAACGTCAACAGGCCGTATTAAAATTAATTTCTTTGGGGAATCGAAGCCACACAGTGCAGGTGTTAGAACCTTGCTCTTAGGTCTTTTTTCCTTTGCTGGTCACATGACCTTGTTGGCCTATTTAATCCTGCTCCGCCCTTCTGGCTTTGCTGGACTTCATTGTATATCTACTTTCTAGCTAGCCTGTGCTCTGTGTCTTGCTCTGTTAGTTTGCTTGGTCTACTGACCTCTATGTACTATATATTTTGTTTGTTCGTCTGTCTGCTACTATTTCTGTTAGGAGGTGTCCCATATTCCTCCCAGTCCTTAGTACTTGTAGGAATTCCTTCCCCACATCTATAGGTCTCCGTACAGACTAGCTTAGGACTTTAGCAGGTCTGATCGCAGGATCAGGTCCCCTGTTACATCGTAGGGATTAAGCTGAGTTCTATCGTAGGGACAGATCTCCTCTCTTTCCTTAGCTCTGGTAGCAGAACATAACAGCAGGAGCTCTGGAATGCCATCAAGCAGCAGAGCGACGTATGGTTTGTGCCAGCGAATCTCCAGCCAGGCATGGTAGTGTGTGACAATGGCCGAAATCTGGTGGCAGCTCTGGGCCTAGGCAACCTCACTCACATCCCATGTCTGGCACATGTGCTCAACTTGGTCGTGCAGAGTTTTTTGAGGGACTATCCGGATCTTGATGCACTGCTTCACAAGGTCCGCATAGAGTGCGCTCACTTGCGGCGTTCCAGCAATGCAAGATCATGCATTGCAGCTCTGCAGCGCCGATTACGTCTTCCGGAACATCGCATCATATGTGACCTACCCACCAGGTGGAATTCAACGTTACATATGTTGGAGAGGTTGTGTGAGCAGCAGTAATGGAGTACCAGCTGCAGCAGGCGCAAACAAGTCGCAGTGCGCGCCGTTCACACTTCACCACCACTGAGTGGGCCTCTATGAAGGACATTTGCCACGTTTTGCGTGCCTTCGATTATTCCACGCGGATGGCAAGTGCAGATGATGCACTAGTCAGCATGACTATCCCCTGTAACGGGTCTGGGAGGTGGAACCTCTGAGCTACTATACAAGGGGGCGGTCCTTGTAAGGGAGCGGGTGGCGACCAGGGAAGACGGGCTGGAAGTCTCAGCAGGTGAACGGGACAGTCTCAGAGTGAACGGGACAGTCTCTGAGTGAACGGACTGGAGGACACGGCAAGTGACCGGGGCAGTCTCTAGGTATAGGGTTGGTACGACCTGTGGCGGCTGAAGATAGACGTGAGCTCCCAGGTGAGCAGGCGAGAGTCTCTGGATGAACGGGTGGTCACAGCATGTGACGGCGGAGCCTCCAGGAAGACCAGCGGACAGGCGACAGATAAGCGCTCCCAGGTGAGCGGGCAGAAGTCTCTGGACAGGCGGGTGGTCACAGCACGTGACGGTGGAGCCTCCAGGTAGGCTAGCAGGCAGGTAGCAGATGAGCGCTCCCAGGTGAGCGGGCATGAGTCACTGGACAGGCAGGTGGTCACAGCACGTGACGGCGGAGCCTCCAGGTAGGCTAGCAGGCAGGTAGCAGATGTGCGCTCCCAGGTGAGCGGGCAAGCTGGTCCATAGACAGACTGACAGGAGTTGGAAGGCAGACCGTCGGACCTCAGGCAAGCAGGCAGGTAGGTGATGTGCGCTCCCAGGTGAGCGGGCAGGCTGGTCCTTAGACAGACTGACAGGATTAGTAAGGCAGACCGTCGGACCTCAGACTAGCAGGCAGGTAGCAAGAAATCAGGCAGGAATCTGGCAGGTAACTGGCAGGTAACTGGCAACGGGACCTGAGGGCTGAAGCACAGGTGAGACACAGGTGCAAACAACATTGCTCGGGCACCTCCATTTTGGAGGAGGTGCCTTATATACGGTAAAGTCCTCCGGCCAGCAGAGCGGGAGAGGGACGCCGGGCACGCAGCAGAGCGGTGAGGGGAACAGCGTCCCTGCCTAGCAGAGGGCAGGGACGCCGGCACTACAGTACCCCCCCCTTTAGGCCCCCCCTTTTTTAGGCCAGATAGAAATTTAGCTAGGATGAGAGGGGCATGGATGTTCTCCCGGGGCTCCCACGTTCTCTCCTCAGGACCAAACCCCTTCCAATCTACCAGAAAAAAGGTCTTTCCTCTTACCCTTTTGGTAGCAAGAATGTTCTCTACCTCAAACTCGTCCTCAGCAGAAACCGGAGCAGGAGGCGTACCTGTAGACTTGGAAAAAGAGTTAAGCACTACGGGTTTGAGGAGAGATACATGGAAGGAGTTAGGGATCCGTAAGTTGGCCGGGAGTTTCAATTTATAGGCCACCGGGTTGATCTGACTGATGACCTCCAGAGGACCGATGAACCGAGGCCCTAACTTGTAAGAAGGTATCTTGAGTCGAACATATTTAGATGAGAGCCAGACTTTATCTCCTGGACGAAATTGTGGAGGATCCAGGCGTTTTTTGTCAGCGTGTCTTTTCATACGCTCGGATGACAGAAGGAGTGCGGACCGGGTACTCTCCCATATGGAGGAAAATTTGCTAACGAGAGATTCCGCAGCCGGGTTGTCCACAGAGGTGGAGACAGGAAAAGGAATCCGAGGATGCTGACCAAAGACTACAAAAAACGGGGATTTGGAGGAGGATTCGCTCTCGTGATTATTATAAGAGAACTCGGCCCATGGTAGGAGATCCACCCAGTCAGAATGGTGGGCATTAACGAAGTGCCGGAGGTAACTGGTCAGGTTCTGATTGATCCGCTCCACTTGACCATTGGACTGTGGGTGGTAAGCGGAAGAGAAGTCCAGGGTGACATCTAGCAGTTTACAAGTGGCTCTCCAGAAACGTGAGGTGAACTGTACCCCACGATCCGACACGATGTGGAGGGGCAGGCCATGAAGACGGAAAATGTGGCGGATAAAGTCTTTAGCCAGCTCGGGTGCAGACGGAAGGCCTGGCAGGGGAATAAAGTGAGCCATCTTGGAAAAGCGGTCAGCGACCACCCAAATGACCGTACAACCGGCAGAGACGGGGAGATCAGTTATGAAGTCCATAGCAATATGCTGCCAGGGGGCAGCAGGCACAGGAAGCGGAAGGAGGCGTCCGGCTGGCAGATGTCTCGGGACTTTGTTGCGGGCGCAGGACACACAGGCAGAAACAAAGTCTATTACGTCCTTGTGCAGGGTAGGCCACCAATAGTGCCGGGCAATAAGCTGGAGGGTCTTTTTCTGACCGGCGTGGCCAGCTAGCTTAGACGAATGGCCCCAGTGTAGGATCTTCTCCCGATCAGGTACTGAAACAAACGTCTTACCGGGAGGGAGACGATTTAGACTCACGGGAGCCACCTGCATTACTCTGGCGGGATCGATGATATGTTTAGGTTCTTCTCGGGACAAGGCGTCTGCTTTGATGTTTTTGTCAGCCGGGCGAAAATGAAGAACAAAATCAAAGCGAGCAAAAAACAAGGACCACCGGGCTTGGCGCGGGTTAAGTCTCTGGGCATGCTGGAGGTAAGCCAAGTTCTTGTGGTCAGTGTAAATTATTACCGGATGAAGAGCCCCCTCGAGTAGGTAACGCCACTCCTTCAACGCCAGCTTGATGGCCAATAACTCTCGGTCTCCTATGGAATAGTTGCGCTCAGAAGAGGAGAAGAGTTTGGAGAAGAAGCCACAAGTTACCATTCTCCCGGAAGATGATTTTTGAGTAAGTACCGCTCCGGCTCCAGAGGAGGAGGCGTCAACTTCCAGGAAGAACTGCTTGTTGCCGTCCGGGCGATGCAGCACCGGGGCGGAAGAGAAGGCCTGTTTTAGGGAAAGAAAGGCCTCCTCTGCTTCGGGCGGCCACTCTTTGGGATTAGTACCCTTACGGGTGAGCGCGGAAATTGGGGCAGTCCGGGAAGAAAAGTGTGGTATGAAGAGGCGGTAGTAGTTGGCGAAGCCCAGGAATCGCTGAATGGCCTTCAACCCCTCCGGTCGGGGCCATTTCTCGATGGCAGACAGTTTCTCAGGATCCATTTGTAGGCCGGTCTGAGAGATAATGTAGCCCAGAAACGGAAGCGAGGTCTGCTCAAAGAGGCACTTCTCATATTTAGCGTAGAGATGGTTCTGCCTGAGCCTGAGCAGGACCTGACGAACGTCCCTCCAGTGAGTCTGGAGATCCGGAGAGAAGACCAAGATGTCGTCCAGGTACACCACTACGCAGGAGTAGAGAAGGTCCCGGAAGATGTCATTGACCAACTCTTGAAAGACGGCAGGAGCGTTACAGAGGCCAAAGGGCATTACCAGATATTGATAGTGGCCGTCCCGGGTGTTGAATGCCGTCTTCCATTCATCCCCCTGACGGATACGAACCAGGTTGTACGCCCCACGGAGGTCTAGTTTGGTGAAGATTCTAGCCCCCCTCAGACGATCAAATAACTCCGGAATGAGCGGAAGGGGGTACTTATTCTTCACCGTGATCTGGTTAAGGCCTCTATAGTCTATACAGGGACGGAGAGAGCCGTCCTTCTTTTTGACGAAAAAGAAGCCTGCTCCCGCCGGGGAGGTAGATTTCCGGATGAATCCCCTGGCCAGATTCTCCTCAATATATTCGGACATCGAGCGGGTCTCAGCAGCGGATAATGGATAAATACGCCCACGGGGAGGAGAAGTACCAGGTAACAAGTCGATAGGGCAGTCGTATGGTCTATGAGGGGGTAGTGTCTCTGCTTCCTTTTTATTAAAGACATCAGCATAAGACCAATAAGGGATCGGAAGTCCAGGTAGATTAGCTGGAGTAGGAGAAGGACGGACGGGATGGACGGGAACCAGACAGGTCTTATGGCAGCCCTGTCCCCAGCGAAGGACTTCTCCGGTCTGCCAGTCAAGAACGGGTGCATGTCTCTGGAGCCAAGGTAGACCTAGCAGGAGGGCGTGAGAGAGTCCAGGCAGAACATGGAAGGAGATACTTTCAGAATGCAGCATTCCCACCTGCAGAGTAATGGATTCGGTGATGAGTTGGATGGGGCGTGGTAAGAGCCCCCCATCCACGGCAGCAGCAGACAAGGGTACAGCCAGAGGTTTGGTGGGGATGCGGTATTTCTCTACCAGGGACTGTGAGATAAGATTCCCGGCTGCTCCAGAGTCAAGTTGGGCTAGTTCGAAATAACGGTTCTCCCCGTAGACGATTGAAACTGGCAACAGCAGGGATGGAGAGGATTTATTCTTGTCTAGGTGGACCTCTCTGAGCGAACCTAGACACAGGCGTTTCCCGACCTCTCTGGGCAGGCACGGATCCGGTGCTCCTTACTGCCACAGTAGAAGCAGGTCCCCTCGGCACGGCGTAAGTCCTGACGGGTCTTGACCATCTTGGTCTGGTCGACCTGCATAGGCTCAGGAGGGTGTACCTGGTTAGAGACAGAAGGAGTGACGGGTTTCTGAAAAGTAGGAGCTAGACGTGGTAATCTCCTCTCACGGGTGACCTCTCTGGCACGCTCCTGGAACCGTAGATCAATCCGGGTGGCTAGAGTTTTTAAATCATCGAGAGTGGTAGGAATGTCCCGACCGGCAAGCTCATCTTTAAGACGGCCGGACAGACCCTCCCAGAAGACGGAAACCAGAGCGTCGTTGTCCCAGGCCAGCTCCGAGGCAAGGGTACGGAACCGTATGGCATATTGGCCCACGGTGAGACTTTCCTGACGGAGGCGTAGCAGAGATGATGCGGATGAGGTCTTCCGTCCGGGTTCGTCGAAGACTTTCCGGAAAGCCGAGAGAAAAGCAGGCAAGTTGGATACCAGGGGGTCTCCTCTCTCCCATAGAGGATTTAGCCAGGCCAGGGCCTCCCCGGTGAGATGGGACATGATGAATGCAATTTTGGCCTGGTCGGAGTTAAACTGGTGAGATAATAGTTCAAAGTGCAGGGTGCACTGATTTATGAAGCCCCGAGCCTGGGCGGAGTCGCCTCCGAAGCGAGGAGGTGCAGAAAGCCGGGGTCCGGGGTAAGATACCATGGTATTAGTGGGCAGTGGAGCTGCTGGATTGCGAGACATGGCACTGGCGGAGGTTGCTGGTGGAGCAGTCAGAGTGTCCAGGCGAGTATTGACATTCCGCAGGTGACCCAGAATGGACTCCTGTTGGGACCTTTGACGGGACAGTTCATGACACAGGTCCGAGAGCGAGGAGCTTGGGTGCCACCGGGTTCCATGGCCCGAGCAAACTGTAACAGGTCTGGGAGGCGGAACCTCTGAGCTACTATACAAGGGGGCGGTCCTTGTAAGGGAGCGGGTGGCGACCAGGGAAGACGGGCTGGAAGTCTCAGCAGGTGAACGGGACAGTCTCAGAGTGAACGGGACAGTCTCTGAGTGAACGGACTGGAGGACACGGCAAGTGACCGGGGCAGTCTCTAGGTATAGGGTTGGTACGACCTGTGGCGGCTGAAGATAGACGTGAGCTCCCAGGTGAGCAGGTGAGAGTCTCTGGATGAACGGGTGGTCACAGCATGTGACAGCGGAGCCTCCAGGAAGACCAGCGGACAGGCGACAGATGAGCGCTCCCAGGTGAGCGGGCAGAAGTCTCTGGACAGGCGGGTGGTCACAGCACGTGACGGCCGAGCCTCCAGGTAGGCAAGCAGACAGGTAGCAGATGAGCGCTCCCAGGTGAGCGGGCAGAAGTCTCTGGACAGGCAGGTGGTCACAGCACGTGACGGCGGAGCCTCCAGGTAGGCTAGCAGGCAGGTAGCAGATGAGCGCTCCCAGGTGAGCGGGCAGGAGTCACTGGACAGGCAGGTGGTCACAGCACGTGACGGCGGAGCCTCCAGGTAGGCTAGCAGGCAGGTAGCAGATGTGTGCTCCCAGGTGAGCGGGCAAGCTGGTCCATAGACAGACTGACAGGAGATGGAAGGCAGACTGTCGGACCTCAGGCAAGCAGGCAGGTAGCTGATGTGCGCTCCCAGGTGAGCGGGCAGGCTGGTCCTTAGACAGACTGACAGGATTAGTAAGGCAGACCGTCGGACCTCAGACTAGCAGGCAGGTAGCAAGAAATCAGGCAGGAATCTGGCAGGTAACTGGCAGGTAACTGGCAACGGGACCTGAGGGCTGAAGCACAGGTGAGACACAGGTGCAAACAACATTGCTCAGGCACCTCCATTTTGGAGGAGGTGCCTTATATACGGTAAAGTCCTCCGGCCATTGGCCGGGGACTCCTTAGGACGGCGCGCGTGGCCCCTTTAAGAGGGAGGGAGGGCGCGCGCGCGCGCGCCCTAAGCACAGTGGCCGGGAAGGAGCGCGCGCTGCCAGCAGAGCGGGAGAGGGACGCCGGGCACGCAGCAGAGCGGTGAGGGGAACAGCGTCCCTGCCTAGCAGAGGGCAGGGACGCCGGCACTACATCCCCCTTATCTGCCTGCTTGAAAAAACACTGCAAGCACTAAGGGACGAGGTTTTGGAAGAGGTGGAGGATGAGGAGTCACAAATGCCATCTGCTTCTCTACAGTCTGCGCAACGTGGTTCCTCATAAATATCCTAGGCAGGGGACACTTTGTGAGGAGGATGAGGAGGAGTCAATGGATGAGGAAGACATCTGTCCAGAGGAGGGAGGTACACAATGCTCTAGTAGTCAGTATCTAGATCGAGGGTGGGGTGATGCAGAGCAGGCAGAGATCACGCCTCAAGCAGGGGACAGCGTTTCTTGGCCAGTTGGCAGTCTGCAGCACATGGTTGATTTCATGCTGCAGTGCCTGAGAAACAACCGCCGCATCGCCCACATTCTCAACACGGCTGATTATTGGGTGTCCACCCTCCTAGATCCTCGCTACCGGGACAACTTACAAAGCCTCATAACACCGTTGAACCGGGAGCGTAAAATGCGGGAGTACCAAGACGCACTGGTGCATTCCATCATGTTCTCCATTCCAACCGAGAGCAGTGCTGCTAGTGCTTTACAAAGCAGCTCAGTGCGTCCAGGCAGTGGAGGAAGCTCTGCACAAAGAGGGAGCAGAAGCAGCGCCTCAGCACAAGGCAAGACCAGTATGGCCGAAATGTGGCAAAGTTTTGTGTCCCCGCCGCCACAAATGTCTACACCATCACAGACGGCTCCAGTCAGCAGGAGGCAACGTTTCCGTCAGATGGTGACAGACTACATGTCTTGCCCTCTTAGTGTACTCCGAGACGGCTCTTCTCCCTTCAAGTTTTGGGTCTGTAAGCTAGATACATGGCCAGAGCTAAGTCAGTATGCATTGGAGGTGCTAGCTTGCCCTGCTGCTAGTGTATTATCGGAACGCGTCTTTAGTGCCGCAGGTGGTGCACTAACAGACCGTCGCATGCGACTATCCTCCGATAATGTTGACCGGCTTACTTTTCTCAAAATGAACAAGGCCTGGATCTCTCATGAATTTGCCAGTCCTTTTCCAGAATAAATAATTGTTGGCAAAAGTATCCAGGTCTCCTGTTCTGTTCATGTTTCTACCACCTGAACTGTAATCCCTGAGCTCCAACACCGCCAGTTGGCGCTCGGAAGTGCCGTCTGCACAGTCAACACTTGCTGCCATGTCATTGGGGTTCAGTAACGTCAGCTGTTCCCCGGCTGAGCGGACCGCAATTTCTCCTGCTCTGTCCACATTCTCACTACTACAGATTTTAAAGTTGCTCCAATTACAGCTCTGTTTCCTCTGTTTTCAGTATTATCCCTGAGCTCCAACACCGCCAGTTGGTGCTCGGAAGTGCCGTCTGCACAGTCAACACTTGCTGCCGTGTTATTTGGGTTCAGTAACGTCAGCTGTTCCCCTGCTGTGCGGACGGCAATTTCTCCTGCTCTGTCCACATTCTCACTACTACTGATTTTAAAGTTGCTCCAATTACACCTCTGGCTCCTCTGTTTTCAGTATTATCCCTGAGCTCCAACACCGCCAGTTGGCGCTCGGAAGTGCCGTCTGCACAGTCAACACTTGCTGCCGTGTTATTGGGGTTCAGTAACGTCAGCTGTTCCCCTGCAGTGCGGACGGCACTTTCTCCTGCTCTGTCCACATCCACTGTACTACTGATTTAAAACCTCCTCCAAATACACCTCTGGCTCCTCTGCTTTCAGTATTATCCCTGAGCTCCAACATCGCCAGTTGGCGCTCGGAAGTGCCGTCTGTACAGTCAACACTTGCTGCCATGTTATTGGGGTTCAGTAACGTTAGCTGTTCCCCTGCTGTGCGGACGGCAATTTCTCCTGCTCTGTCCACATTCTCACTACTACAAATTTTAAAGTTGCTACAATTACACCTCTGGCTCCTCTGTTTTCAGTATTATCCCTGAGCTCCAACACCGCCAGTTGGCACTCGGAAGTGCCGTCTGCACAGTCAACACTTGCTGCCGTGTCATTGGGGTTCAGTAACGTCAGCTGTTCCCCTGCTGTGCGGACGGCAATTTCTCCTGCTCTGTCCACATTCTCACTACTACAAATTTTAAAGTTGCTACAATTACACCTCTGGCTCCTCTGTTTTCAGTATTATCCCTGAGCTCCAACACCGCCAGTTGGCGCTCGGAAGTGCCGTCTGCACAGTCAACACTTGCTGCCGTGTCATTGGGGTTCAGTAACATCAACTGTTCCCCTGCTGTGCGGACGGCAATTTCTCCTGCTCTGTCCACATTCTCACTACTACAGATTTTAAAGTTGCTCCAATTACACCTCTGGCTCCTCTGTTTTCAGTATTATCCCTGAGCTCCAACACCGCCAGTTGGCACTCGGAAGTGCCGTCTGCACAGTCAACACTTGCTGCCGTGTCATTGGGGTTCAGTAACATCAGCTGTTCCCCTGCTGTGCGGACGGCAATTTCTCCTGCTCTGTCCACATTGTCACTACTACAGATTTTAAAGTTGCTCCAATTACACCTCTGGCTCCTCTGTTTTCAGTATTATCCCTGAGCTCCAACACCGCCAGTTGGCGCTCGGAAGTGCCGTCTGCACAGTCAACACTTGCTGCCGTGTCATTGGGGTTCAGTAACATCAGCTGTTCCCCTGCTGTGCGGACGGCAATTTCTCCTGCTCTGTCCACATTCTCACTACTACAAATTTTAAAGATGCTACAATTACACCTCTGGCTCCTCTGTTTTCAGTATTATCCCTGAGCTCCAACACCGCCAGTTGGCGCTCGGAAGTGCCGTCTGCACAGTCAACACTTGCTGCCGTGTCATTGGGTTCAGTAACTTCAACTGTTCCCCTGCTGTGCGGACGGCAATTTCTCCTGCTCTGTCCACATTCTCACTACTACAGATTTTAAAGTTGCTCCAATTACACCTCTGGCTCCTCTGTTTTCAGTATTATCCCTGAGCTCCAACACCGCCAGTTGGCGCTCGGAAGTGCCGTCTGCACAGTCAACACTTGCTGCCGTGTCATTGGGGTTCAGTAACATCAGCTGTTCCCCTGCTGTGCGGACGGCAATTTCTCCTGCTCTGTCCACATTGTCACTACTACAGATTTTAAAGTTGCTCCAATTACACCTCTGGCTCCTCTGTTTTCAATATTATCCCTGAGCTCCAACACCGCTAGTTGGCGCTCGGAAGTGCCGTCTGCACAGTCAACACTTGCTGCCGTGTCATTGGGGTTCAGTAATGTCAGCTGTTCCCCTGCTGTGCGGACGGCAATTTCTCCTGCTCTGTCCACATTCTCACTACTACAGATTTTAAAGTTGCTCCAATTACACCTCTGGCTCCTCTGTTTTCAGCATTATCCCTGAGCTCCAACACCGCCAGTTGGTGCTTGGAAGTGCCGTCTGCACAGTCAACACTTGCTGCTGTGTCATTGGGGTTCAGTAACGTCAGCTGTTCCCCTGAAGTGCGGACGGCAATTTCTCCTGCTCTGTCCACATTCTCACTACTACAGATTTTAAAGTTGCTCCAATTACACCTCTGGCTCCACTGTTTTTAGTATTATCCCTGAGCTCCAACACCGCCAGTTGGCGCTCAGAAGTGCCGTCTGCACAGTCAACGCTTGCTGCAGTGTTATTGGGGTTCAGTAACGTCAGCTGTTCCCCTGCTGTGTGTCCGGCAAATTCTCCTGCTTTGTCCACATCCACTGTACTACTGATTTAAAACTTGCTCCAATTACACCTCTGGCTCCACTCTGTTTTTAGTATTTACCCTGGGTTCCAGCACCGCCAGCTGGTTCTCGGTAGTTCCATTTGCTCTTGTACCTTCTACTACCCATCCGGGTACCAGTACCATCAGCTTGTTCTCGGCAGTGCCTTTGGATTAGGTGCCTCCTTCTCGGTATCCAAGTTCCACCAACGTCTGCTGGTTCTTGGTAGTGGTTTCTGGCACAGGTACCTCCTGCTTAGTAACCGAGTTCCAGTACCGTCAGCTGGTCTTCGGCAGTTCCATTGGCTCTTGTACCTTCTGCTACCCATCCGGGTTCCAGTACCGTCAGCTGGTCCTCGGTAGTTCAATTTGCTCTTGTACCTTCTACTACCCATCCGGGTTCGAGTACCGTCAGCTGGTTCTCGGCAGTGACTTTGGCACGGGTACTCCCTCCTGCCCAGCCTGGTTCCAGCACGCCAGCTGTTTCCAGGTAGTGTCAACGTCACTTTGCCTCCAATGCGTTGTCCTGTCGTGTTGCGGTCGGGTTAGCCAACTCTATGGTGCCTGCAGTTTAGGTGACTCCTATGTGGGCTGCGGGATCTGGCAATGAAGGCTGGTTCCATAGTGCCTATAGGACAAGCACCCCCTGTAGGACTGTGGGTTTTGGTAACTGCGGCCGGCTCGCGGCCTTGAACTTTTTTTTACATGGGTACCTTCTGCTACCCATCCGGGTTCCAGTACCGTCAGCTGGTTCTCGGCAGTGCCTTTGGATTAGGTGCCTCCTTCTCGGTATCCAAGTTCCACCAACGTCTGCTGGTCCTTGGTAGTGCTTTCTGTCACAGGTACCTCCTGCTTAGTAACCGAGTTCCAGTACCGTCAGCTGGTCTTCGGCAGTTCCATTGGCTCTTGTACCTTCTGCTACCCATCCGGGTTCCAGTACCGTCAGCTGGTTCTCGGTAGTTCCTCAGCTTTCTTGTACCTTCTGCTACATTTCCAAGTTCAAGCTTTTTGAAATGGTTCTTGGTAATCACTCTGGATCTCCCTGACGAGGACCCTGAAGACGAGGACCCTGAAGACCAACCCTAAGAAGACGAGGACCCCGAAGACAACGACCCTGAAGACGAGGACCCTGAAGACCACCCCGAAGAAGACGAGGACCCTGAAGACCACCCCGAAGAAGACAAGGACCCTGAAGACCACCCCGAAGTAGACGAGGACCCCGAAGACGAGGACCCAGAAGACCAACCCGAAGAAGACGAGGACCCCGAAGACAAGGACCCCGAAGACGACGACCCTGAAGACCACCCCGAAGAAGACCAAGAAGATGACCCTGAAGAAGTTGACCAAGAGGACAAAGAAGAGAAGACAAGCACCAAGATACAGAAGAACAAGAGACAGAAAACCAAGAAGCAGAAATACAAGAAGCTGCAGAACAAAAAGCGGAAGAACATTAAGCATAAGACTAAAAATCAGAGCAAAAGATAATATCTAAATTATAAGCAGAAGATGACTAAGCAGTGTATGGGGGTGAGTCCGTTCCTCCTCGTGGTGCCCCTGGAAAAGACCTGCTGCTGCAGGCCAAACTGAACGCGGACAAATCCTGTTGTAAATCTTTTGTGACGGGCAGAACGAAAGGTGTAATGTCCAACCTTTTATAGATAACAACTACAGGAATGCTTGTCACAAATAAGAATATGATGAAGAAGAAGAATATGAAGAAGATGAAGAAGTAGAATATGAAGAATGTAAAAAAAAAGAATAATACGAAGAAGGTGAAGAAGAAGAAGATGAAGAAGGTGAAGAAGAAGAGGATGAAAAAGATGCTGAGGATGATGAAGGAGAAAGTGTGGGAGAAGTAAAAAAGAAGGTGAAGAGCATGGAAGTAGTGAAACATAAATATCTGACAAAATATAAATATACTTAACATAGTCAATATTTCCGTAACTCAGAACGTCTTAAAAAAAATATTAATTACTGCTATTCCATTTGATTGGGCTAAACCTCTATGCCTTTATTGTCTCCCCCACCTCCCCCAATACATTCTACATTATTCTTAGTTGTTTTCCTTCATATAGAATTAACCTACAAGGAAAGAAAGGGTTTATTTTCATTTCGATATTTCGGTCCCATTGACTTGCATTGGTTTCCGGTATCGGAATCGGCGATATCCGATACTTTTTCGGTATCGGTCCGATCCAATCCGATCCGATGTTTCCCGATATCGGAAGGTATCGCTCAACACTACTCATCGGGCGAATCGCTCTGGAACTGAAATCGGAACGCTCACTGACGTTTCCCCTCTCTGAAAGTCTGATAAAGGCCGGAAAAACAACTAAGTCCAATAAATAGTCCTGTGGGATATATATTCTGCCCACACACATTTGGAACTCTCCTGGGGTACCCTCACACATATTATTCCCTCATTTAGTGGATATTTTCACAAAAAAAGTGAAATTTTCAAAAATTCAAAAAATTGTCTGAAAACGACTAAATATCAAGGACTCATCGTGCGAATCGCTCTGGAACTGAAATCGGAACACTCACTGACATTTCCCCTCTCTGAAAGTCTGATAATCGCCAGAAAAATGACTAAGTGGGATATATATTCTACCCACACACATTTGGAACTCTCCTGGGGTACCCTCACACATATTATTCCCTCATTTAGTGGATATTTTCACAAAAAAAGTGAAATTTTCAAAAATTCTGAAAATTGGCTGAAAACGACTAAATATCAAGGACTCATCGGGCGAATTTCTCTGGAACTGAAATCGGAACGCTCACTGACATTTCCCCTATCTGAAAGTCTGATAAATGGCGGAAAAATGACTAAGTCCGGAAAAAAATTTTTTCAACTTTCTTCAATTTTACCCCTGTGGGATATATATTCTGCCCACACACATTTGGAACTCTCCTGGGGTACCCTCACACATATTATTCCCTCATTTAGTGGATATTTTCACAAAAAAAGTGAAATTTTCAGAAATTCAGAAAATTGTTTGAAAACGACTAAATATCAACAGTCATCGGGAGAAATGCTCTGGAACTGAAATCAAAACGGTCACTGACATTTTCCCTCTCTGAAAGTCTGATAAAGGCCGGAAAAATGACTAAGTCCAATAAAAAAAAATTTTCAACTTTGTTCAAGTTTACCCCCGTGGGATATACTGTATATTCTACCCACACACATTTGGAACTCTCCTGGGGTACCCTCACACATATTATTCCCTTATTTAGTGGATATTTTCACAAAAAAAGTGAAATTTTCAGAAATTCAGAAAATTGTTTGAAAACGACTAAATATCAAGGAGTCATCGGGAGAAATGCTCTGGAACTGAAATTGAAACGGTCACTGACATTTACCCTCTCTGAAAGTCTGACAAAGGCCGGAAAAATGACTAATTCCAATAAAAAAAAAATTTCAACTTTTTTCAAGTTTACACCCATGGGATATACATTCTACCCACACACACTTGGAACTCTCCTGGGGTACCCTCACACATATTATTCCCTCATTTAGTGGATGTTTTCACAAAAAAGTGACATTTTCAAAAATACAGATAATTGGCTGAAAACGACTAAATATCAAGGACTCATCGGGTGAATCGCTTTGGAACTGATATCGGAACGCTTACTAACATTTCCCCTCTCTGAAAGTCTGATAATCGCCGAAAAAATGACTAAGTCCATAAAAAAAAAATTTTCAACTTTTTTCAAGTTTACCCCCGTGGGATATATATTCTCCCCACACACATTTGGAACTCTCCTAGGGTACCCTCACACATATTATTCCCTCATTTAGTGGATATTTTCACAAAAAAAGTGAAATTTTCAAAAATTCAGAAAATTGGCTGAAAACGACTAAATATCACGGACTCATTGGGCAAATCGCTCTTCAACTGAAATGGGAATGCTCCCTGACATTTCCCCTATCTGAAAGTCTGTGAAACGCCGGAAAAATGACTAAATATAAAAAAAAATTTTTTAAACTTTTTTCAATTTTACCCCCGTGGGATATATATTCTACTCACACACTTTTGGAACTCTCCTGGGGTACCCTCACACATATTATTCCCTCATTTAGTGGATATTTTCACAAAAAAGTGAAATTTGCAAAAATTCAGAAAATTGTCTGAAAACGACTAAATATCAAGGACTCATCGGGCGAATCGCTCTGGAACTGAAATCGGAACGCTCACTGACATTTCCCCTCTCTGAAAAGTCTGATAAACTCCGGAAAAATAACTAAGACCAAAAAAAAATTTTTTCCAACTTTTTTCAATTTTACCCCCGTGGGATATGTATTCTACCCACACACATTTGAAACTCTCCTGGGGTACCCTCACACATATTATTCACTCATTTAGTGGATATTTTCACAAAAAAGTGAAATTTTCAAAAATTCAGAAAATTGTCTGAAAACGACTAAATATCAAGGAGTCATCGGGAGAAATGCTCTGGAACTGAAATTGAAACGCTCACTGACATTTCCCCTCTCTGAAAGTCTGATAAAGGCCGGAAAAATGACTAAGTCCAATAAAAAAAAATTTTCAACTTTGTTCAAGTTTACCCCCGTGGGATATACTGTATATTCTACCCACACACATTTGGAACTATCCTGGGGTACCCTCACACATATTATTCCCTCATTTAGTGGATATTTTCACAAAAAAGTGAAATTTTCAAAAATTCAGAAAATTGGCTGAAAAGGACAGAATATCAAGTACTCATCGGACGAATTGCTCTGGAACTGAAATCGGAACGCTCACTGACATTTCCCCTCTCTGAAAGTCTGATAAATGCCGGAAAAATGACTAAGTTCATAAAAAAAAATTTAAAACTTTTTTCAAGTTTACCCCCGTGGGATATATATTCTACCCACACACATTTGGAACTCTCCTGGGGTACCCTCACACATATTATTCGCTCATTTAGTATATATTTTCACAAAAAAGTGAAGCTTTCAAAAATTCAGAAAATTGGCTGAAAACGACTAAATATCAAGGACTCATCGGGCAAATCGCTCTGGAACTGAAATCGTAATGCTCCCTGACATTTCCCCTATCTGAAAGTCTGTGAAACGCCGGAAAAATAACTAAGACCAAAAAAGATTTTTTTCCAACTTTTTTCAATTTTACCCCCGTGGGATATATATTCTACCCACACACATTTGGAACTCTCCTGGGGTACCCTCACACATATTATTCCCTCATTTAGTGGATATTTTCACAAAAAATGTGAAATTTTCAAACATTCAGAAAATTGGCTGAAAACGACTAAATATCAAGGACTCATCGGGAGAATCGCTCGGGAACTGAAATCGGAACGCTCACTGACATTTACCCTCTCTGAAAGTCTGATAAAGGCCGGAAAAATGACTAAGTCCAATAAAAAAAAAATGTCAACTTTTTTCAAGTTTACACCCATGGGATATACATTCTACCCACACACATTTGGAACTCTCCTGGGTACCCTCACACATATTATTCCCTCATTTAGTGGATATTTTCACAAAAAAGTGACATTTTTGAAAAATTCAGAAAATTAGCTGAAAATGACTAAATATCAAGGACTCATCGGGCGAATTGCTCTGGAACTGAAATTGAAACGCTCACTGACATTTCCCCTCTCTGAAATTCTGATAAACGCCGGAAAAATTACTAAATCCAAAAAAGAACAATATTGGAATCTGAGAGTCCTCAGTGGTTGATACCTTTTAATGGCTAAATGAAAAGATGGTAAACATAGCAAGCATATGAGACAGCTCAGGTCTCTTAATCAGGCTAATAATGACACCAAATCTGAAAACATATATATATGTACATAGGCAAAAGAAAGAGAAGAGAAAAAAAAAGGAAAAAAAAATCAATGCTATGTGTTGTCGTAAATATGACAGGTGACGTGAAGCAGAGTCAGGCTAGGGACGGGGAGAGGAGCTGGGAAAGTTAGAGCAAGATTCTAAGATAGGCGGAACAAATTGTATTATTGGTATATGGTTAGTAACCTGTGGAGATCTGTAAAATACTTAAGTGAGTTGTGGAAAGCGATAAATCAAAGCAAGAGAGTTCACATACATGTCAAAAGTTCATTGTCCTCAAAATGGAGTCTCTTGGAGATGTGATATCCCCAGTTGTCCTTTAAATTTTTATAACAACACATGAATATATGATATCCCTAAATGCCCATTTATTTTGTATAAAAGCTCATGAATCCATGTGATACATTTAATCCTGTTTTGAATGTATCAAAGGTTGTTATCAGTTTGTATTCCCAAATTCTTCTCTCTCTCCGAGATTTGAAGTTGCTTTTTAAGATGAGCAGATTCATATCTGTTAAACTGTGGTCAGGGCTGGAAAAGTGCTTTGCTACAGGTAGGTGCATACTCTTTTCTTTTATTGTGTGGCAATGAGAATTCATTCTTGTTCTGAATTTCTGCCCAGTCTCCCCTATGTACATGCCACCTGTTGGACATTTGGTACATATAATTAAATACACCACATTGCTTGTGATGCAACTGAAGTTACCTGGGATCTTGTAGTCCTGATCTGTCCCAGGAATCTTTATCTTGTCCATTGTCATTATAGATGGACAGGTTTTGCACCTGTTCTGGTTGCAGGGAAAGGTTCCTGTAACTGCTGGAGAGGACAGGGCACTTCTGACAATGATGCTCTTTAGATTCATAGGTTGTCTAAAACACAAGAGTGGGGGATCCGGAAATATTGATTTTAGTCGGGCATCTTTTGTAGGAGTGGTTCCAGTTTCCGTGCAGCTCCTCTTAGCACCTCCAGACTAGGGTTGTAGGTGACTACGAGAGGAACCCGGTTGTTGTCTTCTCTAGTTTTGTAAAGTAGGAGATGATTCCTTGATATTCAGGTGACTCTTGTAATCTGGTTCTCAATTGCTCTTGGATGGTAGCCCTGGTTCAAAAAAGTCTTTCTGAGGTCCTCAAGGTGATTGTCTCTATCTGTAGGGTTGGAACATATCCGATTGTATCTGATAGCCTGGCTATACACAATAGAGTTTTTTATGTGCTTTGGATGGAAACTGTCCCATCGGAGGTATGTTGGACGGTCAATTGGTTTCCGGTACAGAGATGTCTCTATGTCATTGTTTCGTAGCTTGATGATGGTATCCAGAAAGCTGATTTCAATGCGTGAGTAGTTGAGTGTTAAGTTGATGGTGGGATGAAACTGATTAAAGTGTTCATGGAACGTCTTCAGATGCTGCTCAGACTCCGTCCAGATAATTAAAATGTCATCGATATAGCGGTAGTAGGCCTGAGGTCTGATAGGACAAGAGGATAAAAAGTCACCTTCAAGCTTGGCCATGAAAAGATTTGCATATTGTGGTGCCGTTTTGCTTCCCATTGCTGTGCTGGTCTCCTGTAGATATATGTTGTCATCAAACATGAAGTAGTTGTTGGTAAGGATGAATTTAGTAAGTTTTACCACAGAGTCAGCATCAATTCCTGTGTTTTCCAGGAAGGTTTTGCAGGCATTCAATTCATCCTCGTGTGGGATGTTACTGTACAGAGATTCCATATCCATGGTGGCGAGGATGGTTCCTTCTGGTAGAGGACCTACTACTGACAGTTCATTCAATAGGTCAGTTGTGTCCTGAATGTAGCTGGGTGTCTCTTTTACCAGGGATGTGAGAACACCCTCTACCCATCCAGAAATTTGTTCGGTGAGAGTGCCCACACATGAAATGATTGGTCTTCCTGGATTTCCTGATTTGGGGATTTTGGGAAGCATGTAAAACGTGCCTGTTCTTGGACTTTCTGGTATCAGGTCACCGGCTTTTAAGGATATGTCAGGTAGACAAGAAACCAGCTTGTTTAGTTCCTTGTGATAGTCCTGTGTGGGGTTAGACTCCAATCTCTTGTAGTAGTGAGTGTCCATCAGTTGTCTGTTTGCTTCCTTCAGGTAGAAGAGACCTGAGCTGTCTCGAAAGCTTGCTATGTTTACCATCTTTTCAGTTAGCCATTAAAAGGTATCAACCACTGAAGACTCTCAGATTCCAATCTACTGGCTAACACGGTATAAATATTCTTTACCTAAGTCCAAAAAAAATTTTTTTTAAACTTTTTTCAATTTTACCCCCGTGGCATATAGGTTCTACCCACACACATTTGGAACTCTCCTGGGGTACCCTCACACATATTATTCCCTCATTTAGTGGCTATTTTCACAAAAAAGTGAAATTTTCAAAAATTCAGAAAATTGGCTGAAAATGAATAAATATCAAGGACTTTTCGGGCAAATTGCTCTGGAACTGAAATTGGAACGCTCACTGACATTTCCTCTCTCTGAAAGTCTGATAAAGGCCGGAAAAATGACTAAGTCCAATAAAAAAAAAAATTCAACTGTTTTCAAGTTTACACCCATGGGATATACACTCTACCCACACACATTTGGAACTCTCCTGGGTACCCTCACACATATTATTCCCTCATTTAGTGGATATTTTCACAAAAAAGTGAAATTTTTGAAAAATTCAGAAAATTGGCTGAAAATGACTAAATATCACGGACTCTTCAGGCGAATTGCTCTGGAACTGAAATTGGAGCGCTCACTGACACTTCCCCTCTCTGAAAGTCTGATAAACGCCGGAAAAATGACTTCGTCCAAAAAAAAAATTTTTAAACTTTTTTCAATTTTACCCCCGTGGCATTTACGTTATACCCACACACATTTGGAACTCTCCTGGGGTACCCTCACACATATTATTCCCTCATTTAGTGGATATTTTCACAAAAAAGTGAAATTTTCTAAAATTCTGAAAATTGGCTGAAAAAGACTAAATATCAAGGACTCATCGGGGGAATTGCTCTGGAACTGAAATCGGAATGCTCACATATTTCCCCTCTCTGAAAGTCTGATGAACGCCGGAAAAATGACTAAGTTTAAAAAAAAAATTTTTCAACTTTTTTCAATTTTACCCCCGTGGGATATATATTCTACATACACACATTTGGAACTCTCCTGGGGTACCCTCACCCATGTTATTCCCTCATTTAGTGGATATTTTCACAAAAAAGTGAAATTTTCAAAAATTCAGAAAATTGGCTGAAAATGTCTAAATATCAAGGACTCATCGGGCGAATTTCTCTGGAACTGAAATCGGAATGCTCACTGACATTTCCCCGCTCTGAAAGTCTGATAAACGCGGGAAAAACGACTAAGTCCAAAAAAAAAATGTTTTTAACTTTTTTCAATTTTACCTCCGTGGGATATATATTCTACCCACACACATTTGGAATTTTCCTGGGGTACCCTCACCCATATTATTCCCTCATTTAGTGGATATTTTCACAAAAAAGTGAATTTTTCAAAAAGTCAGAAAATTGGCTGAAAATTACAAAATATCACGGACTCTTCGGGTGAATTGCTCTGGAACTTAAATCGGAGCGCTCACTGACATTTCCCCTCTCTGAATGTCTGATAAACGCCGGAAAAATGACTAAGTCCAATAAAAAATTTTTTTCAATTTTACCCCCGTGGGATATATGTTCTACCCACACACATTTGGAACTCTCCTGGGGTACCCTCACACATATTATTCCCTCATTTAGTGGATATTTTCACAAAAAAGTGAAATTTTCAGAAATTCAGAAAATTGGCTGAAAACGACTAAATATCAAGGACTCATCGGGCGAATCGCTCTGGAACTTAAATCGGAATGCTCACTGATATTTCCCCTCTCTGAAAGTCTGATAAACACCGGATAAATGACTAAGTCCAAAAAAAAATTTTTTTCAACTTTTTTCAATTTTACCCCCATGGGATATATATTGTACCCACACACATTTGGAACTCTCCTGGGGTACCCTCACACATATTATTCCCTCATTTACTGGATATTTTCACAAAAAAAGTGAAATCTTCAATAATTCAGAAAATTGGCTGAAAACGTCTAAATATCAAGGACTCATCGGGCAAATCACTCTGGAACTGAAATCGGAATGCTCAATGACATTTCCCCTACCTGAAAGTCAGATAAACGCCGGAGAAATGACAGTCCAAAAAAAAATTTTTTCAACTTTTTTCAATTTTACCCCCGTGGGATATATATTCTACCGACAACCATTTTTAACTCTCCTGGGGTACCCTCACACATATTATTCCCTCATTTAGTGGATATTTTCACAAAAAAAGTGAAATTTTCAAAAATTCTGAAAATTGGCTGAAAACGACTAAATATCAAGGACTCATTGGGCGAATTGCTATGGAACTGAAATCAGAACGCTCAGACATTTCCCCTATCTGAAAGTTTGTGAAACACCGGAAAAATGACTAAATCCCCCCCCAAAAATTTTTCAACTTTTTTCAATTTTACCCCCGTGGGATATGTATTCTACCCACACACATTTGGAACTCTCCTGGGGTACCCTCACACATATTAATCCCTCATTTAGTGAATATTTTCACAAAAAAGTGAAATTTGCAAAAATTCAGAAAATTGGCTGAAAACGACTAAATATCAAGGACTCATCGGGCGAATCGCTCTGGAACTGAAATCGGAACGCTCACTGACATTTCCCCTCTCTGAAAGTCTGATAAACTCCGGAACAATGACAAAGAAAAAAAAAAAATTTTTTCCAACTTTTTTAAATTTTACCCCCGTGGGATATATATATTACCCACACACATTTGAAACTCTCCTGGGTTACCCTCACACATATTATTCCCTCATTTAGTTGATATTTTCACAAAAAAGTGAAATTTTCAAAAATTCAGAAAATTGGCTGAAAACGACTAAATATCAAGGACTCATCGGGCGAATCGCAATGGAACTGAAATCGGAACGCTCAATGACTTTTCCCCTATCTGAAAGTCAGATAAACGCCGGAAAAATGACAGTCCAGAAAAAAAAAATTTGAACTTTTTTTAATTTTACCCCCGTGGGATATATATTCTACCCACACACATTTGGAACTCTCTTGGGGTACCCTCACACATATTATTCCCTCATTTAGTGGATATTTTCACAAAAAAGTGAAATTTTCAAAAATTCAGAAAATTGGCTGAAAACGACTAAATATCAGGGACTCGTCGGTCGAATCGCTCTGGAACTGAAATCTGAACGCTGACTGACATTTACCCTCTCTGAAAGTCTGATAAAGGCCGGAAAAATGACTAAGTCCAACAAAAAAAAAATGCTACTTTTTTCAAGTTTACACTCATGAAATATGCATTCTACCTACACACATTTGGAACTCTCCTGGGTTACGCTCACCCATATTATTCCCTCATTTAGTGGATATTTTCACAAAAAAGTGAAATTTTCAAAAATTCAGAAAATTGGCCGAAAATGACTAAATATCAAGGACTCATCGGGCGAATTGCTCTGGAACTGAAATCGGAACGCTTACTGACATTTCCCCTCTCTGAAAGTCTGATAAAGCCGGAAAAATGACTAATTCCAAAACAAAATTTTTTTCAACTTTTTTCAATTTTACCCCCGTGGGATATATGTTCTACCCACACACATTTGTAACTCTCCTGGAGTACCCTCACACATATTATTCCCTCATTTAGTGGATATTTTTACAAAAAAGTGAAATTTTCAAAAATTCAGAAAATTGGCTGAAAACGACTAAATATCAAGGACTCATCGGGCGAATCGCTCTGGAACTAAAATCGGAACGCTCAATGACTTTTCCCCTATCTGAAAGTCAGATAAACGCCGGAAAAATGACAGTCCAGAAAAAAAAAATTTGAACTTTTTTTAATTTTACCCCCGTGGGATATATATTCTACCCACACACATTTGGAACTATCCTGGGGAACCCTCACACATATTATTCCCTCATTTAGTGGATATTTTCACAAAACAGTGAAAATTTCAAAAATTCAGAAAATTGGCTGAAAACGACTAAATTTCAAGGACTCATCGGGCGAATTGCTCTGGAACTGAAATCTGAACGCTCACTGACATTTACCCTCTCTGAAAGTCTGATAAAGGCCGGAAAAATGACTAAGTCCAAAAAAAAAAAAATTCATCTTTTTTCAAGTTTACACCCATGAAGTATACATTCTACCCACACACATTTGGAACTCTCCTGGGTTACGCTCACCCATGTTATTCCCTCATTTAGTGGATATTTTCACAAAAAAGTGAAATTTTCAAAAATTCAGAAAATTGGCTGAAAACGTCTAAATATCAAGGACTCATCGGGCGAATTGCTCTGGAACTGAAATTGGAACGCTCACTGACATTTCACCTCTCTGAAAGTCTGATAAACGCCGGAAAAACGACTAAGTCCAAAAAAAAAATGTTTTCAACTTTTTTCAATTTTACCTCCGTGGGATATATATTCTACCCACACACATTTGGAACTTTCCTGGGGTACCCTCACACATATTATTCCCTCATTTAGTGGATATTTTCAGAAAAAAGTGAAATTTTCAAAAATTCAGAAAATTGGCTGAAAACGTCTAAATATCAAGGACTCATCGGGCGAATTGCTCTGGAACTGAAATTGGAACGCTCACTGACATTTCCCCTCTCTGAAAGTCTGATAAATGCCGGAAAAACGACTAAGTCCAAAAAAAAAATGTTTTCAACTTTTTTCAATTTTACCTCCGTGGGATATATATTCTACCCACACACATGTGGAACTTTCCTGGGGTACCCTCAACCATATTATTCCCTCATTTAGTGGATATTTTCACAAAAAAGTGAATTTTTCAAAAATTCAGAAAATTGGCTGAAAATGACTAAATATCAAGGACTCTTCGGGCGAATTGCTCTGGAACTGAAATTGGAACGCTCACTGACATTTCCCCTCTCTGAAAGTCTAATAAATGCCGGAAAAACGACTAAGTCCAAAAAAAAAATGTTTTCAACTTTTTTCAATTTTACCTCCGTGGGATATATATTCTACCCACACACATTTGGAACTTTCCTGGGGTACCCTCAACCATATTATTCCCTCATTTAGTGGATATTTTCACAAAAAAGTGAATTTTTAAAAAATTAAGAAAATTGGCTGAAAATGACTAAATATCAAGGACTCATTGGGCGAATTGCTCTGGAACTGAAATCTGAACGCTCACTGACATTTACCCTCTCTGAAAGTCTGATAAAGGCCGGAAAAATGACTAAGTCCAAAAAAAAAAAAATTCATCTTTTTTCAAGTTTACACCCATGAAGTATACATTCTACCCACACACATTTGGAACTCTCCTGGGTTACGCTCACCCATGTTATTCCCTCATTTAGTGGATATTTTCACAAAAAAGTGAAATTTTCAAAAATTCAGAAAATTGGCTGAAAACGTCTAAATATCAAGGACTCATCGGGCGAATTGCTCTGGAACTGAAATTGGAACGCTCACTGACATTTCACCTCTCTGAAAGTCTGATAAACGCCGGAAAAACGACTAAGTCCAAAAAAAAAATGTTTTCAACTTTTTTCAATTTTACCTCCGTGGGATATATATTCTACCCACACACATTTGGAACTTTCCTGGGGTACCCTCACACATATTATTCCCTCATTTAGTGGATATTTTCAGAAAAAAGTGAAATTTTCAAAAATTCAGAAAATTGGCTGAAAACGTCTAAATATCAAGGACTCATCGGGCGAATTGCTCTGGAACTGAAATTGGAACGCTCACTGACATTTCCCCTCTCTGAAAGTCTGATAAATGCCGGAAAAACGACTAAGTCCAAAAAAAAAATGTTTTCAACTTTTTTCAATTTTACCTCCGTGGGATATATATTCTACCCACACACATGTGGAACTTTCCTGGGGTACCCTCAACCATATTATTCCCTCATTTAGTGGATATTTTCACAAAAAAGTGAATTTTTCAAAAATTCAGAAAATTGGCTGAAAATGACTAAATATCAAGGACTCTTCGGGCGAATTGCTCTGGAACTGAAATTGGAACGCTCACTGACATTTCCCCTCTCTGAAAGTCTAATAAATGCCGGAAAAACGACTAAGTCCA
The DNA here is from genome assembly GCF_046119375.1 of Phyllobates terribilis. NCBI lineage: Eukaryota > Metazoa > Chordata > Amphibia > Anura > Dendrobatidae > Phyllobates > Phyllobates terribilis. The sequence continues at coordinate 629,922,585 of NW_027362763.1, forward strand.
AAAAAAAAATGTTTTCAACTTTTTTCAATTTTACCTCCGTGGGATATATATTCTACCCACACACATTTGGAACTTTCCTGGGGTACCCTCAACCATATTATTCCCTCATTTAGTGGATATTTTCACAAAAAAGTGAATTTTTAAAAAATTAAGAAAATTGGCTGAAAATGACTAAATATCAAGGACTCTTCAGGCGAATTGCTCTGGAACTGAAATTGGAACGCTCACTGACATTTCCCCTCTCTGAAAGTCTGATAAACGCCGGAAAAATGACTTAGTCCAAAAAAAAAAATTTTTTCAACTTTTTTCAATTTTACCCCCGTGGCATTTATGTTATACCCAAACACATTTGGAACTCTCCTGGGGTACCCTCACACATATTATTCCCTCATTTAGTGGACATTTATACAAAAAAGTGAAATTTTCTAAAATTCAGAAAATTGGCTGAAAACGACTAAATATCAAGGTCTCATCGGGCGAATTGCTCTGGAACTGAAATAGAAACGCTCACTGATATTTCCCCTGTCTGAAAATCTGATGAACGCCGGAAAAATGACTAAGTCCAAAAAAAAAATGTTTTCAACTTTTTTCAATTTTACCCCCGTGGGATATATATTCTACATACACACATTTGTAACTCTCCTGGGGTACCCTCACATATGTTATTCCCTCATTTAGTGGATATTTTCACAAAAAAGTGAAATCTTCAATAATTCATAAAATTGGCTGAAAACGTCTAAATATCAAGGACTCATCGGGGAAATCGCTCTGGAACTGAAATCGGAAAGTTCAATGACATTTCCCCTATCTGAAAGTCAGATAAACGCCGGAGAAATGACAGTCCAAAAAAAAATTTTTTCAACTTATTTTAGTTTTACCCCCGTGGGATATATATTCTACCGACACCCATTTGGAACTCTCCTGGGGTACCCTCACACATATTATTCCCTTATTTAGTGGATATTTTCACAAAAAAAGTGAAATTTTCAAAAATTCTGAAAATTGGCTGAAAACGACTAAATATCAATGACTCATCGGGCGAATTGCTATGGAACTGAAATCAGAATGCTCAGACATTTCCCCTATCTGAAAGTCTGTGAAACACCGGAAAAATGACTAAGTCCAACAAAAAAAAAAATTCAACTTTTTTCAAGTTTACACCCATGAAATATACTTTCTACCCATACACAATTGGAACTCTCCTGGGTTACGCTCACCCATAGTAATCCCTCGTTTAGTGGATATTTTCACAAAAAAGTGACATTTTCAAAAATTCAGAAAATTGGCTGAAAATGACTAAATATCAAGGACTCATCGGGCGAATTACTCTGGAACTGAAATCGGAACGCTCACTGACATTTCCCCTCTCTGAAAGTCTGCTAAAGCCTTAAAAATGACTAATTCCAAAACAAAATTTTTTCAACTTTTTTCAATTTTCCCCCCGTGGGATACATGTTCTATCCACACACATTTGTAACTCTCCTGGGTACCCTCACCCATATTATTCCCTCATTTAGTGGATATTTTCACAAAAAAGTAAAATTTTTGAAAAATTCAGAAAATTGGTTGAAAACTTCTAAATATCAAGGACTCATCGGCTCGAATTGGTCTGGAACTGAAATCGGAACGCTCACTGACATTTCCCCTCTCTGAAAGTCTGATAAATGCTGGAAAAATGACTAAGTCCAAAAAAAAAATGTTTTCAACTTTTTTCAATTTTACCTCCGTGAAATATATATTCTACCCACACACATATGGAACTCTCCTGGGGTACCCTCACACATATTATTTCCTCATTTAGCAGATATTTTCACAAAAAAGTAAAATTTTTGAAAAATTCAGAAAATTGTCTGAAAACGACTAAATATCAAGGACTCATCGGGCGAATCGATTTGGAACTGAAATCGGAACACTCACTGACATTTCCCCTATCTGAAAGTCAGATAAAGGCCGGAAAAATGACTAAGTCCAACAAAAAAAAAAATTCAACTTTTTTCAAGTTTACACCCATGAGATATACATTCTACCTACACACATTTGGAACTCTCCTGGGTTATACTCACCCATATTATTCCCTCATTTAGTGGATATTTTCCCAAAAAAGTGAAATTTTCAGAAATTCTGAAAATTGGCTGAAAACGACTAAATATTAAGGACTCATTGGGCGAATCGATCTGAAACTGAAATTGGAACACTCTCTGACATTTCCCCTATCTGAAAGCCTGTAAACGCCGAAAAAATGATTAAGTGCAAAAAAAAAATTTTTTCAACTTTTTTCAAGTTTACCCCCGTGGGATATATATTTTATCCACACACATTTGGAAATCTCCTGGGGTTTGCTTACACATATTATTCCCTCATTTAGTGGATATTTTCACAAAAAATTGAAATTTTAAAAAATTCAGAAAATTAGCTGAAAACGACTAAATATCAAGGACTCATGGGGCAAATCGCTCTGGAACTGAAATGGGAACACTCCCTGACATTTCCCCTATCTGAAAGTCTGTGAAACGCCGGAAAAATGACTAAATCCAAAAAAAAATAATTTTCAACTTTTTTCCATTTTACCCCCGTGGGATATTTATTGTACCCACACACATTTGGAACTCTCCTGTGGTACTATCACAAATATTATTCCCTCATTTAGTGGATATTTTCACAAAAAAGTAAAATTTTTGAAAAATTCAGAAAATTGGCTGAAAACGACTAAATATCAAGGACTCATCGGGTGAATCGATCTGGAACTGAAATTGGTACACTCACTGACACTTCCAGTATCTGAAAGTCTGATAAACGCCGGAAAAATGATAAAGTCCAAAAAAATGTTTTTTCAACTTTTTTAAATTTTACCACCGTGGGATATATATTGTACCCACACACATTTGGAACTCTCCTGGGGTACCCCCACACATATTATTCCCTCATTTAGTGGATATTTTCACAAAAATTTGAAATTTTTAAAAATTCAGAAAATTGGCTGAAAACGACTAAATATCAAGGACTCATTGGGCGAATCGATCTGGAACTGAAATCGGTACACTCACTGACATTTCCAGTATCTGAAAGTCTGATAAACGCCGGAAAAATGATAAAGTCCAAAAAAATGTTTTTTCAACTTTTTTAAATTTTAACACCGTGGGATATATATTGTACCCACACACATTTGGAACTCTCCTGGGGTACCCTCACACATATTATTCCCTCATTTAGTGGATATTTTCACAAAAAAGTGAAATTTTCAAAAATTCTGAAAATTGGCTGAAAACGACTAAATATCAAGGACTCATCGGGCGAATCGCTCTGGAACTGAAAACAGAACAATCACTGATATTTCCCCTCTCTGAAAGTCTGATAAACGCCGGAAAAATGAGTAAGTCCAAAAAAAAAATGTTTCAACTTTTTTCAATTTTAACCCCGTGGGACATCTATTCTACCAACACACATTTGGATCTCTCCTGGGGTACCCTCACACATATTATTCCCTCATTTAGTGGATATTTTCACAAAAAAGTGAAATTTTCAAAAATTCAGAAAATTGGCTGAAAACGGCTAAATATCATGGACTCATTGGGCGAATCGCTCTGGAACTAAAATCGGAACGCTCACTGATATTTCCCCTCTCTGAAAGTCTGATAAACGAGGAAAAATGACTAAGTCCAAAAAAATTTTTTTTAAACTTTTTTCAATTTTACCCCCGTGGGATATATATTGTACCCAAACACATTTGGAACTCTCCTGGGGTACCCTCACACATATTATTCCCTCATTTAGTGGATATTTTCACAATAAAGTGAAATTTTCTAAAATTCTGAAAATTGGCTGAAAACGACTAAATATCAAGGACTCATCGGGCGAATCGCTCTGGAACTGAAATCGGAACAATTACTGATATTTCCCCTCTCTGAAAGTCTGATAAACGCCGGAAAAAAGATAAAGTCCAAAAAAATGTTTTTTCAACTTTTTTAACTTTTACCACCGTGGGATATATATTGTACCCACACACATTTGGAACTCTCCTGGGGTACGCTCACACATATTATTCCTTATTCCCTCATTTAGTGGATATTTTCACAAAAAATAGAAATTTTAAAAAATTCAGAAAATTTGCTGAAAACAACTAAATATCAAGGACTCATGGGGCATATCGCTCTGGAACTGAAATGGGAACACTCCCTGACACTTCCCCTATGTGAAAGTCTGTGAAACGCCGGAAAAATGACTAAATCCAAAAAAATAAAATTTTCAACTTTTTTCCATTTTACCCCCATGGGATATATGTTCTACCCACACACATTTGGAACTCTCCTGGGGTACCCTCACACATATTATTCCCTCATTTAGTGGATATTTTCACAAAAAAGTAAAATTTTTGAAAAATTCTGAAAATTGGCTGAAAACGACTAAATATCAAGGACTCATCGGGCGAATCGATCTGGAACTGAAATCGGTACACTCACTGACATTTCCAGTATCTGAAAGTCTGATAAACGCCGGAAAAATGATAAAGTCCAAAAAAATGTTTTTTCAACTTTTTTAAATTTTAACACCGTGGGATATATATTGTACCCACACACATTTGGAACTCTCCTGGGGTACCCTCACACATATTATTCCCTCATTTAGTGGATATTTTCACAAAAAAGTGAAATTTTCAAAAATTCTGAAAATTGGCTGAAAACGACTAAATATCAAGGACTCATCGGGCGAATCGCTCTGTAACTGAAATCGGAACAATCACTGATATTTCCCCTCTCTGAAAGTCTGATAAACGCCGGAAAAATGACTAAGTCCAAAAAATGTTTTTTTCAACTCTTTTCAATTTTACCACCGTGGGATATATATTCTACCCACACACATTTGGAACTCTCCTGGGGTACCCTCACACATATTATTCCCTCATTTAGTGGATATTTTTACAAAAAAAGTGAAATTTTCAAAAATTCAGAAAATTGGCTGAAAATGAATAAATATCAAGGACTCATCAGGCAAATCATTCTGGAACTGAAATCGGAAAACTCACTTACATTTCCCCTATCTGAAAGTCTGATAAACGCCGGAAAAATGAATAAGAACAAAAAAAAAAATTTTTCAACTTCTTTCAATTTTACCCCCGTTGTATATATATTGTACGCACACACATTTGGAATTCTCCTGTGGTACCCTCACACATATTATTCCCTCATTTAGTGGATATTTTCACAAAAAAGTGAAATCTTCCAAAATTCAGAAAATTGGCTGAAAACTACTAAATATCAAGGACTCATAGGGCAAATAACTCTGGAACTGAAATCGGAATACTCACTGACATTTCCCCTCTCTGAAAGTCTGATAAACGGCGGAAAAATGACTAAGTCCAAAAAAAATTTTTTTAAACTTTTTTCAATTTTACCACCGTGGGATATATATTCTACCCAAACACATTTGGAACTCTCCTGGGGTACCCTCACACATATTATTCCCTCATTTAGTGGATATTTTCACAAAAAAGTGAAATTTTCAAAAATTCAGAAAATTGGCTGAAAACGACTAAATATCAAGGACTCATTGGGCAAATCGCTCTGGAACTGAAATCGGAACGCTCTCTGACATTTCCCCTATTTGAAAGTCTGTGAAACGCCGGAAAAATGACAGTCCAAAAAAAAATAATTTTTCAACTTTTATCAATTTTACCCCCGTGGGATATATATTGTACCCACACACATTTGGAACTCTCCGGGGGTACCCTCACACATATTATTCCCTCATTTAGTGGATATTTTTACAAAAAAGTGAAATTTACAAAAATTCTGAAAAATGGCTGAAAACTACTAAATATCAAGGACTCATCGGGCGAATCGCTTTGGAACGGAAATCGGAACACTCACTGATATTTACCCTCTCTGAAACTCTGATAAACGCCGGAAAAATGAGTAAGTCCAAAAAAAAAATGTTTTCAACTTTTTTCAATTTTACCCCCATGGCATATATATTCTTCCCACACACATTTGGAACTCTCCTGGGGTACCCTCACACATATTATTCCCTCATTTAGTGGATATTTTCACAAAAAAGTGAAATTTTCAAAAATTCAAATAATTGCCTGAAAACGACTAAATATCAAGGACTCATTGGGCGAATAGCTCTGGAACTGAAATCGGAACACTCACTGACATTTCCCCTATCTGAAAGTCAGTGAAACGCCGGAAAAATGACTAAGTCCAAAAAAAAAAAAGTTTTTAAACTCTTTTCAATTTTACCCCCGTGGGATATGTATTCTACCCACACACATTTCAAATTCTCCTGGGGTACCCTCACACATATTATTCCCTCAATTAGTGGATATTTTCACAAAAAAGTGAAATCTTCAAAAATTCAGAAAATTGCCTGAAAAAGACTAAATATCAAGGACTCATCGGGCGAATCGCTCTGGAACTGAAATCGGAACGCTCACTAATATTTCCCCTCTCTGAAAGTCTGATAAACGTCGGAAAAATGACTAAGTCCAAAAAAATTTTTTTTCAGCTTTTTTCAATTTTACCTCTGTGGGATATATATTCTACCCACACACATTTTGAACTCTCCTGGGGTACCCTCACCCATATTATTCCCTCATTTAGTGGATATTTTCATAAAAAAGTGAAATTTTATGAAATTCACAAAATTGGCTGAAAACGACTAAATATCACGGACTCATCGGGCGAAGAACTCTGGAACTGAAATAGGAATACTCACTGACATTTTGTTTAATCTGAAAGTCTGATCAACGCCGGGAAAATGACTAAGTCCAAAAAAAACATTTTTTCAACTTTTTTCAATTTTACCCCCATGGGATATACATTGTACCCACACACATTTGGAACTCTCCTGGGGTACCCTCACCCATATTATTCCCTCATTTAGTGGATATTTTCACAAAAAAGTGAAATCTTCAAAAATTCAGAAAATTGGCTGAAAACGACTAAATATCAAGGACTCATCGGGCGAATCGCTCTGGAACTGAAATCGGAACGCTCACTGATATTTCACCTCTCTGAAAGTCCGATAAATGTTGGAAAAATGACTAAGTCCATAAAAAAATTTTTTCAACTTTTTTCAGTTTTACCCTTGTGGGATATATATTCTACCCACACACATTTGGAACTCTCCTGGTTTACCCTCACACATATTATTCCCTCAGTTAGTGGATATTTTCACAAAAAAAGTGAAATTTTCAAAAATTCAGAAAATTGTCTGAAAACGACTAAATATTAAGGACTCATCGTGCGAACCGATCTGGAACTGAAATCGGAATGCTCACTGATATTTCCCCTGTCTGAAAGTCTGATAAACGCCGGAAAAATGACTAAGTCCCCAAAAAAAATTTGAAAACTTTTTTCAATTTTACCCCCGTGGGATATATATTCTACCCACACACATTTGGAACTCTCCTGGTTTACCCTCACACATATTATTCCCTCAATTAGTGGATATTTTCACAAAAAAAGTGAAATTTTCAAAAATTCAGAAAATTGGCTGAAAACGACTAAATATCAGGGACTTATCGGGTGAATCTCTCTGGACTTGAAATCGGAATACTGACTGACATTTCTCCTATCTGAAAGTATGTGAAACGCCGGAAAAATGACTAAGTCCAAAGAAAAATTTTTTTAAACTTTTTTCAATTTTACCCCTGTGGGATATATATTCTACCTACACACATTAGGAATTCTCCTGGGGTACCCTCACACATATTATTCCCTCATTTAGTGGATATTTTCACAAAAAAGTGAAATTTTCAAAAATTCAGAAAATTGGCTGAAAATGACTAAATATCAGGGACTTATCGGGCGAATCGCTCTGGAACTGAAATCGGAACACTCACTGACATTTCCCCTTTTTGAAAGTCTGTGAAACGCAGGAAAAATGACTAAGTCCAAAAAAAATTTTTTTCAGCTTTTTTCAATTTTACCTCCGTGGGATATATTCTACTCAAACACATTTGGAACTCTTCTGGGGTACCCTCACACATATTATTCCCTCATTTAGTGGATATTTTCACAAAAAAGTGAAATTTTCAGAAATTCAGAAAATTGGCTGACGACAAATATCAAGGACTCATCGGGTGAATCGCTCTGGAACTGAAATCGGTACACTCACTGACATTTCCCCTATCTGAAAGTCTGTGAAAAGCCAGAAATATGACTAAGTCCAAAAAAAAAATGTTTTCAACTTTTTTAAATTTTACCCCCGTGGGATATATATTGTACCCACACACATTTGGAACTCTCGTCGGGTAACCTCACACATATTATTAACTCATTTAGTGGATATGTTCACAAAAAAGTGAAATTTTCAAAAATTCTGAAAATTGGCTGAAAACGTCTAAATATCAAGGACTCATCGGGCGAATCGATCTGGAACTGAAATCGGAAGAATCACTGATATTTCCCTTCTCTGAAAGTCTGATAAACGCCGGAAAAATGAGTAAGTGCAAAAAAAAAATGTTTTCAACTTTTTTCAATTTCCCCACCGTGGGATATATATTCTACCCACACACATTTGGAACTCTCCTGGGGTACCTTCACACATATTATTCCCTCATTTAGTGGATATTTTCACAAAAAAGTGAAATTTTAAAAAATTCAGAAAATTGGCTGAAAACGACTAAATATCGAGGACTCTTTGGGCGAATCGCTCTGGAACTGAAATCGGAACATTCACTGATATTTCCCCTCTCTGAAAGTCTGATAAACGCCGGAAAAATGAGTAAGTCCAAAAAAAACATTTTTTTTCAACTTTTTTCAATTTTACCCCCGTGGGATATATATTCTACCAACACACATTTGGAACTCTCCTGGGGTACCCTCACACATATTATTCCCTCATTTAGTGGATATTTTCACAAAAAAGAGAAATTTTCAGAAATTCAGAAAATTGGCTGAAAACGACTAAATATCAAGGACTCATCGGGCAAATCACTCTGGAACTGAAATCGGAATACTCATTGTCAATTCGCCTATCTGAAAGTCTGATAAACGCCGGAAAAATGACTGAGTCCAAAAAAAAATTTTTTTCAGCTTTTTTCAATTTTACCCCTGTGGGATATATATTCTATTCACACACATTTGGAACTCTCCTGGGGTACCCTCACGCATTTTATTCCCTCATTTAGTGGATATTTTCACAAAAAAGTGAAATTTTCAAAAATTCTGAAAATTTGCTGAAAACAACTATATATCAAGGACTCATTGGGCGAATCGCTCTGGAACTAAAATCGGAATGCTCACTGATATTTCCCCTTTCTGAAAGTCTGATAAACGCCTGAAAAATGACTAAGTCCGGAAAAAAAAAATGTTTTCAATTTTTTTCAATTTCCCCCCCGTGGGATATATATTCTACCCACACACATTTGGAACTCTCCTGGGGTACCTTCACACATATTATTCCCTCATTTAGTGGATATTTTCACAAAAATGTGAAATTTTAAAAAATTCAGAAAATTGGCTGAAAACGACTAAATATCGAGGACTCATTGGGCGAATCGCTCTGGAACTGAAATCGGAACATTCACTGATATTTCCCCTCTCTGAAAGTCTGATAAACGTCGGAAAAATTAGTAAGTCCAAAAAAAACATTTTTTTTCAAGTTTTTTAAATTTTACCCCCGTGGGATATATATTGTACCCACACACAGTTGGAACTCTCCTGGGGTACCCTCACATAAATTATTCAATAATTTAGTGGATATTTTCACAAAAAAGTGAAATTTTCAAAAATTCAGAAAATTGGCTGAAAACGACTAAATATCAAGGACTCATCGGGCGAATCGCTCTGGACTTGAAATCGGAACACTCACTGACATTTCCCCTATCTGAAAGTCTGATAAATGCCGGGAATATGACTAAGTCCAAAAAAAAAATGTTTTCAACTTTTTTCAATTTTACCCCCGTGGGATATATATTGTACCCACACACATTTGGAACTCTCCTGGGGTAACCTCACACATATTATTCCCTCATTTAGTGGATATTTTCACAAAAAAGTGAAATCTTCAAAAATTCAGAAAATTGGCTGAAAACGACTAAATATCAAGGACTCATCGGGCGAATCGCTCTGGAACTGAAATCGGAACGCTCACTGATATTTCCCCTCTCTGAAAGTCTGATAAACGTCGGAAAAATGACTAAGTGGAAAAAAAATTTTATTTCAACTTATTTCAATTTTACCCCTGTGGGATATATATTCTAGTCACACACATTTGGAACTCTCCTGGGGTACCCTCACATACATTATTCCCTCATTTAGTGGATATTTTCACAAAAAAGTGAAATTTTCAAAAATTCAGAAAATTGGCTGAAAACAGCTAAATATCAAGGACTCATCGGGCGAATCGCTCTGGAACTGAAATCGGAACACTCAGTGACATTTCCCCTATCTGAAAGTCTGTGAAACGTCAGAAAAATGACTAAGTCCAAAAAAATGTTTTTTCAACTTTTTTCAATTTTACCCCCGTGGGATATATATTCTACCCACACACATTTTGAACTCTCCTGGGGTACCCTCACACATATTATTCCCTCATTCAGTGGATATTTTCACAAAAAAGTGAAATTTTCAAAAAGTCAGAAAATTGGCTGAAAACGACTAAATATCAAGGACTCATCGGGCGAATCGCTCTGGAACAGAAATGGGAACGCTCACTGACATTTCCCCTTTTTGAAAGTCTGTGAAACGCCGGAAAAATGACTAAGCCCAAAAAAATTTTTTTTCAGCTTTTTTCAATTTTTCCTCCGTGGGATATATATTCTACCCACACACATTTGCAACTCTCCTGTGGTACCCTCACACATATTATTCCCTCATCTAGTGGATATTTTTACAAAAAAGTGAAATTTTTGAAAAATTCAGAAAACTGGCTGAAAACATCTAAATATCAAGGACTCATCGGGCGAATCGCTCTGGAATTGAAATCGGAACGCTCACTGATATTTCCCCTCTCTGAAAGTCTGATAAACGTCGGAAAAATGACTAAGTCCCAAAAAACATTTTTTTTCAACTTTTTTCAATTTTACCCCCGTGGGATATATATTCTAGTCACACACATTTGGAACTCTCCTGGGGTATCCTCACACATATTATTCCCTCATTTAGTGGATATTTTCACAAAAAAGTGAAAAAGTCAAAAATTCAGAAAATTGGCTGAAAACAGCTAAATATCAAGGACTCATCGGGTGAATCGCTCTGGAATTGAAATCGGAACGCTCACTGACATTTCCCCTCTCTGAAAGTCTGATAAACGCCGGAAAAATGAGTTAGTCCAAAAAAAAAATTTTACAACTTTTTTCAATTTTACCCACGTGGGATATATATTCTACCCACACACATTTGCAACTCTCCTGGGGTACCCGCACACATATTATTCACTCATTTAGTGGATATTTTCACAAAAAAAGTGAAATTTTCAAAAATTCTGAAAATTGGCTGAAAAAAACTAAATTTCAAGGTCTCATCGGGTGAGTCACTCTGGAACTGAAATCGGAATACTCACTGATATTTCGCTTCTCTGAAAGTCTGATAAGCGCAGGAAAAATGACTAAGTCCAAACAACATTTTTTTTCAACTCTTTTCAATTTTACCCCCGTGGGATATATAATCTACACACACACATTTGGAACTCTCCTGGGGTACCCTCACACATATTATTTCCTCATTTAGTGGATATTTTTACAAAAAAGTGAAATTTTCAAAAATTCAGAAAATTGGTTGAAAACGACGAAATATCAAGGACTCATCGGGCGAATCGCTCTGGAACTGAAATCAGAACAGTCACTGATATTTCCCCTCTCTGAAAGTCTGATAAACGCCGGAAAAATGAGTAAGTAAAAAAAAAAATGTATTAAACTTTTTTCAATTTTACCCCCGTGGGATTTATATTCTAACCACACACATTTGCAACTCTCCTGGGGTACCCTCACACATATTATTCCCTCATTTAGTGGATATTTTCACAAAGAAGTGAAATTTTCAAAAATTCAGAAAATTGGCTGAAAACGACTAAATATCGAGGACTCATCAGGCGAATCGCTCTTTAACTGAAATCGGAACGCTCACTGATATTTCCCCTCTCTGAAAGTCTGATAAACGCTGGGAAAATGACTAAGTCCAAAAAACATTTTTTTTCAACTTTTTTCAATTTTACCCCCGTGGGATATATATTCTACCCACACACATTTGCAACTCTCCTGGGGTACCCTCACACATATTATTCACTCATTTAGTGGATATTTTTACAAAAAAGTGAAATTTTCAAAAATTCAGAAAATTGGCTGAAAAAAACTAAATATTAAGGACTGATCGGGCGAATCACTCTGGAACTGAAATCGGAATAGTCACTGACATTTCCCCCATCTGAAAGTCTGATAAACGCCGGAAAAATGACTTAGTGCAAAAAACATTTTTTTTCAACTTTTTTCAATTTTACCCCCGTGGGATATATATTCTACCCACACACATTTGGTACTCTCCTGGGGTATCCTCACACATATTATTCCCTCATTTAGTGGATATTTTTGCAAAAAAGTGAAATCTTCAAAAATTCAGGAAAATTGGCTGAAAACGAATAAATATCAAGGTCTCATCTTGCAAATCGCTATGGAACTGAAATCGGAACACTCACTGATATTTCCCCTCTCTGAAAGTCTGATAAATGTCGGAAAAATGACTAAGTCCAATAAAAAAAATTTTCAACTTTTTTCAATTTTACCCCCGTGGGATATATATTCTACCCACACACATTTTGAACTCTCCTGGGGTTCCCTCACACATATTATTCCCTCATTTAGTGGATATTTTCACAAAAAAGTGAAATTTTCAGAAATTCAGAAAATAGGCTGAAAACTACGAAATATCAAGGACTCATCGAGTGAATCGCTCTGGAACTGAAATCAGAACGCTCACTGATATTTCCGCTCTCTCTGTAAGTCTGATAAGCGCCGGAAAGAAGATTAAGTCTAAAAAAAAATATTTTTAAACTTTTTTCAATTTTACCCCCGTGGGATATATATTCTACCCACACACATTTGGAACTCTCCTATGGTACCCTCACACATATTATTCCATCATTTAGTGGATATTTTCACAAAAAAGTGAAATTTTCAAATTTTCTGAAAATTGGCTGAAAATGACTAAAAATCAAGGACTCATCAGGCGAATCGCTCTGGAACTGAAATGGGAACACTCACTGACATTTCCCCTCTCTGAAAGTCTGATAAATGCCGGAAAAATGACAAAGTTCAAAAAAAAATTTTTTTCAACGTTTTTCAATTTTACCCCCTTGGGATATATATTCTACCCACACACATTTGGAACTCTCCTGGAGTACCCTCACACATATTATTCCCTCATTTAGTGGATATTTTCACAAAAAGTGAAATTTTAAAATATTCTTAAAATTGGCTGAAAACGATTAAATATCAAGGACTCATCGAGTGAATCGCTCTGGCACTGAAATCGGAACACTCACTGACATTTCCCCACTCTGAAAGTCTGATAAATGCCGGAAAAATTACTACGTTCAAAAAAAAAATTTTTTTCAACTTTTTTCAATTTTACCCCCGTGGGATATATATTCTACCCACACACATTTGGAACTCTCCTTGGGTAACCTCACACATATTATTCCCTCATTTAGTGGATATTTTCACAAAAAAGTGAAATTTTAAAATATTCTGAAAATTGGCTGAAAACAACTAAATATGAAGGACACATCGGGGGCGAATCGCTCTGGAAGTGAAATTTGAACACTCACTGACATTTCCCCTCTCTGAAAGTCTGATAAATGCCGGAAAAAAGACAGTCCAAAAAAAAATTTTTTCAACATTTTTCAATTTTACCCCCGTGGGATATATATTTTACCCACACACATTTGGAACTCTCCTGGGGAACCCTCACACATATTGTTCCCTCATTTAGTGGATATTTTCACAAAAAAGTGAAATTTTCAAAAATTCAGAAAATTGGCTGAAAACGACTAAATATCAAGGAGTCATCGGGCGAATCACTCTGGAACTGAAATCGGAACGCTCACTGACATTTCCCCTATCTGAAAGTCTGAAAAACGCCGGAAAAAAAGACAGTCCAAAAAAAAATTTTTTTTCAACTTTTTTCAGTTTTACCCCCGTGGGATACATGTTTTACCTACACATTTGGAACCCTATTATTCCCTCATTTAGTGGATATTTTCACAAAAAAGTGAAATTTTCAAAAATTCAGAAAATTGGCTGAAAACGACTAAATATCAAGGACTCGTCGGGCGAATCGCTCTGGAGCTGAAATCGGAACACTTACTGACATTTTCCGTATCTGAAAGTCTGATAAAAGCCGGAAAAACGACTAAGTCCAAAAAAAAATTTTTTTTAAACTTTTTTCAATTTTACCCCCGTGGGATATATATTCTACCCACACACGTTTGGAACTCTCCTGGAGTACACTCACACACTCACACATATTATTCCCTCATTTAGTGGATATTTTCACAAAAAAGTGAAATTTTCAAAAATTCTGAAAATTGGCTGAAAACGACTAAATATCAAGGACTCATCGGGCGAATCGCTCTGGAGCTAAGTTCGAAACGCTCACTGACACTTCCCCTATCTGAAAGTCTGATAAACGCGAGAAAAATGACTAAGTCTAAAAAAAAATTTTTTTCAACTTTTTTCAATTTTACCCCCGTGGGATATGTATTCTACCCACACACATTTGGAACTCTCCTGGAGTACCCTCACACATATTATTCCCTCATTTAGTGGATATTTTCACAAAAAGGTGAAATTTTAAAATATTCTGAAAATTGGCTGAAAACGATTAAATATCAATGACTCATCGGGCGAATCGCTCTGGCACTGAAATCGGATCACACACTGACATTTCCCCTCTCTGAACGTCTGATAAATGCCGGAAAAATGACCAAGTTCAAAAAAAAATTTTTTTCAACGTTTTTTAATTTTACCCCCTTGGGATATATATTCTACCCACACACATTTTGGAACTCTCCTGGAGTACCCTCACACATATTATTCCCTCATTTAGTGGATATTTTCACAAAAAAGTGAAATTTTCAAAAAATCTGAAAATTGGCTGAAAACGACTAAATATCAAGGCTTCATCGGGTGAATCGCTTTGGAACTGAAATCGGAACACTCACTGACATTTCCCCTCTCTGAAAGTCTGATAAATGCCGGAAAAATGACCAAGTTCAAAAAAAAATTTTTTTCAACGTTTTTCAATTTTACCCACTTGGGATATATATTCTACCCACACACATTTGGAACTCTCCTGGAGTACCCTCACACATATTATTCCCTCATTTAGTGGATATTTTCACAAAAAGTGAAATTTTAAAATATTCTTAAAATTGGCTGAAAACGATTAAATATCAAGGACTCATCGAGCGAATCGCTCTGGCACTGAAATCGGAACACGCACTGACATTTCCCCACTCTGAAAGTCTGATAAATACCGGAAAAATTACTACGTCCAAAAAAAAAATTTTTTTCAACTTTTTTCAATTTTACCCCCGTGGGATATATATTCTACCCACACACATTTGGATCTCTCCTGGGGTACCCTCACACATATTATTCCCTCATTTAGTGAATATTTTCACAAAAAAGTGAAATTTTCAAATTTTCTGAAAATTGGCTGAAAATGACTAAATATCAAGGACTCATCAGGCGAATCGCTCTGGAACTGAAATCGGAACACTCACTGACATTTCCCCTCTCTCTGTAAGTCTGATAAGCGCCGGAAAGAAGATTAAGTCTAAAAAAAAATATTTTTAAACTTTTTTCAATTTTACCCCCGTGGGATATATATTCTACCCACACACATTTGGAACTCTCCTATGGTACCCTCACACATATTATTCCATCATTTAGTGGATATTTTCACAAAAAAGTGAAATTTTAAAATATTCTGAAAATTGGCTGAAAACAACTAAATATGAAGGACACATCGGGGGCGAATCGCTCTGGAAGTGAAATTTAAACACTCACTGACATTTCCCCTCTCTGAAAGTCTGATAAATGCCGGAAAAAAGACAGTCCAAAAAAAAATTTTTTCAACATTTTTCAATTTTACCCCCGTGGGATATATATTTTACCCACACACATTTGGAACTCTCCTGGGGAACCCTCACACATATTGTTCCCTCATTTAGTGGATATTTTCACAAAAAAGTGAAATTTTCAAAAATTCAGAAAATTGGCTGAAAACGACTAAATATCAAGGAGTCATCGGGCGAATCACTCTGGAACTGAAATCGGAACGCTCACTGACATTTCCCCTATCTGAAAGTCTGAAAAACGCCGGAAAAAAAGACAGTCCAAAAAAAAAATTTTTTTCAACTTTTTTCAGTTTTACCCCCGTTGGATACATGTTTTACCTACACATTTGGAACCCTATTATTCCCTCATTTAGTGGATATTTTCACAAAAAAGTGAAATTTTCAAAAATTCAGAAAATTGGCTGAAAACGACTAAATATCAAGGACTCGTCGGGCGAATCGCTCTGGAGCTGAAATCGGAACACTTACTGATATTTTCCGTATCTGAAAGTCTGATAAAAGCCGGAAAAACGACTAAGTCCAAAAAAAAATTTTTTTTAAACTTTTTTCAATTTTACCCCCGTGGGATATATATTCTACCCACACACGTTTGGAACTCTCCTGGAGTACACTCACACACTCACACATATTATTCCCTCATTTAGTGGATATTTTCACAAAAAAGTGAAATTTTCAAAAATTCAGAAAATTGGCTGAAAACGACTAAATATCAAGGACTCGTCGGGCGAATCGCTCTGGAACTGAAATCGGAACACTCACTGACATTTCTCGTCTCTGAAATTCTGATAAATGCCGGAAAAATGACCAAGTTCAAAAAAAAAATTTTTTCAACGTTTTTTAATTTTACCCCCTTGGGATATATATTCTACCCACACACATTTGGAACTCTCCTGGAGTACCCTCACACATATTATTCCCTCATTTAGTGGATATTTTCACAAAAAAGTGAAATTTTCAAAAATTCTGAAAATTGGCTGAAAACGACTAAATATCAAGGACTCATCGGGCGAATCGCTCTGGAGCTAAGTTCGAAACGCTCACTGACACTTCCCCTATCTGAAAGTCTGATAAACGCGAGAAAAATGACTAAGTCTAAAAAAAAATTTTTTTCAACTTTTTTCAATTTTACCCCCGTGGGATATGTATTCTACCCACACACATTTGGAACTCTCCTGGAGTACCCTCACACATATTATTCCCTCATTTAGTGGATATTTTCACAAAAAGGTGAAATTTTAAAATATTCTGAAAATTGGCTGAAAACGATTAAATATCAATGACTCATCGGGCGAATCGCTCTGGCACTGAAATCGGATCACACACTGACATTTCCCCTCTCTGAACGTCTGATAAATGCCGGAAAAATGACCAAGTTCAAAAAAAATTTTTTTTCAACGTTTTTCAATTTTACCCCCTTGGGATATATATTCTACCCACACACATTTGGAACTCTCCTGGAGTACCCTCACACATATTATTCCCTCATTTAGTGGATATTTTCACAAAAAAGTGAAATTTTAAAATATTCTGAAAATTGGCTGAAAACGATTAAATATCAATGACTCATCGGGCGAATCGCTCTGGCACTGAAATTGGATCACACACTGACAAGTCTGAAAAGTCTGATAAATGCCGGAAAAATGACCAAGTTCAAAAAAAAAATTTTTTCAACGTTTTTTAATTTTACCCCCTTGGGATATATATTCTACCCACACACATTTTGGAACTCTCCTGGAGTACCCTCACACATATTATTCCCTCATTTAGTGGATATTTTCACAAAAAAGTGAAATTTTCAAAAAATCTGAAAATTGGCTGAAAACGACTAAATATCAAGGCTTCATCGGGTGAATCGCTTTGGAACTGAAATCGGAACACTCACTGACATTTCCCCTCTCTGAAAGTCTGATAAATGCCGGAAAAATGACCAAGTTCAAAAAAAAATTTTTTTCAACGTTTTTCAATTTTACCCCCTTGGGATATATATTCTACCCACATACATTTGGAACTCTCCTGGAGTACCCTCACACATATTATTCCCTCATTTAGTGGATATTTTCACAAAAAGTGAAATTTTAAAATATTCTTAAAATTGGCTGAAAACGATTAAATATCAAGGACTCATCGAGCGAATCGCTCTGGCACTGAAATCGGAACACGCACTGACATTTCCCCACTCTGAAAGTCTGATAAATGCCGGAAAAATTACTACGTCCAAAAAAAAAATTTTTTTCAACTTTTTTCAATTTTACCCCCGTGGGATATATATTCTACCCACACACATTTGGATCTCTCCTGGGGTACCCTCACACATATTATTCCCTCATTTAGTGAATATTTTCACAAAAAAGTGAAATTTTCAAATTTTCTGAAAATTGGCTGAAAATGACTAAATATCAAGGACTCATCAGGCGAATCGCTCTGGAACTGAAATCGGAACACTCACTGACATTTCCCCTCTCTCTGTAAGTCTGATAAGCGCCGGAAAGAAGATTAAGTCTAAAAAAAAATATTTTTAAACTTTTTTCAATTTTACCCCCGTGGGATATATATTCTACCCACACACATTTGGAACTCTCCTATGGTACCCTCACACATATTATTCCATCATTTAGTGGATATTTTCACAAAAAAGTGAAATTTTCAAATTTTCTGAAAATTGGCTGAAAATGACTAAATATCAAGGACTCATCAGGCGAATCGCTCTGGAACTGAAATGAAAACACTCACTGACATTTCCCCTCTCTGAAAGTCTGATAAATGCCGGAAAAATGACCAAGTTCAAAAAAAAATTTTTTTCAACGTTTTTCAATTTTACCCCCTTGGGATATATATACTATCCACACACATTTGGAACTCTCCTGGAGTACCCTCACACATATTATTCCCTCATTTAGTGGATATTTTCACAAAAAGTGAAATTTTAAAATATTCTTAAAATTGGCTGAAAACGATTAAATATCAAGGACTCATCGAGCGAATCGCTCTGGCACTGAAATCGGAACACTCACTGACATTTCCCCACTCTGAAAGTCTGATAAATGCCGGAAAAATTACTACGTTCAAAAAAAAAATTTTTTTCAACTTTTTTCAATTTTACCCCCGTGGGATATATATTCTACCCACACACATTTGGATCTCTCCTGGGGTACCCTCACACATATTATTCCCTCATTTAGTGGATATTTTTACAAAAAAGTGAAATTTTCAAATTTTCTGAAAATTGGCTGAAAATGACTAAATATCAAGGACTCATCAGGCGAATCGCTCTGGAACTGAAATCGGAACACTCACTGACATTTCCCCTCTCTGAAAGTCTGATAAACGCCAGAAAAATGACTAAATCCCCCCAAAAAAATTTAAAATTTTTTTCAATTTTACCCCCGTGGGATATATATTCTACCCACACACATTTGGAACTCTCCTTGGATAACCTCACACATATTATTTCCTCATTTAGTGGATATTTTCACAAAAAAGTGAAATTTTAAAATATTCTGAAAATTGGCTGAAAACAACTAAATATGAAGGACTCATCGGGCGAATCGCTCTGGAAGTGAAATTTGAACACTCACTGACATTTCCCCTCTCTGAAAGTCTGATAAATGCCGGAAAAAAGACTAAGTCCAAAAAAAAATTTTTTCAACATTTTTCAATTTTACCCCCGTGGGATATATATTTTACCCACACACTTTTGGAACTCTCCTGGGGAACCCTCACACATATTGTTCCCTCATTTAGTGGATATTTTCACAAAAAAGTGAAATTTTCAAAAATTCAGAAAATTGGCTGAAAACGACTAAATATCAAGGACTCGTCGGGCGAATCGCTCTGGAACTGAAATCGGAACACTCACTGACATTTCTCCTCTCTGAAAGTCTGATAAATGTCGGAAAAATGACTAAGTCCAAAAAAAAATTTTTTTCAACTTTTTTCAATTTCACCCCCATGGGATATAGATTCTACCCACACACATTTGTAACTCTACTGGAGTACCCTCACACATATTATTCCCTCATTTAGTGGATATGTTTACAAAAAAGTGAAATTTTCAAAAATTCTGAAAATTGGCTGAAAACGACTAAATATCAAGGACTCATCGGGCGAATCGCTCTGGAGCTAAGTTCGAAACGCTCACTGACACTTCCCCTATCTGAAAGTCTGATAAACGCGAGAAAAATGACTAAGTCGAAAAAAAAAATTTTTTCAAATTTTTTCAATTTTACCCCCGTGGGATATGTATTCTACCCACACACATTTGGAACTCTCCTGGAGTACCCTCACACATATTATTCCCTCATTTAGTGGATATTTTCACAAAAAGTTGAAATTTTAAAATATTCTGAAAATTGGCTGAAAACGATTAAATATCAATGACTCATTGGGCGAATCGCTCTGGCACTGAAATCGGATCACACACTGACATTTCCCCTCTCTGAAAGTCTGATAAATGCCGGAAAAATGACCAAGTTCAAAAAAAATTTTTTTTCAACGTTTTTCAATTTTACCCCCTTGGGATATATATTCTACCCACACACATTTGGAACTCTCCTGGAGTACCCTCACACATATTATTCCCTCATTTAGTGGATATTTTCACAAAAAAGTGAAATTTTAAAATATTCTGAAAATTGGCTGAAAACGATTAAATATCAATGACTCATCGGGCGAATCGCTCTGGCACTGAAATCGGATCACACACTGACATTTCCCCTCTCTGAAAGTCTGATAAATGCCGGAAAAATTACCAAGTTCAAAAAAAAATTTTTTTCAACGTTTTTCAATTTTACCCCCTTGGGATATATATTCTACCCACACACATTTGGAACTCTCCTGGAGTACCCTCACACATATTATTCCCTCATTTAGTGGATATTTTCACAAAAAAGTGAAATTTTCAAAAAATCTGAAAATTGGCTGAAAACGACTAAATATCAAGGCTTCATCGGGTGAATAGCTTTGGAACTGAAATCGGAACACTCACTGACATTTCCCCTCTCTGAAAGTCTGATAAATGCCGGAAAAATGACCAAGTTCAAAAAAAAATTTTTTTCAACGTTTTTCAATTTTACCCCCTTGCGATATATATTCTACCCACACACATTTGGAACTCTCCTGGAGTACCCTCACACATATTATTCCCTCATTTAGTGGATATTTTCACAAAAAGTGAAATTTTAAAATATTCTTAAAATTGGCTGAAAACGATTAAATATCAAGGACTTATCGAGCGAATCGCTCTGGAACTGAAATCGGAACACTCACTGACATTTCCCCTCTCTGAAAGTCTGATAAACGCCAGAAAAATGACTAAATCCCCCCAAAAAAATTTAAATTTTTTTTCAATTTTACCCCCGTGGGATATATATTCTACCCACACACATTTGGAACTCTCCTTGGGTAACCTCACACATATTATTCCCTCATTTAGTGGATATTTTCACAAAAAAGTGAAATTTTAAAATATTCTGAAAATTGTCTGAAAACAACTAAATATGAAGGACTCATCGGGCGAATCGCTCTGGAAGTGAAATTTGAACACTCACTGACATTTCCTCTCTCTGAAAGTCTGATAAATGCCGGAAAAATGACTAAGTCCAATAAAAAATTGTTTTCAACTTTTTTCAATTTTATTCCCGTGGGATATATATTCTACCCACACACATTTGGATCTCTCCTGGGGTACCCTCACACATATTATTCCCTCATTTAGTGGATATTTTCACAAAAAAGTGAAATTTTAAAATTTTCTGAAAATTGGCTGAAAATGACTAAATATCAAGGACTCATCAGGCGAATCGCTCTGGAACTGAAATCGGAACACTCACTGACATTTCCCCTCTCTGAAAGTCTGATAAACGCCCGAAAAATGACTTAAGTCCAAAAAAAAAATTTTTTTAAACTTTTTTCAATTTTACCCCCGTGGGATATATATTCTACCCACACACATTTGGAAATCTCCTGGAGTACCCTCACACATATCATTCCCTCATTTAGTGGATATTTTCACAAAAAAGTGAAATTTTCAAAAATTCAGAAAATTGGCTGAAAACGACTAAATATCAAGGACTCATCGGGCGAATTGCTCTGGAACTGAAATCGGAAAACTCACTGACATTTTTCCTATCTGAAAGTCTGATAAACGCCGGAAAAAAGACTAAATCCCCCCAAAAAAATTTAAAATTTTTTTCAATTTTACCCCCGTGGGATATATATTCTACCCACACACATTGGGAACTCTCCTTGGGTAACCTCACACATATTATTCCCGCATTTAGTGGATATTTTCACAAAAAAGTGAAATTTTAAAATATTCTGAAAATTGGTTGAAAACGACTAAATATGAAGTACTCATCGGGCGAATCGCTCTGGAAGTGAAATTTGAACACTCACTGACATTTCCCCTCTCTGAAAGTCTGATAAATGCCAGAAAAAAGACTAAGCCCAAAAAAAAATTTTTTCAACTTTTTTCAATTTTACCCCTGTTGGATATATATTCTACCCACACACGTTTTGAACTATCCAGGAGTACCCTCACACATATTATTCCCTCATTTAGTGGATATTTTCACAAAAAAGTGAAATTTTCAAAAATTCTGAAAATTGGCTGAAAACGACTAAAGATCAAGGACTCATCAGGCGAATAGATCTGGCACTGAAATAGGAACACTCACTGATATTTCCCCTCTCTGAAAGTCTGATAAATGGCAGAAAAATGACTAAGTCCAAAAATAAATTTTTTACAACTTTTTTCAATTTTACCCCCGTGGGATATATATTCTACCCTCCTACAATTGGAACTCTCCTGGGGTACCCTCACACATATTATTCCCTCATTTAGTGGATATTTTCGCAAAAAAGTGAAATTTTCTAAACTTCAGAAAATTGGCTGAAAACGACTAAATGTCAAGTACTCATCAGGCGAACCACTCTGGAACTGAAATTGGAATGCTCACTGACATTTCCCCTCTCTGAAAGTGTGATAAACGCCAGAAAAATGACTAAGTCAAAAAAAATAAATTTTTCAATTTTTTTCAATTTTATCCCCGTGGGATATATTTTCTACCCACAAACATTTGGAACTCTCCTGGGGTACCCTCACACATATTATTCCCTCATTTAGTGGATATTTTCACAAAAAAGTGAAATTTTCAAAACTTCAGAAAATTGGCTGAAAACTACTAAATGTCAAGTACTCATCGGGCGAACCACTGTGGAACTGAAATCGGAATGCTCACTGACATTTCCCCTCTCTGAAAGTGTGATAAACGCCAGAAAAATGACTAAGTCCAAAACAATTTTTTTTTCAAGCTTTTGCAATTTTATCCCCGTGGGATATATTTTCTACCCAAACACATTTGGAACTCTCCTGGGGTACCCTCACACTTATTATTCCCTCATTTAGTGGATACTTTCACAAAAAAGTGAAATTTACAAAAATTCAGAAAATTGGCTGAAAACGATGAAATATCAAGGACTCATCAGGCGAATCGCTCTGGAACTGAAATCGAAACGCTCACTGACATTTCCCCTATCTGAAAGTCTGATAAACGCCGGAAAAATGGCTAAGTCCAAAAATAAATAATTTTACACCTTATTTCAATTTTACTCCCGTGGGATATATAATCTATCCACACTCTTTTGAAACTCTCCTGGGGTACCCTCACACATATTGCTCCCTCATTTAGTGGATATTTTCACAAAAAAGTGAAATTTTCAAAAATTCAGAAAATTGGCTGAAAACGACTAAGTATCAAGGAATCATTGTCAAATCGCTCTGGAACTGAAATTGGAATGCTCACTGACATTTCCCATATCTGAAAGTTTGATAAACGTAAGAAAAATGACTAAGTCCCCAAAAAAATTTTTTCAACTTTTTTCAATTTTACCCGGGTGGGATATATATATTCTACCCAAACACATTTGGAGCTCTCCTGGGGTACCCTCACACATATTGCTCCCTCATTTAGTGGATATTTTCACAAAAAAGTGAAATTTTCAAAAATTCAGAAAATTGGCTGAAAACGATGAAATATCAAGGACTCATCAGGCGAATCGCTCTGGAACTGAAATCGAAACGCTCACTGACATTTCCCCTATCTGAAAGTCTGATAAACATCGGAAAAATGACTAAGTACAAAATAAAATAATTTTCCAACTTATTTCAATTTTACCCCCGTGGGATATATACTCTACCCAAACACATTTGGAACTCTCCTGGGGTGTCCTCACACATATTATTCCCTAATTTAGTGGATATTTTCACAAAAAAGTGAAATTTTCAAAAATTCCGAAAATTGACTGAAAACGACGAAATATCAAGGACTCATCAGGCGAATCGCTCTGAAACTGAAATCGGAACGCTCACTGACATTTCCCCTATCTGAAAGTCTGATAAACGCCGGAAAAATGACTAAGTCCAAAAAAAAATAATTTTCCACCTTATTTCAATTTTACTCCCGTGGGATATATATTCTATCCACACTCTTTTGGAACTCTCCTGGGGTACCCTCACACATATTATTCCCTCATTTAGTGGATATTTTCACAAAAAAGTGAAATTTTCAAAAATTCAGAAAATTGGCTGAAAACAACGAAATATCAAGGACTCATCAGGTGAATCGCTCTGGAACTGAAATCGGTACACTCACTGACATTTTCCCCTCTCTGAAAGTGTGATAAACGCCAGAAAAATGACTAAGTACAAAAAAAAACAAACTTCCAACTTATTTCAATTTTACCCCCGTGGGATATATATTCTACCCACACACATTTGGTACTCTCCTGGGGTACCCTCACACATATTATTCCCTCATTTAGTGAATATTTTCACAAAAAAGTGAAATTTTCAAAAATTCAGAAAATTGGCTGAAAACGACTAAGTATCAAGGAATCATTGTCAAATCGCTCTGGAACTGAAATTATAACTCTCACTGACATTTCCCCTATCTGAAAGTCTGATAAACGTCGGAAAAATGACTAAGTCTAAAAAAAAAATGTGTTAAACTTTTTTTAATTTTACCCCCGTGGGATATATATTCTACCCACACACATTTGGAACTCTCCTTGGGGTACCATCACACATATTATTCCCTCATTTAGCGGATATTTTCACAAAAAAGTGAAATTTTCAAAAATTCAGAAAATTGGCTGAAAACCACTAAATATCAAGGACTCATCAGGTGAATCGCTCTGGAACTGAAATCGGAACGCTCACTGACATTTCCCCTCTCTGAATGTCTGATAAACGGCGGAAAAATCACTAAGTCCAAAAAAAATATTTTTCCAACTTTTTTCAATTTTAGCCCCGTTTGATATATATTCTACCCACACACATTTGGAACTCTCCTGGGGGTACCCTCACACATATTATTCCCTCATTTAGTGGATATTTTCACAAAAAAGTGAAATTTTCAAAAATTCTGAAAATTGGCTGAAAACAACAAAATATCAAGGACTCATCAGGCGAATCGCTCTGGAACTGAAATTGGAACGCTCACTGACATTTCCCCTATCTGAAAGTCTGATAAACGTAAGAAAAATGACTAAGTCCCCAAAAAAAATTTTTCAACTTTTTTCAATTTTACCCGTGTGGGATATATATATTCTACCCAAACACATTTGGAGCTCTCCTGGGGTACCCTCACACTTATTATTCCCTCATTTAGTGGATACTTTCACAAAAAAGTGAAATTTTCAAAAATTCAGAAAATTGGCTGAAAACGATGAAATATCAAGGACTCATCAGGCGAATCGCTCTGGAACTGAAATCGACACGCTCACTGACATTTCCCCTATCTGAAAGTCTGATAAACATCGGAAAAATGACTAAGTACAAATTAAATTATTTTCCAACTTATTTCAATTTTACCCCCGTGGGATATATATTCTACCCAAACACATTTTGAACTCTCCTGGGGTGCCCTCACACATATTATTCCCTAATTTAGTATATATTTTCACAAAAAAGTGAAATTTTCAAAAATTCCGAAAATTGACTGAAAACGACGAAATATCAAGGACTCATCAGGCGAATCGCTCTGAAACTGAAATCGGAACGCTCACTGACATTTCCCCTATCTGAAAGTCTGATAAACGCTGGAAAAATGACTAAGTACAAAAAAAAATTAATTTCCAACTTATTTCAATTTTACCCCCGTGGGATATATATTCTACCCACACACATTTGGAACTCTCCTGGGGTACCCTCACACATATTATTCCCTCATTTAGTGGATATTTTCACAAAAAAAGTGAAATTTTCAAAAATTCTGAAAATTGGCTGAAAACAACGAAATATCAAGGACTCATCAGGCGAATCGCTCTGGAACTGAAATCGGTACACTCACTGACATTTTCCCCTCTCTGAAAGTGTGATAAATGCCAGAAAAATGACTAAGTACAAAAAAAAAAAAACTTCCAACTTATTTCAATTTTACCCCCGTGGGATATATATTCTACCCACACACATTTGGTACTCTCCTGGGGTACCCTCACACATATTATTCCCTCATTTAGTGGATATTTTCACAAAAAAGTGAAATTTTCAAAAATTCAGAAAATTGGCTGAAAACGACTAAGTATCAAGGAATTATTGTCAAATCGCTCTGGAACTGAAATTGGAATGCTCACTGACATTTCCCCTATCTGAAAGTCTGATAAACGTAAGAAAAATGACTAAGTCCCCAAAAAAATTTTTTCAACTTTTTTCAATTTTACCCGTGTGGGATATATATATTCTACCCAAACACATTTGGAGCTCTCCTGGGGTACCCTCACACTTATCATTCCCTCATTTAGTGGATACTTTCACAAAAAAGTGAAATTTTCAAAAATTCAGAAAATTGGCTGAAAACGATGAAATATCAAGGACTCATCAGGCGAATCGCTCTGGAACTGAAATCGAAACGCTCACTGACATTTCCCCTATCTGAAAGTCTGATAAACATCGGAAAAATGACTAAGTACAAAATAAAATAATTTTCCAACTTATTTCAATTTTACCCCCGTGGGATTTATATTCTACCCAAACACATTTGGAACTCTCCTGGGGTGCCCTCACACATATTATTCCCTAATTTAGTGGATATTTTCACAAAAAAGTGAAATTTTCAAAAATTCCGAAAATTGACTGAAAACTACGAAATATCAAGGACTCATCAGGCGAATCGCTCTGAAACTGAAATTGGAACGCTCACTGACATTTCACCTATCTGAAAGTCTGATAAACGCTGGAAAAATGACTAAGTACAAAAAAAATAAATTTCCAACTTATTTCAATTTTACCCCCGTGGGATATATATTCTACCCACACACATTTGGAACTCTCCTGGGGTACCCTCACACATATTATTCCCTCATTTAGTGGATATTTTCACAAAAAAGTGAAATTTTCAAAAATTCAGAACATTGGCTGAAAACAACGAAATATCAAGGACTGATCAGGCGAATCGCTCTGAAACTGAAATCGGAACGCTCACTGACATTTCCCCTATCTGAAAGTCTGATAAACGCCGGAAAAATGACTAAGTCCAAAAAAAAATAATTTTCCACCTTATTTCAATTTTACTCCCGTGGGATATATATTCTATCCACACTCTCTTGTAACTCTCCTGGGGTACCCTCACACATATTATTCCCTCATTTAGTGGATATTTTCACAAAAAAGTGAAATTTTCAAAAATTCAGAAAATTGGCTGAAAACAACGAAATATCAAGGACTCATCAGGCGAATCGCTCTGGAACTGAAATCGGTACACTCACTGACATTTTCCCCTCTCTGAAAGTGTGATAAACGCCAGAAAAATGACTAAGTACAAAAAAAAAAAATACTTCCAACTTATTTCAATTTTACCCCCGTGGGATATATATTCTACCCACACACATTTGGTACTCTCCTGGGGTACCCTCACACATATTATTCCCTCATTTAGTGGATATTTTCACAAAAAAGTGAAATTTTCAAAAATTCAGAAAATTGGCTGAAAACGACTAAGTATCAAGGAATCATTGTCAAATCGCTCTGGAACTGAAATTGGAATGCTCACTGACATTTCCCCTATCTGAAAGTCTGATAAACGTAAGAAAAATGACTAAGTCCCCAAAAAAATTTTTTCAACTTTTTTCAATTTTACCCTTGTGGGATATATATATTCTACCCAAACACATTTGGAGCTCTCCTGGGGTACCCTCACACTTATTATTCCCTCATTTAGTGGATACTTTCACAAAAAAGTGAAATTTTCAAAAATTCAGAAAATTGGCTGAAAACGATGAAATATCAAGGACTCATCAGGCGAATCGCTCTGGAACTGAAATCGAAACGCTCACTGACATTTCCCCTATCTGAAAGTCTGATAAACATCGGAAAAATGACTAAGTACAAAATAAAATAATTTTCCAACTTATTTCAATTTTACCCCCGTGGGATTTATATTCTACCCAAACACATTTGGAACTCTCCTGGGGTGCCCTCACACATATTATTCCCTAATTTAGTGGACATTTTCACAAAAAAGTGAAATTTTCAAAAATTCCGAAAATTGACTGAAAACGACGAAATATCAAGGACTCATCAGGCGAATCGCTCTGAAACTGAAATCGGAACGCTCACTGACATTTCCCCTATCTGAAAGTCTGATAAACGCTGGAAAAATGACTAAGTACAAAAAAAATAAATTTCCAACTTATTTCAATTTTACCCCCGTGGGATATATATTCTACCCACACACATTTGGTACTCTCCTGGGGTACCCTCACACATATTATTCCCTCATTTAGTGGATATTTTCACAAAAAAGTGAAATTTTCAAAAATTCAGAAAATTGGCTGAAAACAACGAAATATCAAGGACTGATCAGGCGAATCGCTCTGAAACTGAAATCGGAACGCTCACTGACATTTCCCCTATCTGAAAGTCTGATAAACGCTGGAAAAATGACTAAGTACAAAAAAAATAAATTTCCAACTTATTTCAATTTTACCCCCGTGGGATATATATTCTACCCACACACATTTGGTACTCTCCTGGGGTACCCTCACACATATTATTCCCTCATTTAGTGGATATTTTCACAAAAAAGTGAAATTTTCAAAAATTCAGAAAATTGGCTGAAAACAACGAAATATCAAGGATTGATCAGGCGAATCGCTCTGAAACTGAAATCGGAACGCTCACTGACATTTCCCCTATCTGAAAGTCTGATAAACGCCGGAAAAATGACTAAGTCCAAAAAAAAATAATTTTCCACCTTATTTCAATTTTACTCCCGTGGGATATATATTCTATCCACACTCTCTTGTAACTCTCCTGGGGTACCCTCACACATATTATTCCCTCATTTAGTGGATATTTTCACAAAAAAGTGAAATTTTCAAAAATTCAGAAAATTGGCTGAAAACAACGAAATATCAAGGACTCATCAGGCGAATCGCTCTGGAACTGAAATCGGTACACTCACTGACATTTTCCCCTCTCTGAAAGTGTGATAAACGCCAGAAAAATGACTAAGTACAAAAAAAAAAAATACTTCCAACTTATTTCAATTTTACCCCCGTGGGATATATATTCTACCCACACACATTTGGTACTCTCCTGGGGTACCCTCACACATATTATTCCCTCATTTAGTGGATATTTTCACAAAAAAGTGAAATTTTCAAAAATTCAGAAAATTGGCTGAAAACGACTAAGTATCAAGGAATCATTGTCAAATCGCTCTGGAACTGAAATTGGAATGCTCACTGACATTTCCCCTATCTGAAAGTCTGATAAACGTAAGAAAAATGACTAAGTCCCCAAAAAAATTTTTTCAACTTTTTTCAATTTTACCCTTGTGGGATATATATATTCTACCCAAACACATTTGGAGCTCTCCTGGGGTACCCTCACACTTATTATTCCCTCATTTAGTGGATACTTTCACAAAAAAGTGAAATTTTCAAAAATTCAGAAAATTGGCTGAAAACGATGAAATATCAAGGACTCATCAGGCGAATCGCTCTGGAACTGAAATCGAAACGCTCACTGACATTTCCCCTATCTGAAAGTCTGATAAACATCGGAAAAATGACTAAGTACAAAATAAAATAATTTTCCAACTTATTTCAATTTTACCCCCGTGGGATTTATATTCTACCCAAACACATTTGGAACTCTCCTGGGGTGCCCTCACACATATTATTCCCTAATTTAGTGGATATTTTCACAAAAAAGTGAAATTTTCAAAAATTCCGAAAATTGACTGAAAACGACGAAATATCAAGGACTCATCAGGCGAATCGCTCTGAAACTGAAATCGGAACGCTCACTGACATTTCCCCTATCTGAAAGTCTGATAAACGCTGGAAAAATGACTAAGTACAAAAAAAATAAATTTCCAACTTATTTCAATTTTACCCCCGTGGGATATATATTCTACCCACACACATTTGGTACTCTCCTGGGGTACCCTCACACATATTATTCCCTCATTTAGTGGATATTTTCACAAAAAAGTGAAATTTTCAAAAATTCAGAAAATTGGCTGAAAACAACGAAATATCAAGGACTGATCAGGCGAATCGCTCTGAAACTGAAATCGGAACGCTCACTGACATTTCCCCTATCTGAAAGTCTGATAAACGCTGGAAAAATGACTAAGTACAAAAAAAATAAATTTCCAACTTATTTCAATTTTACCCCCGTGGGATATATATTCTACCCACACACATTTGGTACTCTCCTGGGGTACCCTCACACATATTATTCCCTCATTTAGTGGATATTTTCACAAAAAAGTGAAATTTTCAAAAATTCAGAAAATTGGCTGAAAACAACGAAATATCAAGGATTGATCAGGCGAATCGCTCTGAAACTGAAATCGGAACGCTCACTGACATTTCCCCTATCTGAAAGTCTGATAAACGCTGGAAAAATGACTAAGTACAAAAAAAAATTAATTTCCAACTTATTTCAATTTTACCCCCGTGGGATATATATTCTACCCACACACATTTGGAACTCTCCTGGGGTACCCTCACACATATTATTCCCTCATTTAGTGGATATTTTCACAAAAAAAGTGAAATTTTCAAAAATTCTGAAAATTGGCTGAAAACAACGAAATATCAAGGACTCATCAGGCGAATCGCTCTGGAACTGAAATCGGTACACTCACTGACATTTTCCCCTCTCTGAAAGTGTGATAAATGCCAGAAAAATGACTAAGTACAAAAAAAAAAAAACTTCCAACTTATTTCAATTTTACCCCCGTGGGATATATATTCTACCCACACACATTTGGTACTCTCCTGGGGTACCCTCACACATATTATTCCCTCATTTAGTGGATATTTTCACAAAAAAGTGAAATTTTCAAAAATTCAGAAAATTGGCTGAAAACGACTAAGTATCAAGGAATTATTGTCAAATCGCTCTGGAACTGAAATTGGAATGCTCACTGACATTTCCCCTATCTGAAAGTCTGATAAACGTAAGAAAAATGACTAAGTCCCCAAAAAAATTTTTTCAACTTTTTTCAATTTTACCCGTGTGGGATATATATATTCTACCCAAACACATTTGGAGCTCTCCTGGGGTACCCTCACACTTATCATTCCCTCATTTAGTGGATACTTTCACAAAAAAGTGAAATTTTCAAAAATTCAGAAAATTGGCTGAAAACGATGAAATATCAAGGACTCATCAGGCGAATCGCTCTGGAACTGAAATCGAAACGCTCACTGACATTTCCCCTATCTGAAAGTCTGATAAACATCGGAAAAATGACTAAGTACAAAATAAAATAATTTTCCAACTTATTTCAATTTTACCCCCGTGGGATTTATATTCTACCCAAACACATTTGGAACTCTCCTGGGGTGCCCTCACACATATTATTCCCTAATTTAGTGGATATTTTCACAAAAAAGTGAAATTTTCAAAAATTCCGAAAATTGACTGAAAACTACGAAATATCAAGGACTCATCAGGCGAATCGCTCTGAAACTGAAATTGGAACGCTCACTGACATTTCACCTATCTGAAAGTCTGATAAACGCTGGAAAAATGACTAAGTACAAAAAAAATAAATTTCCAACTTATTTCAATTTTACCCCCGTGGGATATATATTCTACCCACACACATTTGGAACTCTCCTGGGGTACCCTCACACATATTATTCCCTCATTTAGTGGATATTTTCACAAAAAAGTGAAATTTTCAAAAATTCAGAACATTGGCTGAAAACAACGAAATATCAAGGACTGATCAGGCGAATCGCTCTGAAACTGAAATCGGAACGCTCACTGACATTTCCCCTATCTGAAAGTCTGATAAACGCCGGAAAAATGACTAAGTCCAAAAAAAAATAATTTTCCACCTTATTTCAATTTTACTCCCGTGGGATATATATTCTATCCACACTCTCTTGTAACTCTCCTGGGGTACCCTCACACATATTATTCCCTCATTTAGTGGATATTTTCACAAAAAAGTGAAATTTTCAAAAATTCAGAAAATTGGCTGAAAACAACGAAATATCAAGGACTCATCAGGCGAATCGCTCTGGAACTGAAATCGGTACACTCACTGACATTTTCCCCTCTCTGAAAGTGTGATAAACGCCAGAAAAATGACTAAGTACAAAAAAAAAAAATACTTCCAACTTATTTCAATTTTACCCCCGTGGGATATATATTCTACCCACACACATTTGGTACTCTCCTGGGGTACCCTCACACATATTATTCCCTCATTTAGTGGATATTTTCACAAAAAAGTGAAATTTTCAAAAATTCAGAAAATTGGCTGAAAACGACTAAGTATCAAGGAATCATTGTCAAATCGCTCTGGAACTGAAATTGGAATGCTCACTGACATTTCCCCTATCTGAAAGTCTGATAAACGTAAGAAAAATGACTAAGTCCCCAAAAAAATTTTTTCAACTTTTTTCAATTTTACCCTTGTGGGATATATATATTCTACCCAAACACATTTGGAGCTCTCCTGGGGTACCCTCACACTTATTATTCCCTCATTTAGTGGATACTTTCACAAAAAAGTGAAATTTTCAAAAATTCAGAAAATTGGCTGAAAACGATGAAATATCAAGGACTCATCAGGCGAATCGCTCTGGAACTGAAATCGAAACGCTCACTGACATTTCCCCTATCTGAAAGTCTGATAAACATCGGAAAAATGACTAAGTACAAAATAAAATAATTTTCCAACTTATTTCAATTTTACCCCCGTGGGATTTATATTCTACCCAAACACATTTGGAACTCTCCTGGGGTGCCCTCACACATATTATTCCCTAATTTAGTGGACATTTTCACAAAAAAGTGAAATTTTCAAAAATTCCGAAAATTGACTGAAAACGACGAAATATCAAGGACTCATCAGGCGAATCGCTCTGAAACTGAAATCGGAACGCTCACTGACATTTCCCCTATCTGAAAGTCTGATAAACGCTGGAAAAATGACTAAGTACAAAAAAAATAAATTTCCAACTTATTTCAATTTTACCCCCGTGGGATATATATTCTACCCACACACATTTGGTACTCTCCTGGGGTACCCTCACACATATTATTCCCTCATTTAGTGGATATTTTCACAAAAAAGTGAAATTTTCAAAAATTCAGAAAATTGGCTGAAAACAACGAAATATCAAGGACTGATCAGGCGAATCGCTCTGAAACTGAAATCGGAACGCTCACTGACATTTCCCCTATCTGAAAGTCTGATAAACGCTGGAAAAATGACTAAGTACAAAAAAAATAAATTTCCAACTTATTTCAATTTTACCCCCGTGGGATATATATTCTACCCACACACATTTGGTACTCTCCTGGGGTACCCTCACACATATTATTCCCTCATTTAGTGGATATTTTCACAAAAAAGTGAAATTTTCAAAAATTCAGAAAATTGGCTGAAAACAACGAAATATCAAGGATTGATCAGGCGAATCGCTCTGAAACTGAAATCGGAACGCTCACTGACATTTCCCCTATCTGAAAGTCTGATAAACGCCGGAAAAATGACTAAGTCCAAAAAAAAATAATTTTCCACCTTATTTCAATTTTACTCCCGTGGGATATATATTCTATCCACACTCTCTTGTAACTCTCCTGGGGTACCCTCACACATATTATTCCCTCATTTAGTGGATATTTTCACAAAAAAGTGAAATTTTCAAAAATTCAGAAAATTGGCTGAAAACAACGAAATATCAAGGACTCATCAGGCGAATCGCTCTGGAACTGAAATCGGTACACTCACTGACATTTTCCCCTCTCTGAAAGTGTGATAAACGCCAGAAAAATGACTAAGTACAAAAAAAAAAAATACTTCCAACTTATTTCAATTTTACCCCCGTGGGATATATATTCTACCCACACACATTTGGTACTCTCCTGGGGTACCCTCACACATATTATTCCCTCATTTAGTGGATATTTTCACAAAAAAGTGAAATTTTCAAAAATTCAGAAAATTGGCTGAAAACGACTAAGTATCAAGGAATCATTGTCAAATCGCTCTGGAACTGAAATTGGAATGCTCACTGACATTTCCCCTATCTGAAAGTCTGATAAACGTAAGAAAAATGACTAAGTCCCCAAAAAAATTTTTTCAACTTTTTTCAATTTTACCCTTGTGGGATATATATATTCTACCCAAACACATTTGGAGCTCTCCTGGGGTACCCTCACACTTATTATTCCCTCATTTAGTGGATACTTTCACAAAAAAGTGAAATTTTCAAAAATTCAGAAAATTGGCTGAAAACGATGAAATATCAAGGACTCATCAGGCGAATCGCTCTGGAACTGAAATCGAAACGCTCACTGACATTTCCCCTATCTGAAAGTCTGATAAACATCGGAAAAATGACTAAGTACAAAATAAAATAATTTTCCAACTTATTTCAATTTTACCCCCGTGGGATTTATATTCTACCCAAACACATTTGGAACTCTCCTGGGGTGCCCTCACACATATTATTCCCTAATTTAGTGGATATTTTCACAAAAAAGTGAAATTTTCAAAAATTCCGAAAATTGACTGAAAACGACGAAATATCAAGGACTCATCAGGCGAATCGCTCTGAAACTGAAATCGGAACGCTCACTGACATTTCCCCTATCTGAAAGTCTGATAAACGCTGGAAAAATGACTAAGTACAAAAAAAATAAATTTCCAACTTATTTCAATTTTACCCCCGTGGGATATATATTCTACCCACACACATTTGGTACTCTCCTGGGGTACCCTCACACATATTATTCCCTCATTTAGTGGATATTTTCACAAAAAAGTGAAATTTTCAAAAATTCAGAAAATTGGCTGAAAACAACGAAATATCAAGGACTGATCAGGCGAATCGCTCTGAAACTGAAATCGGAACGCTCACTGACATTTCCCCTATCTGAAAGTCTGATAAACGCTGGAAAAATGACTAAGTACAAAAAAAATAAATTTCCAACTTATTTCAATTTTACCCCCGTGGGATATATATTCTACCCACACACATTTGGTACTCTCCTGGGGTACCCTCACACATATTATTCCCTCATTTAGTGGATATTTTCACAAAAAAGTGAAATTTTCAAAAATTCAGAAAATTGGCTGAAAACAACGAAATATCAAGGATTGATCAGGCGAATCGCTCTGAAACTGAAATCGGAACGCTCACTGACATTTCCCCTATCTGAAAGTCTGATAAACGCCGGAAAAATGACTAAGTCCAAAAAAAAATAATTTTCCACCTTATTTCAATTTTACTCCCGTGGGATATATATTCTATCCACACTCTTTTGGAACTCTCCTGGAGTACCCTCACACATATTATTCCCTCATTTAGTGGATATTTTCACAAAAAAGTGAAATTTTCAAAAATTCTGAAAATTGGCTGAAAATGGCTAAATATCAAGGACTCATTGGGCGAATGGCTCTGGAACTGAAATCGGAACGCTCACTGACATTTCCCCTCTCTGAAAGTCTGATAAACGTCAGAAAAATGCCTAAGTCCAAAAAAAATATTTTTCCAACTTTTTTCAATTTTACCCCCGTGGGATATTGTAACATACCTGGCGGCGTCCTTGCATGGTGGTCCATCTCCCACTGTGCAAGAGAGCGCACTTGATCTCCTGTCCAGAGTGTCTCTCTGGCTTCCCTCCATGCTGTCTGTTTGTGTCTGTCTCTGCTGCTTAAGGGCGGCGCCCGATCACTTCCTGCTTTTTGTACCTGCTGTGGGTCACACCCCTTGTGCGTCCTCAGCCTATTGCTGTCTGACACTTGGTATATAGCTCAGCAGCTCCCTTCTATCCCTGCCTGAGCATATGTGTTTCTTTCAGTGTGTGCTTGCACTCTGAAGTTGCCAGGTCCCGTTCCTGTTTCCCTGTCCGCCTTTCCTGGAGGCTGTATTTCCAGGCCTGTCTGAACTTAGTCCTGTATGTCTCCTGCCTTGCGGTGTCAGCTCCCGTGTCTGAACTGTGTCCTGTATGTCTCCTGCTTTACGGTATTAGTTCCCGTGTCTGAACTAAGTCCTGTATGTCTCCTGCTTTTCGGTATTAGTTCCCGTGTCTGAACTAAGTCCTGTATTTCTCCTGCCTTGCGGTGTCAGCTCCCGTGTCTGTACTGTGTCCTGTATGTCTCCTGCTTTACGGTATTAGTTCCCGTGTCTGAACTAAGTCCTGTATGTCTCCTGCCTTGCGGTGTCAGCTCCCGTGTCTGAACTGTGTTCTGTATGTCTCCTGCTTTACGGTATTAGTTCCCGTGTCTGAACTAAGTCCTGTATGTCTCCTGCCTTGCGGTGTCAGCTCCCGTGTCTGAACTGTGTCCTGTATGTCTCCTGCTTTACGGTATTAGTTCCCGTGTCTGAACTAAGTCCTGTATGTCTCCTGCTTTACGGTATTAGTTCCCGTGTCTGAACTAAGTCCTGTATTTCTCCTGCCTTGCGGTGTCAGCTCCCGTGTCTGAACTGTGTCCTGTATGTCTCCTGCTTTACGGTATTAGTTCCCGAGTCTGAACTGAGTCCTTTCTGTGTTCTTTAGTCTGTCCTGTCTGAACACGCTCCTTGCCTGTTCGTTCCGCCTCTCTGGGGGCAGTATTCCCAGACCCGCTCCTGTATCCCGCTGCAGTGTCGGTCTCCTCCGTACACTCAGTTCCAGTCTGAACTTTCTCCTATCCTTTACCTGTTTTGCCTCTATGCCCGTTCCCTTCCTTTTTCTGCAGAGTCTGAACTCGTACCTATCTCCTGCCTGTTGTCTCTGTACTCCCGTTTGTGAGTTTGTGGTCCACTCGCTACTTCACTGCAAGTACCCTGTGGGTGTCTGGCTCTGCCTTTCCCTTCCTGTCTGTTCAGTGTGAACAGAGCCCTGTCCTCCCTGCTCAGTCTTCTGCACTCTAGTTGTGCTTGCCTGTACCCCTCTGCCTGTATTGTTCCTGAATCCCGGTGTGTACTGGGTCCTATCCCGCCTGTGTTCCTACCTGCTAGTGCCTTCCTGTCTGCACTCTAGCTGTGCTTACCTTTACCCCCCGGCCTGCATACCCGCCTGCCTGCATACCCGCCTGCCTGCATACCCGCCTGCCTGCATACCAGTCTGTTCCTGTATTCCCCTGTGTGGGTCAACAGCCGTGTCCGGGGTCTGTCCTGGAGTAGCACCTGGTCCCTCTGCTCGGTTCCTCCTTGGTGCACTGGCGTCGTATGCCGTCGTGCGACCCTGGTCGGATCGGGTGAATACTTAGTCACGCCCCTCCAGGCATACACTCTCCGGCACGGTCCAGTGGAATCACTACCAATCACCCGCACACGCCGCTTTGCCCGGGCGTGTGCATAACAGATATATATTCTACCCACACACATTTGGGACGCTCCTGGGGTACCCTCACACATATTTTTCCCTCATTTAGTGGATATTTTCACAATAAAGTTACATTTTCAAAAATTCAGAAAATTGGCTGAAAACAACTAAATATCAAGGACTCATCGGGCGAATCTCTCTGGAACTGAAATCTGAACGCTCACTGACATTTCCCCTCTCTGAAAGTCTGATAAACAGCGAAAAAATGACTAAGTCCAAAAAAAAATTTATTCGATTTTACCCCCGTGGGATATATATTCTGCCCACACACATTTGGATCTCTCCTGGGGGTACCCTCACACATATTATTCCCTCATTTAGCGGATATTTTCACAAAAAAGTGAAATTTTCAAAAATTCAGAAAATTGGTTGAAAACGACAAAATATCAAGGACTCATCGGGCGAATCGCTGTGGAGCTGAAATCGGAACGCTCACTGACATTTCCCCTCTCTGAAAGTCTGATAAATGCCTGAAAAATGACAAAATCCCCCAAAAATTATTTTTCACCTTTTTTCAATTTTACCCCCGTGGGATATATATTCTACCCACACACATTTGGTACTCTCCTGGGGTACCCTCACACATATTATTCCCTCATTTAGTGGATATTTTCACAAAAAAGTGACATTTTCAAAAATTCAGAAAATTGGCTGAAAACGACTAGATATCAAGGACTCATCGGGCGAATCGCTCTGGAACTGAAATCGGAATGCTCACTGACATTTCCCCTCTCTGAAAGTCTGATAAACACCGGAAAAATGACTAAGTCCCAATAAAAAAATGTTCAACTTTTTTAAATTTTACCCCGTGGGATATATATTCTACCCACACACATTTGTAACTCTCCTGCGGTACCCTCACACATATTATTCCCTCATTTAGCGGATATTTTCACAAAAAAGTGAAATTTTAAAACATTCAGAAAATTGGCTGAAAACGACTAGATATCAAGGACTCATCGGGCGAATCGCTCTGGAACTGAAATCATAACGCTCACTGACATTTCCCCTCTCTGAAAGTCTGATAAACGGCAGAAAAATGACTAAATCCCCCAAAAATTATTTTTCAACTTTTTTTAATTTTACCCCCGTGGGATATATATTCTACCCACACACATTTGGAACTCTCCTGGGGGTACCCTCACACATATTATTCTCTCATTTAGCGGATATTTTCACAAAAAAGTGAAATTTTCAAAAATTCAGAAAATTTGTTGAAAACGACTAAATATGAAAGGCTCATCAGGCGAATCGCTCTGGAATTGAAATTGGAATGCTCACTGACATTTCCCATCTCTGAAAGTCTGATAAAGGGCCGAAAAATTGCAAATTCCCCTCCAAAATGTTTCAACTTTTTTCAATTTTACCCCCGTGGAGTATATATTCTACTCACACACATTTGGAACTCTCCTGAAGGTACCATCACACATATTATTCCCTCATTTAGCGGATATTTTCACAAAAAAGTGAAATTTTCAAAAATTCAGAAAATTGGCTGAAAACCACTAAATATCAAGGACTCATCAGGCGAATCGCTCTGGAACTGAAATCGGAACGCTCACTGACATTTCCCCTCTCTGAATGTCTGATAAACGGCGGAAAAATCACTGAGTCCAAAAATAATTTTTTTCAACTTTTTTCAATTTTACCCCCGTGGGATATATATTCTACCCACACACATTTAAAATTCTCCTGGGATACCCTCACACATATTATTCTATCATTTAGCGGATATTTTCACAAAAAAGTGAAATTTTCAAAAATTTATAAAATTGGCTGAAAACGGCTAAATATCAAGGACTCATCAGACGAATCGCTCTGGAACTGAAATCAGAACGCTCACTGACATTTTCCCTCTCTGAAAGTCTGATAAAGGGTGGAAAAATGACTAAGTCCAAAAAAAAATTTTTTTAAACATTTTTCAATTTTACCCCCGTGGGATATATATTCTACCCACACACATTTGGAACTCTCCTGGGGGTACCCTCACACATATTATTCCCTCATTTAGCGGATATTTTCACAAAAAAATGAAATTTTCAAAAATTCCGAAAATTGGCTGAAAATGACAAAATATCAAGGATTCATCAGGCGAATCGCTCTGGAACTGAAATCGGAATGCTCACTGACATTTCCCCGCTCTGAAAGTCTGATAAACGGCGGAAAAATGACTAAGTCCCAAAAACAATTATTTTTCAACTTTTTTCAATTTTACCCACATGGGATATATATTCTACCCACACACATTTGGAACTCTCCTTGGGTACAGTCACACATATTATTCCCTCATTTAGCGGATATTTTCACAAAAAAAGTGAAATTTTCAAAAATTCAGAAAATTGTCTGAAAACGACTAAATATCAAGGACTCATCAGGCGAATCGCTCTGGAACTGAAATCGCAACGCTCACTGACATTTGTGATAAACGCCGGAAAAATGACTACGTCCAAAAAAAAATAATTTTTCAACTTTTTTTTTTAATTTTACCCCGTGGGTAGTGTTGAGCGATACCTTTCGATATCGGGAAATATCGGATCGGATTGGATTGGACCGATACCCAAAAAGTATCGGATATCGCCGATTCCGATACCGGAAACCAATGCAAGTCAATGGGACAGAAATATCGGAATAAAAATAAACCCTTTCTTTCCTTGTAGGTTAATTCTACATGAAGGAAAACAACTAAGAATAATGTAGAATGTATTGGGGGAGGTGGGGGAGAAAAAAGGCATAGAGGTTTAGCCCAATCAAATGGAATAGCAGGAATTAATATTTTTTTAAGACGTTCGGAGTTACGGAAATATTGACTATGTTAAGCTTTTTTATATTTTGTCAGATATTTATGTTTCACTACTTCCATGCTCTACACCTTCTTTTTTACTTCTCCCACACTTTCTCCTTCATCATCCTCAGCATCAGCATCTTTTTCATCAACTTCTTCTTCACCTTCTTCATCTTCTTCTTCTTCTTCACCTTATTCGTATTATTCTTTTTTTTTACATTCTTTATGTTCTTCTTATTTAACTATTATTCTTCTTCATATTCTACTTCTTCATCTTCTTCATATTCTTCTTCTTCATCATATTCTTATTTGTGACAGGCATTCCTATAGTTGTTATCTATAAAAGTTTGAACATTACACCTTTAGTTCTGCCCGTCACAAAAGATTTACAACAGGTTTTTTCCACGTTCAGTTTGGCCTGCAGCAGCAGGTCTTTTCCAGGGGCACCACGAGGAGGAACGGACTCACCCCCATACACTGCTTAGTCATCTTCTGCTTATAATTTAGATAATATCTTTTGCTCTGATTTTTAGTCTTATGCTTAATGTTCTTCCGCTTTTTGTTCTGCAGCTTCTTGTACTTCTGCTTCTTGGTTTTCTGTCTCTTGTTCTTCTGTATCTTGGTGGTTGTCTTCTTGTTCTTTGTCCTCTTGGTCAACTTCTTCAGGGTCATCTTCTTGGTCTTCTTCGGGGTGGTCTTCAGGGTCGTCATCTTCAGGGTCGTCGTCTTCGGGGTCCTCGTCTTCTTTGGGTTGGTCTTCAGGGTCGTCGTCTTCAGGTTCGTCATCTTTGGGGTCGTCGTCTTTGGGGTCCTCGTCTACTTCAGGGTGGTCTTCAGGGTCCTCGTGTTTGGGGTCATCATCTTCGGGGTCCTCGTCTTCTTCGGGGTGGTCTTCAGGGTCGTCTTCAGGGTTGTCGTCTTCAGGGTCCTCGTCTTCTTCGGAGTGGTCTTCAAGGTCCTCGTCTTCAGGGTCCTCGTCTTCGGGTCCTCGTCTTCTTCAGGTTGGTCTTCAGGGTCCTCATCTTCAGGGTCCTCGTCCGGGAGATCCAGAGTGATTGCTAAGAACCATTTCAAAAAGCTTGAACTTGGAAATGTAGCAGAAGCTACAAGAAGGCTGAGGAACTGCCGAGAACCAGCTAATGGTACTGGAACCCAGATGGGTAGCAGAAGGTACAAGAGCCAATGGAACTACTGAGGACCAGCTGACGGTACTGGAACTCGGTTACTAAGCAGGAGGTACCTGTGCCAGAAAGCACTACCAAGGACCAGCAGACGTTGGTGGAACTTGGATACCGAGAAGGAGGCACCTAATCCAAAGGCACTGCCGAGAACCAGCTGACGGTACTGGAACCCGGATGGGTAGCAGAAGGTACCCATGAAAAAAAAAGTTGCAAGGCCGCGAGCTGGCCGCAGTTACCGAAACCAACAGTCCTACAGGGGGTGCTTGTCTTATTGGCACTATGTAACCAGCCTTCATTGCCAGATCCCGCAGCCCACATAGGAGTCACCTAAACTGCAGGCACCATAGAGTCGGCTAACCCGACCGCAACACGACAGGACAACGCATTGGAGGCAAAGTGACGTTGACACTACACGGAAACAGCTGGTGTGCTGGAACCAGGCTGGGCAGGAGGGAGTACCCGTGCCAAAGACACTGCCGAGAACCAGCTGACGGTACTGGAACCCGGATGGGTAGCAGAAGGTACAAGAGCCAATGGAACTACCGAAAACCAGCTGACGGTACTT
This sequence comes from Phyllobates terribilis, assembly GCF_046119375.1. Lineage (NCBI taxonomy): Eukaryota > Metazoa > Chordata > Amphibia > Anura > Dendrobatidae > Phyllobates > Phyllobates terribilis. The sequence goes on from NW_027362763.1 coordinate 629,965,046, forward strand.
GAACTCGGTTACTAAGCAGGAGGTACCTGTGCCAGAAAGCACTGCCAAGGACCAGCAGACGCTGGTGGAACTTGGATACCGAGAAGGAGGCACCTAAGCCAAAGGCACTGCCGAGAACCAGCTGACGGTACTGGAACCCAGATGGGTAGTATAAGGTACAAGAGCAAATGGAACTACCGAGGACCAGCTTATGGTACTGGAACCTGGATGGTTAGCAGAAGGTACAAGAGCCAATGGAGCTACCGAGGACCAGCTGATGGTTCTGGAACTCGGTTATTAAGCAGGAGGTACCTGTGCCAGAAAGCACTACCAAGGACCAGCAGACATTGGTGGAACTTGGATACCGCGAAGGAGGCACCTAAGCCAAAGGCACTGCCGAGAACCAGCTGATGGTACTGGAAACCGGATGGGTAGCAGAAGGTACCCATGTAAAAAAAAGTTGCAAGGCCGCGAGACGGCCGCAGCTACCAACACCCACAGTCCTACAGGGGGTGCTTGTCCTATTGGCACTATGGAACCAGCCTTCATTGCTAGATCCCGCAGCCCACATAGGAGTCACCTAAACTGCAGGCACCATAGAGTCGGCTAACCCGACCGCAACACGACAGGACAACGCATTGGAGGCAAAGTGACGTTGACACTACCCGGAAACAGCTGGCGTGCTGGAACCAGGCTGGGCAGGAGGGAGTGCCCATGCCAAAGACACTGCTGAGAACCAGCTGATGGTACTGGAACCCGGATGGGTAGCAGAAGGTACAAGAGCCAATGGAACTACCGAGGACCAGCTGACGGTACTGGAACTCGGTTACTAAGCAGGAAGTACCTGTGCCAGAAAGCACTACCAAGGACCAGCAGACGTTGGTAGAACTTGGATACCGCGAAGGAGGCACCAAAGCCAAAGGCACTGCCGAGAACCAGCTGACAGTATTGAAACTCGGATGGGTAACAGAAGGTACCCATGAAAAAAAAAGTTGCAAGGCTGCGAGCCGGCCGCAGTTACCGAAACACACAGTCCTACAGGGGGTGCTTGTCTTATTGGCACTATGGAACCAGCCTTCATTGTCAATCCCGCAGCCCACATAGGAGTCACCTAAACTGCAGGCACCATAGAGTCGGCTAACCCGACTGCAACACGACAGGACAACGCATTGGAGGCAAAGAGACGTTGACACTACCCGGAAACAGCTGGCGTGCTGGAACCAGGCTAGGCAGGAGGGAGTACCCGTGCCAAAGACACTGCCGAGAACCAGCTGACGGTACTGGAACCCGGATGGGTAGCAGAAGGTACAAGAGCCAATGGAACTACGTAAAACCAGTTGACGGTCCTGGAACTCGGTTACTAAGCAGGAGGTACCTGTGCCAGAAAGCACTACCAAGGACCAGCAGATGTTGGTGGAAATTGGATACCGAGAAGGAGGCACCTAATCCAAAGTCACTGCCGAGAACTAGCTGACGGTACTGGAACCCGGATGGGTAGTAGAAGGTACAAGAGCAAATGGAACTACTGAGAACCAGCTGACGGTACTGGAACCCGGATGGGTAGCAGAAGGTACAAGAGCCAATGGAACTACCGAGGACCAGCTGACGGTACTGGAACTCGGTTACTAAGCAGGGGGTACCTGTGCCAGAAAGCACTACCAAGGACCAGCAGACGTTGGTGGAACTTGGATACCGAGAAGAAGGCACCTAAGCCAAAGGAACTGCCGAGAACCAGCTGACAGTACTGGAACTCGGATGGGTAACAGAAGGTACCCATGAAAAAAAAAGTTGCAAGGCCGCGAGCCGGCTGCAGTTACCGAAACCCACAGTCCTACAGGGGTTGCTTGTCCTATTGGCACTATGGAACCAGCCTTCATTGCCAGATCCCGCAGCCCACATAGGAGTCACCTAAACTGCAGGCACCATAGAGTCGGCTAACACGACTGCAGCACGACAGGACAACGCATTGGAGGCAAAGTGACGTTGACACTACTCGGAAACAGCTGGCATGCTGGAGCCAGGCTGGGCAGGAGGGAGTACCCGTGCCAAAGACACTGCTGGGAAACAGCTGGTGGTGCTGGAACCCAGGGTAAATACTAAAAACAGAGTGGAGCCAGAGGCGTAATTGGAGCAACTTTAAAATCTGTAGTAGTGTGAATGTGGACAGAGCAGGAGAATTTGCCAGACACACAGGAGGGGAACAGCTGACGTTACTGAACCCCAATAACACTGGAGCAAGCGTTGACTGTGCAGACGGCACTTCTGAGCAGCAACTAGCGGTATTGGAGCCCAGGGTAAATACTAAAACAGAGGAGCCAGAGGTGTAATTGGAGCAAGTTTTAAATCAGTAGTACAGTGGATGTGGACAAAGCAGGAGAATTTGCCGGACACACAGCTGGGGATCAGCTGACGTTACTGAACCCCAATAACACTGGAGCAAGCGTTGACTGTGCAGATGGCACTTCTGAGCAGCAACTAGCGGTATTGGAGCCCAGAGTAAATACTAAAAACAGAGGAGCCAGAGGCGTAATTGGAGCAACTTTAAAATCTGTACTAGTGTGAATGTGGACAGAGCAGGAGAAATTGCCGTCCGCACAGCAGGGGAACAGCTGACGTTACTGAACCCCAATAACACGGCAGCAAGTGTTGACTGTGCAGACAGAACTGGCAGTGTTGGAGCTCAGGGATAATACTGAAAACAGAGGAGCCAGAGGTGTAATTGGAGCAACTTTAAAATCTGTAGTAGTGTGAATGTGGACAGAGCAGGAGAAATTGCCGTCCGCACAGCAGGGGAACAGCTGACGTTACTGAACCCAAATAACATGGCAGTAAGTGTTGACTGTGCAGACAGCACTTCTGAGCGCCAACTGGTGGTGTTGGAGCTCAGGGAAAATTCTGAAAACAGAGGAGCCAGAGGTGTAATTGGAGCAACTTTAAAATCTGTAGTAGTGTGAATGTGGACAGAGCAGGAGAAATTGCCATCCGCACAGCAGGGGAACAACTGACGTTACGGAACCCCAGTTACACGGCAGCAAGTGTTGACTGTGCAGACAGCACTTCTGAGCGCCAACTGGCGGTGTTGGAGCTCAGGGATAATACTGAAAACAGAGGAGCCAGAGGTGTAATTGGAGCAACTTTAAAATCTGTAGTAGTGTGAATGTGGACAGAGCAGGAGAAATTGCCGTCCGCACAGCAGGGGAACAGCTGACGTTACTGAACCCCAATGACACGGCAGCAAGTGTTGACTGTGCAGACGGCACTTCCGAGCACCAACTGGCGGTGTTGGAGCTCAGGGATAATACTGAAAACAGAGGAGCCAGAGGTGTAAGTGGAGCAACTTTAAAATCTGTAGTAGTGTGAATGTGGACAGAGCAGGAGAAATTGCCGTCCGCACAGCAGGGAAGCAGCTGACGTTACTGAACCCCAATAACACTGCAGCAAGTGTTGACTGTGCAGACAGCACTTCTGAGCGCCAACTGGCGGTGTTGGAGCTCAGGGATAATACTGAAAACAGATGAGCCAGAGGTGTAATTGGAACAAGTTTTAAATCAGTAGTACAATGGCGGTGTTGGAGCTCAGTGATTACAGTTCAGGTGGTAGAAACATGAACACAACAGGAGACCTGGATACTGTTGCCAACCAATTATTTATTCTGGAAGAGGACTGGCAAATTCATGCGAGATCCAGGCCATGATCATTTTGAGAAAAGTAAGCCGGTCAACGTTATCGGAGGATATTCGCATGCGACGGTCTGTTAATACACCACCTGCGGCACTAGAGACGCGTTCCGATAATACACTAGCAGCAGGGCAAGCTAGCACCTCCAATGCATACTGGCTAAGCTCTGGCCATGTATCCAGCTTACAGACCAAAAACTTGAAGGGAGAAGAGCCGTCTGGGAGTACACTGAGAGGGCAAGACATGTAGTCTGTCACCATCTGACGGAAACGTTGCCTCCTGCTGACTGGAGCCGTCTGTGATGGTGTAGACATTTGTGGCGGCGGGGACACAAAACTTTGCCACATTTGAGCCATACTGGTCTTGCCTTGTGCTGAGGCGCTGCTTCTGCTCCCTCTTTGTGCAGAGCTTCCTCCACTGCATCGACGCACTGAGCTGCTTTGTAAAGCACTAGCAGCACTGCTCTCGGTTGTAATGGAGAACATGATGGAATGCATCAGTGCGTCTTTGTACTCCCGCATTTTACGCTCCCAGTTCAACGGTATTATGAGGCTTTGTAAGTTGTCCCGGTAGCGAGGATCTAGGAGGGTGGACACCCAATAATCAGCCGTGTTGAGAATGTGGGCGATGCGGCGGTCGTTTCTCAGGCACTGCAGCATGAAATCAACCATGTGCTGCAGACTGCCAACTGGCCAAGAAACGCTGTCCCCTGCTTGAGGCGTGATCTCTGCCTGCTCTGCATCACCCCACTGACTACTAGAGCATTGTGTACCTCCCTCCTCTGGACAGATGTCTTCCTCCTCCATTGACTCCTCCTCATCCTCCACACAAAGTGTCCCCTGCCTAGGCCTTTGTGAGGAACCACGTTGCGCAGACTGTACAGAAGCAGATGGCATTTGTGACTCCTCATCCTCCACCTCTTCAAAAACCTCCTCCCTTAGTGCTTGCAGTGTTTTCTCAAGCAGGCAGAAAAGGGGGATAGTCATGCTGACTAGGCCATCATCTGCACTCTCCATCCGTGTAGAATAATCGAAGGCACGCAAAACGTGGCAAATGTTATTCATAGAGGCCCACTCAGTGGTGGTGAAGTGTGAACGGCGCGCACTGCGACTTGTTTGCGCCTGCTGCAGCTGGTACTCCATTACGGCTGCCTGCTGATCACACAACCTCTCCACCTTGAATTCCACCTGGTGGGTAGGTCACATATGATGCGATGTACCGGAAGACGTAAGTGGCGCTGCAGAGCTGCAATGCGCGATCTTGCGTTGCTGGAACGCCGCAAGTGAGCGCACTCTATGCGGACCTTGTGAAGCAGTGCATCAAGGATCCGGATAGTCCCTCAAAAAACTCTGCACGACCAAGTTGAGCACATGTGCCAGACATGGGATGCGAGTGCGGTTGCCTAGGCCCAGAGCTGCCACCAGATTTCGGCCATTGTCACACACTACCATGAATGGCTGGAGATTCGCTGGCACAAACCACACGTCGCTCTGCTGCTTGATGGCATTCCAGAGCTCCTGCACTGTGTGGCATCGATTCCCCAAAGAAATTAATTTTAATACAGCCTGTTGACGTTTGGCCACGGCTGTGCTCATATCGGTCATCATAACAGGTAACCGTTCACGGGTCGATGTGGAGGTAGACCGTGACGGCTCCTGCAGCGCTGATTCATGAGGATGAGTATGAGGAGGAGTCAATGTGTACAGACTGGATTCCTGCAACCATTGGAGTTGGCAGAACACGTACACTCTCAAGATCTGTACCCGGCTCCACAACATTTACCCAATGTGCAGTGAGGGAAAGGTATTGTCCCTGTCGATGCTTACTGGTCCACGCATCGGTGGTCCAGTGGACATTGCTACTGACGGCGTTTTGTAGCGCATGTTTAATTTTTCCCTCCACATGCTGTTGCAGGGCAGGGACGGCTTGCCTGCTGAAATAAAAGCGGCTGGGCACATTGTATTGTGGGACTGCCAATGCCATAAAGTTACGGAAGGTGTCAGTCTCCACCAGCCTGAATGATAGCATTTCAAGGGCCAGTAGTTTAACAATGCCAGCATTCAGAGCCTGTGCTCGGGGGTGGTTTGCGGAATATGGGCGCCTTTTCTCCCATGCCTGTGCTAATGATGGCTTTAAACTGGCCTGGGAGTGTGAGGATGACAGGGAAAGTGGTGCTGTGGGTGGAATTACACTGTGTCTCTGTACAACAGTGCCAGAGATTCTTCCATGGCGATCCTGTGAGGAAGCCAAACCAGCTGTGTGTGAGCTGGAGGAAGAGGCTACAACACGAGCTGAAGAGGTGGTAGGTGGCGCTGTAGGTTGGCCTACTTCTTCAGTGTGTTTTTGTAACTCCACCACGTGCTTGGTCCGCACATGTTTCCACATATTTGTGGTATTGAGGTTGCTGACAATTTTACCTCTTTTCACCTTCTGATTACACAGCTTCCATTTGACAAAGCAAATGTCATCTGCAACTGTGTCAAAAAAGGACCAGGCACTGCAAGTCTTGGGAGCGCCCGCTTTGGATTTTGGAAGAGCCATGCTCCTAATGGGTGCCGAAGTGAAGGCTACAGGCAACCAAGTCTGCCCCCTCACTCTCACTCCTTTTTGGGCCGTTCGGGGAATCTCTTCCTCAGAGCTGCTCCCACCACCTTCCTGTACCTCACGCCATGATGGGTCAAGGACCTCATCATCTACACCACCCTCTTCAAGCAACTGCTTCTCCTGGGTAGTTTCGACAGCACAGTATGCACCAGAAAGTGGCACCTGAGTCTCATCATCAGATGCGTACTGAGGTGTGCTGCTGACCATAGGCACTGGCCCACCCGCCTCTTCAGATTCAGAGAGACAAAACAGTTGCGCATCACTGCATACTACCTCTTCTTCAAATTCTCTAATTGTGCTTGGCTGGCCCCCTCTTTCCAAGCCAAGAGATTCAGAGAACAGAAGTAGAGATGTCTCCTGTCCAGGGCTCTCTGACTGCCTGGGCAATTTGGCAGGTGGTGAAGAGACAGATGGGTGCTCTTCAGTGCTCAGAACCAGAGACGATCTGGAACTAATTGAAGACAATGCGTTAGCTGCCATCCATCCGACAACAGCTTCAATTTGGTCCTCCCGCAGCAGTGGGGTACGGCTAGCTCATAAAAGGACTGTTCCCTGTTAAAACTGGGGGATGCTGAGTCACTGGTGCCCACAGCAGGCACAGAATCCCCACGTCCTCTCCCTGCAGGGACAGAATCCCCAAGTCCTCTCCCTGCAGGGACAGAATCCCCAAGTCCTCTCCCTGCAGAAACTCCATGCCCACGCCCATGACCACGACCACATGCCTTACTCCCTGCCTTCTTCATCTTGGTAGACTGATAAAGATAGGCAGAAAAGTGTGCTTATTCCTGAACAGCTGCTAACAGGTATAAGAGATACTAATTTTATAAAGTGTGGACTAGACTTTAATATGAGCTAATGTGGCCTACACAACTGTAAAGTGGAGCGTTTGGTGAACTTTATTTAGGTTTTTTTTGTCACAAAAAGACACTGGATGTGCCCAAAGATGTAATACCGATAGTATCACAAACTTTTTGTAGCTATTACAATGTAGGAAGGTAACCTACAATGCAATAGATGAGGCTACAAAAAATAGGCTAATACTAATCTGGCTGGGGCTGCAGGGCACAATGCTGCAGAAAGGCTCCTCTATCTACTCCTATATAGTGTGTTTGGAACCAATTTAGCTGAAAACGGATGGAACCACCACACTAATAGGAGGTATCAGGAAAAATGATGAATTAGAAAAAAATGACAATGTATGAGGCAGTGACACACACTGAGTGCACTACAACCAGACATGGCTGAAGCACACACTACAGCGTGAGCTGCACTCACACACACAGACCTTGCAGACAGCGGTGAACAGCACAGAGAACTGTGCACTAGCGCTGCAAGGCACAGTGATTTATAAAGTAGCTTGGGTAAAGCAGAATAGACCAAATAGGTAGCTAAAACTGTCCCTCAGAACAACAGCGTTCTATCCCTAACTGAATTCACAGCAGACTGAGCTCAAAATGGCGGCGGCGGCTTTTATAGTGCATCATGACATCATTTCAGCAGCCAATCACAGCTATGCCATTACTTAACATGCCTACATGCCTAACAGGATGTGCCCACACTTCTTAGGATACTCATTGGCTGAATAAAATGAAACTGGCTCATTGCATTATGGGAACTTCCGATTCCGGTATACGATATTGCAAAAGTATCGGAATTAAGTATTGGAATTCCGATACAGCGAATATCGGCCGATACCCGATATTTCAGTATCGGAATGCTCAACACTACCCGTGGGATATATTTTCTACCCACACACATTTGGAACTCTCCTGGGGGTACCCTCACACATATTATTCCCTCATTTAGCGGATATTTTAAAAAAAAAGTGAAATTTTCAAAAATTCAGAAAATTGGCTGAAAACAACAAAATATCAAGGACTCATCAGGCGAATTGCTCTGGAACTGAAAACGGAATGCTCAATGACATTTACCCCTCTCTGAAAGTCTGATAAACGGCGGAAAAATGACTAACTCCCCCAAAAAAATTTTTTCAACTTTTTTCAATTTTACCCCCGTGGGATATATATTCTACCCACACACATTTGAAACTCTCTTGGGGTACCCTCACACATATTATTCCCTCATTTAGCGAATATTTTCACAAAAAAGTGAAATTTTAAAAAATTCAGAAAATTGGCTGAAAACGACTAAATATCAAAGACTCATCAGGCTAAAATCAGAATGCTCACTGATATTTCCCCTCTCTGAAAGTCTGAAAAAGGGCCGAAAAATGACTAAGTCCAAAAAATTTTTTTTTTTTACATTTTTCAATTTTACCCCCGTGTGATATATGTTCTACCCACACACATTTGGAACTCTCCTGGGGTACCTTCACACATATTATTCCCTTATTTAGTAGATATTTTCACAAAAAAGTGAAATTTTCAAAAATTCTGAAAATTGGCTGAAAACGACTAAATATCAAGGACTCATCGGGCAAATTACTCTGGAACTGAAATCGGAATGCTCACTGACATTTCCCCTCTCTGAAAGTCTGATAAAGGGCGGAAAAATGACTAAGTGCAAAAAAAATTTTTTTTCAACTTTTTTCAATTTTACCCCCGTAGGATATATATTCTACCCACACACATTTGGAACTCTCGTGGGGTAGCCTCACACATATTATTCCCTCATTTAGCTGATATTTTCACAAAAAAGTGAAATTTTCAAAAATTCAGAAAATTGGCTGAAAACGACTGAATATCAAAGACTAAGCAGGAGAATCGCTCTGGAACTGAAATTGAAATGCTCAATCACATTTCCCCTCTCTGAAAGTCTGATGAACGCCGGAAAAATAATTAAGTCCAAAAACATTTTTCCTCAACCTTTTTCACTTTTACCCCCGTGGGATATATATTCTACCCACACACATTTGAAACTCTCTTGGGGTACCCTCACACATATTATTCCCTCATTTAGCGAATATTTTCACAAAAAAGTGAAATTTTCAAAAATTCAGAAAATAGGCTGAAAACTACTAAATATGAAAGATTCATAAGGCGAATCGCTCTGGAACTGAAATCGGAATGCTCACTGACATTTCCCCTCTCTGAAAGTCTGATAAAGAGCGGAAAAATGACTAAGTGCAAAAAAAAATGTTTTTTCAACTTTTTTCAATTTTACCCCAGTGGGATATATATTTTACCCACACACATTTGCAACTCTCCTGGGGTACTCTAAACATATTATTCCCCCATTTAGTGGATATTTTCACAAAAAAGTGAAATTTTCAAAAATTCAGAAAATTGGCTGAAAACGACAAAATTTCCAGGACTCATCAGGTGAATCGCTCTGGAACTGAAATTGGAATGCTCACTGATATTTCCTCTCTCTGAAAGTCTGATAAAGGGCGGAAAAATGACAAAGTCCAGAAAAAAAAATGTTCAACTTTTTTCAATTTTACCCCAGTAGGATATATATTTTACCCACACACATTTGGAACTCTCCTTGGGTACCCTGACACATATTATTCCCTCATTTAGCGGATATTTTCACAAAATAGTGAAATTTTCAAAAATTCAGAAAATTGGCTGAAAACGACTAAATATCAAGGACTCGTCGGGCGAATTGCTCTGGAACTGAAATCGGAATGCTCACTGACATTTCCTCTATCTGAAAGTCTGATAAACGCCGGAAAAATAACTAAGTCCAAAAAAAAAATGTTTCAACTTTTTTCAATTTTACCCCCGTGGGAAATATATTCTACCCACACACATTTGGAACTCTCCTGGGGTACCCTCACACATATTATTCCCTCATTTAGTGGATATTTTCACAAAAAAGTGAAATTTTCTAAAATTCAGAAAATTGGCTGAAACCGACTAAATATCAAAGACTCATCAGGCGAATCGCTCTGGAACTGAAATCGGAATGCTCAATGACATTTCCCCTCTCTGAAAGTCTGATAAACGGCGAAATAAAGACTAAATCCCCCAAAAAAATTTTTCAACTTTTTTCAATTTTACCCCCGTGGGATATATATTCTACCCACACACATTTGGAACTCTCCTGGGGTACCCTCACACATATTATTCCGTCATTTAGCAGATATTTTCACAAAAAAGTGAAATTTTCAAAAATTCAGAAAATTGGCTGAAAACGACTAAATATCCAGGGCTCACTGGGCGAATCGCTCTGGAACTGAAATCGGAATGCTCACTGACATTTCCCCTCTCTGAAAGTCTGATAAACGCCGGAAAAATAACTAAGTCCAAAAACATTTTTTTTTCAATCTTTTTCAATTTTACCCCCGTGGGATATATATTCTACCCACACACATTTGGAACTCTCCTGGGGTACCCTCACACATATTATTCCCTCATTTAGTGGATATTTTCACAAAAAAGTGAAATTTTCAAAAATTCAGAAAATTGGATGAAAACGACAAAATTTCAAGGACTCATCGGGCGAATCGCTCTGGAACTGAAATTGGAATGCTCACTGACATTTCCCCTCTCTGAAAGTCTGATAAAGGGCAGAAAAATGACAAAGTCTGAAAGTCTGATAAAGGGCGGAAAAATGGCAAAGTCCAGAAAAATTTATTTTCAACTTTTTTCAATTTTACCCCCGTGGGATATATATTCTACCCACACACATTTGGAACTCTCCTGGGGTAACCTCACACATATTATTCTCTCATTTAGTGGATATTTTCACAAAAAAGTGCAATTTTCAAAAATTCTGAAAATTGGCTGAAAACGACAAAATTTCAAGGACTCATCAGGCGAATCGCTCTGGAACTGAAATTGGAATGCTCACTGACATTTCCCCTCTCTAAAAGTCTGATAAAGGGCGGAAAAATGACAAAGACCAGAAAAAAATTTTTTCAACTTTTTTCAATTTTACCCCAGTGGGATATATATTTTACCTACACACATTTGGTACTCTCCTGGGGTACCCTCACACATATTATTCCCTCATTTAGTGGATATTTTCACAAAACAGTGACATTTTCAAAAATTCTTAAAATTGGCTGAAAATGACTAAATATCAAGAACTCATCGTGCGAATTGCTTTGGAACTGAAATCGGAATGCTTACTGACATTTCCCCTCTCTGAAAGTCTGATAAACGACGGAAAAATGACTAAGTCTAAAAAAAATATTTTTTTAAACTTTTTTCCAATTTTAACCCCGTGGGATATATTTTCTACCCACACACATCTGGAACTCTCCTGGGGGTACCCTCACACATATTATTCCACCATTTAGCAGATATTTTCACAAAAAAGCGAAATTTTCAAAAATTCAGAAAATTGGCTGAAAACGACTAAATATCAAGGACTCATCGGGCGAACCGCTCTGGAACTGAAATAAGAACGCTCACTGACATTTCCCGTCTCTGAAAGTCTGATAAACGCTGGAAAAATGACTAAGTCGAAAAAAACAATTTTTTGAAATTTTTTCAATTTTACCCCCGTGGGATTTATATTCTACCCACACACATTTGGTACACTCCTGGGGTACCCTCACACATATTATTCCCTCGTATAGTGTGTAACATACCTGGCGGCTTCCTTGCATAGTGGTCTATCTCCCACTGTGCAAGAGCGCGCACTTGATCTCCAGTCCAGTCTGCTAGCCTGGCTTCCCTCCATACTGTCTGCTTGCCTCTGTGTTTGCTGCTTAAGTGCGGCGCCCGATCACTTCCTGTTTCTTGTACCTGCTGCGGGCACACCCCTTGTGCTTCCTCAGCCTATTGCTGTCTGTCACCTGGTATTTAACCCAGCTGCTCCAATGAATCCCTGCCTGAGCATTGTGTTTCATTCAGTGTGCTCTCTCACTCTGAATGTGCCAGGTCCCTTTCTGTGTCTGCTCGCTTGCCTTTCTTGTAGGTTGTATTTCCAGTCCTGTCTGAACACGCTCCTTGCCTGTTCGTTCCGCCTTATAGGTGCCGCATACCTAGACCCGCTCCTGTATCTTGTCTGTCCTGTCTGAACATGCTCCTAGCCTGTTCCTAACGCCTTCTAGGGGCTGCATACCTAGACCCGCTCCTGTATCTTGCTACTGTGTCTGTTCTTGTCTGTATACTCTTCTAGCCTGTTTCTCTATGTCCGTACCTTTCCTTTTTCTGCAGAGTCTGAACTCGTACCTAACTCCTGCTCGTTGTCACTGTCCCGCCTGCTCTGCCTTGCTCACCGCTCCGGCGGTTCTAGCCTGCTCTTCCTTGCTCACCGCTCCGGCGGTTCTAGCCTGCTCTTCCTTGCTCACCGCTCCGACGGTTCTGGCCTGCTCTGACCCTTTGCACACTGCTCCGGCAGTCTCACTCCGCTCTGACCCTTTGATCACTGCTCCGGCAGTCTCACTCCGCTCTGACCCTTTGCTCACTGCTCCGGCAGTCTCACTCCGCTCTGACCCTTTGCTCACCGCTCCAGGCGGCCTTGTCCTGCTCTACTCTTGCTCACCGCTCCAGGTGGCCTTGTCTTGCTCTACTCTTGCTCACCCCTCCAGGCGGCCTCGCTCCGCTCTACTCTTGCTCACCACTCCAGGCGGCCTCGTCCTGCTCTACTCTTGCTCACTGCTCCAGGCTACCTCGTCCTGCTCTACTCTTGCTCACCGCTCCAGGCTGCCTCGTCCTACCCTGCTCTCGCTCACCTCTCTGGGCGGTCTCACTCTGCTGTGTTTGTCCGCCACATCTGTGGTTCTGTTCCTGAGTCCCAGTGTGTACTGGGTCCTATCCCGCCTGTGTTCCAACCTGCTAGTGCCTCCCTGTCTGCACTCTATCCGTGCTTGCCTGTACCCCCCTGCCTGCATACCCGCATACCAGTCATGCCTGCCTATACCCACCAGTCTGTGTGCCAGCCTAACCTGTCTGTTCCTGTATACCCCTGTGTGGGTCAACAGCCGTGTCCGGGGTCTGTCCTGGAGTAGCACCTGGTCCCTCTGCTCGGTTCCTCCTTGGTGCACTGGCGTCGTATGCCGTCGTGGCGACCCTGGTCGGATCGGGTGAAAACCTAGTTATGCCCCTCCAGGCATTCACTCTCCGGCACGGTCCAGTGGAATCACACGCACACGCCGCTCAGCCCGGGCGTGTGCATTACAGCATGCTCAGGCCATGGTTCCCGTTGAGCCCCACGGCCTTCGCTCTCTGAGACGTTTTCCAGCAAATACCTGTATTAAAAATAAATAAATAAATAAATAAATAATAATTTTTTCTTTAGCTGAGTTCCAGGCGAAGTACGCAAACGTCCAGATGGATCTATCAGCACTCGCTCCTGCGGATCCGCCACGGTACTTTGGGGATCCAAAACAAAGTCATGCATTTGTGGAGCAATGCATGCTACACTTCAAGGCCTACCCTCTCTATTTTCCTTCCGATTGGGCTAAAGTGGCCTTTATGATTGACTACCTAGCGGGTGATGCCTTGAGATGGGTCACCCCCCTATGGGAAGCATGGGATCCTGTCGTCCTTGTCCTGCAGGCCTTCCTGGTGGCCTTTTGTATGGTCTTCGAGGACCCTAACCCTGAAGCTCCTGCTGAAGCTTCACTTCAAAATATCCTGGAGCAGCCCCGACGGGTAATGTGTGTGGGTAGCGCACTAGTCCTCCTGCCCGAAGAGACTACTGCCCACCCAGAATCCACATAGGATGACTACGCTCTCCGGAATACTTCTCACGACCTCAAGAGGCAGTCCAGATGTGCTAGGAGTAGAGGCAAGCCATCACGCCTGGGTCTGTCCTCCCAAAGACCTCCTGATCCCAACCTTGAAGTCCCTGCTGAAGCTTCATTTCCCTGTATCCCGGAGCAGCCCCTACGGGTAATATGCGTGGGTAGCGCACCAGTTCTCCTGCCCGAAGAGACTTCTGCCCACCTAGAATCCTCCAGGATACCACCAGATGACAAATGGTTCACCCGGTACCCGATACTTCGTCCGCTCCGTCCTGTGATCCTGACATTGGGTACCTCAAAGCGGTAGTTAACTCCGAGTCTCTACACCCCTCTGACCAGGCGGAGGACCTCTAGTTTTCTCCAGAACCCTTCGGGGTGCTACCTGGTAACAAATGGACAGAGTCTTCCCTATACTCTGTACCTGATACCTCGCCCGCTTCGTCAAGTGAGTCCGACCTAGTGTACTCCGAAGCAGAGGTTATCCCCAAGTCTCTACACCCCTCTGACCAGGCGGAGGACTCCAGTTGTCTCCTGAACCCTTCGGGGTGCTACCTGATAGCGAATGGACAGAGACTCTCCTATACTCGGTACCTGATACCTCGCCCGCTTCTTCCAGTGAGTCCGACCTAGTGTACTCCGAAGCAGAGGTTATCCCTGAGTCTCTACACGGCTCCGACCTGGCGGAGGACCTCCAGTTGACTCCTGAACCCTTCGGGGTGCTACCTGATAGCGAATGGACAGAGACTCTCCTATACTCGGTACCTGATACCTCGCCCGCTTCTTCCAGTGAGTCCGACCTAGTGTACTCCAAAGCAGAGGTTACCCCCGAATCTCTGCACTCTTCCGAACCGGCGGAGGACCCCCAGTTGTTTCCTGAATCCTCCGGGGTACCACCTGATAACAAAGAGACAGTGACTTTTCTACACCTTGTACCTGATACCTTGCCCATTTCATCCTGTGAGCTTGACAAGATGTACCCCGAAGCAGAAGTTACCCCCGAGTCTCTGCACCCCTCCAACCCGGCGGAGGGCTTCCAGTGGTCTCCTGAACCCTCTGGGGTGCTACCTGATAATAAGTGAAGAGAGACTTCCTTGTGTGCTGTTCCTGGTACTCCACCCGTTTCGTCTGTTGCTGAGGATGGCTGGATAGGAGGTAGCATCCTAACTACTCAGATGAGACCAGTTTCTCCTGTGGACAGTGGAAGTGATCTCCTTGAATTGAAGGATTGGCCCTCGAATTCCCTGCGGAACATTCTGGCAGGCCTGAAGAAAAGGGGGCGTAAGGGGGGGGGGTACTGTAACATACCTGGCGGCGTCCTTGCATAGTGGTCCATCTCCCACTGTGCAAGAGCGCGCACTTGATCTCCAGTCCAGTCTGCTAGCCTGGCTTCCCTCCATGCTGTTTGCTTGCCTCTGTGTTTGCTGCTTAAGGGCGGCGCACGATCACTTCCTGTTTATTGTACCTGCTGCGGGCACACCGCTTGTGCGTCCTCAGCCTATTGCTGTCTGTCACCTGGTATTTAATCCAGCTGCTCCAATGAATCCCTGCCTGAGCATTGTGTTTCATTCAGTGTGCTCTCTCACTCTGAATGTGCCAGGTCCCTTTCTGTGTTTGCTCGCTTGCCTTTCTTGTAGGCTGTATTTCCAGTCCTGTCTGAACACGCTCCTTGCCTGTTCGTTTCGCCTTCTAGGTGCCGCATATCTAGACCCGCTCCTGTATCTTGTCTGTCCTGTCTGAACACGCTCCTAGCCTGTTCCTCCCGCCTTCTAGGGGCTGCATACCTAGACCCGCTCCTGTATCTTGCTACTGTGTCTGTTCTTGTCTGTGTACTCTTCTAGCCTGTTTCTCTATGTCTGTACCTTTTCTTTTTCTGCAGAGTCTGAACTCGTACCTAACTCCTGCTC
Organism: Phyllobates terribilis; assembly: GCF_046119375.1. Classification (NCBI taxonomy): domain Eukaryota; kingdom Metazoa; phylum Chordata; class Amphibia; order Anura; family Dendrobatidae; genus Phyllobates; species Phyllobates terribilis. The sequence continues at coordinate 629,980,817 of NW_027362763.1, forward strand.
GTTGTCACTGTACTTCCGTTTGTGAGTTTGTGGTCCACTCGCTACTTCACTGCAAGTACCCTGTGGGTATCTGGTTCTGCCTTTTCCTTCCTGTCTGTTCCGTGTGAACAGAGCCCTGTCCCGCCTGCTCTGCCTTGCTCACCGCTCCGGCGGTTCTAGCCTGCTCTGCCTTGCTCACCGCTCTGGCGGTTCTAGCCTGCTCTGCCTTTGCTCACCGCTCCGGCGGTTCTGGCCTGCTCTGACCCTTTGCTCACTGCTCTGGCAGTCTTGCTCTGCTCTGACCCTTTGCTCACTGCTCCGGCAGTCTCGCTCCGCTCTGACCCTTTGCTCACTGCTCCAGGCAGTCTCGCTCCGCTCTGACCCTTTGCTCACTGCTCCGGCAGTCTCGCTCCACTCTGACCCTTTGCTCACTGCTCCGGCAGTCTCGCTCCGCTCTGACCCTTTGCTCACTGCTCCGGCAGTCTCGCTCCGCTCTGACCCTTTGCTCACCGCTCCAGGCGGCCTTGTCCTGCTCTACTCTTGCTCACCGCTCCAGGCGGCCTCGTCCCGCTCTACTCTTGCTCACCGCTCCAGGTGGCCTCGTCCTGCTCTACTCTTTCTCAACGCTCCAGGCGGCCTCGTCCTGCTCTACTCTTGCTCACCACTCCAGGCTGCCTCGTCCTGCTCTACTCTTGCTCACCGCTCCAGGCGGACTCATCCTATCTTTCTCTCGCTCACCTCTCTGGGCGGTCTCACTCTGCTGTGTTTGTCCACCACATCTGTGGTTCTGTTCCTGAGTCCCAGTGTGTACTGGGTCCTATCCCGCCTGTGTTCCAACCTGCTAGTGCCTCCCTGTCTGCAGTCTATCCATGCTTGCCTGTACCCCCCTGCCTGCATACCCGCCTGCCTGCATACCAGTCGTGCTTGCCTATACCCACCAGTCTGTGTGCCAGCCTAACCTGTCTGTTCCTGTATTCCCCTGTGTGGGTCAACAGCCGTGTCCGGGGTCTGTCCTGGAGTAGCACCTGCTCCGTCTGCTCGGTTCCTCCTTGGTGCACTGGCGTCGTATGCCGTCGTGCGACCCTGGTCGGATCGGGTGAAAACCTAGTTACGCCCCTCCAGGCATTCACTCTCCGGCACGGTCCAGTGGAATCACACGCACATGCCGCTCAGCCTGGGCGTGTGCATTACATAGTGGATATTTTCACAAAAAAGTGAAATTTACAAAAATTCAGAAAATTGGCTGAAACCGACTAAATATCAAGGACTCATCGGGCGAACCGCTCTGGAACTGAAATCAGAAAGCTCAATGACATTTCCCCTCTCTTAAAGTCTAATAAACGCTGGAAAAATGACTAAGTCCAAAAAAAAAATTTTTTCAAATTTTTTCAATTTTACCCCCGTGGGATTTAAATTCTACCCACACACATTTGGAACTCTCCTGGGGTACCCTCACGCATGTTATTCCCTCATTTAGCGGATATTTTCACAAAAAAGTGAAATTTTCAAAAATTCTGAAAATTGGCTGAAAACGACTAAATACCAAGGACTCATTGGGGGAATTGCTCTGGAACTGAAATAGGAATGCTCACTGACATTTCCCCTCTCTGAATGTCAGATAAACGCCGGAAAAATGACTAAGTCCAAAAAAAACCTTTTTTCAACTTTTTTCAACTTTACCCCCGAGGGATATATATTCTACCCACACACATTTGTTACTCTTCTGGGGTACCCTCACACATATTATTCCCTCATTTAGTGGATATTTTTACAAAAAAGTAAAATTTTCAAAAATTCAGAAAATTGGATGAAAACGGCTAAATATTAAGGACTCATCGGGCGAACCGCTCTGGAACTGAAATCAGAACGCTCACTGACATTTCCCCTCTCTGAAAGTCTGATAAACGGCGGAAAAATGACTAAGTCCAAAAAATAATTTTTTTCAACTTTTTTCAACTTTACCCCCGTGGGATATATATTTTACCCACACACATTTGTTACTCTTCTGGGGTACCCTCACACATATTATTCCCTCATTTAGTGGATATTTTCACAAAAAAGTGAAATTTTCAAAAATTCAGAAAATTATCTGAAAACAAAGAAATATCTAGGACTCATAGGGTGAATCGCTCTGGAACTGAAATCAGAACACTCACTGACATTTACCCTCTCTGAAAGTCTTATAAACGCCAGAAAAATGACTAAGCCCAAAAAAACATTTTTTTCAACTTTTTTCAATTTTACCCTGTGGGATATATATTCTACCCTCAAACATTTGGAACTCTCCTGGGGTACCCTCACACATATTATTCCCTCATTTAGCGGATATTTTCACAAAAAAGTGAAATTTTCAAAAATTCAGAAAATTGGCTGATATCGACGAAATATCAAGGACTCATTAGGCGAATCGCTCTGGAACAGAAATTGGAACGCTCACTGACATTTCCCCTCTCTGAAAGTCTGATAAACGACAGAAAAATGACTAAGTCCAAAAAAAAATTTTTTTAAACTTTTTTCAATTTTACCCCCGTGGGATTTATATTCTATCCACACACATTTGGAACTCTCCTGTGGTACCCTTACACATATTATTCCCTCATTTAGTGGATATTTTCACAAAAAAGTGAAATTTTCAAAAATTCAGAAAATTAGCTGAAAATGATGAAATATCTAGGACTCATTGGGCGAATCGCTCTGCAACTGAAATGAGAACACTCACTGACATTTACCCTCTCTGAAAGTCTGATAAACGCCGGAAAAATGACTAAGTCCAAAAAAACATTTTTTTCAACTTTTTTCAATTTTACCCCCGTGGGATTTATATTCTACCCACACACATTTGGAACGCTAATGGTGTACCCTCACACATATTATTCCCTCATTTAGCGGATATTTTCACAAAAAAGTGAAATTTTCAAAAATTCAGAAAAATAGCTGAAAACGACTAAATATCAAGGACTCATCGGGCGAATCGCTCTGGAACTGAAATCGGAACACTCACTGATATTTCCTCTCTCTGAAAGCCTGATAAATTCCGCAAAAATGACCAAGTAAAAAAAAAAAATGTTTTTCAAATTTTTTCAATTTTACCCCCGTGGGATTTATATTCTACCCACACACATTTGGAACTCACCTGGGGTACCCTCACACATATTATTCCCTCATTTAGCAGATATTTTCACAAAAAAGTGAAATTTTCAAAAATTCAGAAAATTGGCTGAAAATGACTAAATATTAAGGAATCATCGGCCAAATCGCTCTGGAACTGAAATCGGAACACTCACTGACATTTCCCCTCTCTGAAAATCTGATAAACACCGGAAAAATGGCTATGTAAAAAAAAAATTGTTTTCAACTTTTTTCAATTTTACCACCGTGGGATTTATATTCTACCCACACACATTTGGAACTCTCCTGGGGTACCCTCACACATATTATTCCCTCATTTAGTGGATATTTTCACAAAAAAGTGAAATTTTCAAAAATTCAGAAAATTGGCTGAAAACGACTAAATATCAAGGACTCATTGGTCGAATAGCTGTGGAACTGAAAGCGGAACACTCGCTGACATTTCCCCTCTTTGAAAATCTGATAAACGCCGGAAAAATGACTAATTCCCCCCAAAAAAATTTTCAACTTTTTTCAATTTTACCCCCGTTGGATATATATTCTACCCACACACATTTGGAACTCTCCTGGGGTACCCTCACACATATTATTCCCTCCATTTAGCGAATATTTGCACAAAAAAGTGAAATTTTCAAAAATTCAGAAAATTAGCTGAAAACAATGAAATATCTAGGACTCAGGGCGAATCGCTCTGGAACTGAAATCAGAACACTGACTGACATTTCCCCTTTCTGAAAGTTTGATAAACGCCAGAAAAATGACTAAGTCCAAAAAAACATTTTTTTCAACTTTTTTCAATTTTACCCTGTGGGATATATATTCTACCCACAAACATTTGGAACTCTCCTGGGGTACCCTCACACATATTATTCCCTCATTTAGTGGATATTTTCACAAAAAAGTGAAATTTTCAAAAATTCAGAAAATTGGCTGATATCGACGAAATATCAAGGACTCATTAGGCGAATCGCTCTGGAACAGAAATTGGAACGCTCACTGACATTTCCCCTCTCTGAAAGTCTGATAAACGCCAGAAAAATGACTATGTCCAAAAAAAAATTTTTTTCAAATTTTTTCAATTTTACCCCCGTGGGATTTATATTCTACCCACACACATTTGGAACTCTCCTGGGGTACCCTCACACATATTATTCCCTCATGTAGTGGATATTTTTACAAAAAAGTGAAATTTTCAAAAATTCTGAAAATTGGCTGAAAACAACTAAATATCAAGGACTCATTGGGCGCATTGCTCTGGAACTGAAATCGGAACGCTCACTGACATTTACCCTCTCTGAAAGTCTGACAAACGCCGGAAAAATGACTAAGTCCAAAAAAATAATTATTTTTAACTTTTTTCAATTTTATACCTGTGGGATATATATTCTACCCACACACATTTGTTACTCATCTGGGGTACCCTCACACATATTATTCCCTCAATTAGTGGATATTTTCACAAAAAAAGTGAAATTTTCAAAAATTCAGAAAACTAGCTGAAAACGATGAAATATCTAGGACTCATTGGGCGAATCGCTCTGGAACTGTAATCAGAACACTCACTGACATTTCCCTCTCTGAAAGTCTGATAAACGCCGGAAAAATGACTAAGTCCGAAAAAACATTTTTTGCAACTTTTTTCAATTTTACCCCCGTGGGATATATATTCTACCCACACACATTTGGAACTCTCCTGGTGTACCCTCACACATATTATTCCCTCATTTAGCGGATATTTTCACAAAAAATTAAAATTTTCAAAAATTCAGAAAATTGGCTGAAAACGACTAAATATCAAGGACTAATCAGGCGAATCGCTCTGGAACTGAAATTGGAACACTCACTAACATTTCCCCTCTCTGAAAATCTGATAAACGCCGGAAAAATGACTAATTCCCCCCCAAAATTTTTTTTACTTTTTTCAATTTTACCCCTGTGGGATATATATTCTACCCACACACATTTGGAACTCTCCTGGGGTACCCTCACACATATTATTCCCTCATTTAGTGGATATTTTCACAAAAAAGTGAAATTTTCAAAACTTCAGAAAATTGGCTGAAAACGACTAAATATCAAGGACTCAATGGGCGAGCCGCTCTGGAACTGAAATCAGAACGCTCACTGTCATTTCCCCTCTCTGAAAGTCTGATAAACGCCGGAAAAATGACTAAGTCCAAAAAAAATTTTTTCAACTTTTTTCAATTTTACACCCGTTTGATATATATTCTACCCACACACGTTTGGAACGCTCCTGGGGTACCCTCACACATATTATTCCCTCATTTAGTGGATATTTTCCCAAAAAAGTGAAATTTTCAAAAATTCAGAAAATTGGCTGAAAACGACTAAATATCAAGGACTCATCGGCGAATCGCTCTGGAACTGAAATCGGAACACTCACTGACATTTCCCCTCTCTGAAAGTCTGATAAACGCCAGAAAAATGACTAAGTCAAAAAATAATTTTTTTTTCACATTTTTTCAATTTTACCCCCGTGGAATTTATTTTCTACCCACAGACATTTGGAACTCTCCTGGGGTACCCTCACACATATTATTCCCTCATTTAGCGGATATTTTCACAAAAAAGTGAAATTTTCAAAAATTTCAGAAAATTGGCTGAAAACTACTAAATATCAAGGACTCATCAGGCGAACCGCTCTATAACTGAAATCGGAATGCTCACTGACATTTCCCCTCTCTGAAAGTCTGATAAACGCCGGAAAAATGACTAAGTCCAAAAAAAAAAATTTTTTTTTATTTTTTTCAATTTTACCCCCGTGGGATTTATATTCTACCCACACACATTTGGAACTCTCCTGGGGTACCCTCACACATATTATTCCCTCATTTAGCAGATATTTTCACAAAAAAATGAAATTTTCAAAAATTCAGAACATTGGCTGAAAACGACTAAATATCAAGGACTCATCAGGCGAATTGCTCTGGAATGGAAATCGGAATGCTCACTGACATTTCCCCTCTCTGAGAGTCTGATAAACACCGGAAAAATGACTAAGTCCAAAAAAAAAATTTTTTCACATTTTTTCAATTTTACCCCCGTGGGATTTATATTCTATCCACACACATTTGGCACACTCCTGGGGTACCCTCACACATATTAGTCCCTCATAGAGTGGATATTTTCACAAAAAAGTGAAATTTTCAAAAATTCTGAAAATTGGCTGAAAACGACTAAATATCAAGGACTCATTTGGCGAATCACTCTGGAACTGAAATCAGAACGCTCACTGACATTTCCCCTCTCTGAAAGTCTGATAAACGCCGGAAAAATGACTAAGTCCAAAAAAAAAAAAAATTTTCAAATTTTTTCAATTTTACCCCCGGGGGATTTATATTCTACCCAAACACATTTGGAACTCTCCTGGGGTACCCTCACACATATTATTCCCTCATTTAGCGGATATTTTCACAAAAAAGTGAAATTTTCAAAAATTCAGAAAATTGGCTGAAAACGACTAAATATCAAGGACTCATTGGGCGAATCGCTCTGGAACTGAAATCGGAACACTCATTGACATTTCCCCACTCTGAAAGCCTGATAAACGCCACAAAAATGACTAAGTCCAAAAAAAATTATTTTTTCAAATTTTTTCAATTTTACACCTGTTTGATATATATTCTACCCACACACATTTGGAACTCTCCTGGGGTACCCTCACACATATTATTCCCTCATTTAGTGGATATTTTCACAAAAAAGTGAAATTTTCAAAAATTCAGAAAATTGGCTGAAAACGACTAAATATCAAGGACTCATTGGGCGAATCGCTCTGGAACTGAAATCGGAACACTCATTGACATTTCCCCACTCTGAAAGCCTGATAAACGCCACAAAAATGACTAAGTCCAAAAAAAATTATTTTTTCAAATTTTTTCAATTTTACACCTGTTTGATATATATTCTACCCACACACATTTGGAACCCTCCTGGGGTACCCTCACACATATTATTCCCTCATTTAGTGGATATTTTCCCAAAAAAGTGAAATTTTTAAAAATTCAGAAAATTGGCTGAAAACGACTAACTATCAAGGACTCATCGGGCGAATCGCTCGGGAACTGAAATCGGAATGCTCACTGACATTTCCCCTCTCTGAAAGTCTGATAAACGCCGGAAAAATGACTAAGTCCAAAAAAAAATTTTTCAACTTTTTTAAATTACACCCCCGTTGGATATATATTCTACCCACACACATTTGGAATGCTCCTGGGGTACCCTCACACATATTATTCCCTCATTTAGTGGATATTTTCACAAAAAAAGTGAAATTTTCAAAAATTCAGAAAATTAGCTGAAAACAATGAAATATCTAGGACTCAGGGCGAATCGCTCTGGAACTGAAATCAGAACACTGACTGACATTTCCCCTTACTGAAAGTTTGATAAACGCCAGAAAAATGACTAAGTCCAAAAAAACATTTTTTTCAACTTTTTTCAATTTTACCCTGTGGGATATATATTCTACCCACAAACATTTGGAACTCTCCTGGGGTACCCTCACACATATTATTCCCTCATTTAGTGGATATTTTCACAAAAAAGTGAAATTTTCAAAAATTCAGAAAATTGGCTGATATCGACGAAATATCAAGGACTCATTAGGCGAATCGCTCTGGAACAGAAATTGGAACGCTCACTGACATTTCCCCTCTCTGAAAGTCTGATAAACGCCAGAAAAATGACTATGTCCAAAAAAAAATTTTTTTCAAATTTTTTCAATTTTACCCCCGTGGGATTTATATTCTACCCACACACATTTGGAACTCTCCTGGGGTACCCTCACACATATTATTCCCTCATGTAGTGGATATTTTTACAAAAAAGTGAAATTTTCAAAAATTCTGAAAATTGGCTGAAAACAACTAAATATCAAGGACTCATTGGGCGCATCGCTCTGGAACTGAAATCGGAACGCTCACTGACATTTACCCTCTCTGAAAGTCTGATAAACGCCGGAAAAATGACTAAGTCCAAAAAAATAATTATTTTTAACTTTTTTCAATTTTATACCTGTGGGATATATATTCTACCCACACACATTTGTTACTCATCTGGGGTACCCTCACACATATTATTCCCTCAATTAGTGGATATTTTCACAAAAAAAGTGAAATTTTCAAAAATTCAGAAAACTAGCTGAAAACGATGAAATATCTAGGACTCATTGGGCGAATCGCTCTGGAACTGTAATCAGAACACTCACTGACATTTCCCTCTCTGAAAGTCTGATAAACGCCGGAAAAATGACTAAGTCCGAAAAAACATTTTTTGCAACTTTTTTCAATTTTACCCCCGTGGGATATATATTCTACCCACACACATTTGGAACTCTCCTGGTGTACCCTCACACATATTATTCCCTCATTTAGCGGATATTTTCACAAAAAATTAAAATTTTCAAAAATTCAGAAAATTGGCTGAAAACGACTAAATATCAAGGACTAATCAGGCGAATCGCTCTGGAACTGAAATTGGAACACTCACTAACATTTCCCCTCTCTGAAAATCTGATAAACGCCGGAAAAATGACTAATTCCCCCCCAAATTTTTTTTTACTTTTTTCAATTTTACCCCTGTGGGATATATATTCTACCCACACACATTTGGAACTCTCCTGGGGTACCCTCACACATATTATTCCCTCATTTAGTGGATATTTTCACAAAAAAGTGAAATTTTCAAAACTTCAGAAAATTGGCTGAAAACGACTAAATATCAAGGACTCAATGGGCGAGCCGCTCTGGAACTGAAATCAGAACGCTCACTGTCATTTCCCCTCTCTGAAAGTCTGATAAACGCCGGAAAAATGACTAAGTCCAAAAAAAAATTTTTCAACTTTTTTCAATTTTACACCCGTTTGATATATATTCTACCCACACACGTTTGGAACGCTCCTGGGGTACCCTCACACATATTATTCCCTCATTTAGTGGATATTTTCCCAAAAAAGTGAAATTTTCAAAAATTCAGAAAATTGGCTGAAAACGACTAAATATCAAGGACTCATCGGCGAATCGCTCTGGAACTGAAATCGGAACACTCACTGACATTTCCCCTCTCTGAAAGTCTGATAAACGCCAGAAAAATGACTAAGTCAAAAAATAATTTTTTTTTCACATTTTTTCAATTTTACCCCCGTGGAATTTATTTTCTACCCACAGACATTTGGAACTCTCCTGGGGTACCCTCACACATATTATTCCCTCATTTAGCGGATATTTTCACAAAAAAGTGAAATTTTCAAAAATTTCAGAAAATTGGCTGAAAACTACTAAATATCAAGGACTCATCTAGCGAACCGCTCTGTAACTGAAATCGGAATGCTCACTGACATTTCCCCTCTCTGAAAGTCTGATAAACGCCAGAAAAATGACTAAGTCCAAAAAAAAAAATTTTTTTTTATTTTTTTCAATTTTACCCCCGTGGGATTTATATTCTACCCACACACATTTGGAACTCTCCTGGGGTACCCTCACACATATTATTCCCTCATTTAGCAGATATTTTCACAAAAAAATGAAATTTTCAAAAATTCAGAACATTGGCTGAAAACGAGTAAATATCAAGGACTCATCAGGCGAATTGCTCTGGAATGGAAATCGGAATGCTCACTGACATTTCCCCTCTCTGAGAGTCTGATAAACACCGGAAAAATGACTAAGTCCAAAAAAAAAATTTTTTCACATTTTTTCAATTTTACCCCCGTGGGATTTATATTCTATCCACACACATTTGGCACACTCCTGGGGTACCCTCACACATATTAGTCCCTCATAGAGTGGATATTTTCACAAAAAAGTGAAATTTTCAAAAATTCTGAAAATTGGCTGAAAACGACTAAATATCAAGGACTCATTTGGCGAATCACTCTGGAACTGAAATCAGAACGCTCACTGACATTTCCCCTCTCTGAAAGTCTGATAAACGCCGGAAAAATGACTAAGTCCAAAAAAAAAAAAAATTTTCAAATTTTTTCAATTTTACCCCCGGGGGATTTATATTCTACCCACACACATTTGGAACTCTCCTGGGGTACCCTCACACATATTATTCCCTCATTTAGCGGATATTTTCACAAAAAAGTGAAATTTTCAAAAATTCTGAAAATTGGCTGAAAACGACTAAATATCAAGGACTCATTGGGCGAATCACTCTGGAACTGAAATCGGAACACTCATTGACATTTCCCCACTCTGAAAGCCTGATAAACGCCACAAAAATGACTAAGTCCAAAAAAAATTATTTTTTCAAATTTTTTCAATTTTACACCTGTTTGATATATATTCTACCCACACACATTTGGAACTCTCCTGGGGTACCCTCACACATATTATTCCCTCATTTAGTGGATATTTTCACAAAAAAGTGAAATTTTCAAAAATTCAGAAAATTGGCTGAAAACGACTAAATATCAAGGACTCATTGGGCGAATCGCTCTGGAACTGAAATCGGAACACTCATTGACATTTCCCCACTCTGAAAGCCTGATAAACGCCACAAAAATGACTAAGTCCAAAAAAAATTATTTTTTCAAATTTTTTCAATTTTACACCTGTTTGATATATATTCTACCCACACACATTTGGAACCCTCCTGGGGTACCCTCACACATATTATTACCTCATTTAGTGGATATTTTCCCAAAAAAGTGAAATTTTTAAAAATTCAGAAAATTGGCTGAAAACGACTAACTATCAAGGACTCATCGGGCGAATCGCTCGCGAACTGAAATCGGAATGCTCACTGACATTTCCCCTCTCTGAAAGTCTGATAAACGCCGGAAAAATGACTAAGTCCAAAAAAAAATTTTTCAACTTTTTTAAATTACACCCCCGTTGGATATATATTCTACCCACACACATTTGGAATGCTCCTGGGGTACCCTCACACATATTATTCCCTCATTTAGTGGATATTTTCACAAAAAAAGGGAAATTTTCAAAAATTCAGAAAATTGGCTGAAAACGACTAAATATCAAGGACTTCATCGGGCGAATCGCTCTGGAACTGAAATCGGAACACTCACTGACATTTCCCCTCTCTGAAAGTCTGATAAACGCCGGAAAAATGACTAAGTCCAAAAATAATTTTTTTTTCACATTTTTTCAATTTTACCCCCGTGGAATTTATATTCTACCCACACACATTTGGAACTCTCCTGGGGTACCCTCACACATATTATTCCCTCATAGAGTGGATATTTTCACAAAAAATTGAAATTTTCAAAAATTCAGAAAATTGGCTGAAAACGATTAAATATCAAGGACTCATCGGCGAATCGCTCTGGAACTGAAATCGGAAAACTCACTGACATTTCCCCTCTCTGAAAGCCTGATGAACGCCACAAAAATGACTAAGTCCAAAAAAAAATATTTTTTCAAATTTTTTCAATTTTACCCCCGTGGTATTTATATTCTACCTACACACATTTGGAACTCTCCTGGGGTACCCTCACACATATTATTCCCTCATTTAGTGGATATTTTCACAAAAAAGTGAAATCTTCAAAAATTCTGAAAATTGGCTGAAAATGACTAAATATCAAGGACTCATTGGGCGAATCACTCTGGAACTGAAATCGGAACGCTCACTGACATTTCCCCTCTCTGAAAGTCTGATAAACACCAGAAAAATGACTAAGTCCAAAAAAAATTTTTTTTTCAATTTTACCCCCTGTGGGATTTATATTCTACCCACACACATTTTTTACACTCCTGGCGTACCCTCACACATTTTATTACCTCATAGAGTGGATATTTTCACAAAAAAGTGAAATTTTCAAAAATTCTGAAAATTGGCTGAAAACGACTAAATATCAAGGACTCATTGGGTGAATCGCTTTGGAACTGAAATCAGAACGCTCACTGACATTTCCCCTCTCTGAAAGTCTGATAAACGCTGGGAAAAATGACTAAGTCCAAAAAAAAAAAATTTTTCAAATTTTTTCAATTTTACCCCTTTTGGATATATATTCTACCCACACACATTTGGAACTTTCCGGGGGTACCCTCACACATATTACTCCCTCATTTAGCAGAAATTTTCACAAAAAAGTGAAACTTTCAAAAATTCAGAAAATTGGCTGAAAATGACTAAATATCAAGGACTCATTGGGCGAATCGCTCTGGAACTGAAATCAGAATGCTCACTGACATTTCCCCTCTCTTAGAGTCTGATAAACGCCGGAAAAATGACTAAGTCCAAAAAAATATTTTTTTTCAAATTTTTTCAATTTTACCCCCATGGGATTTATATTCTACCCACACACATTTGGTACACTGCTGGGGTACCCTCACACATATTAGTCCCTCATAGAGTGGATATTTTCACACAAAAGTGAAATTTTCAAAAATTCTGAAAATTGGCTGAAAACGACTAAATATCAAGGACTCATTGGGCGAATCGCTCTGGAACTGAAATCGGAATGCTCACTGACATTTCCCCTCTCTGAAAGTCTGATAAACGCCGGAAAAATGACTAAGTCCCAAAAAAAATTTTTTCAACTTCTTTCAATTACACCCCCTTTGGATATATATTCTACCCACACACATTTGGAAAGCTCCTTGGGTACCCTCACACATATTATTCCCTCATTTAGTTGATATTTTCCCAAAAAAGTGAAATTTTCAAAAATTCAGAAAATTGGCTGAAAACTACTAAATATCAAGGACTCATCAGGCGAATTGCTCTGGAATGGAAATCGGAATGCTCACTGACATTTCCCCTCTCTGAGAGTCTGATAAATGCCGGAAAAATGACAAAGTCCCAAAAAAAATTTTTCTTCAATTTTTTTCCATTTTACCCTTGTGGGATTTATATTCTACCCACACACATTAGGCACACTCCTGGGGTACCCTCACACATATTATTCCCTCATAGAGTGGATATTTTCACAAAAAAGTGAAATTTTCAAAAATTCAGAAAATTGGCTGAAAACGATTAAATATCAAGGACTCATCGGTGAATCGCTCTGGAACTGAAATCGGAACACTCACTGACATTTCCCCTCTCTGAAAGCCTGATGAACGCCACAAAAATGACTAAGTCCAAAAAAAAAAAAAAATTTCAAATTTTTTTCAATTTTACCCCCGGGGGATTTATATTCTACCCACACACATTTGGAACTCTCCTGGGGTACCCTCACACATATTACTCCCTCATTTAGCAGATATTTTCACAAAAAAGTGAAATTTTCAAAAATTCAGAAAATTGGCTGAAAATGACTAAATATCAAGGACTCATTGGGCGAATCGCTCTGGAACTAAAATCAGAATGCTCACTGACATTTCCCCTCTCTCAGAGTCTGATAAACGCCGGAAAAATGACTAAGTCCAAAAAAAAATTTTTTTTCAAATTTTTTCAATTTTACCCCCGGGGGATTTATATTCTACCCACACACATTTGGAACTCTCCTGGGGTACCCTCACACATATTACTCCCTCATTTAGCAGATATTTTCACAAAAAAGTGAAATTTTCAAAAATTCTGAAAATTGGCAGAAAACGACTAAATATCAAGGACTCATTGGGCGAACCACTCTGGAACTGAAATTGGAACGCTCACTGACATTTCATAGTAACATAGTAACATAGTAACATAGTTTGTAAAGCCGAATAAAGACTTGCGTCCATCAAGTTCGACCTGTTAGTTCTGTAATTGCTAAAGTTGATCCAGAGGAGGGCAAAAACCCCAAATGATTTGGCCAATCTTCACCTGAGGAAAAATTCCCTCCCGACTCTGAAACCAGAAGTCAGAATAAATCCCTGTATCAATCTACTATTTTATTTTTAAGTATATGCTGAAATCTGCCTGGTATCTAGAAATGCATCCAGTCCCCGCTTGAACTGGTGTAGTGAATCCGACATTGCCGTCTCCTCACTCAGTGAATTCCATAATCTCACTGCTCTTACCTTAAAGAACCCCTTCCTATGCTGGTGCTGAAACCTTTTCTCTTCCAGTCTTAGTGAGTGCCCTCTTGTTACCGTAATATCCCTCCTTTTGAACAAATCCCGGGCAAGATCTCTATACTGTCCCCTAACATATTTGTACACATTTATTATGTCCCCCCTCAACCTTCTCTTTTCCAAGCTGAATAGTCCTAGTTTTGCCAACCTCTCTGGGTATTGCAGTCCCTCCATTCCCTTTATTAATTTTGTTGCCCTCCTTTGTACCTTTTCAAGCTCATTTATATCCTTTCTATATATTGGGGCCCATAACTGAGCACAGTATTCCAAGTGTGGTCTGACCAGTGCTTTGTACAGTGGAAGAACATTGTTCTCATCCTTTGCAGCTATACCTCTTCTGATACATCCCATTACCCTGTTTGCCCTTACAGCAGCGGCCTGACTTTGGGCACTCCGATTTAGTTTGCTATCAATCAAGATGCCCAAGTCCTTCTCCATCTCTGAATTCCCCTCTTTGAAAGTCTGATAAACGCCGGAAAAATAACTAAGCTAAAAAAAAAAATGTTTCAACTTTTTTCAATTTTACCCCCGTTGGATATATATTCTACCCACACACATTTGGAACTCTCCTGGGGTACCCTCGCACATATTATTCCCTCATTTAGCAGATAATTTCACAAAAAAGTGAAATTTTCAAAAATTCAAAAAATTGGCTGAAAACGACTAAATATCAAGGACTCATCAGGCGAATTGCTCTGGAACTGAAATCGGAATGCTCACTGACATTTCCCTTCTCTGAAAGTCTGATAAACGCCGGAAAAATGACTAAGTCCAAAAAAAAAAAATGTTCAACTTTTTTCAATTTTACCCCCGTTGGATATATATTCTACCCACACACATTTGGAACTCTCCTGGGGTACCCTCACACATATTATTCCCTCATTTAGCAGAGATTTTCACAAAAAAGTGAAATTTTCAAAAATTCAGAAAATTGGCTGAAAACGACTAACTATAAAGGACTCATCGGGGGAATCACTCTGGAACTGAAATCAGAATGCTCACTGACATTTCCCCTCTCTGAGAGTCTGATAAATGCCGGAAAAATGACTAAGTCCAAAAAAATAATTTTTTTCAAATTTTTTAAATTTTACCCCCTTGGAATTTATATTCTACCCACACACATTTGGAACTCTCATGGGGTACCCTCACACATATTATTCCCTCATATAGTGGATATTTTTACAAAAAAGTGAAATTTTAAAAAATTCAGAAAATTGGCAGAAAATGACTAAATATCAAGGACTCATTGGGCGAACCGCTCTGGAACTGAAATCAGAACGCTCACTGACATTTCCCCTCTCTGAAAGTCTGATAAATGCCGGAAAAATGACTTAGTCCAAAAAAAACAATTTTTCTAATTTTTTAAATTTTACCCCCATGGGATTTTTATTCTACCCACACACATTTGGAACTCTCCTGGGGTACCCTCACACATATTATTCCGTCATTTAGCGGATATTTTCACAAAAAAGTGAAATTTTCAAAAATTCAGAAAATTGGCTGAAAACGACTAAATATCAAGGACTCATCGGGCGAATCACTCTGGAACTGAAATCGAAACCCTCACTGACATTTCCCCTCGCTGAAAATCTGATAAACGCCGGAAAGATGACTAAGTCCAAAAAAAAATGTTTTCAACTTTTTTCAATTATACCCCTGTTGGATATATATTCTACCCACACACATTTGGAACTCTCCTGTGGTACCGTCACACATATTATTCCCTCATTTAGCGGATATTTTCACAAAAAAGTGAAATTTTCAAAAATTCAGAAAATTGGCTGAAAACGACTAAATATTAAGGAATCATCGGGGGCATTGGTCTGGAACTGAAATCAGAACGGTCACTGACACTTACCCTCTCTGAAAGTCTGATAAATGCCGGAAAAATGACAGTCCAAAAAAAAAAAAATTTTAACGTTTTTCAATTTTACCCCTGTGGGATTTAAATTCTACCCACACACATTTGGAACTCTCCTGTGGAACCCTCACACTTATTATTCCCTCATTTAGCAGATATTTTCACAAACAAGTGAAATTTTCAAAAATTCAGAAAATTGGCTGAAAACGACTAAATATCAAGGACTCATCGGGCGAATCGCTCTGGAACTGAAATCGGATCGCTCACTGACATTTCCCGTCTCTGAAAGTCTGATAAACGCCGGAAAAATGACTAAGTCCAAAAAAAAATTTTTTTCACATTTTTTCAATTTTACCCCCGTGGGATTTATATTCTACCCACACACATTTGTTACTCTTCTGGGGTACCCTCACACATATTATTCCCTCATTTAGTGGATATTTTCACAAAAAAGTGAAATTTTCAAAAATTCAGAAAATTGGCTGATATCGACGAAATATCAAGGACTCATTGGGCGAATTGGTCTGGAACTGAAATCGGAACGCTCACTGACATTTCCCCTCTCTGAAAGTCAGATAAACGCCAGAAAAATGACTAAGTCCAAAAAAATTTTTTTTTTTAATTTTTTCAATTTTACCCCCGTGGGATTTATATTCTACCCACACACATTTGGAACTCTCCTTGGGTACCCTCACACATATTATTCCCTCATTTAGTGGATATTTTCACAAAAAAGTGAAATTTTCAAAAATTCAGAAAATTAGCTGAAAACGATGAAATATCTAGGACTCATTGGGCGAATCGCTCTGGAACTGAAATCAGAACACTCACTGACATTTCCCCTCTCTGAAAGTCTGATAAACGCCGGAAAAATTACTAAGCACAAAAAAATTTTTTTTAAACTTTTTTCAATTTTACCACCGTGGGATATATATTCTACCCGCACACATTTGGAACTCTCCTGGGGTACCCTCACACATATTATTCCCGCATTTAGTGGATATTTTCACAAAAAAAGTGAAATTTTCAAAAATTCAGAAAATTGGCTGATATCGACTAAATATCAAGGACTCATTGGGCGAATTGCTCTGGAACTGAAATCGGAACACTCACTGACGTTTCCCCTCTCTGAAAGTCTGATCAACGCCAGAAAAATGACTAAGTCAAAAAAATTTTTTTTTTCACATTTTTTCAATGTTACCCCCGTGGGATTTATATTCTACCCACACACATTTGGAACTCTCCTGAGGTACCCTCACACAGATTATTCCCTCATTTCTGGATATTTTCACAAAAAAGTGAAATTTTCAAAAATTCTGAAAATTGGCTGAAAACAACTAAATATCAAAGACTCATTGGGCGAATTGCTCTGGAACTGAAATCGGAACGCTCACTGACAATTCCCCTCTCTGAAAGTCTGATAAACGCCGGAAAAATTACTAGGCCCAAAAAAATTTTTTTTTAAACTTTTTTCAATTTTACCACCGTGGGATATATATTCTACCCACACATATTTGGAACTCTCCTGGGGTACCCTCACACATATTATTCCCTCATTTAATGGATATTTTCACAAAAAAGTAAAATTTTCAAAAATTCAGAAAATTGGATGAAAACGACTAAATATTAAGGAATCATCGGGCGAATCGCTCTGGAACTGAAATCAGAATGCTCACTGACACTTCCCCTCTCTGAAAGTCTGATAAACACCGGAAAAATGACAGTCCAAAAAAAAAAAATTTTTTTACTTTTTTCAATTTTACCCCTGTGGGATTTATATTCTACCCATACACATTTGGAACTCTCCTGGGGTACCCTCACACATATTATTCCCTCATTTAGCAGATATTTTCACAAAAAAGTGAAATTTTCAAAAATTCAGAAAATTAGCTGAAAACGATGAAATATCTAGGACTCATTGGGCGAATCGCTCTGGAACTAAAATCAGAATGCTCACTGACACTTCCCCTCTCTGAAAGTCTGATAAACGCCGGAAAAATGACTATGTCCAAAAAAAAAAATTTTTAAACTTTTTTCAATTTTACCCCCGTGGGATATATATTCTACCCACACACATTTGGAACTCTCCTGGGGTACCCTCACACATATTATTCCCTCATTTAGCAGATATTTTCACAAAAAAGTGAAATTTTCATAAATTCAGAAAATTGGCTGATAACGACTAAATATCAAGGACTCATCAGGCGAATCACTCTGGAACTGAATGCGGAACACTCACTGACATTTTCCCTCTGTGAAAATCTGATAAACGCCGGAAAAATGACTAATTCCCCCCAAAAAAATTTTCAACTTTTTTCAATTTTACCCCCGTTGGATATATATTCTACCCACACACATTTGGAACTCTCCTGGGGTACCCTCACACATATTATTCCCTCATATAGTGGATATTTTCACAAAAAAGTGAAATTTTCAAAAATTCAGAAAATTGGCTGAAAAACACTAAATATCAAGGACTAATCGGGCGAATCGCTCTTGAACTGAAATCGGAACGCTCACTGACAATTCCCCTCTCTGAAAGTCTGATAAATGCCGGAAAAATTACTAAGCCCCAAAAAAATTTTTTTTCAACTTTTTTCAATTTTACCACCGTGGGATATATATTCTATCCACTCACATTTGGAACGCTCCTGGGGTGCCCTCACACATATTGTTCCCTCATTTAGTGGATATTTTCACAAAAAATTAAAATTTTCAAAAATTCAGAAAATTGGATGAAAACGACTAAATATTAAGGAATCATCGGGCGAATCGCTCTGGAACTGAAATCAGAACGCTCACTGACATTTCCCCTCTCTGAAAGTCTGATAAACGCCCGAAAAATGACTAAGTCCCAAAAAAATAATTTTTCACCTTTTTTCACTTTTACCACCGTGGGATATATATTCTACCCACACACATTTGGAACTCTCCTGGGGTACCCTCACACATATTATTCCCTCATTTAGCGAATATTTTCACAAAAAAGAGAAATTTTCAAAAATTCAGAAAATTGGCTGAAAACGACTAAATATCAAGGACTCATCAGGAGAATTGCTCTGGAACTGAAATCGGAACGCTCACTGACATTTCCCCTCTCTGAAAGTCTGATAAACGCTGGAAAAATGACTAAGTCAAAAAAAAAATGTTTTTCACATTTTTTCAATTTTATCGCCGTGGGATTTATATTCTACCCACACACATGTGGAACTCTCCTGGGGTACCCTCACACATATTATTCCCTCATTTAGCAGATATTTTCAGAAAAAAGCGAAATTTTCAAAAATTCAGAAAATTGGCTGAAAACGACTAAATATCAAGGACTCATCGGGCGAATCGCTCTGGAACTGAAATCGGAACGCTCACTGACATTTCCCCTCTCTGAAAGTCTGATAAACGCCGGAAAAATGACTAAGTCCAAAAAAAAAATTTTTCAACTTTTTTCAATTTTACCCCCGTTGGATTTATATTCTACCCACACACATTTGGAAATCTCCTGGGGTACCCTCACACATATTATTCCCTTATTTACCAGATATTTTCACAAAAAAGTGAAATTTTCAAAAATTCAGAAAATTGGCTGAAAACGACTAAATATCAAGGACTCATCGTGCGAATCGCTCTGGAACTGAAATCGGAACAGTCACTGACATTTCCTCTCTCTGAAAGTCTGATAAACGCCGGAAAAATGACTAAGTAAAAAAAAAAATGTTTTCAACTTTTTTCAATTTTACCCCCTTGGGATATATATTCTACCCACACACATTTGGAACGCTCCTGGGGTACTCTCATACATATTATTTCTTCATTAAGTGGATATTTTCACAAAAAAGTGAAATTTTCAAAAATTCAGAAAATTGGCTGAAAACGACTAAATATCAAGGACTCATCGGGCGAATCACTCTGGAGCTGAAATCGGAACCCTCACTGACATTTCCCCTCTCTGAAAATCTGATAAACGCCGGAAAAATGCCTAAGTCCAAAAAAATTTTTTTTTCAATTTTACAGCCGTGGGATTTATATTCTACCCACACACATGTGGAACTCTCCAGGGGTACCCTCACACATATTATTCCCTCATTTAGCAGATATTTTCAAAAAAAGTGAAATTTTCAAAAATTCAGAAAATTGGCTGAAAACGACTAAATATCCAGCACTCATCAGGCGAATTGCTCTGGAACTGAAATCGGAACGCTCACTGACAATTCCCCTCTCTGAAAGTCTGATAAACGCCGGAAAAATTACTAAGCCCAAAAAAATTTTTTTTTAAACTTTTTTCAATTTTACCACCGTGGGATATATATTCTACCCACACATATTTGGAACTCTCCTGGGGTACCCTCACACATATTATTCCCTCATTTAATGGATATTTTCACAAAAAAGTAAAATTTTCAAAAATTCAGAAAATTGGATGAAAACGACTAAATATTAAGGAATCATCGGGCGAATCGCTCTGGAACTGAAATCAGAATGCTCACTGACACTTCCCCTCTCTGAAAGTCTGATAAACGCCGGAAAAATGACAGTCCAAAAAAAAAAAATTTTTTTACTTTTTTCAATTTTACCCCTGTGGGATTTATATTCTACCCATACACATTTGGAACTCTCCTGGGGTACCCTCACACATATTATTCCCTCATTTAGCAGATATTTTCACAAAAAAGTGAAATTTTCAAAAATTCAGAAAATTAGCTGAAAACGATGAAATATCTAGGACTCATTGGGCGAATCGCTCTGGAACTGAAATCAGAATGCTCACTGACACTTCCCCTCTCTGAAAGTCTGATAAACGCCGGAAAAATGACTATGTCCAAAAAAAAAAATTTTTAAACTTTTTTCAATTTTACCCCCGTGGGATATATATTCTACCCACACACATTTGGAACTCTCCTGGGGTACCCTCACACATATTATTCCCTCATTTAGCAGATATTTTCACAAAAAAGTGAAATTTTCATAAATTCAGAAAATTGGCTGATAACGACTAAATATCAAGGACTCATCAGGCGAATCACTCTGGAACTGAATGCGGAACACTCACTGACATTTTCCCTCTCTGAAAATCTGATAAACGCCGGAAAAATGACTAATTCCCCCCAAAAAATTTTTCAACTTTTTTCAATTTTACCCCCGTTGGATATATATTCTACCCACACACATTTGGAACTCTCCTGGGGTACCCTCACACATATTATTCCCTCATATAGTGGATATTTTCACAAAAAAGTGAAATTTTCAAAAATTCAGAAAATTGGCTGAAAAACACTAAATATCAAGGACTAATCGGGCGAATCGCTCTTGAACTGAAATCGGAACGCTCACTGACAATTCCCCTCTCTGAAAGTCTGATAAATGCCGGAAAAATTACTAAGCCCCAAAAAAATTTTTTTTCAACTTTTTTCAATTTTACCACCGTGGGATATATATTCTATCCACTCACATTTGGAACGCTCCTGGGGTGCCCTCACACATATTGTTCCCTCATTTAGTGGATATTTTCACAAAAAATTAAAATTTTCAAAAATTCAGAAAATTGGATGAAAACGACTAAATATTAAGGAATCATCGGGCGAATCGCTCTGGAACTGAAATCAGAACGCTCACTGACATTTCCCCTCTCTGAAAGTCTGATAAACGCCCGAAAAATGACTAAGTCCCAAAAAAATAATTTTTCACCTTTTTTCACTTTTACCACCGTGGGATATATATTCTACCCACACACATTTGGAACTCTCCTGGGGTACCCTCACACATATTATTCCCTCATTTAGCGAATATTTTCACAAAAAAGAGAAATTTTCAAAAATTCAGAAAATTGGCTGAAAACGACTAAATATCAAGGACTCATCAGGCGAATTGCTCTGGAACTGAAATCGGAACGCTCACTGACATTTCCCCTCTCTGAAAGTCTGATAAACGCTGGAAAAATGACTAAGTCAAAAAAAAAATGTTTTTCACATTTTTTCAATTTTATCGCCGTGGGATTTATATTCTACCCACACACATGTGGAACTCTCCTGGGGTACCCTCACACATATTATTCCCTCATTTAGCAGATATTTTCAGAAAAAAGCGAAATTTTCAAAAATTCAGAAAATTGGCTGAAAACGACTAAATATCAAGGACTCATCGGGCGAATCGCTCTGGAACTGAAATCGGAACGCTCACTGACATTTCCCCTCTCTGAAAGTCTGATAAACGCCGGAAAAATGACTAAGTCCAAAAAAAAAAAAAATTTTCAAATTTTTTCAATTTTACCCCCGGGGGATTTATATTCTACCCACACACATTTGGAACTCTCCTGGGGTACCCTCACACATATTATTCCCTCATTTAGCGGATATTTTCACAAAAAAGTGAAATTTTCAAAAATTCTGAAAATTGGCTGAAAACGACTAAATATCAAGGACTCATTGGGCGAATCGCTCTGGAACTGAAATCGGAACACTCATTGACATTTCCCAACTCTGAAAGCCTGATAAACGCCACAAAAATGACTAAGTCCAAAAAAAATTATTTTTTCAAATTTTTTCAATTTTACACCTGTTTGATATATATTCTACCCACACACATTTGGAACTCTCCTGGGGTACCCTCACACATATTATTCCCTCATTTAGTGGATATTTTCACAAAAAAGTGAAATTTTCAAAAATTCAGAAAATTGGCTGAAAACGACTAAATATCAAGGACTCATTGGGCGAATCGCTCTGGAACTGAAATCGGAACACTCATTGACATTTCCCCACTCTGAAAGCCTGATAAACGCCACAAAAATGACTAAGTCCAAAAAAAATTATTTTTTCAAATTTTTTCAATTTTACACCTGTTTGATATATATTCTACCCACACACATTTGGAACCCTCCTGGGGTACCCTCACACATATTATTCCCTCATTTAGTGGATATTTTCCCAAAAAAGTGAAATTTTTAAAAATTCAGAAAATTGGCTGAAAACGACTAACTATCAAGGACTCATCGGGCGAATCGCTCGCGAACTGAAATCGGAATGCTCACTGACATTTCCCCTCTCTGAAAGTCTGATAAACGCCGGAAAAATGACTAAGTCCAAAAAAAAATTTTTCAACTTTTTTAAATTACACCCCTGTTGGATATATATTCTACCCACACACATTTGGAATGCTCCTGGGGTACCCTCACACATATTATTCCCTCATTTAGTGGATATTTTCACAAAAAAAGTGAAATTTTCAAAAATTCAGAAAATTGGCTGAAAACGACTAAATATCAAGGACTTCATCGGGCGAATCGCTCTGGAACTGAAATCGGAACACTCACTGACATTTCCCCTCTCTGAAAGTCTGATAAACGCCGGAAAAATGACTAAGTCCAAAAATAATTTTTTTTTCACATTTTTTCAATTTTACCCCCGTGGAATTTATATTCTACCTACACACATTTGGAACTCTCCTGGGGTACCCTCACACATATTATTCCCTCATTTAGTGGATATTTTCACAAAAAAGTGAAATCTTCAAAAATTCTGAAAATTGGCTGAAAACGACTAAATATCAAGGACTCATTGGGCGAATCACTCTGGAACTGAAATCGGAACGCTCACTGACATTTCCCCTCTCTGAAAGTCTGATAAACACCAGAAAAATGACTAAGTCCAAAAAAAATTTTTTTTTCAATTTTACCCCCTGTGGGATTTATATTCTACCCACACACATTTTTTACACTCCTGGCGTACCCTCACACATTTTATTACCTCATAGAGTGGATATTTTCACAAAAAAGTGAAATTTTCAAAAATTCTGAAAATTGGCTGAAAACGACTAAATATCAAGGACTCATTGGGTGAATCGCTTTGGAACTGAAATCAGAACGCTCACTGACATTTCCCCTCTCTGAAAGTCTGATAAACGCTGGGAAAAATGACTAAGTCCAAAAAAAAAAAATTTTTCAAATTTTTTCAATTTTACCCCTTTTGGATATATATTCTACCCACACACATTTGGAACTCTCCGGGGGTACCCTCACACATATTACTCCCTCATTTAGCAGAAATTTTCACAAAAAAGTGAAACTTTCAAAAATTCAGAAAATTGGCTGAAAATGACTAAATATCAAGGACTCATTGGGCGAATCGCTCTGGAACTGAAATCAGAATGCTCACTGACATTTCCCCTCTCTTAGAGTCTGATAAACGCCGGAAAAATGACTAAGTCCAAAAAAATATTTTTTTTCAAATTTTTTCAATTTTACCCCCATGGGATTTATATTCTACCCACACACATTTGGTACACTGCTGGGGTACCCTCACACATATTAGTCCCTCATAGAGTGGATATTTTCACACAAAAGTGAAATTTTCAAAAATTCTGAAAATTGGCTGAAAACGACTAAATATCAAGGACTCATTGGGCGAATCGCTCTGGAACTGAAATCGGAATGCTCACTGACATTTCCCCTCTCTGAAAGTCTGATAAACGCCGGAAAAATGACTAAGTCCCAAAAAAAATTTTTTCAACTTCTTTCAATTACACCCCCTTTGGATATATATTCTACCCACACACATTTGGAAAGCTCCTTGGGTACCCTCACACATATTATTCCCTCATTTAGTTGATATTTTCCCAAAAAAGTGAAATTTTCAAAAATTCAGAAAATTGGCTGAAAACTACTAAATATCAAGGACTCATCAGGCGAATTGCTCTGGAATGGAAATCGGAATGCTCACTGACATTTCCCCTCTCTGAGAGTCTGATAAATGCCGGAAAAATGACTAAGTCCCAAAAAAAATTTTTCTTCAATTTTTTTCCATTTTACCCTTGTGGGATTTATATTCTACCCACACACATTAGGCACACTCCTGGGGTACCCTCACACATATTATTCCCTCATAGAGTGGATATTTTCACAAAAAAGTGAAATTTTCAAAAATTCAGAAAATTGGCTGAAAACGATTAAATATCAAGGACTCATCGGTGAATCGCTCTGGAACTGAAATCGGAACACTCACTGACATTTCCCCTCTCTGAAAGCCTGATGAACGCCACAAAAATGACTAAGTCCAAAAAAAAAAAAAAAATTTCAAATTTTTTCAATTTTACCCCCGGGGGATTTATATTCTACCCACACACATTTGGAACTCTCCTGGGGTACCCTCACACATATTACTCCCTCATTTAGCAGATATTTTCACAAAAAAGTGAAATTTTCAAAAATTCAGAAAATTGGCTGAAAATGACTAAATATCAAGGACTCATTGGGCGAATCGCTCTGGAACTAAAATCAGAATGCTCACTGACATTTCCCCTCTCTCAGAGTCTGATAAACGCCGGAAAAATGACTAAGTCCAAAAAAAAATTTTTTTTCAAATTTTTTCAATTTTACCCCCGGGGGATTTATATTCTACCCACACACATTTGGAACTCTCCTGGGGTACCCTCACACATATTACTCCCTCATTTAGCAGATATTTTCACAAAAAAGTGAAATTTTCAAAAATTCTGAAAATTGGCAGAAAACGACTAAATATCAAGGACTCATTGGGCGAACCACTCTGGAACTGAAATTGGAACGCTCACTGACATTTCATAGTAACATAGTAACATAGTAACATAGTTTGTAAAGCCGAATAAAGACTTGCGTCCATCAAGTTCGACCTGTTAGTTCTGTAATTGCTAAAGTTGATCCAGAGGAGGGCAAAAACCCCAAATGATTTGGCCAATCTTCACCTGAGGAAAAATTCCCTCCCGACTCTGAAACCAGAAGTCAGAATAAATCCCTGTATCAATCTACTATTTTATTTTTAAGTATATGCTGAAATCTGCCTGGTATCTAGAAATGCATCCAGTCCCCGCTTGAACTGGTGTAGTGAATCCGACATTGCCGTCTCCTCACTCAGTGAATTCCATAATCTCACTGCTCTTACCTTAAAGAACCCCTTCCTATGCTGGTGCTGAAACCTTTTCTCTTCCAGTCTTAGTGAGTGCCCTCTTGTTACCGTAATATCCCTCCTTTTGAACAAATCCCGGGCAAGATCTCTATACTGTCCCCTAACATATTTGTACACATTTATTATGTCCCCCCTCAACCTTCTCTTTTCCAAGCTGAATAGTCCTAGTTTTGCCAACCTCTCTGGGTATTGCAGTCCCTCCATTCCCTTTATTAATTTTGTTGCCCTCCTTTGTACCTTTTCAAGCTCATTTATATCCTTTCTATATATTGGGGCCCATAACTGAGCACAGTATTCCAAGTGTGGTCTGACCAGTGCTTTGTACAGTGGAAGAACAATGTTCTCATCCTTTGCAGCTATACCTCTTCTGATACATCCCATTACCCTGTTTGCCCTTACAGCAGCGGCCTGACTTTGGGCACTCCGATTTAGTTTGCTATCAATCAAGATGCCCAAGTCCTTCTCCATCTCTGAATTCCCCTCTTTGAAAGTCTGATAAACGCCGGAAAAATAACTAAGTCCAAAAAAAAAATGTTTCAACTTTTTTCAATTTTACCCCCGTTGGATATATATTCTACCCACACACATTTGGAACTCTCCTGGGGTACCCTCGCACATATTATTCCCTCATTTAGCAGATAATTTCACAAAAAAGTGAAATTTTCAAAAATTCAAAAAATTGGCTGAAAACGACTAAATATCAAGGACTCATCAGGCGAATTGCTCTGGAACTGAAATCGGAATGCTCACTGACATTTCCCTTCTCTGAAAGTCTGATAAACGCCGGAAAAATGACTAAGTCCAAAAAAAAAAATGTTCAACTTTTTTCAATTTTACCCCCGTTGGATATATATTCTACCCACACACATTTGGAACTCTCCTGGGGTACCCTCACACATATTATTCCCTCATTTAGCAGAGATTTTCACAAAAAAGTGAAATTTTCAAAAATTCAGAAAATTGGCTGAAAACGACTAACTATAAAGGACTCATCGGGGGAATCACTCTGGAACTGAAATCAGAATGCTCACTGACATTTCCCCTCTCTGAGAGTCTGATAAATGCCGGAAAAATGACTAAGTCCAAAAAAATAATTTTTTTCAAATTTTTTAAATTTTACCCCCTTGGAATTTATATTCTACCCACACACATTTGGAACTCTCATGGGGTACCCTCACACATATTATTCCCTCATATAGTGGATATTTTTACAAAAAAGTGAAATTTTAAAAAATTCAGAAAATTGGCAGAAAATGACTAAATATCAAGGACTCATTGGGCGAACCGCTCTGGAACTGAAATCAGAACGCTCACTGACATTTCCCCTCTCTGAAAGTCTGATAAATGCCGGAAAAATGACTTAGTCCAAAAAAAACAATTTTTCTAATTTTTTAAATTTTACCCCCATGGGATTTTTATTCTACCCACACACATTTGGAACTCTCCTGGGGTACCCTCACACATATTATTCCGTCATTTAGCGGATATTTTCACAAAAAAGTGAAATTTTCAAAAATTCAGAAAATTGGCTGAAAACGACTAAATATCAAGGACTCATCGGGCGAATCACTCTGGAACTGAAATCGAAACCCTCACTGACATTTCCCCTCGCTGAAAATCTGATAAACGCCGGAAAGATGACTAAGTCCAAAAAAAAATTTTTTTCAATTTTTTTCAAATTTACCGCCGTGGGATTTCTATTCTACCCACACACATTTGGAACTCTCCTGGGATACCCTCACACATATTATTCCCTCATTTAGCAGATATTTTCACAAACAAGTGAAATTTTCAAAAATTCTGAAAATTGGCTGTAAACGAATAAATATCAAGTACTCATCGGGCGAATCGCTCTGGAACTGATGTCAGAACGCTCACTGACATTTCCCCTCTCTGAAAGTCTGATAAACGCCGGAAAAATGACTAAGTCCAAAAAAAAATGTTTTCAACTTTTTTCAATTATACCCCTGTTGGATATATATTCTACCCACACACATTTGGAACTCTCCTGTGGTACCGTCACACATATTATTCCCTCATTTAGCGGATATTTTCACAAAAAAGTGAAATTTTCAAAAATTCAGAAAATTGGCTGAAAACGACTAAATATTAAGGAATCATCGGGGGCATTGCTCTGGAACTGAAATCAGAACGGTCACTGACACTTACCCTCTCTGAAAGTCTGATAAATGCCGGAAAAATGACAGTCCAAAAAAAAAAAAATTTTAACGTTTTTCAATTTTACCCCTGTGGGATTTAAATTCTACCCACACACATTTGGAACTCTCCTGTGGAACCCTCACACTTATTATTCCCTCATTTAGCAGATATTTTCACAAACAAGTGAAATTTTCAAAAATTCAGAAAATTGGCTGAAAACGACTAAATATCAAGGACTCATCGGGCGAATCGCTCTGGAACTGAAATCGGATCGCTCACTGACATTTCCCGTCTCTGAAAGTCTGATAAACGCCGGAAAAATGACTAAGTCCAAAAAAAAATTTTTTTCACATTTTTTCAATTTTACCCCCGTGGGATTTATATTCTACCCACACACATTTGTTACTCTTCTGGGGTACCCTCACACATATTATTCCCTCATTTAGTGGATATTTTCACAAAAAAGTGAAATTTTCAAAAATTCAGAAAATTGGCTGATATCGACGAAATATCAAGGACTCATTGGGCGAATTGGTCTGGAACTGAAATCGGAACGCTCACTGACATTTCCCCTCTCTGAAAGTCAGATAAACGCCAGAAAAATGACTAAGTCCAAAAAAATTTTTTTTTTTAATTTTTTCAATTTTACCCCCGTGGGATTTATATTCTACCCACACACATTTGGAACTCTCCTTGGGTACCCTCACACATATTATTCCCTCATTTAGTGGATATTTTCACAAAAAAGTGAAATTTTCAAAAATTCAGAAAATTAGCTGAAAACGATGAAATATCTAGGACTCATTGGGCGAATCGCTCTGGAACTGAAATCAGAACACTCACTGACATTTCCCCTCTCTGAAAGTCTGATAAACGCCGGAAAAATTACTAAGCACAAAAAAATTTTTTTTAAACTTTTTTCAATTTTACCACCGTGGGATATATATTCTACCCGCACACATTTGGAACTCTCCTGGGGTACCCTCACACATATTATTCCCGCATTTAGTGGATATTTTCACAAAAAAGTGAAATTTTAAAAAATTCAGAAAATTGGCTGATATCGACTAAATATCAAGGACTCATTGGGCGAATTGCTCTGGAACTGAAATCGGAACACTCACTGACGTTTCCCCTCTCTGAAAGTCTGATCAACGCCAGAAAAATGACTAAGTCAAAAAAATTTTTTTTTTTCACATTTTTTCAATGTTACCCCCGTGGGATTTATATTCTACCCACACACATTTGGAACTCTCCTGAGGTACCCTCACACAGATTATTCCCTCATTTCTGGATATTTTCACAAAAAAGTGAAATTTTCAAAAATTCTGAAAATTGGCTGAAAACAACTAAATATCAAAGACTCATTGGGCGAATTGCTCTGGAACTGAAATCGGAACGCTCACTGACAATTCCCCTCTCTGAAAGTCTGATAAACGCCGGAAAAATTACTAAGCCCAAAAAAATTTTTTTTTAAACTTTTTTCAATTTTACCACCGTGGGATATATATTCTACCCACACATATTTGGAACTCTCCTGGGGTACCCTCACACATATTATTCCCTCATTTAATGGATATTTTCACAAAAAAGTAAAATTTTCAAAAATTCAGAAAATTGGATGAAAACGACTAAATATTAAGGAATCATCGGGCGAATCGCTCTGGAACTGAAATCAGAATGCTCACTGACACTTCCCCTCTCTGAAAGTCTGATAAACACCGGAAAAATGACAGTCCAAAAAAAAAAAATTTTTTTACTTTTTTCAATTTTACCCCTGTGGGATTTATATTCTACCCATACACATTTGGAACTCTCCTGGGGTACCCTCACACATATTATTCCCTCATTTAGCAGATATTTTCACAAAAAAGTGAAATTTTCAAAAATTCAGAAAATTAGCTGAAAACGATGAAATATCTAGGACTCATTGGGCGAATCGCTCTGGAACTAAAATCAGAATGCTCACTGACACTTCCCCTCTCTGAAAGTCTGATAAACGCCGGAAAAATGACTATGTCCAAAAAAAAAAATTTTTAAACTTTTTTCAATTTTACCCCCGTGGGATATATATTCTACCCACACACATTTGGAACTCTCCTGGGGTACCCTCACACATATTATTCCCTCATTTAGCAGATATTTTCACAAAAAAGTGAAATTTTCATAAATTCAGAAAATTGGCTGATAACGACTAAATATCAAGGACTCATCAGGCGAATCACTCTGGAACTGAATGCGGAACACTCACTGACATTTTCCCTCTGTGAAAATCTGATAAACGCCGGAAAAATGACTAATTCCCCCCAAAAAATTTTTCAACTTTTTTCAATTTTACCCCCGTTGGATATATATTCTACCCACACACATTTGGAACTCTCCTGGGGTACCCTCACACATATTATTCCCTCATATAGTGGATATTTTCACAAAAAAGTGAAATTTTCAAAAATTCAGAAAATTGGCTGAAAAACACTAAATATCAAGGACTAATCGGGCGAATCGCTCTTGAACTGAAATCGGAACGCTCACTGACAATTCCCCTCTCTGAAAGTCTGATAAATGCCGGAAAAATTACTAAGCCCCAAAAAAATTTTTTTTCAACTTTTTTCAATTTTACCACCGTGGGATATATATTCTATCCACTCACATTTGGAACGCTCCTGGGGTGCCCTCACACATATTGTTCCCTCATTTAGTGGATATTTTCACAAAAAATTAAAATTTTCAAAAATTCAGAAAATTGGATGAAAACGACTAAATATTAAGGAATCATCGGGCGAATCGCTCTGGAACTGAAATCAGAACGCTCACTGACATTTCCCCTCTCTGAAAGTCTGATAAACGCCCGAAAAATGACTAAGTCCCAAAAAAATAATTTTTCACCTTTTTTCACTTTTACCACCGTGGGATATATATTCTACCCACACACATTTGGAACTCTCCTGGGGTACCCTCACACATATTATTCCCTCATTTAGCGAATATTTTCACAAAAAAGAGAAATTTTCAAAAATTCAGAAAATTGGCTGAAAACGACTAAATATCAAGGACTCATCAGGCGAATTGCTCTGGAACTGAAATCGGAACGCTCACTGACATTTCCCCTCTCTGAAAGTCTGATAAACGCTGGAAAAATGACTAAGTCAAAAAAAAAATGTTTTTCACATTTTTTCAATTTTATCGCCGTGGGATTTATATTCTACCCACACACATGTGGAACTCTCCTGGGGTACCCTCACACATATTATTCCCTCATTTAGCAGATATTTTCAGAAAAAAGCGAAATTTTCAAAAATTCAGAAAATTGGCTGAAAACGACTAAATATCAAGGACTCATCGGGCGAATCGCTCTGGAACTGAAATCGGAACGCTCACTGACATTTCCCCTCTCTGAAAGTCTGATAAACGCCGGAAAAATGACTAAGTCCAAAAAAAAATTTTTCAACTTTTTTCAATTTTACCCCCGTTGGATTTATATTCTACCCACACACATTTGGAAATCTCCTGGGGTACCCTCACACATATTATTCCCTTATTTACCAGATATTTTCACAAAAAAGTGAAATTTTCAAAAATTCAGAAAATTGGCTGAAAACGACTAAATATCAAGGACTCATCGTGCGAATCGCTCTGGAACTGAAATCGGAACAGTCACTGACATTTCCTCTCTCTGAAAGTCTGATAAACGCCGGAAAAATGACTAAGTAAAAAAAAAAATGTTTTCAACTTTTTTCAATTTTACCCCCTTGGGATATATATTCTACCCACACACATTTGGAACGCTCCTGGGGTACTCTCATACATATTATTTCTTCATTAAGTGGATATTTTCACAAAAAAGTGAAATTTTCAAAAATTCAGAAAATTGGCTGAAAACGACTAAATATCAAGGACTCATCGGGCGAATCACTCTGGAGCTGAAATCGGAACCCTCACTGACATTTCCCCTCTCTGAAAATCTGATAAACGCCGGAAAAATGCCTAAGTCCAAAAAAATTTTTTTTTCAATTTTACAGCCGTGGGATTTATATTCTACCCACACACATGTGGAACTCTCCAGGGGTACCCTCACACATATTATTCCCTCATTTAGCAGATATTTTCAAAAAAAGTGAAATTTTCAAAAATTCAGAAAATTGGCTGAAAACGACTAAATATCCAGCACTCATCAGGCGAATTGCTCTGGAACTGAAATCGGAACGCTCACTGACAATTCCCCTCTCTGAAAGTCTGATAAACGCCGGAAAAATTACTAAGCCCAAAAAAATTTTTTTTTAAACTTTTTTCAATTTTACCACCGTGGGATATATATTCTACCCACACATATTTGGAACTCTCCTGGGGTACCCTCACACATATTATTCCCTCATTTAATGGATATTTTCACAAAAAAGTAAAATTTTCAAAAATTCAGAAAATTGGATGAAAACGACTAAATATTAAGGAATCATCGGGCGAATCGCTCTGGAACTGAAATCAGAATGCTCACTGACACTTCCCCTCTCTGAAAGTCTGATAAACGCCGGAAAAATGACAGTCCAAAAAAAAAAAATTTTTTTACTTTTTTCAATTTTACCCCTGTGGGATTTATATTCTACCCATACACATTTGGAACTCTCCTGGGGTACCCTCACACATATTATTCCCTCATTTAGCAGATATTTTCACAAAAAAGTGAAATTTTCAAAAATTCAGAAAATTAGCTGAAAACGATGAAATATCTAGGACTCATTGGGCGAATCGCTCTGGAACTGAAATCAGAATGCTCACTGACACTTCCCCTCTCTGAAAGTCTGATAAACGCCGGAAAAATGACTATGTCCAAAAAAAAAAATTTTTAAACTTTTTTCAATTTTACCCCCGTGGGATATATATTCTACCCACACACATTTGGAACTCTCCTGGGGTACCCTCACACATATTATTCCCTCATTTAGCAGATATTTTCACAAAAAAGTGAAATTTTCATAAATTCAGAAAATTGGCTGATAACGACTAAATATCAAGGACTCATCAGGCGAATCACTCTGGAACTGAATGCGGAACACTCACTGACATTTTCCCTCTCTGAAAATCTGATAAACGCCGGAAAAATGACTAATTCCCCCCAAAAAATTTTTCAACTTTTTTCAATTTTACCCCCGTTGGATATATATTCTACCCACACACATTTGGAACTCTCCTGGGGTACCCTCACACATATTATTCCCTCATATAGTGGATATTTTCACAAAAAAGTGAAATTTTCAAAAATTCAGAAAATTGGCTGAAAAACACTAAATATCAAGGACTAATCGGGCGAATCGCTCTTGAACTGAAATCGGAACGCTCACTGACAATTCCCCTCTCTGAAAGTCTGATAAATGCCGGAAAAATTACTAAGCCCCAAAAAAATTTTTTTTCAACTTTTTTCAATTTTACCACCGTGGGATATATATTCTATCCACTCACATTTGGAACGCTCCTGGGGTGCCCTCACACATATTGTTCCCTCATTTAGTGGATATTTTCACAAAAAATTAAAATTTTCAAAAATTCAGAAAATTGGATGAAAACGACTAAATATTAAGGAATCATCGGGCGAATCGCTCTGGAACTGAAATCAGAACGCTCACTGACATTTCCCCTCTCTGAAAGTCTGATAAACGCCCGAAAAATGACTAAGTCCCAAAAAAATAATTTTTCACCTTTTTTCACTTTTACCACCGTGGGTTATATATTCTACCCACACACATTTGGAACTCTCCTGGGGTACCCTCACACATATTATTCCCTCATTTAGCGAATATTTTCACAAAAAAGAGAAATTTTCAAAAATTCAGAAAATTGGCTGAAAACGACTAAATATCAAGGACTCATCAGGCGAATTGCTCTGGAACTGAAATCGGAACGCTCACTGACATTTCCCCTCTCTGAAAGTCTGATAAACGCTGGAAAAATGACTAAGTCAAAAAAAAAATGTTTTTCACATTTTTTCAATTTTATCGCCGTGGGATTTATATTCTACCCACACACATGTGGAACTCTCCTGGGGTACCCTCACACATATTATTCCCTCATTTAGCAGATATTTTCAGAAAAAAGCGAAATTTTCAAAAATTCAGAAAATTGGCTGAAAACGACTAAATATCAAGGACTCATCGTGCGAATCGCTCTGGAACTGAAATCGGAACAGTCACTGACAATTCCTCTCTCTGAAAGTCTGATAAACGCCGGAAAAATGACTAAGTAAAAAAAAAAATGTTTTCAACTTTTTTCAATTTTACCCCCTTGGGATATATATTCTACCCACACACATTTGGAACGCTCCTGGGGTACTCTCATACATATTATTCCTTCATTAAGTGGATATTTTCACAAAAAAGTGAAATTTTCAAAAATTCAGAAAATTGGCTGAAAACGACTAAATATCAAGGACTCATCGGGCGAATCACTCTGGAGCTGAAATCGGAACCCTCACTGACATTTCCCCTCTCTGAAAATCTGATAAACGCCGGAAAAATGCCTAAGTCCAAAAAAATTTTTTTTTCAATTTTACAGCCGTGGGATTTATATTCTACCCACACACATGTGGAACTCTCCAGGGGTACCCTCACACATATTATTCCCTCATTTAGCAGATATTTTCAAAAAAAGTGAAATTTTCAAAAATTCAGAAAATTGGCTGAAAACGACTAAATATCCAGCACTCATCAGGCGAATTGCTCTGGAACTGAAATCGGAACGCTCACTTACATTTCCTCTCTCTGAAAGTCTGATAAACTCTGGAAAAATGACTAAGTCCAAAAAAAAAAATTTTTTTTAAATTTTTTGTATTTTACCACCGTGGGATTTATATTCTACCCACACACATTTGGAACTCTCCTGGGGTACCCTCACACATATTATTCCCTCATTTAGCAGATATTTTCACAAAAAAGTGAAATTTTCAAAAATTCAGAAAATTGGCTGAAAACGACTAAATATCACGCACTCATCAGGTGAATTGCTCTGGAAATGAAATCGGAACGATCACTGACATTTCCCTTCTCTGAAAGTCTGATAAACGCCGGAAAAAAGACTAAGTCCAAAAAAAAATGTTTTCAACTTTTTTCAATTTTACCCCCTTGGGATATATATTCTACCCACACACATTTGGAACTCTCCTGGGGTACCCTCACACATATTATTTCCTCATTTAGTGGATATTTTCACAAAAAAGTGAAATTTTCGAAAATTGGCTGAAAACGACTAAATATCAAGGACTCATCGTGCGAATCGATCTGGAACTGAAATTGGAACACTCACTGACATTTCCCCTCTCTGAAAGTCTGATAAACGCCGGAAAAATGACTAAGTCCAAAAAAAAAAGTTTTCAACTTTTTTCAATTTTACCCCCGTTGGATTTCTATTCTTCCCACAAACATTTGGAACTCTCCTGGGGTACCCTCACACATATTATTCCCTCATTTACCAAATATTTTCACAAAAAAGTGAAATTTTGAAAAATTTAGAAAATTGGCTGAAAATGACTAAATATCAAGGACTAATCGTGCAAATCGCTCTGGAACTGAAATCGGATCGCTCACTGACATTTCCCCTCTCTGAAAGTCTGATAAACACCGGAAAAATGACTAAGTCCAAGAAAAAAATTTTCAACTTTTTTCAATTTTAACCCCGTTGGATTTATATTCTACCCACACACATTTGGAACTCTCCTGGGGTACCCTCACACATATTATTCCCTCATTTAGCACATATTTTAACAAAAAAGTGAAATTTTCAAAAATTCAGAAAATTGTCTGAAAGCGACTAAATATCAAGGACTCATCAGGCGAATTGCTCTGGAACTGAAATCGGAATGCTCACTGACATTTCCCCTCTCTGAAAGTCTGATAAACGCCGGAAAAATGACTTAGTCCAAAAAAAAATTTTTTCAACTTTTTTCAATTATACCCCCGTTGGATATATATTCTACCCACACACATTTTGAACGCTCCTGGGGTTCCCTCACACATATTATTCGCTCATTTAGTGGATATTTTCACAAAAAAGTGAAATTTTCAAAAATTCAGAAAATTGGCTGAAAACGACTAAATATCAAGGACTCATCGGGTGAATCACTCTGGAGCTGAAATCGGAACCCTCACTGACATTTCCCCTCTCTGAAAATCTGATAAACGCCGGAAAAATGCCTAAGTCCAAAAAATTTTTTTTTTCAATTTTACCGCCGTGGGATTTATATTCTACCCACACACATGTGGAACTCTCCTGGGGTACCCTCACACATATTATTCCCTCATTTAGCAGATATTTTCAGAAAAAAGCGAAATTTTCAAAAATTCAGAAAATTGGCTGAAAACGACTAAATATCAAGCACTCATCAGGCAAATTGCTCTGGAACTGAAATCGGAACGCTCACTTACATTTCCTCGCTCTGAAAGTCTGATAAACTCTGGAAAAATGACTAAGTCCAAAAAAAATTTTTTTTCAATTTTTTTCAATTTTACCGCCGTGGGATTTATATTCTACCCACACACATGTGGAACGCTCCTGGGGTACCCTCACACATATTATTCCCTCATTTAGCAGATATTTTCACAAAAAAGTGAAATTTTCAAAAATTCAGAAAATTGGCTGAAAACGACTAAATATCCAGCACTCATCAGGCGAATTGCTCTGGAACTGAAATCGGAACGCTCACTTACATTTCCTCTCTCTGAAAGTCTGATAAACTCTGGAAAAATGACTAAGTCCAAAAGAAAATGTTTTCAACTTTTTTCAATTTTACCCCCTTGGGATATATATTCTACCCACACACATTTGGAACTCTCCTGGGGTACCCTCACACATATTATTTCCTCATTTAGTGGATATTTTCACAAAAAAGTGAAATTTTCGAAAATTGGCTGAAAACGACTAAATATCAAGGACTCATCGGGCGAATCGCTCTGGAACTGAAATCGGAACGCTCACTGACATTTCCCCTCTCTGAAAGTCTGATAAACGCCGGAAAAATGATAGTCCAAAAAAAAAAAAAATTTAAATTTTTTTTCTATTTTACCCCCGTGGGATTTAAATTCTACCCACACACATTTGGAACTCTCCTGGGGTACCCTCACACATATTATTCCCTCATTTAGCGGATATTTTCACAAAAAAGTGAAATTTTCAAAAATTCAGAAAATTGGCTGAAAACGACTAAATATCAAGGACTCATCAGGCGAATCGCTCTGGAACTGAAATCGGAACGCTCACTGACATTTCCCCTCTCTGAAAGTCTGATAAACGCCGGAAAAATGATAGTCCAAAAAAAAATTTTTTCAACTTTTTTCAATTATACCCCCGTTGGATATATATTCTACCCACACACATTTGGAACGCTCCTGGGGTTCCCTCACACATATTATTCCCTCATTTAGTGGATATTTTCACAAAAAAGTGAACTTTTCAAAAATTCTGAATATTGTCTGAAAACGACTAAATATCAAGGACTCATCAGGCGAATTGCTCTGGAACTGAAATCGGAACGCTCACTGACATTTCCCCTCTCTGAAAGTCTGATAAACACCGGAAAAATGACTAAGTCCAAAAAAAAATTTTTTAAACTTTTTTCATTTATTCCCCCGTTGGATATATATTCTACCCACACACATTTGGAACACTCCTGGGGTACTCTCACACATATTATTCCCTCATTTAGTGGATATTTTCACAAAAAGTGAAATTTTCAAAAATTCAGAAAATTGGCTGAAAATGACTAAATATCAAGAACTCATCGGGCGAATCGATCTGGAACTGAAATCGGAATGCTCACTTACATTTCCTCTTTCTGAAAGTCTGATAAACTCCGGAAAAATGACTAAGTCCAAAAAAAAAATAATTTTTTTTAAATTTTTTCTATTTTACCCCCGTGGGATTTATATTCTACCCACACACATTTGGAACTCTCCTGGGGTACCTTCAAACATATTATTCCCTCATTTAGTGGATATTTTCGCAAAAAAAGTGAAATTTTCCAAAATTCTGAAAATTGGCTGGAAACGACTAAATATCAAGGACTCATTGGGCGAATCGCGCTGGAACTGAAATAGGAATGCTCACTTACATTTCCTCTCTCTGAAAGTCTAATAAACGCCGGAAAAATGACTAAGTCCATAAAAAAAACATTTTACAATTTTTTCAATTTTACCCCCGTGGGATTTATATTCTACCCCCACACATTTGGAACTCTCCTGGGGTACCGTCACACATATTATTCCCTCATTTAGTGGATATTTTCACAAAAAAGTGACATTTTCAAAAATTCAGAAAATTGACTGAAAACGACTAAATATCAAGGACTCATCGGGCGAATCGCTCTGGAACTGAAATCGGAACGCTCACTGACATTTCCCCTCTCTGAAAGTCTGATAAACACCAGAAAAATGACTAAGCCCAAAAAAAAAAGAAAAAAAATTAATTTTTTTTTCTATTTTACCCCGTGGGATTTAAATTCTACCCACACACATGTGGAACGCTCCTGGGGTACCCTCACACATATTATTCCCTCATTTAGTGGATATTTTCACAAAAAAGTGAAATTTTCAAAAATTCTGAAAATTGGCTGGAAACGACTAAATATCAAGGACTCATCGCGCGAATCACGCTGGAACAGAAATAGGAATGCTCACTGACATTTCCCCCTCTCTGAAAGTGTGATAAACGCCGGAAAAATGACTAAGTCCAAAAAGAGTTTTTTTCAACTTTTTTCAATTTTACCCGCGTGGGATATATATTCTACCCACACACATTTGGAACTCTCCTGGGGAACCCTCACACATATTATTCCCTCATTTAGTGGATATTTTCACCAAAAAGTGAAATTTTCAAAAATTCAGAAAATTGGCTGAAAACTACTAAATATCAAGGTCTCATTGGGCGAATCGCTCAGGAACTGAAATCGGAATGCTCACTGACATTTCCCCTCTCTGAAAGTCTGATAAATGACGGAAAAATGACTAAGTCCATAAAAAAACATTTTCAAATTTTTTCAATTTTACCCCCGTGGGATTTATATTCTACCCCCACACATTTGGAACTCTTCTGGGGTACCCTCACACATATTATTCCCTCTTTTAGCGGATATTTTCACAAAAAAATGAAATTTTCAAAAAATTCTGAAAAATGGCTGAAAACGACTAATTATCAAGGACTCATCGGGCGAATCGCTCTGGAACTGAAATCGGAACCCTCACTGACATTTCCCCTCTCTGAAAGTCTGATAAACGCCGGAAAAATGACTAAGTCCAAAAAAACATGTTTTTCAAATTTTTCTATTTTACCCCCGTGGGATATATATTCTACGCACACACATGTGGAACTCTCCTGGGGTACCCTCACACATATTATTCCCTCATTTAGTGGATATTTTCACAAAAAAAAGTGAAATTTTCAAAAATTCTGAAAATTGGCTGGAAATGACAAAATATCAAGGACTCATCGGGCGAATCGCTCTGGAAATGAAATCGGAATGCTCACTGACATTTTCCCTCTCTGAAAGTCTGATAAACGCCGGAAAAATGACTATGTCCAAAAAAAATTTTTCTTCAAATTTTTTCAATTTTACCCCCGTGGGATTTATATTCTACCCACACACATTTGGAACTCTCCTGGGGTACCGTCACACATATTATTCCCTCATGTAGCGGATATTTTCACAAAAAGTGAAATTTTCCAAAATTCAGAAAATTGGTTGAAAACGACTAAATATCAAGGACTCATCGGGTGAATCGCTCTGGAACTGAAATCGGAACCCTCACTGCCATTTCCCCTCTCTGATAATCTGATAAACGCCGGAAAAATGACTAAGTCCCAAAAATTTTTTTTTTCAATTTTACCCCCGTGGGATATATATTCTGCCCACACACATTTGGAACTCTCCTGGGGTACCCTCACACATATTATTCCCTCATTTAGTGGATATTTTCACAAAAAAGTGAAATTTTCAAAAATTCTGAATATTGGCTGGAAACGACTAAATATCAAGGTCTCATCGGGCGTATCGCGCTGGAACTGAAATAGGAATGCTCACTGACATTTCCCCCTCTTTGAAAGTCTGATAAACGACGGAAAAATGACTAAGACCAAAAAGAGTTTTTTTCAACTTTTTTCAATTTTACCCCCGTGGGATATATATTCTACCCACACACATTTGGAACTCTCCTGGGGAACCCTCACATACATTATTCCCTCATTTAGTGGACATTTTCACCAAAAAGTGAAATTTTCAAAAATTTAGAAAATTGGCTGAAAACGACTAAATATCAAGGAATCATCGGGCGAATCGCTCTGGAACTGAAATCGGAACCCTCACTGACATTTCCCCTCTCGGAAAGTCTGATAAACGCAGGAAAAATGACTAAGTCCAAAAAAAAATGTTTTTCAAATTTTTTCAATTTTACCCCCGTGGGATATATATTCTACGCACACACATGTGGAACTCTTCTGGGGTACCCTCACACATATTATTCCCTCATTTAGTGGATATTTTCACAAAAAAAAGTGAAATTTTCCAAAATTCAGAAAATTGGTTGAAAACGACTTAATATCTAGGACTCATCGGGCGAATCGCTCTGGAACTGAAATCGTAACCCTCACTGCCATTTCCCCTATCTGATAATCTGATAAACGCCGGAAAAATGACTAAGTCAAAAAAATTTTTTTTTTCAATTTTACCCCCGTGGGATATATATTCTGCACACACACATTTGGAACTCTCCTGGGGTACCCTCACACATATTATTCCCTCATTTAGTGGATATTTTCACAAAAAAGTGAAATTTTCAAAAATTCAGAAAATTGACTGTAAACGACTAAATATCAAGTTCTCATTGGGCGAATTGCTCTGAAACTGAAGACGGAACGCTCACTGACATTTCCCTTCTCTGAAAGTCTGATAAACGCCGGAAAAATTACTAAGTCCAAAAAAATTTTTTTTCAACTTTTTTCAATTATACCCCCGTGGGATATGTATTCTACCCACACACATGTGGAACTCTCCTGGGGAACCCTCACACATATTATTCCCTCATTTAGTGGATATTTTCACAAAAAGTGACATTTTCAAAAATTCTGAAAATTGGCTGGGAACGACTACATATCAAGGACTCATCGGGCGAATTGCTCTGGAACTGAAATCGAAACGCTCACAGACATTTCACCCTCTCTGAAAGTCTGATAAACGCCGGAAAAACGACTAAGTCCAAAAAAAATTTTTTTTCAAATTTTTTCAATTTTACCCCCTTGGGATTTATATTATACCCACAAACATTTGGATCTCTCCTTGGGAACCCTCACACATACTATTCCCTCATTTAGTGGATATTTTCACAAAAAAGTGAAATTTTCAAAAATTCAGAAAATTGGCTGTAAACGACTAAATATCAAGTTCTCATTGGGCGAATTGCTCTGGAACTGAATTCGGAATGCTCACTGCCATTTCCCCTCTCTGAAAATCTGATAAACGCCGGAAAAATGACTAAGTACGAAAAAAATTTTTTTTCAATTTTACCCCCGTGGGATATATATTCTGCCCACACACATTTGGAACTCTCCTGGGGAACCCTCACACATACTATTCCCTCATTTAGTGGATATTTTCACAAAAAAGTGAAATTTTCAAAAATTCAGAAAATTGGCTGTAAACGACTAAATATCAAGTACTCATTGGGCGAATTGCTCTGAAACTGAAGTTGGAACGCTCACTGACATTTCCCCTCTCTGAAAGTCTGATAAACGGCGGAAAAATGACTAAGTCCAAAAAAAAATTTTTTTCAACATTTTTCAATTATACCCCCACACATTTGGAAATCTCCTGGGATACCCTCACACATATTATTCCCTCATTTAGTGGATATTTTCACAAAAAGTGAAATTTTCAAAAATTCAGAAAATTGGTTGAGAACGACTAAATATCAAGTACTCATCGGGCGAATTGCTCTGAAACTGAAGTTGGAACGCTCACTGACATTTCCCCTCTCTGAAAGTCTGATAAACGGCGGAAAAATGACTAAGTCTAAAAAAAAAATTTTTTCAACTTTTTTCAATTATACCCCCTTTGGATATATATTCTACCCACACACATTTGTAACTCTCCTGGGGTACCCTCACACATATTATTCCCTCATTTAGTGGATATTTTCACAAAAAAGTTAAATTTTCAAAAATTCTGAAAATTGGCTGGAAACGACAAAATATCAAGGACTCATCGGGCGAATCGCCCTGGAACTGTAATCGGAACGCTCACTGACATTTCCTCTCTCTGAAAGTCTGATAAACGCCGGAAAAATGACTAAGTCAAAAAAAAATATTTTTCACATTTTTTCAATTTTACCCCGTGGGATTTATATTCTACCCACACACATTTGGAACTCTCCTGGGGAACCCTCACACATATTATTCCCTCATTTAGTGGATATTTTAACAAAAAAGTGAAATTTTCAAAAATTCTGAAAATTGGCTGGAAACGACTAAATATCAAGGACTCATCGGGCGAATTGCTCTGGAACTGAAATCGGAATGCTCACTGACATTTCCCCTCTCTGAAAGTCTGATAAACGCCGGAAAAATGACTGTCCAAAAAAAATTTTTTTTTAACTTTTTTCAATTTTACCCCCGAGGGATTTATATTCTACCCACACACATTTGGAACTCTCCTGTGATACCCTCACACATATTATTCCCTCATTTAGCGGATATTTTCGCAAAAGAGTGAAATTATCAAAAATTCAGAAATTTGGCTGAAAACGACTAAATATCAATGACTCATCGGGCGAATTGCTCTGGAACTGAAATCGGAATGCTCACTGACATTACCCCCTCTCTGAAAGTCTGATAACCGCCGGAAAAACGACTAAGTCCAAAAAAAATTTTTTTTTAAACTTTTTTGAATTTGACCCCCGTGGGACATATATTCTACCCACACACATGTGGAACTCTCCTGGGGTACCGTCACATATATTATTCCCTCATTTAGTGGATATTTTCACAAAAAAGTGAAATTTTCAAAAATTCAGAAAATTGGCTGAAAATGACTAAATATCAAGGACTCATCGGGCGAATCGCTCTGGAACAGAAATCGGAATGCTCACTGACATTTCCCCTCTCTGAAAGTCTGATAAACGACGGAAAAACGACTAAGTCCAAAAAAAAATTTTTTTTAAATTTTTTCAATTATACCCCTGTTGGATATATATTCTACCCACACACATTTGGAACGCTCCTGGGGTACCCTCACACATATTATTCCCTCATTTTGTGGATATTTTCACAAAAAAGTGAAATTTTCAAAAATTCAGAAAATTGGCTGAAAACTACTAAATATCAAGGACTCATCGGGCGAATCACTCTGGAAATGAAATCGAAACGCTCACTGACATTTCCCCTCTCTGAAAGTCTGATAAACGGCGGAAAAATGACAGTCCAAAAAAAATTTTTTTTCAAATTTTTTCAATTTTACACCCTTGGGCTTTATATTCTACCCACAAACATTTGTAACTCTCCTGGGGAACCCTCACACATACTATTCCCTCATTTAGTGGATATTTTCACAAAAAAGTGAAATTTTCAAAAATTCAGAAAATTGGCTGAAAACGACTAAATGTCAAGTACTCATCGGGAGAATCGCTCTGGAACTGTAATCGGAACGCTCACTGATATTTTCTCTCTCTGAAAGTCTGATAAACGCCGGAAAAATGACTAAGTCCAAAAGAAAAATTTTTTTCAAATTTTTTCAATTTTACCCCCATGGGATTTATATTCTACCCACACACATTTGGAACTCTACTGGGGTACCCTCACACATATTATTCCCTCATTTAGCGGATATTTTCACAAAAAATTGAAATTTCCAAAATTCAGAAAATTGGCTGAAAACGGCTAAATATCAAGGACTCATCGGGCGAATTGCTCTGAAACTGAAGTTGGAACGCTCACTGACATTTCCCCTCTCTGAAAGTCTGATAAACGGCGGAAAAATGACTAAGTCCAAAAAAAAATTTTTTTAAACTTTTTTCAATTATACCCCCTTTGGATATATATTCTACCCACACACATTTGGAACTCTCCTGGGGTACCCTCACACATATTATTCCCTCATTTAGTGGATATTTTCACAAAAAAGTTAAATTTTCAAAAATTCTGAAAATTGGCTGGAAACGACAAAATATCAAGGACTCATCGGGCGAATCGCACTGGTACTGAAATCGGAATGCTCACTGACATTTCCCCTCTCTGAAAGTCTGATAAACGTTGGAAAAATGATTAAGTCCAAAAAAAATTTTTTTCAACTTTTTTCAATTATACCCCCGTTGGATATATATTCTACCCACACACATTTGGAACTCTCCTGGGGAACCCCCACACATATTATTCCCTCATTTAGTGGATATTTTCACAAAAAAGTGAAATTTTCAAAAATTCAGA
Source organism: Phyllobates terribilis (assembly GCF_046119375.1). NCBI lineage: Eukaryota > Metazoa > Chordata > Amphibia > Anura > Dendrobatidae > Phyllobates > Phyllobates terribilis. Next base: position 630,025,312 of record NW_027362763.1, read on the forward strand.
AAATTGGCTGAAAACTACACAATATCAAGGACTCATCGGGCGAATCGCTCTGGAACTGAAATTGAAACGCTCACTGACATTTCCCCTCTCTGAAAGTCTGATAAACGGCGGAAAAATGACAGTCCAAAAACAATTTTTTTTCAATTTTTTTCAATTTTACACCCTTGGGCTTTATATTCTACCCACAAACATTTGGAACTCTCCTGGGGAACCCTCACACATACTATTCCCTCATTTAGTGGATATTTTCACAAAAAAGTGAAATTTTCAAAAATTCAGAAAATTGGCTGAAAACGACTAAATATCAAGTACTCATCGGGAGAAATGCTCTGGAACTGAAATCGGAATGCACACTGACATTTCCCCTCTCTGAAAGTCTCATAAACGCCGGAAAAATGACTATGTCCAAAAAAAATTTTTTTTCTAATTTTTTCAATTTTACCCCCGTGGGATTTATATTCTACCTACACACATTTGGAACTCTCCTGGGGTACCCTCACACATATTATTCCCTCATTTAGCGGATATTTTCACAAAAAAAGTGAAATTTTCAAAAATTCAGAAAATTGGCTGAAAACGAATAAATATCAATGACTCATCGGGCGAATCGCTCTGGAACTGAAGTCGGAACCCTCACTGCCATTTCCCTTCTCTGAAAATCTGATAAACGCCGGAAAAATGACTAAGTCCAAAAAAAAAAAAATGTTCACATTTTTTCAATATTACCCCCGTGGGATTTATATTCTACCCACACACATTTGGAACTCTCCTGGGGAACCCTCACACATTCTATTCCCTCATTTAGTGGATATTTTCACAAAAAAGTGAAATTTTCAAAAATTCAGAAAATTGGCTGTAAACGACTAAATATCAAGTACTCATCGGGCGAATTGCTCTCGAATTGAAGTCGGAATGCTCACTACCATTTCCCCTGTCTGAAAGTCTGATAAACGCCGGAAAAATGACTAAGTCCAAAAAAAAAATGTTTTCAACTTTTTTCAATTATACCCCTGTTGGATATATATTCTACTCACACACATTTGGAACGCTCCTGGGGTACCCTCACACATTTTATTCCCTCATTTTGTGGATATTTTCACAAAAAAGTGAAATTTTCAAAAATTCTGAAAATTGGCTGGAAACGACTAAATATCAAGGACTCATCGGGCGAATCGCGCTGGGACTGAAATCGGAATGCTCACTGACATTTCCCCTCTCTGAAAGTCTGATAAACGCTGGAAAAATGATTAAGTCCAAAAAAAATTTTTTTAAACTTTTTTCAATATTACCCCCGTGGGATTTATATTCTACCCATACACATTTGGAACTCTCCTGGGGTACCCTCACACACATTATTCCCTCATTTAGCGGATATTTTCACAAAAAAGTGAAATTTTCAAAAATTCAGAAAATTGGCTGAAAACTAGTAAATATCAAGGACTCATTGGGCGAATCGCTCTGGAACTAAAATCGGAACGCTCACTGACATTTCCTCTCTCTGAAAGTCTGATAAACGCCAGAAAAATGACTAAGTCCAAAAGAAATTTTTTTTTTTAAATGTTTTCAATTTTACCCCCGTGGGATTTATATTCTACCCACACACATTTGGAACTCTCCTGGGGTACCCTCACACATATTATTCCCTCATTTAGTGGATATTTTCACAAAAAAGTGAAATTTTAAAAAATTCAGGAAATTGGCTGAAAACGACTAAATATCAAGGACTCATCGGGCGAATCGCTCTGGAACTGAAGTCGGAACGCTCACTGACATTTCCTCTCTCTGAAAGTCTGATAAACGCCGGAAAAATGACTAAGTCCAAAAAAAAAAAAATTTTTCACATTTTTTCAATTTTACCCCCGTGGGATTTATATTATACCCACACACATTTGGAACTCTCCTGGGGTACCCTCACACACTCTATTCCCTCATTTAGTGGATATTTTCACAAAAAAAGTGAAATTTTCAAAAATTCGGAAAATTGGCTGTAAACGACAAAATATCAAGTACTCATCGGGCGAATTGTTCTGGAATTGAAGTCGGAACGCTCACTGACATTTCCCCTCTCTGAAAGTCTGATAATCGCCGGAAAAATGACTAAGTCCAAAAAAAAATTTTTTTAAACTTTTTTCAATTATACCCTCGTGAGATATATTTTCTACCCACGCACATTTGGAACGCTCCTGGGATAGCCTCACACATATTATTCCCTCATTTAGTGGATATTTTCACAAAAAAGTGAAATTTTAAAAAATTTAGAAAATTGGCTGAAAACGACTAAATATCAAGGACTCATCGGGTGAATCACTCTGGAACTGTAATCGGAACGCTCACTGACATTTCCTCTCTCTGAAAGTCTGATAAAAGCCGGAAAAATGACTAAGTCCAAAAGAAAAATTTTTTTCAAATTTTTTCAATTTTACCCCCGTGGGATTTATATTCTACCCGCACACATTTGGAAATCTCCTGGGGTACCCTCACACATATTATTCCCTCATTTAGCGGATATTTTCACAAAAAAAGTGAAATTTTCAAAAATTCAGAAAATTGGCTGAAAACGAATAAATATCAATGACTCATCGGGCGAATCGCTCTGGAACTGAAGTCGGAATGCTCACTGACATTTCCCCTCTCTGAAAGTATGATAAACGCCGGAAAAATGACTAAGTCCAAAAAAAAATTTTTTTCAAATTTTTTCAATATTACCCCCGTGGGATTTATATTCTACCCATACACATTTGGAACTCTCCTGGGGTACCCTCACACACATTATTCCCTCATTTAGCGGATATTTTCACAAAAAAGTGAAATTTTCAAAAATTCAGAAAATTGGCTGAAAACTAGTAAATATCAAGGACTCATTGGGCGAATCGCTCTGGAACTAAAATCGGAACGCTCACTGACATTTCCTCTCTCTGAAAGTCTGATAAACGCCAGAAAAATGACTAAGTCCAAAAGAAATTTTTTTTTTTAAATGTTTTCAATTTTACCCCCGTGGGATTTATATTCTACCCACACACATTTGGAACTCTCCTGGGGTACCCTCACACATATTATTCCCTCATTTAGTGGATATTTTCACAAAAAAGTGAAATTTTAAAAAATTCAGGAAATTGGCTGAAAACGACTAAATATCAAGGACTCATCGGGCGAATCGCTCTGGAACTGAAGTCGGAACGCTCACTGACATTTCCTCTCTCTGAAAGTCTGATAAACGCCGGAAAAATGACTAAGTCCAAAAAAAAAAAAATTTTTCACATTTTTTCAATTTTACCCCCGTGGGATTTATATTCTACCCACACACATTTGGAACTCTCCTGGGGTACCCTCACACACTCTATTCCCTCATTTAGTGGATATTTTCACAAAAAAGTGAAATTTTCAAAAATTCGGAAAATTGGCTGTAAACGACAAAATATCAAGTACTCATCGGGCGAATTGTTCTGGAATTGAAGTCGGAACGCTCACTGACATTTCCCCTCTCTGAAAGTCTGATAATCGCCGGAAAAATGACTAAGTCCAAAAAAAAATTTTTTTAAACTTTTTTCAATTATACCCTCGTGAGATATATTTTCTACCCACGCACATTTGGAACGCTCCTGGGATAGCCTCACACATATTATTCCCTCATTTAGTGGATATTTTCACAAAAAAGTGAAATTTTAAAAAATTTAGAAAATTGGCTGAAAACGACTAAATATCAAGGACTCATCGGGTGAATCACTCTGGAACTGTAATCGGAACGCTCACTGACATTTCCTCTCTCTGAAAGTCTGATAAAAGCCGGAAAAATGACTAAGTCCAAAAGAAAAATTTTTTTCAAATTTTTTCAATTTTACCCCCGTGGGATTTATATTCTACCCGCACACATTTGGAAATCTCCTGGGGTACCCTCACACATATTATTCCCTCATTTAGCGGATATTTTCACAAAAAAGTGAAATTTTCAAAAATTTAGAAAATTGGCTGAAAACGACTAAATATCAAGGACTCATCGGGCGAATCGCTCTGGAACTGAAATCGGAACCCTCACTGCCATTTCCCCTCTCTGAAAAGCTGATAAACGCCAGAAAAATGACTATGTCCAAAAAAAATTTTTTTTCAACTTTTTTCAATTTTACCCCCGTGGGATATATATTCTACCCACACACATTTGGAACGCTCCTGGGGTACCCTCACACATATTATTCCCTCATTTAGTGGATATTTTCACAAAAAAGTGAAATTTTCAAAAATACAGAAAATTGGCTGAAAACTACTAAATATCAAGGACTCATCGGGCGAATCGCTCTGGAACTGAAATCGAAACGCTCACTGACATTTCCCCTCTCTGAAAGTCTGATAAACGGCGGAAAAATGACAGTCCAAAAACAATTTTTTTACAAATTTTTTCAATTTTACACCCTTGGGCTTTATATTCTACCCACAAACATTTGGAACTCTCCTGGGGAACCCTCACACATACTATTCCCTCATTTAGTGGATATTTTCACAAAAAAGTGAAATTTTCAAAAATTCAGAAAATTGGCTGAAAACGAATAAAAATCAAGTACTCATCGGGAGAATTGCTCTGGAACTGAAATCGGAATGCACACTGACATTTCCCCTCTCTGAAAGCCTGATAAACGCCGGAAAAATGACTATGTCCAAAAAAAATTTTTTTTCTAATTTTTTCAATTTTACCCCCGTGGGATTTATATTCTACCCACACACATTTGGAACGCTCCTGGGGTACCCTCACACATTTTATTCCCTCATTTTGTGGATATTTTCACAAAAAAGTGAAATTTTCAAAAATTCTGAAAATTGGCTGGAAACGACTAAATATCAAGGACTCATCGGGCGAATCGCGCTGGTACTGAAATCGGAATGCTCACTGACATTTCCCCTCTCTGAAAGTCTGATAAACGCTGGAAAAATGATTAAGTCCAAAAAAAATTTTTTTCAACTTTTTTCAATTATACCCCCGTTGGATATATATTCTACCCACACACATTTGGAACTCTCCTGGGGAACCCCCACACATACTATTCCCTCATTTAGTGGATATTTTCACAAAAAAGTGAAATTTTCAAAAATTCAGAAAATTGGCTGAAAACTACTAAATATCAAGGACTCATCGGGCGAATCGCTCTGGAACTGAAATTGAAACGCTCACTGACATTTCCCCTCTCTGAAAGTCTCATAAACGCCGGAAAAATGACTAAGTCCAAAAGAAAATTTTTTTTCAAATTTTTTCAATTTTACCCCCATGGGATTTATATTCTACCCACACACATTTGGAACTCTCCTGGGGTACCCTCACACATATTATTCCCTCATTTAGCAGATATTTTCACAAAAAAGTGAAATTTCCAAAATTCTGAAAATTGGCTGAAAACGGCTAAATATCAAAGACTCATTGGGCGAATCGCTCTGGTACTGAAATCGGAATGCTCACTGACATTTCCCCTCTCTGAAAGTCTGATAAACGCCGGAAAAATGACAAAGTCCAAAAAAAAAATTTTTTCAACTTTTTGCAATTTTACCCCCGTGGGATATATATTCTACTCACACACATTTGGAACTCTCCTGGGGTACACTCACACATATTATTCCCTCATTTAGTGGATATTTTCACAAAAAGTGAAATTTTCAAAAATTCTGAAAATTGGTTGAAAACGACTAAATATCAAGGACTCATTGGTCGAATCGCTCTGGAACTGAAACCGGAATGCTCACTGACATTTCCCCTCTCTGAAAGTCTGATAAACGCCGGAAAAATGACTAAGTCCAAAAAAAAAAAAATTTTTCACATTTTTTCAATTTTACCCCCGTGGGATTTATATTCTACCCACACACATTTGGAACTCTCCTGGGGTACCCTCACACATACTATTCCCTCATTTAGTGGATATTTTCACAAAAAAGTGAAATTTTCAAAAATTCAGAAAATTGGCTGTAAACGACAAAATATCAAGTACTCATCGGGCGAATTGCTCTGGAATTGAAGTCGGAACGCTCACTGACATTTCCCCTCTCTGAAAGTCTGATAATCGCCGGAAAAATGACTAAGTCCAAAAAAAAATGTTTTTAACCCCTTAAGTCCCGGAGCATTTTTCGTTTTTGCATTTTCGTTTTTGCTCCCCTTGTTCCCAGAGCCATAGCGTTTTTATTTTTTGGTCAATATGGCCATGTGAGGGCTTATTTTTTGCGGGACGAGTTGTACTTTTCAACGCCATTACTAGTTTTATCATATCCTGTACGGGAAAACAGGAAAAAAATTCCAAGTGCGGTAAAATTGCAAAAAAAGTGCAATACCCCAGTTGTTTTTTATTTATTTTTTTTACCATGTTCACTGAATGCTAAAACTGACCTGCCCTTCTTATTCTAAAGGTCATTACGAGTTCATAGACACCAAACATGTATAGGTTCTTTTATATTTAAGTGGTGAAAAAAAATTCCAAAATTTGGAAAAAAAATAAATAAAAAAATAGTGCCATTTTCTAAGACCCGTAGCGTCTCCATTTTTCGTGATCTGGGGCTAGTTGATGGCTTATTTTTTGCGTGCCAGGCTGACGTTTATATTGATAACATTTGGGGTAGATCCGATGTTTTGATCACCCGTTATTGCATTTTATTGCAATTTTGCGGCGACCAAAAAACGTAATTCTGGCGTTTAGAATTTTTTTCTCGCTACGCCGTTTACCGATCGGAATAATTCTTTTTTTATTTTGATAGATCGGGCGATTCTGAACGCGGCGATACCAAATATGTGTATGTGGGTTTTTTTTTTATATATTTTATTTTGAATGGGGCGAAAGGGGGGTGATTTAAACTTTTATATTTTTTTATTTTCTTTTTATATTTTTAAAAACTTTTTTTTTTTACTTTTTGCATGCTTCTATAGTCTCCATAGGAGACTAGAAGCAGCAACTGTCCGATCGCCTCTGCTACATACAGGGGACCAGCAGATCCCCTGCATGCAGCAGAAATGGTCCTGTGCTATGAGCGCCGACCACTAGGTGGCGCTCATAGCGACAAGATCATGACAACCACAGGCGTCTGCTGCAGACCCTGGGTTGTCATGCACGCCCATCGGCGACCCGCGATCACGTGACGGGGTCGCCGGTGGGCGGGGCTTATGACGCGCTACCCGGAAGCGCGCGTTAAATGCTGCTGTCGGAGATTGACAGCAGCATTTAACTGGTTAACAGCCGCGGGTGGATCGCGATTCCACCCGCGGCTGTTGCGGGCACATGTCAGCTGTAAGAATCAGCTGACATGTGCTCGGTTCAGTGAGGGCTCAGCGCCGGAGCCCTCACTGAACCGGCGGTACGCAGATATGCGTACTAATACGTCCCCGGTAAATTAAACTTTTTTCAATTATACCCTCGTGAGATATATTTTCTACCCACGCACATTTGGAACGCTCCTGGGATAGCCTCACACATATTATTCCCTCATTTAGTGGATATTTTCACAAAAAAGTGAAATTTTAAAAAATTTAGAAAATTGGCTGAAAACAACTAAATATCAAGGACTCATCGGGTGAATCACTCTGGAACTGTAATCGGAACGCTCACTGACATTTCCTCTCTCTGAAAGTCTGATAAAAGCCGGAAAAATGACTATGTCCAAAAGAAAAATTTTTTTCACATTTTTTCAATTTTACACCCGTGGGATTTATATTCTACCCGCACACATTTGGAACTCTCCTGGGGTACCCTCACACATATTATTCCCTCATTTAGCAGATATTTTCACAAAAAAGTGAAATTTTCAAAAATTTAGAAAATTGACTGAAAACGACTAAATATCAAGGACTCATCGGGCGAATCGCTCTGGAACTGAAATCGGAACCCTCACTGCCATTTCCCCTCTCTGAAAAGCTGATAAACGCCAGAAAAATGACTATGTCCAAAAAAAATTTTTTTTCAACTTTTTTCAATTTTACCCCCGTGGGATATATATTCTACACACACACATTTGGAACTCTCCTGGGGTACCCTCACACATATTATTTCCTCATTTAGCGGATATTTTCACAAATAAGTGAAATTTTCAAAAATTCAGAAAATTGGCTGAAAGCGACAAAATATCAAGTACTCATCGGGCGAATCACTCTGGAACTGTAATTGGAACGCTCACTAACATTTCCTCTCTCTGAAAATCTGATAAACGCCGGAAAAATGACTAAGTCTAAAAAAAAAATGTTTTCAACTTTTTTCAATTTTACCCCCGTGGGATATATATTCTACCCACACACATTTGGAACGCTCCTGGGGTACCCTCGCACATATTATTCCCTCATTTAGTGGATATTTTCACAAAAAGTGAAATTTTCAAAAATTCAGAAAATTTGTTTGAAAACGACTAAATATCAAGGATTCATAGGGCGAATCGCTATGGAACTGAAATCGGAATGCTCACTGACATTTCCCCTCTCTAAAAGTCTGATAAACGCCAGAAAAATGACTAAGTCCAAAAGAAATTTTTTTTTTAAATGTTTTCAATTTTATCCCCGTGGGATTTATATTCTACCCACACACATTTGGAAGTCTCCTGGGGTACCCTCACACATATTATTCCCTCATTTAGTGGATATTATCACAAAAAAGTGAAATTTTAAAAAATTCAGGAAATTGGCTGAAAACGACTAAATATCAAGGACTCATCGGGCGAATCGCTCTGGAACTGAAGTCGGAACGCTCACTGACATTTCCTCTCTCTGAAACTCTGATAAACGCCGGAAAAATGACTAAGTCCAAAAAAAAAAAAAATTTTCACATTTTTTCAATTTTACCCCCGTGGGATTTATATTCTACCCACACACATTTGGAACTCTCCTGGGGTACCCTCACACATACTATTCCCTCATTTAGTGGATATTTTCACAAAAAAGTGAAATTTTCAAAAATTCAGAAAATTGGCTGTAAACGACAAAATATCAAGTACTCATCGGGCGAATTGCTCTGGAATTGAAGTCGGAACGCTCACTGACATTTCCCCTCTCTGAAAGTCTGATAATCGCCGGAAAAATGACTAAGTCCAAAAAAAAATTTTTTTTAAACTTTTTTCAATTATACCCTCGTGAGATATATTTTCTACCCACGCACATTTGGAACGCTCCTGGGATAGCCTCACACATATTATTCCCTCATTTAGTGGATATTTTCACAAAAAAGTGAAATTTTAAAAAATTTAGAAAATTGGCTGAAAACGACTAAATATCAAGGACTCATCGGGTGAATCACTCTGGAACTGTAATCGGAACGCTCACTGACATTTCCTCTCTCTGAAAGTCTGATAAAAGCCGGAAAAATGACTAAGTCCAAAAGAAAAATTTTTTTCAAATTTTTTCAATTTTACCCCCGTGGGATTTATATTCTACCCGCACACATTTGGAACTCTCCTGGGGTACCCTCACACATATTATTCCCTCATTTAGCGGATATTTTCACAAAAAAGTGAAATTTTCAAAAATTTAGAAAATTGGCTGAAAACGACTAAATATCAAGGACTCATCGGGCGAATCGCTCTGGAACTGTAATTGGAACGCTCACTAACATTTCCTCTCTCTGAAAATCTGATAAACGCCGGAAAAATGACTAAGTCTAAAAAAAAAATGTTTTCAACTTTTTTCAATTTTACCCCCGTGGGATATATATTCTACCCACACACATTTGGAACTCTCCTGGGGTACCCTCGCACATATTATTCCCTCATTTAGTGGATATTTTCACAAAAAGTGAAATTTTCAAAAATTCAGAAAATTTGTTTGAAAACGACTAAATATCAAGGATTCATAGGGCGAATCGCTCTGGAACTGAAATCGGAATGCTCACTGACATTTCCTCTTTCTGAAAGTCTGATAAACGCTGGAAAAATGATTAAGTCCAAAAAAAAACATTTTCAACTTTTTTCAATTATACCGTCGTTGGATATATATTCTACCAACACACATTTGGAACTCTCCTGGGGAACCCTCACACATACTATTCCCTCATTTAGTGGATATTTTCCCAAAAAAGTGAAATTTCCAAAATTCAGAAAATTGGCTGAAAACGACTAAATATCAAGGACTCATCGGGCGAATGGCTCTGGAACTGCAATCGGAATGCTCACTGACATTTCCTCTCTCTGAAAGTCTGATAAACGCCGGAAAAATGACTAAGTCCAAAAAAATAAAATTTTTCACATTTTTTCAATTTTACCCCTGGGGGATTTATATTCTACCCACACACATTTGGAACTCTCCTGGGGTACCCTCACACATATTATTCCCTCATTTAATGGATATTCTCACAAAAAAGTGAAATTTTCAAAAATTCAGAAAATTGCCTGAAAAAGACTAAATATCAAGGACTCATCGGGCGAATCGCTCTGGAACTGAAATCGGATCCCTCTCTGACATTTCCCCTATCTGAAAGTCTGATAAACGCCGGAAAAATGACTAAGTCCAAAAAAAATTTTTTTTACAATTTTTTCAATTTTACCCCATTGGGATTTATTTTCTACCCACACACATTTGGAACTCTCCTCGGGAGCCCCCACACATACTATTCCCTCATTTAGTGGATATTTTCACAAAAAAGTGAAATTTTCAAAAATTCAGAAAATTGGCTGAAAACTACTAAATATCAAGGACTCATCGGGCGAATCGCTCTGGAACTGAAATCGGAACGCTCACTGATATTCCCCCTCTCTGAAAGTCTGATAAACGCCAGAAAAATTAGTAAGTAAAAAAAAAAAATTTTTCAAATTTTTTCAATTTTACCCCCTTGGGATTTATATTCTACCCACAAACATTTTGTACCCTCCTGGGGAACCCTCACACCTACTATTCCCTCATTTAGTGGATATTTTCACAAAAAAGTGAAATTTTCAAAAATTCAGAAATTTGGCTGTAAATGACTAAATATCAAGTACTCATCGGGCGAATCGCTCTGGAACTGATGTCGGAATGCTCACTGACATTTCCCCTCTCTGAAAGTCTGATAAACGGCGGAAAAATGACTAAGTCCAAAAAAAAAATTTTTCCAACTTTTTTCAATTTTACCCCCGTGGGATATATATTCTACCCACACACATTTGGAACTCTCCTGGGGTACCCTCACACATATTATTCCCTCATTTAGTGGATATTTTCACAAAAAGTGAAATTTTCAAAAATTCTGAAAATTGGTTGAAAACGACTAAATATCAAGTACTAATCGGGCGAATCGCTCTGGAACTGAAGTCGGAACGCTCACTGACATTTCCCCTCTCTAAAAGTCTGATAAACGCCGGAAAAATGACCAAGTCCAAAAGAAAATTTTTTTACAAATTTTTTCAATTTTCCCCCCGTGGGATTTATATTCTACCCACACACATTTGGAACTCTCCTGGGGTACCCTCACACATACTATTCCCTCATTTAGTGGATATTTTCACAAAAAAGTGAAATTTTCAAAAATTCTGAAAATTGGCTGAAAACGAGCAAATATCAAGGACTCATCGGGCGAATCGCTCTGGAACAGAAATCGGAATGCTCACTGACATTTCCCCTCTCTGAAAGTCTGATAAACACTGGAAAAATGATTAAGTCAAAAGAAAAATTTTTCAACTTTTTTCAATTATACCCCCTTTGGATATATATTCTACCCACACCCATTTGGAATGCTACTGGGGTACCCTCACACATATTATTCCCTCATTTAGCGGATATTCTCACAATAAAGTGACATTTTCAAAAATTCAGAAAATTGGCTGAAAATGAATAAATATCAAGTACTCATCGGGCGAATCGCACTGGAACAGAAATCGGAATGCTCACTAAGATTTCCCCTCTCTGAAAGTCTGATAAACGCCAGAAAAATGACTAAGTCCAAAAGAAAAAATTTTTTCACATTTTTTCAATTTTAACCCCGTGGTATTTATAGTCTACCCACAACACATTTGGTCTCTCCAGGGGTACCCTCACACATATTATTCCCTCATTTAGCGGATATTTTCACAAAAAAGTGAAATTTTCAAAAATTTAGAAAATTGGCTGAAAACGACTAAATATCAAGGACTCATCGGGCGAATCGCTCTGGAACTGAAATCGGAAAACTCACTGCCATTTCCCCTCTCAGAAAATCTGATAAATGCCGGAAAAATGACTAAGTCCAAAAAAATTTTTTTTTCAATTTTTTTCAATTTTACCCCCGTGGCATATATATTCTACCCACACACATTTGGAACTCTCCTGGGGTACCCTCACACATATTATTCCCTCATTTATTGGATATTTTCACAAAAAAGTGACATTTTTAAAAATTCAGAAAATTGGTTGAAAATGATTAAATATCAAGTACTCATCGGGCGAATCGCTCTGGAACAGAAATCGGAATGCTCACTGACATTTCCCCTCTCTGAAAGTCTGATAAACGCCGGAAAAATGACTAAGTCCAAAAAAAAATTTTTTTTCATTTTTTTCAATTTTACCCCCGTTTGATTTATATTCTACCCACACACATTTGGAACTCTCCTGGGGTACCCTCACACATATTATTCCCTCATTTAGCGGATATTCTCACAAAAAAGTGAAATTTTCAAAAATTCAGAAAATTGGCTGAAAACGACTAAATATCAGAGACTCATCGAGCGAATCGCTCTGGAACTGAAATCGGAACCCTCACTGACATTTCCCCTCTCTGAAAGTCTGATAAACACCGGAAAAATGACTAAGTTCATAAAAAAAATTTTTCACATTTTTTCAATTTTACCCCCTTGGGATTTATATTCTACCCACACACATTTGGAACTCTCCTGGGGTACCCTCACACATATTATTCCCTCATTTAGCAGATATTTTTGTAAAAAGTTAAATTTTCAAAAATTCAGAAAATTGGCTGAAAACGACTAAATATCAAGGTCTCATTGGGCGAATCGCTCTAGAACTGAAATCGGTACGCTCACTGACATTTCCCCTCTCTGAAAGTCTGATAAACTCCGGAAAAATGACTAAGTCCAAAAAAAAAATTTTTTCACATTTTTTCAATTTTACCACCGTGGGATTTATATTCTACCCACACACATTTGGAACTCTCCTGGGGTACCCTCACACATATTATTCCTTCATTTAGTGGATATTTTCACAAAAAAGTGAAATTTTCAAAAATTCTGAAAATTGGCTGGAAACGACTAAATATCAAGGACTCATCGGGCTAATCGCTCTGGCACTGAAACCGGAACGCTCACTGACATTTCCCCTCTCTGAAAGTCTGATAAACGCCGGAAAAATGACTAAGTCCAAAAAAAAAAAATTTTTCAACTTTTTTCAATTTTACCCAAGTGGGATTTATATTCTACCCACACACATTTGGAACGCTCCTGGGGTACCCTCACACATATTATTCCCTCATTTAGTGGATATTTTCACAAAAAAGTGAAATTTTCAAAAATTCAGAAAATTGTCTGAAAACGACAAAATATCAAGTACTCATCGGGCGAATCGCTCTGGAACTGAAATCGGAACGCTCACTGACATTTCCCCTCTCTGAAAGTCTGATAAATGCCGGAAAAATGACAGTCCAAAAAAATTTTTTTAACATTTTTTTCAATTTTACCCCCGTGGGATTTATATTTTACCCACAAACATTTGGAACTCTCCTGGGGAACCCTCACACATACTATTCCCTCATTTAGTGGATATTTTCACAAAATAGTGAAATTTTCAAAAATTAAGAAAATTGTCTGAAAACGACTAAATATCAAGTACTCATCGGGCGAATCGCTCTGGAACTGAAATCGGAACGCACACTGACATTTCCTCTATCTGAAAGTCTGATAAATGCCCGAAAAATGACTAAGTCCAAAAAAAAATTTTTTTTCTAATTTTTTCAATTTTACCCCCTTGGGATTTATATTCTACCCACAAACATTTGGAACTCTCCTGGGGAACCCTCACACATACTATTCCCTCATTTAGTGGATATGTTCACAAAAATGTGAAATTTTCCAAAATTCTGAAAATTGGCTGAAAACGACTAAATATCAAGGACTCATCAGGCGAATCGCTCTGGAACTGAAATCAGAACGCTCACTGACATTTCCCCTCTCTGAAAGTCTGATAAACGCCGGAAAAATGACTAAGTCCAAAAAAAATTTTTTTTCAAATTTTTTCAATTTTACCCCCTTGGGATTTATGTTCTACCCACAAACATTTGGAACTCTCCTGGGGAACCCTCACACATACTATTCCCTCATTTAGTCGATATTTTCACAAAAAAGTGAAATTTTCAAAAATTCAGAAAATTGGCTGAAAATGACTAAATATCAAGGACTCATCGGACGAATCGCTCTGGAACTGAAGTCGGAACGCTCACTGACATTTCCCCTATCTGAAAGTCTGATGAACGCCGGAAAAATGACTAAGTCCAAAAAAATATTTTTTTCACATTTTTTCAATTTTACCCCCTTGGGATTTATATTCTACCCACAAACATTTGGAACTCTCCTGGGGAACCCTCACACATACTATTCCCTCATTTAGTCGATATTTTCACAAAAAAAGTGACATTTTCAAAAATTCAGAAAATTGGCTGTAAACGACTAAATATCAAGTACTCATCGGGAGAATCACTCTGGAACTGAAGTCGGAACGCTCACTGACATTTCCCCTCTCTGAAAGTCTGATAAACTCCGGAAAAAATGATTAATCCCAAAAAAAATTTTTGTCAAATTTTTTCAATTTTACCCCCTTGGGATTTATATTCTACCCACACACATTTGGAACTCTCCTGGGGAACCTTCACACATACTATTCCCTCATTTAGTGGATATTTTCACAAAAAAGAAAAATTTTCAAAAATTCAGAAAATTGGCTGTAAATGACTAAATATCAAATACTCATCGTGCGAATCGCTCTGGAACTGAAATCGGAACGCTCACTGACATTTCCCCTCTCTGAAAGTCTGATAAACGCCAGAAAAATGACTAAGTCAAAAAAAAATTTTTTTTCAAATTTTTTCAATTTTACCCCTTTGGGATTTATATTCTACCGACAAATATTTGGAACTCTCCTGGGGAACCCTCACACATACTATTCCCTCATTTAGTGGATATGTTCACAAAAAAGTGAAATTTTCAAAAATTCTGAAAATTGGCTGAAAACGACTAAATATCAAGGACTCATCGGGCGAATCGCTCTGGAACTGAAATCAGAACGCTCACTGACATTTCCCCTCTCTGAAAGTCTGCTAAACGCCGGAAAAATGATTAAGTCGAAAAAAAATTTTTGTTCAAATTTTTTCAATTTTTCCCCCTTGGGATTTATATTCTACCCACACACATTTGGAACTCTCCTGGGGAACCTTCACACATACTATTCCCTCATTTAGTGGATATTTGCACAAAAAAGAGAAATTTTCAAAAATTCAGAAAATTGGCTGTAAACGACTAAATATCAAGTACTCATCGGGCGAATCGCTCTGGAACTGAAGTCGGAACGCTCACTGACATTTCCCCTGTCTGAAAGTCTGATAAACTCCGGAAAAATGACTAAGTCCAAAAAAAAATTTTTTTTCAAATTTTTTCAATTTTATCCCCTTGAGATTTATATTCTACCCACACACATTTGGAAATCTCCTGGGGAACCCTCACACATACTATTCCCTCATTAAGTGGATATTTTCACAAAAAAAGTGAAATTTTCAAAAATTCAGAAAATTGGCTGAAAACGACTAAATATCAAGGAATCATCGGGCGAATCGCTCTGGAACTGTAATCGAAATGCTCACTGACATTTCCTCTCTCTGAAAGTCTGATAAACGCCGGAAAAATGACTAAGTCCAAAAAAAAAAAATTTTTCAAATTTTTTCAATTTTACCCGAGTGGGATTTATATTCTACCCACACACATTTGGAACGCTCCTGGGGTACCCTCACACATATTATTCCCTCATTTAGTGGATATTTTCACAAAAAAGTGAAATTTTCAAAAATTCAGAAAATTGGCTGAAAACGACTAAATGTCAAGGACTAATCGGGCGAATCGCTCTGGAACTGTAATCGGAATGCTCACTGACATTTCCTCTCTCTGAAAGTCTGATAAACGCCGGAAAAATGACTAAGTCCAAAAAAAAAAAAATTTTCAAATTTTTTCAATTTTACCCCCGTGGGATTTATATTCTACCCACAAACATTTCGAACTCTACTGGGGAACCCTCACACATACTACTCCCTCATTTAGTGGATATTTTCACAAAAAAGTGAAATTTTCAAAAATTCAGAAAATTGTCTGTAAACGACAAAATATCAAGTACTCATCAGGCGTATTGCTCTGGAACTGAAGTCGGTACGCTCACTGACATTTCCCCTCTCTGAAAGTCTGATAAACGCCGGAAAAATGACTAAGTCCAAAAAAAAAATTTTTTCAACTTTTTTCAATTTTACCCCCCGTGTGATATATATTCTACCCACACACATTTGGAACTCTCCTGGGGTGCCCTCACACATATTATTCCCTCATTTAGTGGATATTTTCACAAAAAAGTGAAATTTTCAAAAATTCTGAAAATTGGCTGAAAACGACTAAATATCAAGGACTCATCGGGCGGATTGCTCTGGAACTGAAGTCGGAATGCTCACTGACATTTCCCCTCTCTGAAAGTCTGATAAACGCCGGAAAAATGACTATGTCCATAAAAAATTTTTTTTCACATTTTCTCAATTTTACCCCCTTGGGATTTATATTCTACCCACACACATTTGGAACTCTCCTGGGGAACCCCCACAAATACTATTCCCTCATTTAGTGGATATTTTCACAAAAAAGTGAAATTTTCAAAAATTCAGAAAATTGGCTGAAAGCGACTAAATATCAAGGACTCATCGGCCGAATCGCTCTGGAACTGTAATCGGAACACTCACTGACATTTCCTCTCTCTGAAAGTCTGATAAACGCTGGAAAAATGATTAAGTCCAAAAAAAATTTTTTTCAACTTTTTTCAATTATACCCCCGCTGGATATATATTCTACCCACACACATTTGGAATGCTCCTGGGGTACCCTCACACATATTAT
Source organism: Phyllobates terribilis (assembly GCF_046119375.1). Taxonomy (NCBI): domain Eukaryota; kingdom Metazoa; phylum Chordata; class Amphibia; order Anura; family Dendrobatidae; genus Phyllobates; species Phyllobates terribilis. The sequence goes on from NW_027362763.1 coordinate 630,042,343, forward strand.
TCCCTCATTTAGTGGATATTTTCACAAAAAAGTGAAATTTTCAAAAATTCAGAAAATTGGCTGAAAACGACTAAATATCAAGGACTCATTGGGCGAATCGCTCTGGATTTGAAATCGGAACCCTCACTGACATTTCACCTCTCTGAAAGTCTGATAAACGCCGAAAAAATTACTAAGTCCAAAAAAAAATTTTTTTCACATTTTTTCAATTTTACCCCTTTGGGATTTATATTCTACCCACAAACATTTGGAACTCTCCTGGGGAACCCTCACACATACTATTCCCTCATTTAGTGGATTTGTTCACAAAGAAGTGACATTTTCAAAAATTCTGAAAATTGGCTGAAAACGACTAAATATCAAGGACTCATCGGGCGAATCGCTCTGGAACTGAAATCGGAACGCTCACTGACATTTCCCCTCTCTGAAAGTCTGATAAATGCCGGAAAAATGACAGTCCAAAAAAAATTTTTTTAACATTTTTTTCAATTTTACCCCCGTGGGATTTATATTTTACCCACAAACATTTGGAACTCTCCTGGGGAACCCTCACACATACTATTCCCTCATTTAGTGGATATTTTCACAAAATAGTGAAATTTTCAAAAATTAAGAAAATTGTCTGAAAACGACTAAATATCAAGTACTCATCGGGCGAATCGCTCTGGAACTGAAATCGGAACGCACACTGACATTTCCTCTATCTGAAAGTCTGATAAATGCCCGAAAAATGACTAAGTCCAAAAAAAAATTTTTTTTCAAATTTTTTCAATTTTACCCCCTCGGGATTTATATTCTACCCACACACAATTGGATCTCTCCTGGAGAACCCCCACACATACTATTCCCTCATTTAGTGGGTATGTTCACAAAAAAGTGAAATTTTCAAAAATTCTGAAAATTGACTGAAAACGACTAAATATCAAGGACTCATCAGGCGAATCGCTCTGGAACTGAAATCGGAACGCTCACTGACATTTCCTCTCTCTGAAAGTCTGATAAACGCCGGAAAAATGACTAAGACCAAAAAAATTTTTTTTAAATTTTTTCAATTTTACCCCCTTGGGATTTATACTCTACCCACACACATTTGGATCTCTCCTGGGGAACCCTCACACATACTATTCCCTCATTTAGTCGATATTTTCACAAAAAAGTGAAATTTTCAAAAATTCAGAAAATTGGCTGTAAACGACTAAATATCAAGTACTCATCGGGCGAATAGCTCTGGAACTGAAGTCGGAACGCTCACTGACATTTCTCCTCTCGGAAAGTCTGATAAACGCCGGAAAAATGACTAAGTCCCAAAAAAATTTTTTTTCAATTTTTTTAAATTTTACCCCCTTGGGATTTATGTTCTACCCACAAACATTTGGAACTCTCCTGGGGAACCCTCACACATACTATTCCCTCATTTAGTGGATATGTTCACAAAAATGTGAAATTTTCAAAAATTCTGAAAATTGGCTGAAAACGACTAAATATCAAGGACTCATCAGGCGAATCGCTCTGGAACTGAAATCAGAACGCTCACTGACATTTCCCCTCTCTGAAAGTCTGATAAACGCCGGAAAAATGACTAAGTCCAAAAAAAATTTTTTTTCCAAATTTTTTCAATTTTACACCCTTGGGATTTATATTCAACCCACAAACATTTGGAACTCTCCTGGGGAACCCTCAAACATACTATTCCCTCATTTAGTGGATATTTTCACAAAAAAGTGAAATTTTCAAAAATTCAGTAAATTGGCTGTAAACGACTAAATATCAAGGACTCATCGGGCGAATCGCTCTGGAACTGAAATCGGAACGCTCACAGACATTTCCCCTCTCTGAAAGTCTGATAAACGCCGGAAAAAATGATTAATCCCAAAAAAAATTTTTTTTCAAATTTTTTCAATTTTACCCCCTTGGGATTTATATTCTACCCACACACAATTGGATCTCTCCTGGGGAACCCTCACACATACTATTCCCTCATTTAGTGGATATTTTCACAAAAAAGAGAAATTTTCAAAAATTCAGAAAATTGGCTGTAAACGACTAAATATCAAGTACTCATCGGGCGAATCGCTCTGGAACTGAAGTCGGAACGCTCACTGACATTTCTCCTCTCGGAAAGTCTGATAAACGCCGGAAAAATGACAAGTCCCAAAAAAATTTTTTTTCAAATTTTTTCAATTTTTCCCCCTTGGGATATATATTCTACCCACACACATTTGGAACTCTCCTGGGGAACCTTCACACATACTATTCCCTCATTTAGTGGATATTTGCACAAAAAAGAGAAATTTTCAAAAATTCAGAAAATTGGCTGTAAACGACTAAATATCAAGTAGTCATCGGACGAATCGCTCTGGAGCTGAAATCGGAACGCTCACTGACATTTCCCCTCTCTGAAAGTCTGATAAACACCAGAAAAATGACTAAGTCCAAAAAAAATTTTTTTTCAAATTTTTTCAATTTTACCCCGTTGGGATTTATATTCTACCCACAAACATTTGGAACTCTCCTGGGGAACCCTCACACATACTATTCCCTCATTTAGTGGATATGTTCACAAAAAAGTGAAATTTTCAAAAATTCAGAAAATTGGCTGAAAACGACTAAATATCAAGGACTCATCGGGCAAATCACTCTGGAACTGAAATCGGAACGCTCACTGACATTTCCCCTCTCTGAAAGTCTGATAAACGCCGGAAAAATGAATAAGTCTAAAAAAAATTTTTTTTCAAATTTTTTCAATTTTACCCCCTTGGGATTTATATTGTACCCCCAAACATTTGGAACTCTCCTGGGGAACGCTCACACATACTATTCCCTCATTTAGTCGATATTTTCACAAAAAAAGTGACATTTTCAAAAATTCAGAAAATTGGCTGTAAACGACTAAATATCAAGTACTCATCAGGCGAATCACTCTGGAACTGAAGTCGGAACGCTCACTGACATTTCCCCTCTCTGAAAGTCTGATAAACTCCGGAAAAACGACTAAGTCCGAAAAAAAAAATTTTTTCAAATTTTTTCAATTTTACCCCCTTGGGATTTATATTCTACCCACACACATTTGGATCTCTCCTGGGGAACCCTCACACATACTATTCCCTCATTTAGTGGATATTTTCACAAAAAAGTGAAATTTTCAAAAATTCAGAAAAATGGCTGAAAACGACTAAATATCAAGGACTCATCGGGCGAATCGCTCTGGAACTGAAATCGGAATGCTCACTGACATTTCCCCTCTCTGAAAGTCTGATAAACACCAGAAAAATGACTAAGTCTAAAAAAAATTTTTTTTCAAATTTTTTCAATTTTACCCCCTTGGGATTTATATTCTACCCACAAACATTTGGAACTCTCCTGGGGAACCCTCACACATACCATTCCCTCATTTAGTGGATATGTTCACAAAAAAGTGAAATTTTCAAAAATTCAGAAAATAGGCTGTAAACGACTAAATATCAAGTACTCATCGGGCAAATCGCTCTGGAACTGAAGTCGGAACGCTCACTAACATTTCCCCTCTCTGAAAGTCTGATAAACGCCGGAAAAATGACTAAGTCAAAAAAAATTTTTTTTTTACATTTTTTCAATTTTACCCCCTTGGGATTTATATTCTACCCACAAACATTTGGAACTCTCCTGGGGAACCCTCACACATACTATTCCCTCATTTAGTGGATATTTTCACAAAAAAGTGAAATTTTCAAAAATTCAGAAAATTGGCTGTAAACGACTAAATATCAAGTAGTCATCGGGCGAATCGCTCTGGAACTGAAGTCGGAACGCTCACTGACATTTCCCCTCTCTGAAAGTCTGATAAACGCCGGAAAAATGACTAGGTCCAAAAAAAAATTTTTTTTACATTTTTTCAATTTTACCCACTTGGGATTTATATTCTACCCACAAACATTTGGAACTCTCCTGGGGAACCCTCACACATACTATTCTCTCATTTAGTGGATATTTTCACAAAAAAGTGAAATTTTCAAAAATTCAGAAAATTGGCTGAAAACGACTAAATATCAAGGACTCATCGGGCGAATCGCTCTGGAACTGAAATCGGAACGCTCACTGACATTTCCCCTCTCTGAAAGTCTGATAAATGGCGGAAAAATGACTAAGTCCAAAAAAAATTTTTTTTTAAATTTTTTCAATTTTACCCCCTTGGGATTTATATTCTACTTACAAACATTTGGAACTCTCCTGGGGAACCCTCACACATACTATTCTCTCATTTAGTGGATATTTTCACAAAAAAGTGAAATTTTCAAAAATTCAGAAAATTGGCTAAAAACGACTAAATATCAAGGACTCATCGGGCGAATCGCTCTGGAACTGAAATCGGAACGCTCACTGATATTTCCCTTCTCTGAAAGTCTGATAAACACCAGAAAAATGACTCAGTCCAAAAAAAGTTTTTTTAACATTTTTTCAATTTTATCCCTTGGGATTTATATTCTACCCACACACATTTGGAACTTTACTGGGGAACCCTCACACATACTATTCCCTCATTTAGTGGATATTTTCACAAAAAAGTGAAATTTTCAAAAATTCTGAAAATTGGCTGAAAACGACTAAATATCAAGGACTCATCGGGCGAATCACTCTGGAAGTGAAATCGGAACGCTCACTGACATTTCCCCTCTCTGAAAGTCTGATAAATGCCGGAAAAATGACTAAGTCCAAAAAAAATATTTTTTCAAATTTTTTCAATTTTACCCCCTTGGGATTTATATTCTACCCACAAACATTTGGAACTCTCCTGGGGAACCCTCACACGTACTATTCTCTCATTTAGTGGATATTTTCACAAAAAAGTGAAATTTTCAAAAATTCAGAAAATTGGCTGAAAACGACTAAATATCAAGGACTCATCGGGCGAATCGCTCTGGAACTGAAATCGGAACGCTCACTGATATTTCCCCTCTCTGAAAGTCTGATAAACACCAGAAAAATGACTCAGTCCAAAAAAAAATTTTTTTAATATTTTTTCAATTTTATCCCTTGGGATTTATATTCTACCCACACACATTTGGAACTTTACTGGGGAACCCTCACACATACTATTCCCTCATTTAGTGGATATTTTCACAAAAAAGTGAAATTTTCAAAAATTCAGAAAATTGGCTGAAAACGACTAAATATCAAGGACTCATCGGGCGAATCGCTCTGGAAGTGAAATCGGAACGCTCACTGACATTTCCCCTCTCTGAAAGTCTGATAAATGCCGGAAAAATGACTAAGTCCAAAAAAAATATTTTTTCAAATTTTTTCAATTTTACCCCCTTGGGATTTATATTCTACTTACAAACATTTGGAACTCTCCTGGGGAACCCTCACACATAATATTCCCTCATTTAGTGGATATTTTCACAAAAAAGTGAAATTTTCAAAAATTCAGAAAATTGGCTGTAAACGACTAAATATCAAGTAGTCATCGAGCGAATCGCTCTGGAACTGAAGTCGGAACGCTCACTGACATTTCCCCTCTCTGAAAGTCTGATAAACGCCGGAAAAATGACTAGGTCCAAAAAAAAATTTTTTTTACATTTTTTCAATTTTACCCTCTTGGGATTTATATTCTACCCACAAACATTTGGAACTCTCCTGGGGAACCCTCACACATACTATTCTCTCATTTAGTGGATATTTTCACAAAAAAGTGAAATTTTCAAAAATTCAGAAAATTGGCTGAAAACGACTAAATATCAAGGACTCATCGGGCGAATCGCTCTGGAACTGAAATCGGAATGCTCACTGATATTTCCCCTCTCTGAAAGTCTGATAAATGGCGGAAAAATGACTAAGTCCAAAAAAAAATTTTTTTTAAATTTTTTCAATTTTACCCCCTTGGGATTTATATTCTACTTACAAACATTTGGAACTCTCCTGGGGAACCCTCACACATACCATTCCCTCATTTAGTGGATATGTTCACAAAAAAGTGAAATTTTCAAAAATTCAGAAAATAGGCTGTAAACTACTAAATATCAAGTACTCATCAGGCGAATCACTCTGGAACTGAAGTCGGAACGCTCACTGACATTTCCCCTCTCTGAAAGTCTGATAAACGCCGGAAAATGACTAAGTCAAAAAAAAAATTTTTTCAAATTTTTTCAATTTTACCCCCTTGGGATTTATATTCTACCCACAAACATTTGGAACTCTCCTGGGGAACCCTCACACATACTATTCCCTCATTTAGTGGATATTTTCACAAAAAAGTGAACTTTTCAAAAATTCAGAAAATTTGCTGTAAACGACTAAATATCAAGTAGTCATCGGGCGAATCGCTCTGGAACTGAAGTCGGAACGCTCACTGACATTTCCCCTCTCTGAAAGTCTGATAAACGCCGGAAAAATGACTAAGTCCAAAAAAAAATTTTTTTTACATTTTTTCAATTTTACCCTCTTGGGATTTATATTCTACCCACAAACATTTGGAACTCTCCTGGGGAACCCTCACACATACTATTCTCTCATTTAGTGGATATTTTCACAAAAAAGTGAAATTTTCAAAAATTCTGAAAATTGGCTGAAAACGACTAAATATCAAGGACTCATCGGGCGAATCGCTCTGGAAGTGAAATCGGAACGCTCACTGACATTTCCCCTCTCTGAAAGTCTGATAAATGCCGGAAAAATGACTAAGTCCAAAAAAAATATTTTTTCAAATTTTTTCAATTTTACCCCCTTGGGATTTATATTCTACTTACAAACATTTGGAACTCTCCTGGGGAATGTTCACACATAATATTCCCTCATTTAGTGGATATTTTCACAAAAAAGTGAAATTTTCAAAAATTCAGAAAATAGGCTGTAAACTACTAAATATCAAGGACTCATCGGGCGAATCGCTCTGGAACTGAAATCGGAACGCTCACTGATATTTCCCCTCTCTGAAAGTCTGATAAACACCAGAAAAATGACTCAGTCCAAAAAAAATTTTTTTTCACATTTTTTCAATTTTACCCCCTTGGGATTTATATTCTACCCACACACATTTGGAACTTTACTGGGGAACCCTCACACATACTATTCCCTCATTTAGTGGATATTTTCACAAAAAAGTGAAATTTTCAAAAATTCAGAAAATTGGCTGAAAACAACTAAATATCAAGGACTCATCGGGCGAATCGCTCTGGAAGTGAAATCGGAACGCTCACTGACATTTCCCCTCTCTGAAAGTCTGATAAATGCCGGAAAAATGACTAAGTCCAAAAAAAATATTTTTTCAAATTTTTTCAATTTTACCACCTTGGGATTTATATTCTACTTACAAACATTTGGAACTCTCCTGGGGAACCCTCACACATAATATTCCCTCATTTAGTGGATATTTTCACAAAAAAGTGAAATTTTCAAAAATTCAGAAAATAGGCTGTAAACTACTAAATATCAAGTACTCATCAGGCGAATCGCTCTGGAACTGAAGTCGGAACGCTCACTGACATTTCCCCTCTCTGAAAGTCTGATAAACGCCGGAAAATGACTAAGTCCAAAAAAAAATTTTTTTTTACATTTTTTCAATTTTACCCTCTTGGGATTTATATTCTACCCACACACATTTTGAACTCTCCTGGGGAACCCTCACACATACTATTCCCTCATTTAGTAGATATTTTCACAAAAAAGTAAAATTTTCAAAAATTCAGAAAATTGGCTGAAAACGACTAAATCTCATCATGTGAATCGCTCTGGAACTGAAATAGGAACGCTCACTGACATTTCTCCTCTCTGAAAGTCTGATAAACACCGGAAAATGACTCAGTCCAAAAAAATTTTTTTTCAAATTTTTTCAATTTTACCCCCTTGGGATTTATATTCTACCCACAAACATTTGGAACTCTCCTGGGGAACCCTCACACATACTATTCCCTCATTTAGTGGATATTTTCACAAAAAAGTGAAATTTTCAAAAATTCAGAAAATTGGCTGTAAACGACTAAATATCAAGGACTCATCGGGCGAATCGCTCTGGAACTGAAATCGGAACGCTCACTGATATTTCCCCTCTCTGAAAGTCTGATAAACACCAGAAAAATGACTCAGTCCAAAAAAATTTTTTTTTAAATTTTTTCAATTTTACCCCCTTGGGATTTATATTCTACCCACACACATTTAGAACTTTACTGGGGAACCCTCACACATACTATTCCCTCATTTAGTGGATATTTTCACAAAAAAAGTGAAATTTTCAAAAATTCAGAAAATTGGCTGAAAACGTCTAAATATCAAGGAATCATCGGACGAATCGCTCTGGAACTGAAATCGGAACGCTCACTGACATTACCCCTCTCTGAAAGTCTGATAAACGCCGGAAAAATGACTAAGATCAAAAAAATTTTGTTTTAAAATTTTTTCAGTTTTACCCCCTTGGGATTTATATTCTACCCACAAACATTTGGAACTCTCCTGGGGAACCCTCACACATACTATTCTCTCATTTAGTGGATATTTTCACAAAAAAGTGAAATTTTCAAAAATTCAGAAAATTGGCTGAAAACAACTAAATATCAAGGACTCATCGGGCGAATCGCTCTGGAACTGAAATCGGAACGCTCACTGACATTTCCCCTCTCTGAAAGTCTGATAAACGGCGGAAAAATGACTAAGTCCAAAAAAATTTTTTTTCAAATTTTTTCAATTTTACCCCCTTGTGATTTATATTATACCCACACACATTTGGAAATCTCCTGGGGAACCCTCACACATACTATTCCCTCATTTAGTGGATATTTTCACAAAAAAGTTAAATTTTCAAAAATTCAGAAAATTGGCTGAAAACGACTAAATATCAAGTACTCATCGGGCGAATCGCTCTGGAACTGAAGTCGGAACGCTCACTGACATTTCCCCTCACTGAAAGTCTGATAAATGCCGGAAAAATGACTAAGTCCAAAAAAAATTTTTTTTTACATTTTTTCAATTTTACCCCTTTGGGATTAATATTCTACCCACAAACATTTGGAACCCTCCTGGATAACCCTCACACATACTATTCCCTCATTTAGTGGATATTTTCACAAAAAAGTGAAATTTTCAAAAATTCAGAAAATTGGCTGAAAACGACTAAATATCAAGGACTCATTGGGCGAATCGCTCTGGAACTGAAATCGAAACGCTCACTGACATTTCCCCCTCTCTGAAAGGATGATAAACGCCGGAAAAATGACTAAGTCCAAAAAAAATTTTTTTTTAAATTTTTTCAATTTTACCCCCGTGGGATATATATTCTACCCACACACCTTTGGAACTCTCCTGGGGTACCCTCACACACATTATTCACTCATTTAGCAGATATTATCGCAAAAAAGTGAAATTTTCAAAAATTCACAAAATTGGCTGAAAACGACTAAATATCAAGGACTCATCGGGCGAATTGCTCTGGAACTGAAATTGAAATGCTCACTGACATTTCCCCCTCTCTGAAAGTCTGATAAATGCCGGAAAAATGACTAAGTCCCAAAAAAAAATTTAATCCAATTTTTTCAATTTTACCCGCGTGGGATTTATATTCTACCCACACACATTTGGAACTCTCCTGGGGTACCCTCACACATATTATTCCCTCATTTAGCGGATATTTTCACAAAAAAGTGAAATTTTCAAAAATTCAGAAAATTGACTGAAAACGACTAAATATCAAGGGCTCATTGGGCGAATCTTTCTGGAACTGAAATCGGAATGCTTACTGACATTTCCCCTCTCTGAAAGTCTGATAAATGCCGGAAAAATGACTAAGTCGAAAAAAAAATATTTTTGAACTTCTTTCAATTTTACCCCTTGGGATTTATATTCTACCCACAAACATTTGGAACTCTCCTGGGGAACCCTCACACATACTATTCTCTCATTTAGTGGATATTTTCACAAAAAAGTGAAATTTTCAAAAATTCAGAAAATTGGCTGAAAACAACTAAATATCAAGGACTCATCGGGCGAATCGCTCTGGAACTGAAATCGGAACGCTCACTGATATTTCCCCTCTCTGAAAGTCTGATAAACACCAGAAAAATGACTCAGTCCAAAAAACAATTTTTTTCACATTTTTTCAATTTTACCCCCTTGGGATTTATATTCTACCCACAAACATTTGGAACTCTCCTGGGGAACCCTCACACATACTATTCCCTCATTTAGTGGATATGTTCACAAAAAAGTGAAATTTTCAAAAATTCAGAAAATTGGCAAAAAACGACTGAATATCAAGGACTCATTGGGCGAATCGCTCTGGAAGTGAAATCGGAACATTCACTGACATTTCCCATCTCTGAAAGTTTGATAAACGCCGGAAAAATGACTAAGTCCAAAAAAAAATTTTTTTCACATTTTTTCAATTTTGCCCCCTTGGGATTTATATTCTACCCACACACATTTGGAACTCCCCTGGGGAACCCTCACACATACTATTCCCTCATTTAGTGGATATGTTCACAAAAAAGTAAAATTTTCAAAAATTCAGAAAATTTGCTGTAAACGACTAAATATCAAGTACTCATCGGGCGAATCGCTCTGGAACTGAAGTCGGAACGCTCACTGACATTTCCCCTCTCTGAAAGTCTGATAAACGCCGGAAAAATGACTTAGTTCAAAAAAAAATTTTTTTTCAATTTTTTTAATTTTACCCCCGTGGGATTTATATTCTACCCACACACATTTGGAACTCTCCTGGGGAACCCTCACACATACTATTCCCTAATTTAGTGGATATTTTCACAAAAAAGTGAAATTATCAAAAATTCAGAAAATTGGCTGAAAACAACTAAATATCAAGGACTCATCGGGCGAATCGCTCTAGAACTGAAATCGGAACGCTCACTGACATTTCCCCTCTCTGAAAGTCTGATAAATGCCGGAAAAATGACTTAGTCCAAAAAAAATTTTTTTTTCAATTTTACCCCCGTGGGATTTATATTCTACCCACAAACATTTGGAACTCTCCTGGGGAACCCTCACACATACTATTCCCTAATTTAGTGGATATTTTCACAAAAAAGTGAAATTATCAAAAATTCAGAAAATTGGCTGAAAACAATTAAATATCAAGGACTCATCGGGCGAATCGCTCTGGAACTGAAATCGGAACGCTCACTGACATTTCCCCTCTCTGAAAGTCTGATAAACGCCGGAAAAATGACTAAGTAAAAGAAAAAATTTTTTTCAAATGTTTTCAATTTTACCCCCTTGGGATTTATATTCTACCCACAAACATTTGGAACTCTCCTGGGGAACCCTCACACATACTATTCCCTCATTCAGTGGATATGTTTACAAAAAAGTGAAATTTTCAAAAATTCAGAAAATTGGCTGTAAACGACTAAATATCAAGAACTCATCGGGCGAATCGCTCTGGAACTGAAGTCGGAACGCTCACTGACATTTCCCCTCTCTGAAAGTCTGATAAACGCCGGAAAAATGACAGTCCAAAAAAAAATTTTTTTCAAATTTTTTCAATTTTACCCCCTTGGGATTTATATTCTACCCACACACATTTGGAACTCTCGTGGGGAACCCTCACACATACTATTCCCTCATTTAGTGGATATGTTCACAAAAAAGTGAAATTTTCAAATATTCAGAAAATTGGCGGCAAACGACTAAATATCAAGTACTCATTGGGCGAATCGCTCTGGAACTGAAGTCGGAACGCTCACTGACATTTCCCCTCTCTGAAAGTCTGATAAACGGCGGAAAAATGACTAAGTCCAAAAAAATTTTTTTTCAAATTTTTTCAATTTTACCCCCTTGTGATTTATATTATACCCACACACATTTGGAAATCTCCTGGGGAACCCTCACACATACTATTCCCTCATTTAGTGGATATTTTCACAAAAAAGTTAAATTTTCAAAAATTCAGAAAATTGGCTGAAAACGACTAAATATCAAGTACTCATCGGGCGAATCGCTCTGGAACTGAAGTCGGAACGCTCACTGACATTTCCCCTCACTGAAAGTCTGATAAATGCCGGAAAAATGACTAAGTCCAAAAAAAATTTTTTTTTACATTTTTTCAATTTTACCCCTTTGGGATTAATATTCTACCCACAAACATTTGGAACCCTCCTGGATAACCCTCACACATACTATTCCCTCATTTAGTGGATATTTTCACAAAAAAGTGAAATTTTCAAAAATTCAGAAAATTGGCTGAAAACGACTAAATATCAAGGACTCATTAGGCGAATCGCTCTGGAACTGAAATCGAAACGCTCACTGACATTTCCCCCTCTCTGAAAGGATGATAAACGCCGGAAAAATGACTAAGTCCAAAAAAAATTTTTTTTTAAATTTTTTCAATTTTACCCCCGTGGGATATATATTCTACCCACACACCTTTGGAACTCTCCTGGGGTACCCTCACACACATTATTCACTCATTTAGCAGATATTATCGCAAAAAAGTGAAATTTTCAAAAATTCACAAAATTGGCTGAAAACGACTAAATATCAAGGACTCATCGGGCGAATTGCTCTGGAACTGAAATTGAAATGCTCACTGACATTTCCCCCTCTCTGAAAGTCTGATAAATGCCGGAAAAATGACTAAGTCCCAAAAAAAAATTTAATCCAATTTTTTCAATTTTACCCGCGTGGGATTTATATTCTACCCACACACATTTGGAACTCTCCTGGGGTACCCTCACACATATTATTCCCTCATTTAGCGGATATTTTCACAAAAAAGTGAAATTTTCAAAAATTCAGAAAATTGACTGAAAATGACTAAATATCAAGGGCTCATTGGGCGAATCTTTCTGGAACTGAAATCGGAATGCTTACTGACATTTCCCCTCTCTGAAAGTCTGATAAATGCCGGAAAAATGACTAAGTCGAAAAAAAAATATTTTTGAACTTCTTTCAATTTTACCCCATGGGATATATATTCTACCCACACACATTTGGAACTCTCCTGGGGTACCCTCACACATATTATTCCCTCATTTAGCGGATATTTTCACAAAAAAGTGAAATTTTCAAAAATTCAGAAAATTGGCTGAAAACGACTAAATATCAAGGACTCATTGGGCGAATCGCTCTGGAACTGAAATCAGAACACTCACTGACATTTCCCCTCTCTGAAAGTCTGATAAACGCCGGAAAAATGACACTCCAAAAAAAAAATTTTTTTCAAATTTTTTCAATTTTCCACCCGTGGGATTTATATTCTACCCACACACATTCGGAACTCTCCTGGTGTACCCTCACACATATTATTCCCTCATTTAGCGGATATTTACACAAAAAAGTAAAATTTTCAAAAATTCAGAAAATTGGCTGAAAATAACTAAATATCAAGGACTCATCGGGCAAACCGCTCTGGAACTGAAATCGGAACGCTCACTGACATTTCTCCTCTCTGAAAGTCTGATAAACGCAGGAAAAATGACGAAGTCAAAAACAAAAATTTTTTCAACTTTTTTCAATTTTACCCCCGTGGGATTTATATTCTACCCACACACATTTGGAACTCTTCTGGGGAACCCTCACACATATTATTCCCTCATTTAGCGGATATTTTCACAAAAAAGTGAAATTTTCAAAAATTCAGAAAATTCCCTGAAAACAACTAAATATCAAGGACTCTTTGGGAGAATCGCTCATGAACTGAAATCGGAATGCTCACTGACATTTCCCCTCTCTGAAAGTCTGATAAACGCCAAAAAAATGACTAAGTCCAAAAAAAATTTTTTTTTAAATTTTTTCAATTTGACCCCTTTAGGTTTTATATTCTATCCAAACACATTTGGTACTCTCCTGGGGTACCCTCACACATATTATTCCCTCATTTAGTGGATATTTTCACAAAAAAGTGAAATTTTCAAAAATTCAGAAAATTGGCTGAAAACGACTTAATATCAAGGACTCATCGGGCGACCCGCTCTGGAACTGAAATCGGAACGCTCACTGACATTTCCCCCTCTCTGAAAGTCTGACAAATGCCGGAAAAATGACAGTCCAAAAGAAAAAATGTTTTAAATTTTTTTCTATTTTACCCCCGTGGGATATATATTCTACCCACACACACTTGAAACTCTCCTGGGGTACCCTCACACATATTATTCCCTCATTTAGTGGATATTTTCACAAAAAAAGTTAAATTTTCAAAATTTCTGAAAATTGGCTGAAAACGACTAAATATCAAGGACGCTTTGGGAGAATCGCTCAGGAACTGAAATCGGAATGCTCACTGACATTTCCCCTATCTGAAAGCCTCATAAACGCCGGAAAAATGACTACGTCCAAAAATAAATATTTTTCAACTTTTTTCAACTTTACCCCCGTGGGATATATATTCTACCCACACACATTTGGAACTCTCCTGGGGCACCCTCACACATATTATTCCCTCATTTAGTGGATATTTTCACAAAAAAGTGAAATTTTCAAAAATTCAGAAAATTGGCTGAAAGCGACTAAATATGAAAGACTCTTTGGGAGAATCGCTCAGGAACTGAAATCGGAACTCTTGTTGACATTTCCCCTCTCTGAAAGTCTGATGAACGCCGGAAAAATAACTAAGTCCTAAAAAAAAATTTTTTCAACTTTTTTCAATTTTACCCCCGTGGGATATATATTCTACCCACACACATTTGGAACTCTCCTGGTGTACCCTCACACATATTATTGCCTCATTTAGCAGATATTTTCACAAAAAAGTGAAATTTTCAAAAATTCAGAAAATTGGCTGAAAACGATTAAATATCAAGGACTCTTTGGGAGAATCGCTCAGGAACTGAAATCGGAACGCTCACTGACATTTCCCCTCTCTGAAAGTTTGATAAACGCCGGAAAAATGACTAAGTACAAATGAAATTTTTTTCAACTTCTTTCAATTTTACCCCCGTGGGATATATATTCTACCCACACACATTTGGAACTCTCCTGGTGTTCCCTCACACATATTATTGCCTTATTTAGCAGATATTTTCACAAAAAAGTGAAATTTTCAAAAATTCAGAAAATTGGCTGAAAACGATTAAATATCAAGGACTCTTTGGGAGAATCGCTCAGGAACTGAAATCGGAACACTCACTGACATTTCCCCTCTCTGAAAGTCTGATAAACGGCAGAAAAATGACAGTCCAAAAAAAAAAATTTTTCAACTTTTTTAAATTTTACCCCCGTGGGATATATATTCTACCCACACACATTTGGAACTCTCCTGGGGCACCCTCACACATATTATTCCCTCATTTAGTGGATATTTTCACAAAAAAGTGAAATTTTCGAAAATTGTCTGAAAACGATTAAATATGAAGGACTCTTTGGGAGAATCGCTCAGGAACTGAAATATGAATGCTCACTGACATTTCCCCTCTCTGAAAGCCTGATAAACGCCGGAAATATGACTAAGTCCAAAAAAAAATATTTTTCAACTTTTTTCAATTTTACCCCCGTGGGATATATATTCTACCCACACACATTTGGAACTCTCCTGGGGTACCCTCACACAAACTATTCCCTCATTTAGCAGATATTTTCACGAAAAAGTGAAGTTTTCAAATATTCATAAAATTGACTGAAAACGACTAAATATCAAGGACTCTTTGGGAGAATCGCTCAGGAACTGAAATCAGAACGCTCACTGACATTTCCCCTCTCTGAAAACCTGCTAAACGCCGGAAAAATGACTAAGTCCAAAAAAAAAAAATTTTCAACTTTTTTAAATTTTTCCCCCGTGCCATATATATTCTATCCACATACATTTGGAACTCTCCTGGGGTACCCTCACACATATTATTCCCTCATTTAGCGGATATTTTCAGAAAAAAGTGAAATTATCAAAAATTCTGAAAATTGGCTGAAAACGACTAAATATCAAGGTCTCATCGGGCGAATTGCTCTGGAACTGAAATCGGAATGCTTACTGACATTTTCGCTCTCTGAAAGTCTGATAAACGCCGGAAAAATGACTATGTCCAAAAAAAATTTTTTTTCAACTTTTTTCAATTTTACCCCCGTGGGATTTATATTCTACCCACACACATTTGGAACTCTCCTGGGGTACCCTCACACATATTATTCCCTCATTTAGTGGATATTTTCACAAAAAAGTGAAATTTTCAAAAATTCAGAAAATTGGCTGAAAACGACTAAATATCAAGGACTCATCGGGCGACCCGCTCTGGAACTGAAATCGGAACGCTCACTGACATTTCCCCCTCTTTGAAAGTCTGACAAATGCCGGAAAAATGACAGTCCAAAAGAAAAAATGTTTTAAACTTTTTTCTATTTTACCCCCGTGGGATATATATTCTACCCACACACATTTGGAACTCTCCTGGGGTACCCTCACACATATTATTCCCTCATTTAGTGGATATTTTCACAAAAAAAGTTAAATTTTCAAAATTTCTGAAAATTGGCTGAAAACGACTAAATATCAAGGACTCTTCGGGCGAATCGCTCTGGAACTGAAATCAGAACTCTTGTTGACATTTCCCCTCTCTGAAAGTCTGATGAACGCCGGAAAAATGACTAAGTCCTAAAAAAAAATTTTTTCAACTTTTTTCAATTTTACCCCCGTGGGATATATATTCTACCCACACACATTTGTAACTCTCCTGGTGTACCCTCACACATATTATTGCCTCATTTAGCAGATATTTTCACAAAAAGTGAAATTTTCAAAAATTCAGAAAATTGGCTGAAAATGACTAAATATCAAGGACGCTTTGGGAGAATCGCTCAGGAACTGAAATCGGAATGCTCACTGACATTTCCCCTATCTGAAAGCCTCATAAACGCCGGAAAAATGACTACGTCCAAAAATAAATATTTTACAACTTTTTTCAATTTTACCCCCGTGGGATATATATTCTACCCACACACATTTGGAACTCTCCTGGGGCACCCTCACACATATTATTCCCTCATTTAGTGGATATTTTCACAAAAAAGTGAAATTTTCAAAAATTCAGAAAATTGGCTGAAAGCGACTAAATATGAAAGACTCTTTGGGAGAATCGCTCAGGAACTGAAATCGGAACTCTTGTTGACATTTCCCCTCTCTGACAGTCTGATGAACGCCGGAAAAATAACTAAGTCCTAAAAAAAAATTTTTTTCAACTTTTTTCAATTTTACCCCCGTGGGATATATATTCTACCCACACACATTTGGAACTCTCCTGGTGTACCCTCACACATATTATTGCCTCATTTAGCAGATATTTTCACAAAAAAGTGAAATTTTCAAAAATTCAGAAAATTGGCTGAAAACGATTAAATATCAAGGACTCTTTGGGAGAATCGCTCAGGAACTGAAATCGGAATGCTCACTGACATTTCCCCTCTCTGAAAGTTTGATTAACGCCGGAAAAATGACTAAGTACAAATGAAATTTTTTTCAACTTCTTTCAATTTTACCCCCGTGGGATATATATTCTACCCACACACATTTGGAACTCTCCTGGTGTTCCCTCACACATATTATTGCCTTATTTAGCAGATATTTTCACAAAAAAGTGAAATTTTCAAAAATCAGAATATTGGCTGAAATCGACTGAATATCGAGGACTCATCGGGCGAACCGCTCTGAAACTTAAATCGGAACACTCACTGACATTTCTCCTCTCTGAAAGTCTGATAAACGGCAGAAAAATGACAGTTCAAAAAAAAAAATTTTTCAACTTTTTTAAATTTTACCCCCGTGGGATATATATTCTACCCACACACATTTGGAACTCTCCTGGGGCACCCTCACACATATTATTCCCTCATTTAGTGGATATTTTCACAAAAAAGTGAAATTTTCGAAAATTGTCTGAAAACGATTAAATATGAAGGACTCTTTGGGAGAATCGCTCAGGAACTGAAATATGAATGCTCACTGACATTTTCCCTCTCTGAAACCCTGATAAACGCCGGAAATATGACTAAGTCCAAAAAAAAATATTTTTCAACTTTTTTCAATTTTACCCCCGTGGGATATATATTCTACCCACACACATTTGGAACTCTCCTGGGGTACCCTCACACATACTATTCCCTCATTTAGCAGATATTTTCACGAAAAAGTGAAGTTTTCAAATATTCATAAAATTGGCTGAAAACGACTAAATATCAAGGACTCTTTGGGAGAATCGCTCAGGAACTGAAATCAGAACGCTCACTGACATTTCCCCTCTCTGAAAACCTGCTAAACGACGGAAAAATGACTAAGTCCAAAAAAAAAAAATTTTCAACTTTTTTAAATTTTTCCCCCGTGGGATATATATTCTATCCACATACATTTGGAACTCTCCTGGGGGTACCCTCACACATATTATTCCCTCATTTAGCGGATATTTTCACAAAAAAGTGAAATTATCAAAAATTCTGAAAATTGGCTGAAAACGACTAAATATCAAGGACTCATCGGGCGAATTGCTCTGGAACTGAAATCGGAATGCTTACTGACATTTTCCCTCTCTGAAAGTCTGATAAACGCCGGAAAAATGACTATGTCCAAAAAAAATTTTTTTTCAACTTTTTTCAATTTTACCCCCGTGGGATTTATATTCTACCCACACACATTTGGAACTCTCCTGGGGTACCCTCACACATATTATTCCCTCATTTAGCGGATATTTTCACAAAAAAGTGAAATATTCAAAAATTCAGAAAATTGGCTGAAAACGACTAAATTTCAAGGACTCATCGGGTGAATCGCTTTGGAACTGAAATCGGAATGCTCACTGACATTTCCCCTCTCTGAAAGTCTGTTAAACGCTGGAAAAATGACTAAGTCCAAAATATTTTTTTTTTTAACTTTTTTCAATTTTACCCCCTTGGGATATATATTCTACCCACACACATTTGGAACTCTCCTGGGGTACCCTCACACATACTATTCCCTCATTTAGCAGATATTTTCACGAAAAAGTGAAGTTTTCAAATATTCATAAAATTGGCTGAAAACGACTAAATATCAAGGACTCTTTGGGAGAATCGCTCAGGAACTGAAATCAGAACGCTCACTGACATTTCCCCTCTCTGAAAACCTGCTAAACGCCGGAAAAATGACTAAGTCCAAAAAAAAAAATTTTTCAACTTTTTTAAATTTTTCCCCCGTGGGATATATATTCTATCCACATACATTTGGAACTCTCCTGGGGTACCCTCACACATATTATTCCCTCATTTAGCGGATATTTTCACAAAAAAGTGAAATTATCAAAAATTCTGAAAATTGGCTGAAAACGACTAAATATCAAGGACTCATCGGGCGAATTACTCTGGAACTGAAATCGGAATGCTTACTGACATTTTCCCTCTCTGAAAGTCTGATAAACGCCGGAAAAATGACTATGTCCAAAAAAAATTTTTTTTCAACTTTTTTCAATTTTACCCCCGTGGGATTTATATTCTACCCACACACATTTGGAACTCTCCTGGGGTACCCTCACACATATTATTCCCTCATTTAGCGGATATTTTCGCAAAAAAGTGAAATTTTCAAAATTCTGAAAATTGGCTGAAAACGACTAAATTTCAAGGACTCATCGGGCAAATTGCTCTGGAACTGAAATCGGAATGCTCACTGACATTTCTCCTCTCTTAAAGGCTGATAAACGCCGGAAAAATTACTAAGTCCAAAAAAAATATTTTTCAACTTTTTTCAATTTTACCCCCGTGGAATTTATATTCTACCCACACACATTTGGAACTCTCCTGGGGTACCCTCACACATATTATTCCCTCATTTAGCGGATATTTTCACAAAAAAGTGAAATTTTGAAAAATTCTGAAAATTGGCTGAAAACGACTAAATATCAAGGACTCATCGGGCGAATTGCTCTGGAACTGAAATCGGAATGCTTACTGACAATTCCCCTCTCTGAAAGTCTGATAAACGCCGGAAAAATGACTATGTCGAAAAAAAATTTTTTTTAAACTTTTTTCAATTTTACCCCCGTGGGATATATGTTCTACCCACACACATTTGGAACTCTCCTGGTGTACCCTCACACATATTATTGCCTCATTTAGCAGATATTTTCACAAAAAAGTGAAATTTTCAAAAATTCAGAAAATTGGCTGAAAACGACTAAATATCAAGGACTCATCGGGCGAATCGCTCTGGAACAGAAATCGGAATACTCAGTGACATTTTACCTGTCTGAAAATCTGATAAACGCCGGAAAAATGACAAAGTCAAAAAAAATATTTTTTCAACTTTTTTCAATATTACCCCTGTGGGATATTTATTCTACCCACACACATTTGAAACTCTCCTGGAGTACCCTCACACATATTATTCCCTCATTTAGTGGATATTTTCACAATAAAGTGAAATTTTCAAAAATTCTGAAAATTGGCTGAAAACAACTAAATATCAAGGACTCATCGGGCGAATCGCTCTGGAACTGATATCGGAACGCTCACTGACATTTCCCCTATCTGAAAATCTGATAAACGCCGGAAAAATGAGTAAGTTCAAAAAAAAAATTTTTCAACTTTTTTCAATTTTACCCCTGTGGGATATATATTCTACCCACACACATTTGGAACTCTCCTGGGGTACCCTCACACATATTATTCCCTCATTTAGCGGATATTTTCACAAAAAAGTGAAATTTTCAAAAATTCAGAAAATTGGCTGAAAATGACTAAATATCAAGGACTCATCGGGCGAACCGCTCTGGAACTGAAATCGAAATGATCACTGACATTTCCCCTATCTGGAAGTCTGATAATCGCCGGAAAAATGACAAAGTCCAA
The DNA here is from genome assembly GCF_046119375.1 of Phyllobates terribilis. Taxonomy (NCBI): domain Eukaryota; kingdom Metazoa; phylum Chordata; class Amphibia; order Anura; family Dendrobatidae; genus Phyllobates; species Phyllobates terribilis. Next base: position 630,063,058 of record NW_027362763.1, read on the forward strand.
AAATATTTTTTTTTCAACTTTTTTCAATTTTACCCCTGTGGGATATATATTCTACCCACACACATTTGGAACTCTCCTGGGGTACCCTCACACATATTATTCCCTCATTTAGCGGATATTTTCACAAAAAAGTGAAATTTTCAAAAATTCTGAAAATTGGCTGAAAACGCCTAAATATCAAGGACTCATCGGGCGAACCGCTCTGGAACTGATATCGGAACACTCACTGACATTTCCCCTATCTGAAAATCTGATAAACGGCGGAAAAATGACGAAGTTTAAAAAAAAAAATGTTTTCAACTTTTTTCAATTTTAACCCCGTGGGATATATATTCTACCCACACACATTTGGAACTCTCCAGGGGTACCCTCACACATATTATTCCCTCATTTAGTGTTTTTTTTCACAATAAAGTGACATTTTCAAAAATTCTGAAAATTGGCTGAAAACGACTAAATATCAAGGATTCATCGGGCGAATCGCTCTGGAACTGATATCGGAACACTCACTGACATTTCCCCCATCTGAAAATGTGATAAACGCCGGAAAAATGACTAAGTCTAAAAAAAAAATGTTTTCAACTTTTTTCAATTTTACCCCCGTGGGATATATATTCTACCCACACACATTTGGCACTCTCCAGGGGTACCCTCACACATATTATTCCCTCATTTAGTGGATATTTTCACAAAAAAGTGAAATTTTCAAAAATTCAGAAAATTGGCTGAAAATGACTAAATATCAAGGACTCATTGGGCGAATCGCTCTGGAACAGAAATCGGAACACTCACTGACATTTTACCTGTCTGAAAATCTGATAAACGCCGGAAAAATGAGTAAGTCAAAAACAAAAATTTTTTCAACTTTTTTCAATTTTACCCCCGTGGGATATATATTCTACCCACACACATTTGGAACTCTCCTGGGGTACCCTCACAGATATTATTCCCTCATTTAGTGGATATTTTCACAAAAAAGTGAAATTTTCAAAAATTCTGAAAATTGGCTGAAAATGACTAAATATCAAGGACGCATTGGGCGAACCGCTCTGGAACTGAAATCGAAATGCTCACTGATATTTCCCCTCTCTGAAAATCTGATAAACGCCGGAAAAATGACTATGTCCAAAAATATTTTTTTTTCAACTTTTTTAAATTTTACCCCCGTGGGATATATATTCTACCCACACACATTTGGAACTCTCCTGGGGTACCCTCACACATATTATTCCCTCATTTGGTGGATATTTTCACAAAAAAAGTGAAATTTTCAAAAATTCTAAAAATTGGCTGAAAACGACTAAATATCAAAGACTCATCGGGACAATCGCTCTAGAACTGAAATCGAAATGCTCACTGACACATTTCCCCTATCTGAAAATCTGATAAACGCCGGAAAAATGACTAAGTCTAAAAAAAAATTTTTTAAACTTTTTTCAATTTTACCCCCGTGGGATATATATTCTACGCACACACATTTGGAACTCTCCTGGGGTACCCTCACACATATTATTCCCTCATTTAGTGGATATTTTCACAGAAAAGTGAAATTTTCAAAAATTCGGAAAATTGGCTGAAAACGACTAAATATCAAGGACTCATCGGGCGAATTGCCCTGGAACTGATATCGGAACGCTCACTAACATTTCCCCTATTTGAAAATCTGATAAATGCCGGAAACATGACTAAGTCTAAAAAAAAAATTTTTCAACTTTTTTCAATTTTACCCCCGTGGGATATATATTCTACCCACACACATTTGGAACTCTCCTGGGGTACCCTCACACATTTTATTCCCTCATTTAGTGGATATTTTCACAAAAAAGTGAAATTTTCAAAAATTCTGAAAATTGGCTGAAAATGACTAAATATCAAGGACTCATCGGGCGAATCGCTCTGGAACAGAAATCGGAACACTCACTGACATTTTACCTGTCTGAAAATCTGATAAACGCCGGAAAAATGAGTAAGTCCAAAAAAACAATTTTTCAACTTTTTTCAATTTTACCCCCGTGGGATATATATTCTACCCACACACATTTGGCACTCTCCAGGGGTACCCTCACACATATTATTCCCTCATTTAGTGGATATTTTCACAAAAAAGTGAAATTTTCAAAAATTCTGAAAATTGGCTGGAAACGACTAAATATCAAGGACTCATCGGGCGAATCGCTCTAGAACAGAAATCGGAACACTCACTGAGATTTTACCTATCTGAAAATCTGATAAACGCCGGAAAAATGACTATGTCCAAAAAATTTTTTTTTTCAACTTTTTTCAATATTACCCCTGTGGGATATATATTCTACCCACACACATTTGGAACTCTCCTGGGGTACCCTCACACATATTATTCCGTCATTTAGCGGATATTTTCACAAAAAAAGTGAAATTTTCAAAAATTCGGAAAATTGGCTAAAAACGAATAAATATCAAGGACTCATCAGGCAAACCGCTCTGGAACTGAAATCGGAATGCTCACTGACATTTCCCCTCTCTGAAAGTCTGATAAACGCAGGAAAAATGACTAAGTCCAAAAGAAAATTGTTTTCAACTTTTTTCAATTTTACCCCCGTGGGATATATATTCTACCCATACACATTTGGAACTCTCCTGGGCTTCCCTCACAGATATTGTTCCCTCATTAAGCCGATATTTTCCCAAAAAAGTGAAATTTTCAGAAATACAGAAAATTGGCTGAAAATGACTAGATATCAAGGACTCATCGAGCGAATCGCTCTGGAACTGAAATCTGAACGCTCACTGACATTTCCCCTTTCTGAAAGTCTGATAAACGCAGGAAAAATGACTAAGTCCAAAAAAAATTTATTAAAACTTTTTTCAATTTTACCCCTGTGGGATATATATTCTACGCACACACATTTGGAACTCTCCTGGGGTACCCTCACACATATTATTCCCTCATTTAGTGGATATTTTCACAAAAAAAGTGAAATTTTCAAAAATTCAGAAAATTGGCTGAAAACGACTAAATATCAAGGACTCATCGGGCGAACCGCTCTGGAACTGAAATAGAAATGCTCACTGACATTTCCCTTATCTGTAAGTCTGATAATCGCCGGAAAAATGACTAAGTCCAAAAATATTTTTTTTTCAACTTTTTTCAATTTTACCCCTGTAGGATATATCTTCTACCCACACACATTTGGAACTCTCCTGGGGTACCCTCACACATATTATTCCCTCATTTAGCGGATATTTTCACAAAAAAGTGAAATATTCAAAAATTCAGAAAATTGGCTGAAAATGACTAAATATCACGGACTCATTGGGCGAATCGCTCTGGAACTGAAATCGGAACGCTCACTGACATTTCCCCTCTCTGAAAGTCTGATAAACTACGGAAAAATGAATAAGTCTAAAAAAAAAAATGTTTCAACTTTTTTCAATTTTACCACTGTGGGATATATATTTTTCCCACACACATTTGGAACTCTCCTGGGGTACCCTCACACATATTGTTCCCTCATTTAGCGGATATTTTCAGAAAAAAGTGAAATTTTCAAAAATTCAGAAAATTGGCTGAAAACGACTAAATATCAAGGACTCATCGGGCGAATCGCTCTGGAACTGAAATCTGAATGCTAACTGACATTTCCCCTCTCTGAAAGTCTGATAAACGCCAGAAAAATGACGAAGTCCAAAAAAAAAATATTTTCAACTTTTTTCAATTTTACCCCGTGGGATATTTATTCTACCCACACACATTTGGAACTCTCCTGGGGTACCCTCACACATATTATTCCCTCATTTAGCGGATATTTTCACAAAAAAGTGAAATTTTCAAATATTCAGAAAATTGGCTGAAAACGACTAAATATCAAGGACTCATTGGGCGAATTGCTCTGGAACTGAAATCGGAATGCTCACTGACATTTCCCCTCTCTGAAAGTGTGATAAACGCCGGAAAAATGACTAAGTCCAAAAAAAAATTCATTTCAACATTTTTTAATTTTACCCCCGTGGGATATATATTCTACCCACACACATTTGAAACTCTCCTGGGGTACCCTCACACATATTATTCCCTCATTTAGCGGATATTTTCACAAAAAAGTGAAATTTTCAAAAATTCAGAAAATTGGCTGAAAACGACTAAATATCAAGGACTCATTGGTTGAATCGCTCTGGAACTGAAATCGGAACGCTCACTGACATTTCCCCTCTCTGAAAGTCTGATAAACTACGGAAAAATGACTAAGTACAAAAAAAAATTTTTTTTCAACTTTTTTCAATTTTACCCCTGTAGGATATATGTTCTACCCACACACATTTGACACTCTCCTGGGGTACTGTCACACATATTATTCCCTCATTTCGTGGATATTTTCACAAAAAAGTGAAATTTTCAAAAATTCAGAAAATTGGCTGAAAACGAATAAATATCAAGGACTCATCGGGCGAATCGCTCTGGAACAAATCTGAATGTTAACTGACATTTCCCCTCTCTGAAAGTCTGATAAACGCCAGAAAAATGACGAAGTCCAAAAAAAAATAATTTACAACTTTTTCCAATTTTACCCCCATGGGATATATATTCTACCCACACACATTTTGAACTCTCCTGGGATACCCTCACACATATTATTCCCTCATTTAGCGGATATTTTCAAAAAAAAGTGAAATTTTCAAAAATTCTGAAAATTGGCTGAAAACAAATAAATATCAAGGACTCAATGGGCGAATCGCTCTGGAACTGAAATCGGAATGCTCACTGACATTTCCCCTCTCTGAAAGTCTGATAGACGCCGGAAAAATGACTAAGTATAAAAAAAAATTATTTATAACTTTTTTCAATTTTACCCCCGTGAGATATATATTCTACCCACACACATTTGGAACTCTCCTGGGGTACCCTCACACATATTATTCCCTCATTTAGCGGATATTTTCAGAAAAAAGTGAAATTTTCAAAAATTCAGAAAATTGGCTGAAAACGACTAAATATCAAGGACTCATCGGGCGAATCGCTCTGGAACTGAAATCTGAATGCTAACTGACATTTCCCCTCTCTGAAAGTCTGATAAACGCCAGAAAAATGACGAAGTCCAAAAAAAAAATATTTTCAACTTTTTTCAATTTTACCCCCGTGGCTGATATATTCTACCCACACACATTTGGAACTCTCCTGGGGTACCCTCACACATATTATTCCCTCATTTAGCGGATATTTTCACAAAAAAGTGAAATTTTCAAAAATTCAGAAAATTGGCTGAAAACGACTAAATATCAAGGACTCATTGGGAGAATCGCTCTGGAACTGAAATCGCAACTCTCACTGACATTTCCCATCTCTGAAAGTCTGATAAACGCCGGAAAAATGACTAAGTCCAAAAAAAAATTCATTTCAACATTTTTTAATTTTACCCCCGTGGGATATATATTCTACCCACACACATTTGAAACTCTCCTGGGGTACCCTCACACATATTATTCCCTCATTTAGCGGATATTTTCACAAAAAAGTGAAATTTTCAAAAATTCAGAAAATTGGCTGAAAACGAATAAATATCAAGGACTCATCGGGCGAATCGCTCTGGAACAAATCTGAATGCTAACTGACATTTCCCCTCTCTGAAAGTCTGATAAACGCCAGAAAAATGTCGAAGTCCAAAAAAAAAATATTTTCAACTTTTTTCAATTTTACCCCGTGGGATATTTATTCTACCCACACACATTTGGAACTCTCCTGGGGTACCCTCACACATATTATTCCCTCATTTAGCGGATATTTTCACAAAAAAGTGAAATTTTCAAATATTCAGAAAATTGGCTGAAAACGACTAAATATCAAGGACTCATTGGGCGAATTGCTCTGGAACTGAAATCGAAATGCTCACTGACATTTCCCCTCTCTGAAAGTGTGATAAACGCCGGAAAAATGACTAAGTCCAAAAAAAAATTCATTTCAACATTTTTTAATTTTACCCCCGTGGGATATATATTCTACCCACACACATCTGGAACTCTCCTGGGGTACCCTCACACATATTATTCCCTCATTTAGCGGATATTTTCACAAAAAAGTGACATTTTCAAAAATCCAGAAAATTGGCTGAAAACGACTAAATTTCAAGGACTCATGGGGCGAATCGCTCTGGAACTGAAATCGGAATGCTTAATTACATTTCCTCTCTCTGAAAGTCTGATAAACGCCGAAAAAATGACTGAGTCCAAAAAAAAATTCTTTTCAACTTTTTTCAATTTTACCGCCGTGGGATATATATTCTACCCACACACATCTGGAACTCTCCTGGGGTACTCTCACACATATTATTCCCTCATTTAGCGGATATTTTCACAAAAAAGTGACATTTTCAAAAATTCAGAAAATTGGCTGAAAACGACTAAATTTCAAGGACTCATCGGGCGAATCGCTCTGGAACTGAAATCGGAATGCTCACTGACATTTCCCTTCTCTGAAAGTCTGATAAACGCCGGAAAAATGACTAAGTCCAAAAAAAAATTCTTTTCAACTTTTTTCAATTTTACCCTTGTGGGATATATATTCTACCCACACACATTTGGAACTCTCCTGGGGTACCCTCACACATATTATTCCCTCATTTAGTGGATATTTTCACAAAAAAGTGAAATTTTCAAAAATTCAGAAAATTGGCTGAAAACGACTAAATATCAAGGACTCATTGGGAGAATCGCTCTGGAACTGAAAGCGGAATGCTGACTGACATTTCCCCTCTGAAAGTCTGATAAACACCGGAAAAATGACTAAGTCAAAAAAAATATTTTTTTTTCAACTTTTTTCAATTTTAGCCCCGTGGGATATACATTCTACCCACACACATTTGGAACTCTCCTGGGGTACCCTCACACATATTATTCCCTTATTTAGCAGATATTTTCACAAAAAAGTGAATTTTCAAAAATTCAGAAAATTGGCTGAAAACGACAAAATATCAAGGACTCATCAGGCGAATCGCTCTGGAACTGATATTGGAACGCTCACTAACATTTCCCCTCTCTGAAAGTCTAATAAACGCCGGAAAAATGACTAAGTCCAAAAAAAATTTTTTTTCAACTATTTTCAATTTTTACCCCCTTGGGATATATATTCTACCCACACACATTTGGAACTCTCCTGGGGTATCCTCATACATATTATTCCCTCATTTAGCAGATATTTTCACAAAAAAGTGAAATTTTCAAAAATTCAGAAAATTGGCTGAAAATGCCAAAATATCAAGGACTCATCGGGCGAATCGCTCTGGAACTGATATTGGAACCCTCACTGACATTTCCCCTCTCTGAAAGTCTGATAAACGCCGGAAAAATGACTAAGTCCAAAAAAAAATTATTTTCAACTATCTTCAATTTTACCCCCGTGGGATATATATTCTACCCACACACATTTGGAACTCTCCTGGGGTACCCTCACACATATTATTCCCTCGATGTGCGGATATTTTCATAAAAAAGTGAAATTTTCAAAAATTCAGAAAATTGGCTGAAAACGACTTAATATCAAGGACTCATCAGGCGATTTGCTCTGGAACTGAAATTGGAATGCTCACTGACATTTCCCCTCTCTGAAAGTCTGATAAACTAAGGAAAAACGACAGTTCAAAAAAAAATTCTTTTAAACTTTTTTCAATTTTACCCTTGTGGGATATATATTCTACCCACACACATTTGGAACTCTCCTGGGGTACCCTCACACATATTATTCCCTCATTTAGCAGATATTTTCACAAAAAAGTGAAATTTTAAAAAATTCAGAAAATTGGCTGAAAACGACTAAATATCAAGGACTCATCGGGCGAATCACTCTGGAACTGAAATTGGAGTGCTCACTGACATTTCCCCTCTCTGAAAGTCTGATAAATGCCGGAAAAATGACTAAGTCCAAAAAAAAATTATTTTCAACTATTTTCAATTTTACCCTTGTGGGATATGTATTCTACCCACACACATTTGGAACTCTCCTGGGGTATCCTCATACATATTATTCCCTCATTTAGCAGATATTTTCACAAAAAAGTGAAATTTTCAAAAATTTTGAAAATTGGCTGAAAACGACTAAATATCAAGGACTCATCGGGCGAATCGCTCTAGAACTGAAATCAGAATGCTCACTGACATTTCCCCTCTCTAAAAGTCTGATAAACGCTGGAAAAATTACTAAGTCCAAAAAAAAATTTTATTCAACTTTTTTCAATTTTACCCCCATGGGATATATATTCTACCCACACACATTTGGAACTCTCCTAGGGTACCCTCACACATATTATTCCCTCATTTAGCGGATATTTTCACAAAAAAGTGAAATTTTAAAAAATTCAGAAAATTGGCTGAAAACGACTTAATATCAAGGACTCATCGGGCGAATCGCTCTGGAACTGAAATTGGAATGCTCACTGACATTTCCCCTCTCTGAAAGTTTGATAAATGCCGGAAAAACGACAGTCCAAAAAAAAATTATTTTCAACTTTTTTCAATTTTACCCTTGTGGGATATATATTCTACCCACACACATTTGGAACTCTCCTGGGTGTATCCTCATACATATTATTCCCTCATTTAGCAGATATTTTCACAAAAAAGTGAAATTTTCAAAAATTCAGAAAATTGGCTGAAAACGCCAAATATCAAAGACTCATCGGGCGAATCGCTCTGGAACTGATATCGGAACGCTCACTGACATTTCCCCTCTCTGAAAGTCTGATAAACGGCAGAAAAATTACTAAGTCCAAAAAAAAATGTAATTCAACTTTTTTCAATTTTACCCCCGTGGGATATATATTCTACCCACACACATTTGGAACTCTCCTGGGGTACCCTCACACATATTATTCCCTCATTTAGCGGATATTTTCACAAAAAAGTGAAATTTTCAAAAATTCAGAAAATTGGCTGAAAACGACTAAATATCAAGGACTCATTGGGCGAATCGCTCTGGAACTGAAATCGGAAAGCTCACTGACATTTCCCTTCTCTGAAAGTCTGATCAACTACGGAAAAAAGACTAAGTCCAAAAAAAATTTATTTTTAACTATTTTCAATTTTACCCTTGTGGGATATATATTCTACCCACACACATTTGGAACTCTCCTGGGTTATCCTCATACATATTATGCCCTCAATGTGCGGATATTTTCATAAAAAAGTGAAATTTTCAAAAATTCTGAAAATTGGCTGAAAACGACTAAATATCAAGGACTCATCAGGCGAATCGCTCTGGAACTGAAATCAGAATGCTCACTGACATTTCCCGTCTCTGAAAGTCTAATAAACACCTGAAAAATGACTAAGTCAAAAAAATACATTTTTTTCAACTTTTTTCAATTTTACCCCCGTGGGTTATATATTCTACCCACACACATCTGGAATTCTCCTGGGGTACCCTCACACATATAATTCCCTCATTTAGCAGATATTTTCACAAAAAAGTGAAATTTTCAAAAATTCAGAAAATTTGCTGAAAACGACTAAATATCAAGGACTCATTGGGCGAATAGCTCTGGAACTGAAATCGGAATGCTCACTGACATTTCCCCTCTCTGAAAGTCTGATAAACTACGGAAAAATGACAGTCCAAAATAAAAATTTTTTCAACTTTTTCAATTTTACCCCCGTGGGATATATATTCTACCCACACACATTTGGAACTCTCCTGGGGTACCCTCACACATATTATTCCCTCATTTAGCGGATATTTTCACAAAAAAGTGAAATTTTCAAAAATTCAGAAAATTGGCTGAAACTGACTAAATATCAAGGACTCATTGGGTGAATCGCTCTGGAACTGAAATAGGAACGCTCACTGACATTTCCCCTCTCTGAAAGTCTGATAAACTACGGAAAAATTACTAAGTCCAAAAAAAATTTTTTTTTTCCTTTTTTTAATTTTACCCCCGTGGGATATGTATTCTACCCACACACATTTGGAACTCTCCGGGGGTACCCTCACACATATTATTCCCTCATTTAGTGGATATTTTCACAAAAAAGAGAAATTTTCAAAAATTCTGAAAATTGGCTGAAAACGACTAAATATTAACGACTCATCGGGCGAATCGCTCTGGAACTGAAATCGGAATGCTCCCTGACATTTCCCCTCTCAGAAAGTCTGATAAACGCCGGAAAAATGACTCAGTCCAAAAAAAAATTCTTTTCAACTTTTTTCAATTTTACCCCCGTGGGATATATATTCTACCCACACACATTTGGAACTCTCCTGGGATACCCTCACACATTATTCCCTCATTTAGCGGATATTTTCACAAAAAAGTGAAATTTTCAAAAATTCAGAAAATTGGCTGAAAACGACTAAATTTCCAGGACTCATTGGGCGACTCGCACTGGAACTGAAACCGGAACGCTCACTGACATTTCCCATCTCTGAAAGTCTGATAAGCGCCGGAAAAATGACTATGTCGAAAAAAAAATTATTTTCAACTTTTTTCAATTTTACCCCCGTGGGACATATATTCTACCCACACACATTTGGAACACTCAGGGAGTACCCTCACACATATTATTCCCTCATTTAGCAGATATTTTCACAAAAAAGTGAAATTTTAAAAAATTCAGAAAATTGGCTGAAAAGGACAAAATATCAAAGACTCATCGGGAGAAACGCTCTGGAACTGAAATCGGAATGCTCACTGACATTTTCCGTCTCTGAAAGTCTGATAAACGCTGGAAAAATCACTAAGTCAAAAAAATTTTTTTTTTAAACTTTTTTCAATTTTGCCCCTGTGGGATATATATTCTACCCACAATCATTTGGAACTCTCCTGGGATACCCTCACACATTATTCCAACATTTAGCGGATATTTTCACAAAAAAGTGAAATTTTCAAAAATTCAGAAAATTGGCTGAAACTGACTAAATATCAAGGACTCATTGGGCGAATCGCTCTGGAACTGAAACCGGAACGCTCACTGACATTTCCCCTCTCTGAAAGTCTGATAAACGCCGGAAAAATGACTCAGTCCAAAAAAAAATTCTTTTCAACTTTTTTCAATTTTACCCCCGTGGGATATATATTCTACCCACACACATTTGGAACTCTCCTGGGATACCCTCACACATTATTCCCTCATTTAGCGGATATTTTCACAAAAAAGTGAAATTTTCAAAAATTCAGAAAATTGACTGAAAACGACGAAATATCAAGGACTCATTGGGCGAATCGCTCTTTAACTGAAACCGGAATGCTCACTGACATTTCCCCTCTCTGAAAGTCTGATAAACGCAGGAAAAATGACTGTGTCCCAAAAAAAATTCTTTTCATCTTTTTTCAATTTTACCCCCGTGGGATATATATTCTACCCACACACATTTGGAAATCTCCTGGGGTACCCTCACACATATTGTTCCCTCATTTAGTGGATATTTTCACAAAAAAGAGAAATTTTCAAAAATTCTGAAAATTGGCTGAAAACGACTAAATATCAAGGACTCATTGGGCGAATCGTTCTGGAACTGAAATCGGAATGCTCACTGACATTTTCCGTCTCTGAAAGTCTGATAAACGCTGGAAAAATCACTAAGTTCAAAAAAAAATTTTTTTAAACTTTTTTCAATTTTGCCCCCGTGGGATATATATTCTACCCACACACATTTGGAACTCTCCTGGGATACCTCACACATTATTCCCTCATTTATCAGATATTTTCACAAAAAAGTGAAATTTTCAAAAATTCAGAAAATTGGCTGAAAATGACTAAATATCAAGGACTCATTGGGCGAATCGCTCTGGAACTGAAATCGGAATGCTCACTGACATTTCCCCTCTCTGAAAGTCTGAAAAACTATGGAAAAATGACTAAGTCCCAAAAAAATTTTTTTTTAACTTTTTTAAATTTTCCCCCGTGGGATATATACTCTACCCACACACATTTGGAACTCTCCTGGGGTACCCTCACGCATATTATTCCCTCATTTAGCAGATATTTTCACAAAAAAGTGAAATTTTCAAAAATTCAGAAAATTGGCTGAAAAGGACAAAATATCAAGGACTCATCTGGGCGAATCACTCTGGAACTGAAATTGGAAAGCTCACTGACATTTTCCGTCTCTGAAAGTCTGATAAACTCCGGAAAAATTACTAAGTCCAAAAAAAATTTTTTTTTTTACTTTTTTCAATTTTACCCCCGTGGGATATATATTCTACCCACCCACATTTGGAACTCTCCTGGGATACCCTCACACATTATTCCCTCATTTAGCAGATATTTTCACAAAAAAGTGAAATTTTCAAAAATTCAGAAAATTGGCTGAAAACGACTAAATATCAAGGACTCATTGGGCGAATCGCTCTGGAACTCAAATCGGAATGCTCACTGACATTTCCCCTCTCTGAAAGTCTGATAAACGCCGGAAAAATGACTCAGTCCAAAAAAAAATTCTTTTCAACTTTTTTCAATTTTACCCCCGTGGGATATATATTCTACCTACACACATTTGGAACTCTCCTGGGGTACCCTCACACATATTATTCCCTCATTTAGCGGATATTTTCACAAAAAAGTGAAATTTTCAAAAATTCTGAAAATTGGCTGAAAACGACTAAATATCAAGGACTCATTGGGCGAATCGCTCTGGAACTGAAATCAGAATGCTCACTGACATTTCCCGTCTCTGAAAGTCTAATAAACACCTGAAAAATGACTAAGTCAAAAAAATACATTTTTTTCAACTTTTTTCAATTTTACCCCCGTGGGTTATATATTCTACCCACACACATCTGGAATTCTCCTGGGGTACCCTCACACATATAATTCCCTCATTTAGCAGATATTTTCACAAAAAAGTGAAATTTTCAAAAATTCAGAAAATTTGCTGAAAACGACTAAATATCAAGGACTCATTGGGCGAATAGCTCTGGAACTGAAATCGGAATGCTCACTGACATTTCCCCTCTCTGAAAGTCTGATAAACTACGGAAAAATGACAGTCCAAAATAAAAATTTTTTCAACTTTTTCAATTTTACCCCCGTGGGATATATATTCTACCCACACACATTTGGAACTCTCCTGGGGTACCCTCACACATATTATTCCCTCATTTAGCGGATATTTTCACAAAAAAGTGAAATTTTCAAAAATTCAGAAAATTGGCTGAAACTGACTAAATATCAAGGACTCATTGGGTGAATCGCTCTGGAACTGAAATAGGAACGCTCACTGACATTTCCCCTCTCTGAAAGTCTGATAAACTACGGAAAAATTACTAAGTCCAAAAAAAATTTTTTTTTTCCTTTTTTTAATTTTACCCCCGTGGGATATGTATTCTACCCACACACATTTGGAACTCTCCGGGGGTACCCTCACACATATTATTCCCTCATTTAGTGGATATTTTCACAAAAAAGAGAAATTTTCAAAAATTCTGAAAATTGGCTGAAAACGACTAAATATTAACGACTCATCGGGCGAATCGCTCTGGAACTGAAATCGGAATGCTCCCTGACATTTCCCCTCTCAGAAAGTCTGATAAACGCCGGAAAAATGACTCAGTCCAAAAAAAAATTCTTTTCAACTTTTTTCAATTTTACCCCCGTGGGATATATATTCTACCCACACACATTTGGAACTCTCCTGGGATACCCTCACACATTATTCCCTCATTTAGCGGATATTTTCACAAAAAAGTGAAATTTTCAAAAATTCAGAAAATTGGCTGAAAACGACTAAATTTCCAGGACTCATTGGGCGACTCGCACTGGAACTGAAACCGGAACGCTCACTGACATTTCCCATCTCTGAAAGTCTGATAAGCGCCGGAAAAATGACTATGTCGAAAAAAAAATTATTTTCAACTTTTTTCAATTTTACCCCCGTGGGACATATATTCTACCCACACACATTTGGAACACTCAGGGAGTACCCTCACACATATTATTCCCTCATTTAGCAGATATTTTCACAAAAAAGTGAAATTTTAAAAAATTCAGAAAATTGGCTGAAAAGGACAAAATATCAAAGACTCATCGGGAGAAACGCTCTGGAACTGAAATCGGAATGCTCACTGACATTTTCCGTCTCTGAAAGTCTGATAAACGCTGGAAAAATCACTAAGTCAAAAAAATTTTTTTTTTAAACTTTTTTCAATTTTGCCCCTGTGGGATATATATTCTACCCACAATCATTTGGAACTCTCCTGGGATACCCTCACACATTATTCCAACATTTAGCGGATATTTTCACAAAAAAGTGAAATTTTCAAAAATTCAGAAAATTGGCTGAAACTGACTAAATATCAAGGACTCATTGGGCGAATCGCTCTGGAACTGAAACCGGAACGCTCACTGACATTTCCCCTCTCTGAAAGTCTGATAAACGCCGGAAAAATGACTCAGTCCAAAAAAAAATTCTTTTCAACTTTTTTCAATTTTACCCCCGTGGGATATATATTCTACCCACACACATTTGGAACTCTCCTGGGATACCCTCACACATTATTCCCTCATTTAGCGGATATTTTCACAAAAAAGTGAAATTTTCAAAAATTCAGAAAATTGACTGAAAACGACGAAATATCAAGGACTCATTGGGCGAATCGCTCTTTAACTGAAACCGGAATGCTCACTGACATTTCCCCTCTCTGAAAGTCTGATAAACGCAGGAAAAATGACTGTGTCCCAAAAAAAATTCTTTTCATCTTTTTTCAATTTTACCCCCGTGGGATATATATTCTACCCACACACATTTGGAAATCTCCTGGGGTACCCTCACACATATTGTTCCCTCATTTAGTGGATATTTTCACAAAAAAGAGAAATTTTCAAAAATTCTGAAAATTGGCTGAAAACGACTAAATATCAAGGACTCATTGGGCGAATCGTTCTGGAACTGAAATCGGAATGCTCACTGACATTTTCCGTCTCTGAAAGTCTGATAAACGCTGGAAAAATCACTAAGTTCAAAAAAAAATTTTTTTAAACTTTTTTCAATTTTGCCCCCGTGGGATATATATTCTACCCACACACATTTGGAACTCTCCTGGGATACCTCACACATTATTCCCTCATTTATCAGATATTTTCACAAAAAAGTGAAATTTTCAAAAATTCAGAAAATTGGCTGAAAATGACTAAATATCAAGGACTCATTGGGCGAATCGCTCTGGAACTGAAATCGGAATGCTCACTGACATTTCCCCTCTCTGAAAGTCTGAAAAACTATGGAAAAATGACTAAGTCCCAAAAAAATTTTTTTTTAACTTTTTTAAATTTTCCCCCGTGGGATATATACTCTACCCACACACATTTGGAACTCTCCTGGGGTACCCTCACGCATATTATTCCCTCATTTAGCAGATATTTTCACAAAAAAGTGAAATTTTCAAAAATTCAGAAAATTGGCTGAAAAGGACAAAATATCAAGGACTCATCTGGGCGAATCACTCTGGAACTGAAATTGGAAAGCTCACTGACATTTTCCGTCTCTGAAAGTCTGATAAACTCCGGAAAAATTACTAAGTCCAAAAAAAATTTTTTTTTTTACTTTTTTCAATTTTACCCCCGTGGGATATATATTCTACCCACCCACATTTGGAACTCTCCTGGGATACCCTCACACATTATTCCCTCATTTAGCAGATATTTTCACAAAAAAGTGAAATTTTCAAAAATTCAGAAAATTGGCTGAAAACGACTAAATATCAAGGACTCATTGGGCGAATCGCTCTGGAACTCAAATCGGAATGCTCACTGACATTTCCCCTCTCTGAAAGTCTGATAAACGCCGGAAAAATGACTCAGTCCAAAAAAAAATTCTTTTCAACTTTTTTCAATTTTACCCCCGTGGGATATATATTCTACCTACACACATTTGGAACTCTCCTGGGGTACCCTCACACATATTATTCCCTCATTTAGCGGATATTTTCACAAAAAAGTGAAATTTTCAAAAATTCTGAAAATTGGCTGAAAACGACTAAATATCAAGGACTCATTGGGCGAATCGCTCTAGAAATGAAACCGGAACACTCACTGACATTTCCCCTCTCTGAAAGTCTGATAAACTACGGAAAAATGACTAAGTCCAAAATAAAATTTTTTTCAACTTTTTTCAATTTTACCCACGTGGGATATATATTCTACCCACACACATTTGGAACTCTCCTGGGGTACCCTCACACATATTATTCCCTCATTTAGCAGATATTTTCACAAAAAAAACCTGAAATTTTCAAAAATTCATAAAATTGGCTGAAAACGACTAAATATCAAAGACTCATTGTGCAAATCGCTCTGGAACTGAAATCGGAACGCTCACTGATATTTCCCCTCTCTGAAAGTCTGATAAACTCCGGAAAAATTACTAAGTCCAAAAAAAAATTTTTTTTTAACTTTTTTAAATTTTACCCCCGTGGGATATGTATTCTACCCACACACATTTGGAACTCTCCTGGGGTACCCTCACACATATTATTCCCTCATTTAGCAGATATTTTCACAAAAAAGTGAAATTTTCAAAAATTCAGAAAATTGGCTGAAAAGGACAAAATATCAAGGACTCGTCGAGGCGAATCGCTCTGGAACTGAAATTGGAATGCTCACTGACATTTCCCCTCTCTGAAAGTCTGATAAACTACGGAAAAATGACTTAGTCCAAGATAAAAATTTTTTAAACTTTTTCAATTTTACCCCTGTGGGAAATATATTCTACCCACACACATTTGGAACTCTCCTGGGGTACCCTCACACATATTATTCCCTCATTTAGTGGATATTTTCACAGAAAAGTGAAATTTTGAAAAATTCAGAAAATTGGCTGAAAACGACTAAATATTAACGACTCATTGGGCGAATCGCTCTGGAACTGAAATCGGAATGCTCACTGACATTTCCCCTCTCTGAAAGTCGGATAAACGCCGGAAAAATTACAATTTTTTTACATCTTTCTTCAATTTTGCCTCTGTGGGATATATACTCTACCCAAACACATTTGGAACTCTCCTGGAGTACCCTTTTACATAGTTACATAGTTTATAAGGCCGAAAAACGACAAGCGTCCATCCAGTTCAGCCTATTTCTTGTGCACTGCAGCTATTCCGCAGCGTTGATCCAGGGGAAGGCAACAAAAAACCATGCGGTATAGGCCAATTTACATCATTGAGGAAAAATTCACTTCCCGACACCAATCTGGCAGTAAAATTAAATCCCTGGATTAATTAACTAAGCATAAGATGTAATTTTATTGTTCTCAAGAATGGCGTCCAGGCCTCTCTTGAACTCTTTAAGTGAGTTGGACATCACCACTTCCTCTCCCAGAGAGTTCCAGAGTCTCACGGCTCTGACCGTAAAGAATCCCCTTCTATGCTGGTGCAGGAACCTCCTTTCCTCCAGACGCATAGTGTGCCCCCTCGTCTTTGTCACCATCCTTGGTATAAAGAGGTCATGGAGAGATCTCTGTACTGCCCCCTGATGTATTTATACATGTTTATGAGGTCTCCCCTAAGCCTTCTCTTTTCCAACGTAAATAGGCCTAATTTTGACAACCTCTCTGGGTATTCTAGTCCCTCCATTCCCTTTATTACCTTAGTCGCCCTCCTTTGTACCCTCTCTAGCTCCAATATGTCTTTCCTGAGCACCGGAGCCCAGAACTGTGCACAATATTCTAAGTGCGGCCTTACCAGCGCTTTATACAGATGAAGAACAATGTTCTCATCATATGCCCCTATTCCTCTTCTGATGCATGCCATGACTCTATTTGCCTTCGCAGCTGCTGCCTGACACTAGGCACTCCAATTTAATTTGCTATTAACCAAGACGCCCAGGTCCTTCTCCATGTCAGATTTCCCCAACGGTTTCCCATTTAATATGTATGGGTGACTGCTGTTTTTCTTTCCCATGTGCATGACCTTACATTTATCGGCATTGAACCCCATTTGCCATTTTTTGGCCCAACTCCCCAATTTATCTAAATCCTCCTGTAGCTGTGCCCTGTCCTCATCTGTATTAACTACTTTACAAAGTTTAGTATCATCTGCAAATATTGCTATTTTACTATGCAACCCTTCCACTAGATCATTAATAAATATATTAAATAATATAGGGCCCAAGACAGACCCTTGAGACCCTCACACATATTATTCCCTCATTTAGTGGATATTTTCACAAAAAAGTGAAATTTTCAAAAATTCTGAAAATTGGCTGAAAACGACAAAATATCAAGGACTCATTGGGCGAATCGCTCTGGAACTGAAATCGGAATGCTCACTGACATTTCCCCTCTCTGAAAGTCTGATAAATGCCGGAAAAATGACTATTTCCAAAAAAAAAATTCTTTTCAACTTTTTCCAATTTTACACACGTGGGATATTTATCCTACCCACACACATTTGGAACTCTCCTGGGGTACCCTCACATATATTATTCCCTCATTTAGCGGATATTTTCACAAAAAAGTGAAATTTTCAAAAATTCTGAAAATTGGCTGAAAAAGAATAAATATCCATGACTTATCGGGCGAATCGCTCTGGAACTGAAATCGGAATGCTCACTGACATTTCCCGTCTCTGAAAGTCTGATAAACGCTCGAAAAATCACTAAGTCCAAAAAAAATTTTTTAAATTTTTTTTTCAATTTTACCCCCGTGGGATATATATTCTACCCACACACATTTGGAACTCTCCTGGAGTACCCTCACACATATTATTCCCTCATTTAGCGGATATTTTAACAAAAAAGAGAAATTTTCAAAAATTCAGAAAATTGGCTGAAAATGACTAAATATCAAAGACTCATTGGGCGAATCGCTCTGGAACTGAAATAGGAATGCTCACTGACATTTCCCCTCTCTGAAAGTCTGATAAACGCTGGAAAAATGACTAAGTCCAAAAAAAAAATGTTTTCAACTTTTTTCAATTTTACCCCCGTGGGACACTGATTCTACCCACACACATTTGGAACACTCCTGGGGTACCCTCACACATATTATTCCCTCATTTAGCGGATATTTTCACAAAAAAGTGAAATTTTCAAAAATTCTGAAAATTCGGTGAAAACAACAAAATATCAAGGACTCATCGGGCGAATCGCTCTAGAACTGAAATCGGAATGCTCACTGACATTTCCCCTCTCTGAAAGTCTGATAAATGCCGGAAAAATGACTAAGTCCAAAAAAAAATTCTTTTCAACTTTTTTCAATTTTACCCCCGTGTAATATATATTCTACCCACACACATTTGGAACTCTCCTGGGGTACCCTCACACATATTATTCCATCATTTAGCGGATATTTTCACAAAAAAGTGAAATTTTCAAAACTTCTGAAAATTGGCTGAAAACGACAAAATATCAAGGACTCATAGGGCGAATCGCTCTGGAACTGAAATCGGAATGCTCACTGACATTTCCCCTCTCTGAATGTCTGATAAATGCCGGAAAAATGACTATTTCCAAAAAAAAATTCTTTTAAACTTTTTTCAATTTTACCCCCGTGTAATATATATTGTACCCACACACATTTGGAACTCTCATGGGGTACCCTCACACATATATTCCCTAATTTAGCGGATATTTTCACAAAAAAGTGAAATTTTCAAAAATTCAGAAAATTGGCTGAAAAAGACTAAATATCAATGACTTATCGGGCGAATCGCTCTGGAACTGAAATCAGAATGCTCACTGACATTTCCCCTCTGTGAAAGTCTGATAAACGCTCGAAAAATCACTAAGTCCAAAAAACATTTTTTTAAAACTTTTTTCAATTTTACCCCGTGGGATATATATTTTACCCACACATATTTGGAACTCTCCTGGGATACCCTCACACATATTATTCCCTCATTTAGTGGATATTTTCACAAAAAAGAGAAATTTTCAAAAATTCTGAAAATTGGCTGAAAACGACTAAATATCAAGGACTCATCATGCGAATCACTCTGGAACTGAAATCGGAATGCTCACTGACATTTCCCCTCTCTGAAAGTCTAATAAACGCCAGAAAAATGACTAAGTCCAAAAAAATTTTTTTTACAACTTTTTTACATTTTTCATCTGTGGGATATATATTCTACCCACACACATTTGGAACTCAACTGGGGTACCCTCACACATATTATTCCCTCATTTAGCGGATATTTTCACAAAAAAGTGAAATTTTCAAAATTTCTGAAAATTGGCTGAAAACGACTAAATATCAAAGACTCATCCGGTAAATCACTCTGGAACTGAAATCGGAATGCTCACTGACATTTCCCCTCTCTGAAAGTCTGATAAACGCCGGAAAAATGCCTAAGTCCAAAAAAAAATTCTCTTCAACTTTTTTCAATTTTACCCCCGTGGGATATGTATTCTACCCACACACATTTGGAACTCTCCTTGTCTACCATCACACATATTATTCCCTCATTTAGCGGATATTTTCTCAAAAAAGTGAAATTTTCAAAAATTCAGAAAATTGGCTGAAAACGACTAAATATCAAGGACTCATCGGGCAAATCGCTCTGGAACTGAAATGGTAACACTCACTGACATTTCCCCTCTCTGAAAGTCTGATAAACGCCGGAAAAATGACTAAGTCCAAAAAATTATTTTTTTAAACTTTTTTCAATTTTACCCCCGTGGGATATACATTCTGCCCACACACATTTGGAACTCTCCTGGGGTACCCACACATATTATTCCCTCATTTAGTGGATCTTTTCACAAAAAAGTGAAATTTTCAAAAATTCTGAAAATTGGCAGAAAACGACTAAATATCAAGGACTCATTGGTCAAATCGCTCTGGAACTGATATCGGAATGCTCACTGACATTTCCCCTCTCTGAAAGTCTGATAAATGCCGGAAAAATGACTATTTCCAAAAAAAAAATTCTTTTCAACTTTTTTCAATTTTACCCCCGTGGGATATTTATTCTACCCACACACATTTGGTACTCTCCTGGGGTACCCTCAGACATATTATTCCCTCATTTAGTGGATATTTTCACAAAAAAGTGAAAGTTTCAAAAATTCAGAAAATTGGCTGAAAACGACAAAATATCAAAGAATCATCGGGCGAATCGCTCTGGAACTGAAATCGGTATGCTCACTGACATTTCCCCTCTCTGAAAGTCTGATAAACGTCAGAAAAATGACTAAGTCCAAACAAAACATTTTCAACTTTTTTCAATTTTACCCCCGTGGGAAATAAATTCTACCCACACACATTTGGAACTCTCCTGGTCTACCATCACACATATTATTCCCTCATTTAGCGGATATTTTCACAAAAAAGTGAAATTTTCAAAAATTCTGAAAATTGGCTGAAAACGTCAAAATATCAAGGACTCATCGGGCGAATCGCTCTGGAACTAAAATCGTAACACTCACTGACATTCCCTCTCTGAAAGTCTGATAAACGCCGGAAAATGACTAAGTTTAAAAAAATTTTTTTTTCAATTTTACCCCCGTGGGATATATATTCTTCTCACACACATTTGGAATTCTCCTGGGGTACCCACACATATTATTCCCTCATTTAGAGGATATTTTCACAAAAAATTGAAATTTTCAAAAATTCAGAAAATTGGCTGAAAACGACTAAATATCAAGAACTCATCGGGCGAATCGCTCTGGAACTGAAATCGGTATGATCACTGACATTTCCCCTCTCTGAAAGTCTGATAAACGCCGGAAAAATGACTAAGTCCAAAAAAAATAATTTTTTCAACTTTTTTCAATTTTACCCCCGTGGGAAATGAATTCTTCCCACACACATTTGGAACTCTCCTTGTCTACCATCACACATATTATTCCCTC
The DNA here is from genome assembly GCF_046119375.1 of Phyllobates terribilis. NCBI lineage: Eukaryota > Metazoa > Chordata > Amphibia > Anura > Dendrobatidae > Phyllobates > Phyllobates terribilis. The sequence goes on from NW_027362763.1 coordinate 630,084,805, forward strand.
ATTTAGCGGATATTTTCACAAAAAAGTGAAATTTTCAAAAATTCAGAAAATTGGCTGAAAATGACTAAATATGAAGGAATCATGTGGCGAATCGCTCTGGAACGGAAATCGTAGCACTCACTGACATTTCCCCTCTCTGAAAGTCTGATAAACGCCGGAAAAATGACTAAGTCCAAAAAAAAATTTTTTTAAACTTTTTTCAATTTTACCCCCGTGGGATATATATTCTACCCACACACATTTGGAACTCTCCTTGGGTACCCTCACACATATTATTCCCTCATTTAGCGGATATTTTCTCAAAAAAGTGAAATTTTCAAAAATTCAGAAAGTTGGCTGAAAACTACAAAATATCAAGGACTCATCGGGCGAATCGCTCTGGAACTGAAATCGGTATGCTCACTGACATTTCCCCTCTCTGAAAGTCTGATAAACGCTGGAAAAATGACTAAGTTGTAACGGGTCTGGGAGGCGGAACCTCTGAGCAACTACACAAGGGGGCGGTCCTTGAAAGGAAGCGGGTGGCTCCCAGGGAAGACGGTAGTCTCTGGGTAGAAGGGCAGGCAGTCACGGCAAGTGACAGGGACAGTCTCTGGGTAGAAGGGCAGGTAGTCACGGCAAGTGACAGGGACAGTCTCTGGGTAGAAGGACGGGTACTCACGGCAAGTAACAGGGACAGTCTCTGGACAGGCAGGTGATCACGGCTAGTGACGGCAGAGCCTCCAGGTAGGCTAGCAGGTAGCAGGTGAGCGCTCCCAGGTGAGCCGTCGAGAGTCTCTGGACAGGCAGGTGGTCACGGCAAGTGACGGCGGAGCCTCCAGGTAGGCTAGCAGGCAGGTTGCAGATGAGCGCTCCCAGGTGAGCAGACAAGAGTCTCTGGACAGGCAGGTGGTCACGGCAAGTGACGGTGGAGCCTCCAGGTAGGCTAGCAGGCAGGTAGCAGATGAGCACTCCCAGGTGAGCAGACAAGAGTTTCTGGACAGGCAGGTGGTCACGGCAAGTGACGGCGGAGCCTCAAGGTAGGCTAGCAGGCATGTAGCAGACGAGCGCTCCCAGGTGAGCGGGCAGGCTGGTCCAAAGACAGACTGACAGGTGTCGGAAGGCAGACCGTCGGACCGCAGGCTTGCAAGCAGGTAAACGGATATCTGGCAGGTATCAAGCAGGAATCTGGCAGGTGACTGGCAGGTAACAGGCAGGAATCTGGCAGGTGACTGGCAGGTAACAGGCAGGTAACAGGCAGGAATCTGGGAGGTGACTGGCAGGTAACAGGCAGGAATCTGGCAGGTGACTGGCAGGTAACTGGAAACGGGACCTGAGGGCTGAAGCAGAGTGAAGGCTTTGCAACAACATTGCTCGGGCACCTCCATTTTGGAGGAGGTGCCTTATATATGGTGAAGTCCTCCGGCCATTGGACGGGGACTCCTTAGGATGGCACGCGCGGCCCCTTTAAGAGAGGGGGAGCGCGCGCGCGCCCTAAGCACCGTGGCCGGGAAGCAGCGCGCGCTGACAGCAGAGCGGGAGGAAGACGCCGTGCACAGAGCGGAGAGGTGAGGGGAACAGCGTCCCTGCCTAGCAGGAGGCAGGGACGCCGATGCTACAGTACCCCCCCTTTAGGCCCCCCCTTTTTTTGGCCAGAGAGAAATTTATCAAGAATGAGAGGGGCATGGATGTTCTCCCGGGGCTCCCACGTTCTCTCCTCAGGACCAAACCCCTTCCAATCTACCAGAAAAAAGTTTTTTCCTCTTACCCTTTTGGTGGCCAGAATGTTCTCTACCTCAAACTCGTTAGCAGCGGAAACCGGAGCAGGAGGCGTACCTGTAGACTTGGAAAAAGAGTTAAGTACCACGGGTTTGAGGAGAGATACATGGAAGGAGTTAGGGATCCGTAAGTTGGCCGAGAGTTTTAATTTATAGGCCACCGGGTTGATCTGTTTGATAACTTCCAGCGGGCCGATGAACCGAGGCCCTAACTTGTAGGAGGGAATCTTGAGCCGGACATATTTGGACGAGAGCCAGACTTTATCTCCAGGACGGAATTGTGGAGGATCCAGGCGTTTCTTGTCAGCGTGTTTTTTCATCCGTTTGGACGACTGAAGGAGTGCGGATCGGGTACTCTCCCAAATGGAGGAGAATTCGCGAATGAGAGATTCCACAGCCGGATTGTCCACCGAGGTGGAGACGGGAAATGGGATCCGAGGATGCTGACCGAAGACTACAAAAAACGGGGATTTGGAGGAAGATTCGCTCTCGTGATTATTGTAAGAGAACTCGGCCCATGGTAGGAGATCCACCCAGTCCGAATGGTGGGCATTAACGAAGTGCCGGAGGTAACTGGTCACGTTCTGATTGATCCGCTCCACTTGACCATTGGACTGTGGATGGTAAGCGGAGGAGAAGTCCAGAGTGACGTCAAGCAACTTACATGTGGCTCTCCAGAAGCGTGAGGTGAACTGAACCCCACGATCTGACACGATGTGGAGGGGCAGGCCATGGAGACGGAAGATGTGGCGGATAAATTCTTTAGCCAGTTCGGGTGCAGACGGGAGACCCAGCAGGGGAATGAAGTGCGCCATCTTGGAGAAGCGATCAGCGACCACCCAAATGACCGTACAACCGGCAGAGACAGGAAGATCCGTTATAAAGTCCATAGCAATATGCTGCCACGGGGCAGCAGGTACTGGAAGAGTAAGAAGGCGACCGGCTGGCAGGTGTCTCGGAACTTTGTTGCGGGCGCAGGACACACAGGCAGAAACAAAGTCTATTACATCCTTGTGCAGGGTAGGCCACCAGTAATGCCGGATAATGAGCTGGAGGGTCTTTTTCTGACTGGCGTGGCCAGCTAGCTTAGACGAATGACCCCAGTGTAGGACCTTCTTCCGATCAGGTACAGTTACAAACGTCTTACCGGGAGGGAGACGATTTAGATTCACGGGAGCCACTTGCATTACTCTGGCGGGATCAATGATGTGCTTAGGTTCCTCCTCTAGATCAGACACCAGGAAGGATCGGGACAAGGCGTCAGCTTTGATGTTTTTGTCTGCCGGGCGAAAATGAAGAACAAAATCAAAGCGGGCAAAATACAAGGACCACCGGGCTTGGCGCGGGTTTAGTCTCTGGGCGCTCTGAAGGTAAGCCAAGTTCTTGTGGTCCGTGTAAATTATTACCGGGTGAAGAGCCCCCTCGAGCAGGTAACGCCACTCCTCCAGTGCCAGCTTAATGGCTAACAATTCACGGTCTCCAATAGAGTAGTTGCGCTCAGAAGAGGAGAAGAGTTTGGAGAAAAAAATGCAGGTTACCATTCTCCCAGAAGATGACTTTTGGGTAAGTACCGCCCCGGCTCCGGAGGAGGAAGCGTCAACTTCTAGGAAGAATTGTTTGTTGCCGTCCAGACGATGCAGCACCGGGGCGGAGGAGAAGGCCTGTTTTAAGGAAAGAAAGGCCTCCTCAGCTTCGGGTGGCCATCTTCTGGGATTAGTACCCTTACGGGTGAGCGCAGAGATAGGGGCAGTCCGGGAGGAGAAGTGCGGTATGAAGAGGCGGTAATAGTTGGCGAAGCCCAGGAACCGCTGAATAGCCTTCAACCCCTCTGGTCGGGGCCACTTCTGGATGGCAGACAGTTTCTCAGGATCCATTTGTAGGCCGGTCTGAGAGATTATGTAGCCCAGAAATGGAAGATAGGTCTGCTCAAAGATGCACTTCTCATATTTGGCGTAGAGGTGGTTCTGCCTGAGCCTGAGCAGGACCTGACGAACATCCCTCCGGTGAGTAGGAAGGTCCGGAGAGAAGACCAAGATGTCGTCCAGGTACACCACCACGCAGGGGTAGAGAAGGTCACGGAAGATGTCATTGACCAACTCTTGAAAGACGGCAGGAGCGTTACAGAGACCGAAGGGCATTACAAGGTACTCATAGTGGCCGTCCCGGGTGTTGAATGCCGTCTTCCACTCATCCCCCTGACGGATACGGACCAGGTTATACGCCACACGGAGATCCAGTTTGGTGAAGATTCTAGCCCCCCTCAGGCGGTCAAATAATTCAGGAATGAGCAGGAGGGGGTATTTATTTTTTTCACTGTAATCTGGTTAAGGCCTCTATAATCTATACATGGACGGAGTGAGCCGTCCTTCTTTTTGACGAAGAAGAAGCCTGCTCCCGCCGGGGAGGTAGATTTCCGGATAAATCCCCGGGCCAGATTCTCCTCAATATATTCTGACATGGACCGGGTCTCCGCTGTGGACAAAGGGTAGATACGCCCACGGGGAGGAGTAGAGCCGGGTATCAGGTCGATTGGACAATCGTATGGTCTATGAGAGGGTAATGTCTCTGCTTCTTTTTTATTGAAGACATCCGCATAAGACCAATAGGGAACCGGTAGACCGGGTAGACTGACTGGGGTAGGAGAAGAACGAGCAGGATGAACGGGAACTAGACAAGTCCTATGGCAGTCCTGTCCCCAGCGAAGGACTTCTCCGGTCTGCCAGTCAAGCACGGGTGCATGTTTCTGGAGCCAAGTTAGGCCTAACAAGAGTGCGTGAGAGAGTCCAGGCAGAACATGAAAGGAGATGCTCTCAGAATGCAGCATTCCCACCTGCAGAGTTATGGATTCGGTGATGAGTTGGATGGGATGTGGTAAGAGGCCCCCATCCACGGCGGCGACAGATAAAGGTACGGCCAGAGGTTTGGTGGGAATGCGGTATTTCTCTAACAAAGACTGAGAAATGAGATTTCCAGCAGCTCCTGAGTCAAGTTGAGCCAGTTCGAAATAGCGGTTCTCTCCGCAGGTGATAGAGACTGACAGCATCAGAGATGGAGAGGGTTTACTTTTGTCTAGGGCGACCTCTCTGAGCGATCCTAGACACAGGCGTTTCCCGACCTCTCTGGGCAGGAACGGATCCTTTGCTCCTTACTGCCACAGTAGAAGCAGCTCCCCTCGGCACGGCGTAAGTCTTGACGGGTTTTGACCATCTTGGTCTGGTCGACCTGCACAGGCTCAGGTGAGTGTGCCTGGGGAGTAACGGAGGAAGTGACGGGTTTCTGGAAGGTGGGGGCTAGACGTGGAAACCTCCTCTCACGGGTGACCTCTTTGGCGCGCTCCTGGAATCGGATGTCAATCCAGGTGGCAAGTGTTATTAAGTCGTCGAGAGTGGTAGGAATGTCCCGACCGGCGAGTTCATCTTTAATACGGCCGGACAGACCCTCCCAGAAGACAGACACCAGAGCGTCGTTATCCCAGGCCAGCTCCGAAGCAAGGGTACGGAACCGTATGGCATATTGGCCCACGCTGAGATCTCCTTGACGGAGGCGTAGCAGAGACGATGCGGATGAGGTCTTCCGTCCGGGTTCGTCGAAGACTTTCCGGAAAGCCGTCAGAAAGGCTGGCAGGTCAGACACCAGGGATCTCCTCTCTCCCACAGAGGATTTAGCCAAGCCAGAGCCTCCCCCGTGAGGAGGAACATGATAAAGGCTACTTTGGACTGGTCGGAGATAAACTGGTGGGACAAGAGTTCAAAGTGCAGGGTGCACTGGTTTATGAAGCCCCGAGCTTGAGCGGAGTCACCTCCGAAACGAGGAGGTGCAGAAAACCGGGGTTCGGGACATAATACCATGGTATTGGTGGCCAGCGGCGCTGCCGGGTTGCGAGTCATGACACTAGCGGTGGTTGCAGGTGGAGCAGACAGAGTGTCCAGGCGAGAGTTGACACTCCGCAGGTGACTCAGGATGGACTCCAGTTGGGACCTCTGACGGGACAGTTCATGACATAGGTCCGAGAGCGAGGGAGCTTGGGTGCCACCGGATTCCATGGCCCGAGCAAACTGTAACGGGTCTGGGAGGCGGAACCTCTGAGCAACTATACAAGGGGGCGGTCCTTGTAAGGAAGCGGGTGGCTCCCAGGGAAGACGGTAGTCTCTGGGTAGAAGGGCAGGCAGTCACGGCAAGTGACAGGGACAGTCTCTGGGTAGAAGGGCAGGTAGTCACGGCAAGTGACAGGGACAGTCTCTGGGTAGAAGGACGGGAACTCACGGCAAGTGACAGGGACAGTCTCTGGACAGGCAGGTGGTCACGGCTAGTGACGGCAGAGCCTCCAGGTAGGCTAGCAGGCAGGTAGCAGGTGAGCGCTCCTAGGTGAGCAGGCGAGAGTCTCTGGACAGGCAGGTGGTCACGGCACGTGACTGCGGAGCCTCCAGGTAGGCTAGCAGGCAGGTAGCAGATGAGCGCTCCCAGGTGAGCAGCCAAGAGTCTCTGGACAGGCAGGTGGTCACGGCAAGTGACGGCGGAGCCTCCAGGTAGGCTAGCAGGCAGGTAGCAGACGAGCGATCCCAGGTGAGCGGGCAGGCTGGTCCATAGACAGACTGACAGGTGTCGGAAGGCAGACCGTCGGACCGCAGGCTTGCAAGCAGGTAAACGGATATCTGGCAGGTATCAAGCAGGAATATGGCAGGTGACTGGCAGGTAACAGGCAGGAATCTGGCAGGTGACTGGCAGTTAACAGGCAGGTAACAGGCAGGAATCTGGGAGGTGACTGGCAGGTAACAGGCAGGAATCTGGCAGGTGACTGGCAGGTAACTGGAAACGGGACCTGAGGGCTGAAGCAGAGTGAAGGCTTTGCAACAACATTGCTCGGGCACCTCCATTTTGGAGGAGGTGCCTTATATATGGTGAAGTCCTCCGGCCATTGGACGGGGACTCCTTAGGACGGCGCGCGCGGCCCCTTTAAGAGAGGGGGAGCGTGCGCGCGCCCTAATCACCGTGGTCGGGAAGCAGCGCGCGCTGCCAGCAGAGCGGGAGGAAGATGCTGGGCACAGAGCGCAGAGGTGAGGGGAACAGCGTCCCTGCCTAGCAGGAGGCAGGGATGCCGACGCTACATAAGTCCAAAAAAAATTTTTTTTCAACTTTTTTCAATTTTACCCCCGTGGGAAATAAATTCTACCCACACATATTTGGAACTCTCCTTGTCTACCATCACACATATTGTTCCCTCATTTAGCGGATATTTTCAGAAAAAAGTGAAATTTTCAAAAATTCAGAAAATTGGCTGAAAACGACTAAATATCAAGGAATCATTGGGCGAATCGCTCTGGAACTGAAATCGTAACACTCACTGACATTTCCCCTCTCTGAAAGTCTGATAAACGCCGGAAAAATGACTAAGTCCAAAAAAATTTTTTTTAAAACTTTTTTCAATTTTACCCCCGTGGGATATATATTCTACCCACACATATTTGCAACTCTCCTGGGGTACCCACATATATTATTCCCTCATTTAGCAGATATTTTCACAAAAAAGTGAAATTTTCAAAAATTCAGAAAATTGGCTGAAAACGACTAAATATCAAGGACTCATCGGGCGAATCGCTCTGGAACTGAAATCGGAACGCTTACTGAAATTTCCCCTCTCTGAAAGTCTGATAAATGCCGGAAAAATGACTAAGTCCAAAATAAAAATTTTTTCAACTTTTTTCAATTTTACCCCCGTGGGATATACATTCTACCCACACACATTTGGAACTCTCCTGGTCTACCTTCACCATATTATTCTCTCATTTAGTGGATATTTTCACAAAAAAGTGAAATTTTCAAAAATTCAGAAAATTGGCTGAAAACGACTAAATATCAAGGACTCATTGGGTGAATCGCTCTGGAACTGAAATCGGAATGCTCACTGACATTTCCCCTCTCTGAAAGTCTGATAAACGCCGGAAAAATGACTAAGTACAAAAAAAAAATTTTTTTAAACTTTTTTCAATTTTACCCCCGTGGGATATATAATCTACCCATACACATTTGGAGCTCTCCTTGGGTACCCTCACACATATTATTCCCTCATTTAGCGGATATTTTCACAAAAAAGTGAAATTTTCAAAAATTCTGAAAATTGGTTGAAAACGACTAAATATCAAGGACTCATTGGGCGAATCGCTCTGGAACTGAAATCGGAATGCTGACTGACATTTCCCCTCTCTGAAAGTCTTATAAACGATGGAAAAATGACTAAGTCCAAAAAAAAAATTCTTTTAAACTTTTTTCAATTTTACCCCCGTGGGATATATATTCTACCCACACACATTTGGAACTCTCCTGGGGTACCCCCACACATATTATTCCCTCATTTAGCGGATATTTTCACAAAAAAGTGAAATTTTCAAAAATTCTGAAAATTGGCTGAAAACGACAAAATATCAAGGACTCATTGGGCGAATCGCTCTGGAACTGAAATCGAAATGCTGACTGTCATTTCACCTCTCTGAAAGTCTTATAAATGCCGGAAAAATGACTAAGTCCAAAAAAAAATTCTTTTAAACTTTTTTCAATTTTACCCCCGTGGGATATATATTCTACCCACACACATTTGGAACTCTACTGGGGTACCCTCACACATATTATTGACTCATTTAGCGGATATTTTCACAAAAAAGTGAAACTTTCAAAAATTCAGAAAATTGGCTGAAAACGGCAAAATATCAAGGACTCATTGGGCGAATCGCTCTGGAACTGAAATCGGAATGCTCACTGACATTTTTCCTCTCTGTATGTCTGATAAACGCCAGAAAAATGACTAAGTCCAAAATTAAATTCTTTTCAACAATTTTCAATTTTACCCTCGTGGGATATATATTCTACCCACACACATTTGGAACTCTTCTGGGATACCCTCACACATATTATTCCCTCATTTAGCAGATATTTTCACAAAAAAGTGAAATTTTCAAAAATTCTGAAAATTGGCTGAAAACGACTAAATATCAAGGACTCATTGGGCGAATCGCTCTGAAACTGAAATCGGAATGCTCACTGACATTTCCTCTCTCTGAAAGTCTGATAAACGCCGGAAAAATGACTAAGTCCAAAATAAAATTCTTTTCAACTTTTTTCAATTTTACCCCCGTGGGATATATATTCTACCCACACACATTTGGAACTCTACTGGGGTACCCTCACACATATTATTGACTCATTTAGCGGATATTTTCACAAAAAAGTGAAATTTTCAAAAATTCTGAAAATTGGCTGAAAACGACTAAATATCAAGGACTCATTGGGCGAATCGCTCTGGAACTGAAATCGGAATGCTCACTGACATTTCCCCTCTCTGAAAGTCTTATAAACGCCGGAAAAATGACTAAGTCCAAAAAAAAATTCTTTTAAACTTTTTTCAATTTTACCCCCGTGGGATATATATTCTACCCACACACATTTGGAACTCTACTGGGGTACCCTCACACATATTATTGACTCATTTAGCATATATTTTCACAAAAAAGTGAAATTTTCAAAAATTCAGAAAATTGGCTGAAAACGACTAAATATCAAGGACTTATCGGGCGAATCGCTCTGGAACTGAAATCATAACACTCACTGACATTTCCCCTCTCTGAAAGTCTGATAAACGCCGGAAAAATGACTAAGTCCAAAATAAAATTCTTTTCAACTATTTTCAATTTTACCCCCGTGGGATATATATTCTACCCACACACATTTGGAACTATCCTGGGGTACAATCACACATATTTTTCCATCATTTAGCAGATATTTTCACAAAAAAGTGAAATTTTCAAAAATTCAGAAAATTGGCTGAAAACGACTAAATATCAAGGACTCATTGGGCGAATCGCTCTGGAACTGAAATCGGAATGCTCACTGACATTTCCCCTCTCTGAAAGTCTTATAAACGCCGGAAAAATGACTAAGTCCCAAAAAAAAATTTTTCAACTTTTTTAAATTTTACCCCTGTGGGATATATATTCTACCCACACACATTTGGAACTCTCCTGGTCTACCATCACACATATTATTCCCTCATTTAGTGGATATTTTCACAAAAAAAGTGAAATTTTCAAAAATTCTGAAAATTGGCTGAAAACGACTAAATATCAAGGACTCATCGGGCGAATCGCTCTGGAACTGAAATCATAACACTCACTGACATTTCCCCTCTCTGAAAGTCTGATAAACGCAGGAAAAATGACTAAGTCCAAAAAAAATTGTTTTAACATTTTTTTCAATTTTACCCCCGTGGGATTTATATTCTACCCACAAACATTTGGAACTCTCCTGGGGAACCCTCACACATACTATTCCCTCATTTAGTGGATATTTTCACAAAAAAGTGACATTTTCAAAAATTCAGAAAATTGGCTGAAAACGACTAAATATCAAGGACTCATTGGGCGAATCGCTCTGGAACTGAAATCGGAATGCTCACTGACATTTCCCCTCTCTGAAAGTCTGATAAACGCCGCAAAAATGACTAAGTCCAAAATAAAAAATTTTCAACTTTTTTCAATTTTACCCCGCGTGGGATATATATTCTACCCACACACATTTGGAACTCTACTGGGGTACCCTCACACATATTAATGACTCATTTAGCGGATATTTTCACAAAAAAGTGAAATTTTCAAAAATTCAGAAAATTGGCTGAAAACGACTAAATATCAAGGACTCATTGGGCGAATCGCTCTGGAACTGAAATCGGAATGCTGACTGACATTTCCCCTCTCTGAAAGTCTGATAAACGCCGGAAAAATGACTAAGTCCAAAACAAAATTCTTTTCAACTATTTTCAATTTTACCCCTGTGGGATATATATTCTACCCACACACATTTGGAACGCTTCTGGGATACCCTCACACATATTATTCCCTCATTTAGCAGATATTTTCACAAAAAAGTGAAATTTTCAAAAATTCAGAAAATTGGCTGAAAACGACTAAATATCAAGGACTCATTGGGCGAATCGCTCTGGAACTGAAATCGGAATGCTCACTGACATTTCCCCTCTCTGAAAGTCTGATAAACGCCGCAAAAATGACTAAGTCCAAAATAAAAATTTTTCAACTTTTTTCAATTTTACCCCGCGTGGGATATATATTCTACCCACACACATTTGGAACTCTACTGGGGTACCCTCACACATATTAATGACTCATTTAGCGGATATTTTCACAAAAAAGTGAAATTTTCAAAAATTCAGAAAATTGGCTGAAAACGACTAAATATCAAGGACTCATTGGGCGAATCGCTCTGGAACTGAAATCGGAATGCTGACTGACATTTCCCCTCTCTGAAAGTCTGATAAACGCTGGAAAAATGACTAAGTCCAAAACAAAATTCTTTTCAACTATTTTCAATTTTACCCCCGTGGGATATATATTCTACCCACACACATTTGGAACTCTCCTGGGGTACCCCCACACATATTATTCCCTCATTTAGTGGATATTTTCACAAAAAAAGTGAAATTTTCAAAAATTCAGAAAATTGTCTGAAAACGACTAAATATTAAGGACTCATCGGGCGATTCGCTCTGGAACTGAAATCATAACAATCACTGACATTTCCCCTCTCTGAAAGTCTGATAAACGCAGGAAAAATGACTAAGTCCAAAAAAAAATTATTTTCAACTTCTTTCAATTTTACCTCCGTGGGATATATATTCTACCCACACACATTTGGAACTCTCCTGGGGTACCCTCACACACATTATTCCCTCATTTAGCAGATATTTTCACAAAAAAGTGAAATTTTCAAAAATTCAGAAAATTGGCTGAAAACGACTAACTATCAAGGAGTCATCGGGCAAATCGCTCTGGAACAGGCATGGGAATGCTCACTCAAATTTCCCCTCTCTGAAAGTCTGATGAACGCCAGAAAAATGACTAAGTCCAAAATTAAATTCTTTTCAACTTTTTTCAATTTTACCCCCGTGGGATATATATTCTACCCACACACATTTGGAACTCTCCTGGGGAACCCTCACACATATTATTGACTCATTTAGCGGATATTTTCACAAAAAAGTGAAATTTTCAAAAATTCTGAAAATTGGCTGAAAACAACTAAATATCAAGGACTCATTGGGCGAATCGCTCTGGAACTGAAATCGGAATGCTGACTGACATTTCCCCTCTCTGAAAGTCTTATAAACGCCGGAAAAATGACTAAGTCCCAAAAAAAAAATTTTCAACTTTTTTAAATTTTACCCCTGTGGGATATATCTTCTACCCACACACATTTGGAACTCTCCTGGGGTACCCTCACACATATTATTCCCTCATTTAGTGGATATTTTCACAAAAAAAGTGAAATTTTCAAAAATTCTGAAAATTGGCTGAAAACGACTAAATATCAAGGACTCATCGGGCGAATCGCTCTGGAACTGAAATCATAACACTCACTGACATTTCCCCTCTCTGAAAGTCTGATAAACGCAGGAAAAATGACTAAGTCCAAAAAAAAATTCTTTTCAACTTTTTTCAATTTTACCCCCGTGGGATATATATTCTGCCCACACATATTTGGAACTCTCCTGGCGTACCCTCACACATACTATTCCCTCATTTAGTGGATATTTTCACAAAAAAGTGAAATTTTCAAAAATTCAGAAAATTGGCTGAAAACGACTAAACATCAAGGATGCATTGGGCGAATCGCTCTGGAACTGAAATCGGAATGCTCACTGACATTTCCCCTCTCTGAAAGTCTGATCAACTCAGAAAAAATGACTAAGTCCAAAAAAAAATTTTTTTAAACTTTTTTCAATTTTACCCCCGTGGGATATATATTCTACCCACACACATTTGGAACTCTCCTGGGGAACCCTCACACATATTATTGACTCATTTAGCAGATATTTTCACAAAAAAGTGAAATTTTCAAAAATTCAGAAAATTGGCTGAAAACGACTAAATATCAAGGACTCATTGGGCGAATCGCTCTGGAACTGAAATCGGAATGCTCACTGACATTTCCCCTCTCTAAAAGTCTGATAAACGCCAGAAAAATGACTAAGTCCAAAATAAAATTCTTTTCAACTATTTTCAATTTTACCCCCGTACGATATATATTCTACCCACACACATTTGGAACTATCCTGGGGTACCCTCACACATATTATTCCCTCATTTAGCAGATATTTTCACAAAAAAGTGAAATTTTCAAAAATTCAGAAAATTGGCTTTAAGCGACTAACTATCAAGGACTCATCGGGCAAATCGCTCTGGAACAGAAATCGGAACGCTCACTGAAATTTCCCCTCTCTGAAAGTCTGATAAACGCCGGAAAAATGACTAAGTCCAAAATAAAATGTTTCAACTTTTTTCAATTTTACCCCCGTGGGATATATATTCTACCCACACAAATTTGGAATTCTCCTGGGGTACCCTCACACATATTATTGAATCATTTAGCGGATATTTGCACAAAAAAGTGAAATTTTCAAAAATTCTGAAAATTGGCTGAAAACGGCAAAATATCAAGGACTCATTGGGCGAATCGCTCTGGAACTGAAATCGGAATGCTGACTGACATTTCCCCTCTCTGAAAGTCTTATAAACGCCGGAAAAATGACTAAGTCCCAAAAAAAAATTTTTCAACTTTTTTAAATTTTACCCCTGTGGGATATATATTCTACCCACACACATTTGGAACTCTCCTGGGGTACCCTCACACATATTATTCCCTCATTTAGTGGATATTTTCACAAAAAAAGTGAAATTTTCAAAAATTCTGAAAATTGGCTGAAAACGACTAAATATCAAGGACTCATCGGGCGAATCGCTCTGGAACTGAAATCATAACACTCACTAACATTTCCCCTCTCTGAAAGTCTGATAAACGCAGGAAAAATGACTAAGTCCAAAAAAAAATTCTTTTCAACTTTGTTCAATTTTACCCCCGTGGGATATATATTCTGCCCACACACATTTGGAACTCTCCTGGGGAACCCTCACACATATTATTGACTCATTTAGCAGATATTTTCACAAAAAAGTGAAATTTTCAAAAATTCAGAAAATTGGCTGAAAACGACTAAATATCAAGGACTCATTGGGCGAATCGCTCTGGAACTGAAATCGGAATGCTCACTGACATTTCCCCTCTCTAAAAGTCTAATAAACGCCGGAAAAATGACTAAGTCCAAAATAAAATTCTTTTCAACTATTTTCAATTTTACCCCCGTACGATATATATTCTACCCACACACATTTGGAACTATCCTGGGGTACCCTCACACATATTATTCCCTCATTTAGCAGATATTTTCACAAAAAAGTGAAATTTTCAAAATTTCAGAAAATTGGCTAAAAACGACTAACTATCAAGGACTCATCGGGCAAATCGCTCTGGAAAAGAAATCGGAACGCTCACTGAAGTTTCCCCTCTCTGAAAGTCTGATAAACGCCGGAAAAATGACTAAGTCCAAAATAAAATTCTTTTCAACAATTTTAAATTTTACCCTCGTGGGATATATATTCTACCCACACACATTTGGAATTCTCCTGGGGTACCCTCACACATATTATTGAATCATTTAGCGGATATTTGCACAAAAAAGTGAAATTTTCAAAAATTCAGAAAATTGGCTGAAAACGGCAAAATATCAAGGACTCATTGGGCGAATCGCTCTGTAACTGAAATCAGAATGCTCACTGACATTTCCCCTCTCTGAAAGTCTGATAAACGCCAGAAAATGACTAAGTCCAAAATAAAATTCTTTTCAACAATTTTAAATTTTACCCTCGTGGGATATATATTCTACCCACACACATTTGGAACTCTTCTGGGATACCCTCACACATATTATTCCCTCATTTAGCAGAGATTTTCACAGAAAAGTGAAATTTTCAAAAATTCAGAAAATTGGCTGAAAACGACTAAATATCAAGGACGCATTGGGCGAATCGCTCTGGAACTGAAATCGGAATGCTCACTGACATTTCCCCTCTCTGAAAATCTGATAAACGCCGGAAAAATGACTAAGTCCAAAATAAAATTCTTTTCAACTATTTTCAATTTTACCCCCGTAGGATATATATTCTACCCACACACATTTGGAACTATCCTATGGTACCCTCACACATATTATTCCCTCATTTAGCAGATATTTTCACAAAAAAGTGAAATTTTAAAAAATTCAGAAAATTGGCTAAAAACGACTAACTATCAAGGACTCATCGGGCAAATCGCTCTGGAACAGAAATCAGAATGCTCACTGACATTTTCCCTCTCTGAAAGTCTGATAAACGCCGGAAAAATGAATAAGTCCAAAAAAAAAATTTTTTCAACTTTTTTCAATTTTACCCGCGTGGGATATATATTCTACCCACACACATTTGGAACTATCCTGGGGTACCCTCACACATATTATTTCCTCATTTTGCAGATATTTTCACAAAAAAGTGAAATTTTAAAAAATTCTGAAAATTGGCTGAAAATGACACAATATCAAGGACGCATTGGGCGAATCGCTCTAGAACTGAAATCGGAACGCTCACTGACATTTTCCCTCTCTGAAAGTCTGATAAATGCCGGAAAAATGACTAAGTCCAAAAAAAAATTCTTTTCAACTTTTTTCAATTTTACCCCCGTGGGATATATATTCTATCCACACACATTTGGATCTCTCCTGGGGTACCCTCACACATATTATTCCCTCATTTAGCAGATATTTTCACAAAAAAGTGAAATTTTCAAAAATTCAGAAAATTGGCTGAAAGCGACTAAATATCAAGGACTCATCGGGCTAATCGCTCTGGAACTGAAATCGGAATGCTCACTGACATTTCCCCTCTCTGAAAATCTGATAAACGCCGGAAAAATGACTAAGTCCAAAATAAAATTCTTTTCAACTATTTTAAATTTTACCCTCGTGGGATATATATTCTACCCACACACATTTGGAATTCTCCTGGGGTACCCTCACACATATTATTGAATCATTTAGCGGATATTTGCACAAAAAAGTGAAATTTTCAAAAATTCAGAAAATTGGCTGAAAACGGCAAAATATCAAGGACTCATTGGGCGAATCGCTCTGTAACTGAAATCAGAATGCTCACTGACATTTCCCCTCTCTGAAAGTCTGATAAACGCCAGAAAATGACTAAGTCCAAAATAAAATTCTTTTCAACAATTTTAAATTTTACCCTCGTGGGATATATATTCTACCCACACACATTTGGAACTCTTCTGGGATACCCTCACACATATTATTCCCTCATTTAGCAGAGATTTTCACAGAAAAGTGAAATTTTCAAAAATTCAGAAAATTGGCTGAAAACGACTAAATATCAAGGACGCATTGGGCGAATCGCTCTGGAACTGAAATCGGAATGCTCACTGACATTTCCCCTCTCTGAAAATCTGATAAACGCCGGAAAAATGACTAAGTCCAAAAAAAAATTCTTTTCAACTATTTTCAATTTTACCCCCGTAGGATATATATTCTACCCACACACATTTGGAACTATCCTGGGGTACCCTCACACATATTATTCCCTCATTTAGCAGATATTTTCACAAAAAAGTGAAATTTTCAAAAATTCAGAAAATTGGCTAAAAACGACTAACTATCAAGGACTCATCGGGCAAATCGCTCTGGAAAAGAAATCGGAACGCTCACTGAAGTTTCCCCTCTCTGAAAGTCTGATAAACGCCGGAAAAATGACTAAGTCCAAAATAAAATTCTTTTCAACAATTTTAAATTTTACCCTCGTGGGATATATATTCTACCCACACACATTTGGAATTCTCCTGGGGTACCCTCACACATATTATTGAATCATTTAGCGGATATTTGCACAAAAAAGTGAAATTTTCAAAAATTCAGAAAATTGGCTGAAAACGGCAAAATATCAAGGACTCATTGGGCGAATCGCTCTGTAACTGAAATCAGAATGCTCACTGACATTTCCCCTCTCTGAAAGTCTGATAAACGCCAGAAAATGACTAAGTCCAAAATAAAATTCTTTTCAACAATTTTAAATTTTACCCTCGTGGGATATATATTCTACCCACACACATTTGGAACTCTTCTGGGATACCCTCACACATATTATTCCCTCATTTAGCAGAGATTTTCACAGAAAAGTGAAATTTTCAAAAATTCAGAAAATTGGCTGAAAACGACTAAATATCAAGGACGCATTGGGCGAATCGCTCTGGAACTGAAATCGGAATGCTCACTGACATTTCCCCTCTCTGAAAATCTGATAAACGCCGGAAAAATGACTAAGTCCAAAATAAAATTCTTTTCAACTATTTTCAATTTTACCCCCGTAGGATATATATTCTACCCACACACATTTGGAACTATCCTATGGTACCCTCACACATATTATTCCCTCATTTAGCAGATATTTTCACAAAAAAGTGAAATTTTAAAAAATTCAGAAAATTGGCTAAAAACGACTAACTATCAAGGACTCATCGGGCAAATCGCTCTGGAACAGAAATCGGAATGCTCACTGACATTTTCCCTCTCTGAAAGTCTGATAAACGCCGGAAAAATGAATAAGTCCAAAAAAAAAATTTTTTCAACTTTTTTCAATTTTACCCACGTGGGATATATATTCTACCCACACACATTTGGAACTATCCTGGGGTACCCTCACACATATTACTTCCTCATTTTGCAGATATTTTCACAAAAAAGTGAAATTTTAAAAAATTCTGAAAATTGGCTGAAAATGACACAATATCAAGGACGCATTGGGCGAATCGCTCTAGAACTGAAATCGGAACGCTCACTGACATTTTCCCTCTCTGAAAGTCTGATAAATGCCGGAAAAATGACTAAGTCCAAAAAAAAATTCTTTTCAACTTTTTTCAATTTTACCCCCGTGGGATATATATTCTATCCACACACATTTGGATCTCTCCTGGGGTACCCTCACACATATTATTCCCTCATTTAGCAGATATTTTCACAAAAAAGTGAAATTTTCAAAAATTCAGAAAATTGGCTGAAAGCGACTAAATATCAAGGAATCATCGGGCTAATCGCTCTGGAACTGAAATCGGAACGCTCACTGAGATTTCCCCTCTCTGAAAGTCTGACAAACGCTGGAAAAATGACTAAGTCCAAAATAAAATTCTTTTCAACATTTTTCAATTTTACCCCCGTGGGATATATATTCTACCCACACACATTTGGAACTCTCCTGGGGAACCCACACATATTATTTCCTCATTTAGCGGATATTTTCTTAAAAAAGTGAAATTTTAAAAAATTCAGAAAATTGGCTGAAAACTACTAAATATCAAGGACGCATTGGGCGAATCGCTCTGGAACTGAAATCGGAATGCTCACTGACATTTCCCCTCTCTGAAAATCTGATAAACGCCGGAAAAATGACTAAGTCCAAAATAAAATTCTTTTCAACTATTTTCAATTTTACCCTCGTGGGATATATATTCTACCCACACACATTTGGAATTCTCCTGGGGTACCCTCACACATATTATTGAATCATTTAGCGGATATTTGCACAAAAAAGTGAAATTTTCAAAAATTCAGAAAATTGGCTGAAAACGGCAAAATATCAAGGACTCATTGGGCGAATCGCTCTGTAACTGAAATCAGAATGCTCACTGACATTTCCCCTCTCTGAAAGTCTGATAAACGCCAGAAAATGACTAAGTCCAAAATAAAATTCTTTTCAACAATTTTAAATTTTACCCTCGTGGGATATATATTCTACCCACACACATTTGGAACTCTTCTGGGATACCCTCACACATATTATTCCCTCATTTAGCAGAGATTTTCACAGAAAAGTGAAATTTTCAAAAATTCAGAAAATTGGCTGAAAACGACTAAATATCAAGGACGCATTGGGCGAATCGCTCTGGAACTGAAATCGGAATGCTCACTGACATTTCCCCTCTCTGAAAATCTGATAAACGCCGGAAAAATGACTAAGTCCAAAATAAAATTCTTTTCAACTATTTTCAATTTTACCCCCGTAGGATATATATTCTACCCACACACATTTGGAACTATCCTGGGGTACCCTCACACATATTATTCCCTCATTTAGCAGATATTTTCACAAAAAAGTGAAATTTTAAAAAATTCAGAAAATTGGCTAAAAACGACTAACTATCAAGGACTCATCGGGCAAATCGCTCTGGAACAGAAATCGGAATGCTCACTGACATTTTCCCTCTCTGAAAGTCTGATAAACGCCGGAAAAATGAATAAGTCCAAAAAAAAAATTTTTTCAACTTTTTTCAATTTTACCCGCGTGGGATATATATTCTACCCACACACATTTGGAACTATCCTGGGGTACCCTCACACATATTAATTCCTCATTTTGCAGATATTTTCACAAAAAAGTGAAATTTTAAAAAATTCTGAAAATTGGCTGAAAATGACACAATATCAAGGACGCATTGGGCGAATCGCTCTAGAACTGAAATCGGAATGCTCACTGACATTTTCCCTCTCTGAAAGTCTGATAAATGCTGGAAAAATGACTAAGTCCAAAAAAAAATTCTTTTCAACTTTTTTCAATTTTACCCCCGTGGGATATATATTCTACCCACACACATTTGGATCTCTCCTGGGGTACCCTCACACATATTATTCCCTCATTTAGCAGATATTTTCACA
Source organism: Phyllobates terribilis (assembly GCF_046119375.1). Lineage (NCBI taxonomy): Eukaryota > Metazoa > Chordata > Amphibia > Anura > Dendrobatidae > Phyllobates > Phyllobates terribilis. The sequence goes on from NW_027362763.1 coordinate 630,104,203, forward strand.
AAAAAGTGAAATTTTCAAAAATTCAGAAAATTGGCTGAAAGCGACTAAATATCAAGGACTCATCGGGCTAATCGCTCTGGAACTGAAATCGGAACGCTCACTGAGATTTCCCCTCTCTGAAAGTCTGACAAACGCTGGAAAAATGACTAAGTCCAAAATAAAATTCTTTTCAACATTTTTCAATTTTACCCCCGTGGGATATATATTCTACCCACACACATTTGGAACTCTCCTGGGGAACCCACACATATTATTTCCTCATTTAGCGGATATTTTCTTAAAAAAGTGAAATTTTAAAAAATTCAGAAAATTGGCTGAAAACGACTAAATATCAAGGACGCATTGGGCGAATCGCTCTGGAACTGAAATCGGAATGCTCACTGACATTTCCCCTCTCTGAAAATCTGATAAACGCCGGAAAAATGACTAAGTCCAAAATAAAATTCTTTTCAACTATTTTCAATTTTACTCTCGTGGGATATATATTCTACCCACACACATTTGGAATTCTCCTGGGGTACCCTCACACATATTATTGAATCATTTAGCGGATATTTGCACAAAAAAGTGAAATTTTCAAAAATTCAGAAAACTGGCTGAAAACGGCAAAATATCAAGGACTCATTGGGCGAATCGCTCTGTAACTGAAATCAGAATGCTCACTGACATTTCCCCTCTCTGAAAGTCTGATAAACGCCAGAAAATGACTAAGTCCAAAATAAAATTCTTTTCAACAATTTTAAATTTTACCCTCGTGGGATATATATTCTACCCACACACATTTGGAACTCTTCTGGGATACCCTCACACATATTATTCCCTCATTTAGCAGAGATTTTCACAGAAAAGTGAAATTTTCAAAAATTCAGAAAATTGGCTGAAAACGACTAAATATCAAGGACGCATTGGGCGAATCGCTCTGGAACAGAAATCGGAATGCTCACTGACATTTCCCCTCTCTGAAAGTCTGATAAACGCCGGAAAAATGAATAAGTCCAAAAAAAAAATTTTTTCAACTTTTTTCAATTTTACCCGCGTGGGATATATATTCTACCCACACACATTTGGAACTATCCTGGGGTACCCTCACACATATTATTTCCTCATTTTGCAGATATTTTCACAAAAAAGTGAAATTTTAAAAAATTCTGAAAATTGGCTGAAAATGACACAATATCAAGGACGCATTGGGCGAATCGCTCTAGAACTGAAATCGGAATGCTCACTGACATTTTCCCTCTCTGAAAGTCTGATAAATGCCGGAAAAATGACTAAGTCCAAAAAAAAATTCTTTTCAACTTTTTTCAATTTTACCCCCGTGGGATATATATTCTACCCACACACATTTGGATCTCTCCTGGGGTACCCTCACACATATTATTCCCTCATTTAGCAGATATTTTCACAAAAAAGTGAAATTTTCAAAAATTCAGAAAATTGGCTGAAAGCGACTAAATATCAAGGACTCATCGGGCTAATCGCTCTGGAACTGAAATCGGAACGCTCACTGAGATTTCCCCTCTCTGAAAGTCTGACAAACGCTGGAAAAATGACTAAGTCCAAAATAAAATTCTTTTCAACATTTTTCAATTTTACCCCCGTGGGATATATATTCTACCCACACACATTTGGAACTCTCCTGGGGAACCCACACATATTATTTCCTCATTTAGCGGATATTTTCTTAAAAAAGTGAAATTTTAAAAAATTCAGAAAATTGGCTGAAAACGACTAAATATCAAGGACGCATTGGGTGAATCGCTCTGGAACTGAAATCGGAATGCTCACTGACATTTCCCCTCTCTGAAAATCTGATAAACGCCGGAAAAATGACTAAGTCCAAAATAAAATTCTTTTCAACTATTTTCAATTTTACCCTCGTGGGATATATATTCTACCCACACACATTTGGAATTCTCCTGGGGTACCCTCACACATATTATTGAATCATTTAGCGGATATTTGCACAAAAAAGTGAAATTTTCAAAAATTCAGAAAATTGGCTGAAAACGGCAAAATATCAAGGACTCATTGGGCGAATCGCTCTGTAACTGAAATCAGAATGCTCACTGACATTTCCCCTCTCTGAAAGTCTGATAAACGCCAGAAAATGACTAAGTCCAAAATAAAATTCTTTTCAACAATTTTAAATTTTACCCTCGTGGGATATATATTCTACCCACACACATTTGGAACTCTTCTGGGATACCCTCACACATATTATTCCCTCATTTAGCAGAGATTTTCACAGAAAAGTGAAATTTTCAAAAATTCTGAAAATTGGCTGAAAACGACTAAATATCAAGGACGCATTGGGCGAATCGCTCTGGAACTGAAATCGGAATGCTCACTGACATTTCCCCTCTCTGAAAATCTGATAAACGCCGGAAAAATGACTAAGTCCAAAATAAAATTCTTTTCAACTATTTTCAATTTTACCCCCGTAGGATATATATTCTACCCACACACATTTGGAACTATCCTGGGGTACCCTCACACATATTATTCCCTCATTTAGCAGATATTTTCACAAAAAAGTGAAATTTTAAAAAATTCAGAAAATTGGCTAAAAACGACTAACTATCAAGGACTCATCGGGCAAATCGCTCTGGAACAGAAATCGGAATGCTCACTGACATTTTCCCTCTCTGAAAGTCTGATAAACGCCGGAAAAATGAATAAGTCCAAAAAAAAAATTTTTTCAACTTTTTTCAATTTTACCCGCGTGGGATATATATTCTACCCACACACATTTGGAACTATCCTGGGGTACCCTGACACATATTATTTCCTCATTTTGCAGATATTTTCACAAAAAAGTGAAATTTTAAAAAATTCTGAAAATTGGCTGAAAATGACACAATATCAAGGACGCATTGGGCGAATCGCTCTAGAACTGAAATCGGAATGCTCACTGACATTTTCCCTCTCTGAAAGTCTGATAAATGCCGGAAAAATGACTAAGTCCAAAAAAAAATTCTTTTCAACTTTTTTCAATTTTACCCCCGTGGGATATATATTCTACCCACACACATTTGGATCTCTCCTGGGGTACCCTCACACATATTATTCCCTCATTTAGCAGATATTTTCACAAAAAAGTGAAATTTTCAAAAATGCAGAAAATTGGCTGAAAGCGACTAAATATCAAGGACTCATCGGGCTAATCGCTCTGGAACTGAAATCGGAACGCTCACTGAGATTTCCCCTCTCTGAAAGTCTGACAAACGCTGGAAAAATGACTAAGTCCAAAATAAAATTCTTTTCAACATTTTTCAATTTTACCCCCGTGGGATATATATTCTACCCACACACATTTGGAACTCTCCTGGGGAACCCACACATATTATTTCCTCATTTAGCGGATATTTTCTTAAAAAAGTGAAATTTTAAAAAATTCAGAAAATTGGCTGAAAACGACTAAATATCAAGGACGCATTGGGCGAATCGCTCTGGAACTGAAATCGGAATGCTCACTGACATTTCCCCTCTCTGAAAATCTGATAAACGCCGGAAAAATGACTAAGTCCAAAATAAAATTCTTTTCAACTATTTTCAATTTTACTCTCGTGGGATATATATTCTACCCACACACATTTGGAATTCTCCTGGGGTACCCTCACACATATTATTGAATCATTTAGCGGATATTTGCACAAAAAAGTGAAATTTTCAAAAATTCAGAAAACTGGCTGAAAACGGCAAAATATCAAGGACTCATTGGGCGAATCGCTCTGTAACTGAAATCAGAATGCTCACTGACATTTCCCCTCTCTGAAAGTCTGATAAACGCCAGAAAATGACTAAGTCCAAAATAAAATTCTTTTCAACAATTTTAAATTTTACCCTCGTGGGATATATATTCTACCCACACACATTTGGAACTATCCTGGGGTACCCTCACACATATTATTCCCTCATTTAGCAGATATTTTCACAAAAAAGTGAAATTTTCAAAAATTCAGAAAATTGGCTAAAAACGACTAACTATCAAGGACTCATCGGGCAAATCGCTCTGGAACAGAAATCGGAATGCTCACTGACATTTTCCCTCTCTGAAAGTCTGATAAACGCCGGAAAAATGAATAAGTCCAAAAAAAAAATTTTTTCAACTTTTTTCAATTTTACCCGCGTGGGATATATATTCTACCCACACACATTTGGAACTATCCTGGGGTACCCTCACACATATTATTTCCTCATTTTGCAGATATTTTCACAAAAAAGTGAAATTTTAAAAAATTCTGAAAATTGGCTGAAAATGACACAATATCAAGGACGCATTGGGCGAATCACTCTAGAACTGAAATCGGAACGCTCACTGACATTTTCCCTCTCTGAAAGTCTGATAAATGCCGGAAAAATGACTAAGTCCAAAAAAAAATTCTTTTCAACTTTTTTCAATTTTACCCCCGTGGGATATATATTCTACCCACACACATTTGGATCTCTCCTGGGGTACCCTCACACATATTATTCCCTCATTTAGCAGATATTTTCACAAAAAAGTGAAATTTTCAAAAATTCAGAAAATTGGCTGAAAGCGACTAAATATCAAGGACTCATCGGGCTAATCGCTCTGGAACTGAAATCGGAACGCTCACTGAGATTTCCCCTCTCTGAAAGTCTGACAAACGCTGGAAAAATGACTAAGTCCAAAATAAAATTCTTTTCAACATTTTTCAATTTTACCCCCGTGGGATATATATTCTACCCACACACATTTGGAACTCTCCTGGGGAACCCACACATATTATTTCCTCATTTAGCGGATATTTTCTTAAAAAAGTGAAATTTTAAAAAATTCAGAAAATTGGCTGAAAACGACTAAATATCAAGGACGCATTGGGTGAATCGCTCTGGAACTGAAATCGGAATGCTCACTGACATTTCCCCTCTCTGAAAATCTGATAAACGCCGGAAAAATGACTAAGTCCAAAATAAAATTCTTTTCAACTATTTTCAATTTTACCCTCGTGGGATATATATTCTACCCACACACATTTGGAATTCTCCTGGGGTACCCTCACACATATTATTGAATCATTTAGCGGATATTTGCACAAAAAAGTGAAATTTTCAAAAATTCAGAAAATTGGCTGAAAACGGCAAAATATCAAGGACTCATTGGGCGAATCGCTCTGTAACTGAAATCAGAATGCTCACTGACATTTCCCCTCTCTGAAAGTCTGATAAACGCCAGAAAATGACTAAGTCCAAAATAAAATTCTTTTCAACAATTTTAAATTTTACCCTCGTGGGATATATATTCTACCCACACACATTTGGAACTCTTCTGGGATACCCTCACACATATTATTCCCTCATTTAGCAGAGATTTTCACAGAAAAGTGAAATTTTCAAAAATTCAGAAAATTGGCTGAAAACGACTAAATATCAAGGACGCATTGGGCGAATCGCTCTGGAACTGAAATCGGAATGCTCACTGACATTTCCCCTCTCTGAAAATCTGATAAGCGCCGGAAAAATGACTAAGTCCAAAATAAAATTCTTTTCAACTATTTTCAATTTTACCCCCGTAGGATATATATTCTACCCACACACATTTGGAACTATCCTGGGGTACCCTCACACATATTATTCCCTCATTTAGCAGATATTTTCACAAAAAAGTGAAATTTTAAAAAATTCAGAAAATTGGCTAAAAACGACTAACTATCAAGGACTCATCGGGCAAATCGCTCTGGAACAGAAATCGGAATGCTCACTGACATTTTCCCTCTCTGAGAGTCTGATAAACGCCGGAAAAATGAATAAGTCCAAAAAAAAAATTTTTTCAACTTTTTTCAATTTTACCCGCGTGGGATATATATTCTACCCACACACATTTGGAACTATCCTGGGGTACCCTCACACATATTATTTCCTCATTTTGCAGATATTTTCACAAAAAAGTGAAATTTTAAAAAATTCTGAAAATTGGCTGAAAATGACACAATATCAAGGACGCATTGGGCGAATCGCTCTAGAACTGAAATCGGAACGCTCACTGACATTTTCCCTCTCTGAAAGTCTGATAAATGCCGGAAAAATGACTAAGTCCAAAAAAAAATTCTTTTCAACTTTTTTCAATTTTACCCCCGTGGGATATATATTCTACCCACACACATTTGGATCTCTCCTGGGGTACCCTCACACATATTATTCCCTCATTTAGCAGATATTTTCACAAAAAAGTGAAATTTTCAAAAATTCAGAAAATTGGCTGAAAGCGACTAAATATCAAGGACTCATCGGGCTAATCGCTCTGGAACTGAAATCGGAACGCTCACTGAGATTTCCCCTCTCTGAAAGTCTGACAAACGCTGGAAAAATGACTAAGTCCAAAATAAAATTCTTTTCAACATTTTTCAATTTTACCCCCATGGGATATATATTCTACCCACACACATTTGGAACTCTCCTGGGGAACCCACACATATTATTTCCTCATTTAGCGGATATTTTCTTAAAAAAGTGAAATTTTAAAAAATTCAGAAAATTGGCTGAAAACGACTAAATATCAAGGACGCATTGGGCGAATCGCTCTGGAACTGAAATCGGAATGCTCACTGACATTTCCCCTCTCTGAAAATCTGATAAACGCCGGAAAAATGACTAAGTCCAAAATAAAATTCTTTTCAACTATTTTCAATTTTACCCTCGTGGGATATATATTCTACCCACACACATTTGGAACTCTCCTGGGGAACCCACACATATTATTTCCTCATTTAGCGGATATTTTCTTAAAAAAGTGAAATTTTCAAAAATTCAGAAAATTGGCTGAAAACGACTAAATATCAAGGACTCATCGGGCGAATCGCTCTGGAACTGAAATCATAACACTCACTGACATCTACCCTCTCTGAAAGTCTGATAAACGCCGGAAAAATGACTAAGTCCAAAATAAAATTCTTTTCAACATTTTTCAATTTTACCCCCGTGGGATATATATTCTACCCACACACATTTGGAACTCTCCTGGGGTACCATCACACATATTATTCCCTCATTTAGCGGATATTTTCTCAAAAAAGTGAAATTTTCGAAAATTGGCTGAAAACGACTAAATATCATGGACTCATCGGACGAATCGCTCTGGAACTGTAATTGGAATGCTCATTGACATTTCCCCTCTCTGAAAGTCTGATAAACGGCGTAAAAATGATAAGTCCAAAAAAAAATTTTTTTTAGACTTTTAGCAATTTTACCCCCGTGGGATATATATTCTACCCACAGACATTTGGAACTCTCCTGGTCTACCATCACGCATATTATTCCCTCATTTAGCGGATATTTTCTCAAAAAAGTGAAATTTTCAAAAATTCAGAAAATTGGCTGAAAATGACTAAATATCAAGGACTCATCGGGCGAATCGCTCTGGAACTGAAATCATATCACTCACTGACATTTCCTCTCTCTGAAAGTCTGATAAACGCCGGAAAAATGACTAAGTCCATAAAAAATTCTTTTCAACTTTTTTCAATTTTACCCCCGTGGGATATATATTCTACCCACACACATTTGGATCTCTCCTGGGGTACCCTCACACATATTATTCCCTCATTTAGCGAATATTTTCACAAAAAAGTGAAATTTTCAAAAAATTAAGTAAATTGGCTGAAAACGACTAAATATCAAGGACTCATTGGGCGAATCGCTCTGGAACTGAAATCGGATCGCTCACTGATATTTCCCCTTTCTGAAAGTCTGATAAACGCCAGAAAAATGACTAAGTCCAGAATAAAATTCTTTTCAACTATTTTCAATTTTACCCCCGTGAGATATATATTCTACCCACACACATTTGGAACTCTCCTGGGGTACCCACACATATTATTCCCTCATTTAGCGGATATTTTCACAAAAAAGTGAAATTTTCGAAAATTGGCTGAAAACGACTAAATATCAAGGAATCATTGGGCGAGTCGCTCTGGAACTGAAATCATAACACTCACTGACATTTCCCCTCTTTGAAAGTCTGATAAAAGGCGGAAAAATGACTATGTCGAAAAAAAATTTTTTTTAAACTTTTTTCAATTTTACCCCCGTGGGATATATATTCTACCCACACACATTTGGAACTCTCCTGGTCTACCATCACACATATTATTCCCTCATTTAGCGGATATTTTCTCAAAAAAGTGAAATTTTAAAAAATTCAAAAAATTGCCTGAAAAAGACTAAACATCTAGGACTCATCGGGCGAATCACTCTGGAACTGAAATCATTACACTCACTGACATTTCCCCTCTCTGAAAGTCTGATAAACGCCGGAAAAATGACTAAGTCCAAAAAAAAATTTTTCAACTTTTTTCAATTTTACCCCTGTGGGATATATATTCTACCCACACACATTTGGATCTCTCCTGGGTACCCTCACACATATTATTCCCTCATTTAGCGGATATTTTCACAAAAAAGTGAAATTTTCAAAAAATTAAGAAAATTGGCTGAAAACGACTAAATATTAAGGACTCATCGGGCGAATCGCTGTGGAACTGAAATCGGAATGCTCACAGAGATTTCCCCTCACTGAAAGTCTGATAAACGCCGGAAAAATGACTAAGTCCAAAAAAAAATATTTTTTCAACTTTTTTCAATTTTACCCGCGTGGGATATATATTCTACCCACACACATTTGGAACTATCCTGGGGTACCATCACACATATTATACCCTCATTTAGCAGATATTTTCACAAAAAAGTGAAATTTTCAAAAAATTAAGAAAATTGGCTGAAAATGACTAAATATCAAGGACTCATCGGGTGAATCGCTCTGGAACTGAAATCGGAACGCTCACTAAAATTTCCCCTCTCTGAAAGTCTGATAAATAGTGTTGAGCATTCCGATACTGAAATATCGGGTATCGGCCGATATTCGCGGTATCGGAATTCCGATACTTAATTCCGATACTTTTACAATATCGAATACCGGAATCGGAAGTTTCCATAATGCCTGCGCTCTGCACTGTCTCTGAAGGATGACAAGCTGGATGGCAGCGCTCAGCTGCGATCCAGCCTGTCATGAGAATGCCATCCCAGCGTGGGAGAATTCTCCTGATTGTTTAAAAACCGGCGGGCGGTAAAAAGCCGCCGGCTTTTAAACAATCACACAGCCCCATACTGCTTCCCCGCAGCCTCCCACCCCGATCCTCCGCTCCCCTCGCCACCTCCCATCCCGATCGTAAGTTAGGACCGGGCGAAGAGCCCAGCACCAAGGAGCGGGGAGCGAAGAACCCGGGCGGGGAAGCCAGCAGTGAAAACACTTCACCGCCGGCTTTCCCGTTCTGTGCTGCGCTTTCCCGCCGGTTATTTCAAATGAACAGCTGAGGTATCAGGTGATGCCGATCAGCTGTTCATTTGAAGTCGCCGTGGTGCCCTCGGAGGGTTCATGTGAGTTCATGCTTCACTGCATTGCATGAACTCACATGAACTTTCCCACGGTCGCACAGGTCAGCCTCACCTCCCAGACCGGTCATGATTTTTGTGTGTGGGTGTCTGTGCGGGTGTGCGCGGTGTGTGGGGTGTCTGTGCGGTGTCTGCGGGTGTGTGCGGTGTCTGTGCGGTGTCTGCAGGTGTGTGCGGTGTCTGTGCGATGTCTGGGGGTGTGTGCATGCAGGCAGACATAGGCCGATGTGACACTACTACTCCCATCGGCCTATGTCTGTCCCCCATCCACTCGTGCCAGCAGGATCAGCTCGATGGGAGCAGTAGTTCCCATCAGCCTGATCCTGCTATTTAAATTGCCCTACTGTGTCCCCAATAAATGTTAAATACATGTCATTGGTGGCCAGTGGTTACCTACAATAAATTAGTTCATACATTACCTGTCCCCGCCGATCGCCACCTAAAATAAAGTAAAAAATAAAAAACGACACCTATACTCACCTAGACACCTAATTCCCCGAAGCCATCGATCTCCTGTAATAAAATATAAAATAATAAACCACAACCTTATCCTTACCCCTCCGTAGTAGTCCACGAGTGTCCCACGAAGATCTCCAGTTCAGAGCAGCCACATAGAATGTGACCGCTCTGAACCGCTGCCGCCGCTAGAATGATGGGGCCGTAAAGCAGCCCCGTCATTGCATAAGCGGGTTCGCCGGAGTTCAGGCAGCGCTGCTCCGGTCAGCTCCTTTACGGCCCTGCTGTATCGTGAGAAATTCCCACGGTACAGCAGTGCCATAAAGGAGGTCTCCGGAGCAGCGCTGACTGAATGCACTCCGGTGACCTCAGTCAGTGGCTCCCGCTGCCGGGTGCGGACGTGTTCCCGGCAGCGTGAGCTTACAGCATCCATGCACAGCTGTCACCATCTCCAGATGTGACAGCTGTGCATGGGAGATCAGCGCAGGAACGTGGACAGGTAACTATTTTTTTTTAGTAAACTAAGAATTAAATAAAATGGTGTGTTTTATTTCAAATAAATTATTTTTTTCTGGGTGTAGTGTGTTTTTTATTTTTAACACTTTGTAGGTTAGTAATGGGGGTGTCTTATAGACGCCCATCATTACTAACCTGGGCTTCATGGCAGCTGGCGCTGACATGAACCCCAGCCCTATTACCCCCTGCCACCACACCAGGGCAGCGTGGAAGAGCGAGGCTAAGTGCCAGAATTGGCGCATCCTATGGATGCGCCATTTCTAGGGCGGCTGACTGCTGGTGTTTCTAGCCTGGGAGGGGGCCAATATTCATGGCACCCTTCCTGGGCTATTAATATCAGCCCCCAGCTGTCTGCCTAGCCTTTGCTAGCTATTAAAATAGGGGGGACCCCACGTCATTTTTTTTGGGGGGTCCCCCATTTTAATAGCTAGTAAAGGCTAGGTATTCAGCTGGGGGCTGATATTAGTAGTCTGGGAAGCTCCGTGGGTATTACCCCCTTCCCAGGCTTCAAACATCTGCCCCAGCCGTCTGCTTAACCTCCGCTAGAGACTAAAATTATGGGGCATCCCACGCCAATCTTTTTTTTAAATAAATCCTTTATTTTAACGCTAAATGACATTTGAGGAGTTAATAAAGATGCAGGCCCTAAATTAATATTTATTTTTTAATTAATTTTTCCCAAAAATTTTGACGTGGGCTTTGCCATATTTTTGTATGCCAGCCAGGTACAGCATCCAGCTTCTATGAACGCGCCATTTTCTGGGGTGGCTGCGGACTGCAATTTGCACTGGGGGGGAGGCCCAGAAAGCTTGGGCCTCCCTGCGCTGCAGATTCCATCCCCCAGCTGCCTAGTTGTACCTGGCTGGACACAAAAATAGGGAGAAGCCCCACGTATTTTTTTTTTAAATTATTTCATGAAATATTTTTTTTTAAAAAAGGGCTTCCCGATATTGTTGTGTCCGGCCAGGTACAAATAGGCAGCTGGTGGTTGGGGGCAGCCCGTTCCTGCCTGCTGTACCTGGCTGGACACAAATATAGTGCGAAGCCCCACGTCAATTTTTTTTTAATTATTTCAGGAAATTCATGAAATAATTAAAAAAAAATTGACGTGGGGCTTCGCACTATATTTGTGTCCAGCCAGGTACAGCAGGCAGGAACGGGCTGCCCCCAACCACCAGCTGCCTATTTGTACCTGGCCGGACACAACAATATAGGGAAGCCCTTTTTTTCTTAATTATTTCATGAATTTCATGAAATAATTAAAAAAAAAAATACGTGGAGCTTCGCCCTATTTTTGTGTCCAGCCAGGTACAACTAGGCAGCTGGGGGCTGGAATCTGCAGCGCAGGGAGGCCAAAGCTTTCTGGGCCCCACCCGCTGCAAATTGCAGTCCGCAGCCGCTCCGGAAAATGGTGCGTTCATAGAAGCGCCATCTTCTGGCGCTGTACCCAACTCATCCAGGGCCCTGGTGCGGTGGCTCACTGGGTAATAAAGGGGTTAAGGCCAGCTTGGCATTATCAGCTGGCCCTAAGCCCGAAATTCATAGGGTCACGCCAATATTAGACATGACCACCATGAATTTCTAGTAAAGTATTTAAAAAAAACACAACACCCAGAATAAAGTCCTTTAATTGAAATAAAGACACAATTCTTTATTGTTCTAAATTAAACCATACTTACCATCACGCCCATTCCAGCTGAAGCCAACGATCTACTGCAATAAAAGAAAAATAATAAACCAACCTCATCCTTACCTTCCCATGGATCCCACGACAGCTTCAGCTCTGCTACATCGAGATGACAGGCTGGACTGCAGCAGAACGCTGCCATCCAGCCTGTCATCTCGCAGACACTGAGAAGCGCAGGCATGCGTGCGCTCCTCAGTGTCTCTCTGTGACGTCATCCAGATGAGCCGAGTTCATGTCCAATGAACTCAGCTCACCTCATGCACGTCACTGACAGCGTGGGAAAATTCTCACGCTGAAGCGCTGAGTGCAGGAGAATTTTCCCACGCTGTCAGTGACGTGCATGAGGTGAGGTCATGTCCAATGAACTCGGCTCACCTCATGCACGTCACTGACAGCGTGGGAAAATTCTCCTGCACTCAGCTCTTCAGCGTGAGAATTCTCCCACGCTGTCAGTGACGTGCATGAGGTGAGCTGAGTTCATTGGACATGACCTCGGCTCATCTTTATGCCGTCACAGAGAGACACTGAGGAGCGCAAGCATGCCTGCGCTTCTCAGTGTCTGCGGGATGACAGGCTGGATGGCAGCGTTCTGCTGCGGTCCAGCCTGTCATCTCGATGTAGCAGAGCTGAAGCTGTCGTGGGAACCATGGAAAGGTAAGGATGAGGTTGCTTTATTATTTTTCTTTTATTGCAGGAGATCATTGGCTTCAGCTGGAATGGGCGTGACGGTAAGTATGGTTTAATTTAGAACAATAAAGAATTGTGTGTTTATTTCAATTAAAGGACTTTATTCTGGGTGTTTGTGTTTTTTTTTTTACTTTGACTATGGGGTTAGTAATGGGGGTGTCTTATAGACGCCTCTCCATTACTAACCTGGGCTTGATGTCAGCTGGCATTATAAGCTGACATCAACCCCAACCCTATTACCCCACTGCCACCGCTACAGGGCAGTGGGAAGAGCGAGGCTAAGTGCCAGAGTTGGCGCATCCTATGGATGCGCCATTTCTGGGGCGGCTGACGGTTGGTGTTTCTAGCCTGGGAGGGGGCCAATATTCATGGCACCCTTCCTGGGCTATTAATATCAGCCCCCAGCTGTCTGCCTAGCCTTTGCTAGCTATTAAATTAGGGGGAACCCCACGTCATTTTTTGGGGAGGGTCCCCCATTTTAATAGCTAGTAAAGGGTAAGTATTCCGCTGGGGGCTGATATTAGCAGCCTGGGAAGCTCCATGGGTATTACCCCCTTCCCAGGCTTCAAACATCTGCCCCAGCTGTCTGCTTAACCTCCGCTAGAGACTAAAATTAAGGGGAACCCCACGCCAATTTTTTTTTAAATAAATCCTTTATTTTAACACTAAATGACAAGTACAGTAAGCAACACTGTCACTGTACTTCATATATATGTGACTGACATGTTTCTATCTATCTAATCTATGTGTGATTCTCTATTCTTTCTATTCTAAATTGTCGGGTACAGATGCTGAATTGCCGGCCCGCTTTCTTAAAGAGACGGTGCATTAAAACACTATTATTTTTTTAAATAAATCCTTTACACTAAATGACAAGTACAGTAAGCAACACTGTCACTGTACTTCATATATATGTGACTGACATGTTTCTATCTATCTAATCTATGTGTGATTCTCTATTCTTTCTATTCTAAATTGTCGGGTACAGATGCTGAATTGCCGGCCCGCTTTCTTAAAGAGACGGTGCATTAAAACACTATTATTTTTTTTAATAAATCCTTTACACTAAATGACAAGTACAGTAAGCAACACTGTCACTGTACTTCATATATATGTGACTGACATGTTTCTATCTATCTAATCTATGTGTGAAGCTCTATTCTGTCTGTTATAAATTGTCGGGTACCGCTGCTGAATTGCCGGCCGGCTTTTTTAAAGAGACGGTGCATGAAAACACTAATATTTATTTTAATAAATCCTTTACACTAAATGACAAGTACAGTAATCAACACTATCACTGTACTTATTATATATGTGACTGACATGTTTCTATCTATCTAATCTATGTGTGAAGCTCTATTCTTTCTATTCTAAATTGTCGGGTACCGGTGTATGCGCTGATGAATTGCCGGCTTTTCGCATAATACATTCTACATTATTCTTAGTTGTTTTACTTCATGTAGAATTAACCTACAAGGAAAGAAAGGGTTTATTTTCATTCCGATATTTCTGTCCCATTGACTTGCATTGGTTTCCGGTATCGGAATTGGCGATATCCAATACTTTTTGAGTATCGGTCCGATCGAATCCGATACAATATTTCCTGATATCGGAAGGTATCGCTCAACACTACTGATAAACGCCAGAAAAATGACTAAGTTCAAAAAAAAAAATTTTTCAACTTTTTTCAATTTTACCCCTGTGAGATATATATTCTACCCACACACATTTGGAACTCTCCTGGGGTACCCTCACACATATTATTCCCTCATTTAGCGGATATTTTCACAAAAAAGTGAAATTTTCAAAAATTCAGAAAATTGGCTGAAAACGACTAAATATCAAGGACTCATCGGGTGAATCGCTCTGGAACTGAAATCAGAAAGCTCACTGACATTTCCCCTCTCTGAAAGTCTGATAAACACCAGAAAAATGACTAAGTCCAGAATAAAATTCTTTTCAACTATTTTCAATTTTACCCCCGTGAGATATATATTCTACCCACACACATTTGGAACTCTCCTGGCGTACCCACACATATTATTCCCTCATTTAGCGGATATTTTCACAAAAAAAATGAAATTTTCGAAAATTGGCTGAAAATGACTAAATATCAAGGAATCATTGGGCGAATCGCTCTGGAACTGAAATCGGAATGCTCACTGACATTTCCCCTCTCTGAAAGTCTGATAAACGCCGGAAAAATGACTAAGTCCAAAAAAAAAAAGTTTCAACTTTTTTCAACTTTACCCCCATGTGATATATATTCTACCCACACACATTTGGAACTGTCCTGGGGTACCCACACATATTATTCCCTCATTTAACAGATATTTTCACAAAAAAGTGAAATTTTCAAAAATTCTGAAAATTGTCTGAAAACGACTAAATATCAAGGACTCATTGGGCGAATCGCTCTGGAACTGAAATCGGAATGCTCACTGACATTTCCCCTCTCTGAAAATCTCATAAACGCCGGAAAAATGACTAAGTCCAAAAAAAAATTTTTTTCAACTTTTTTCAATTTTACCCCCGTGGGATATATATTCTGCCCACACACATTTGGAACTCTCCTGGGGTACCCTCACACATATTATTGCCTTATTTAGCGGATATTTTCACAAAAAAGTGAAATTTTCAAAAATTCTGAAAATTGGCTGAAAACGACTAAATATCAAGGTCTCATTGGGCGAATCACTCTGGAACTGAAATCGGAATGCTCACTGATATTTCCCCTCTCTGAAAGTCTGATAAATGCCATAAAAATGAATAAAGTCCAAAATAAAATTCTTTTCGACAATTTTCAATTTTACCCCAGTGGGATATATATTCTACCCACACACATTTGGATCTCTCCTGGTATACCCTCACACATATTATTCCCTCATTTAGCGGATATTTTCACAAAAATGTGAAATTTTCAAAAATTCTGAAAATTGTCTGAAAACGACTAAATATCAAGGACTCATTGGGCGAATCGCTCTGGAACTGAAATCGGAATGCTCACTGATATTTCCCCTCTCTGAGAGTCTGATAAACGCCGGAAAAATGACTAAGTCCAAAATAAAATTCTTTTCAACAATTTTCAATTTTACCCCCGTGGGATATATATTCTACCCACACACATTTGGAATTCTCCTGGGGTACCCTCACACATATTATTCCCTCATTTAGCGGATATTTTCACAAAAATGTGAAATTTTTGAAAATTGGCTGAAAAAGACTAAATATCAAGGAATCATTGGGCGAATCGCTCTGGAACTGAAATCGGAATGCTCATTGATATTTCCCCTCTCTGAGAGTCTGATAAACGCCGGAAGAATGACTAAGTCCAAAATAAAATTCTTTTCAACAATTTTCAATTTTACCCCCGTGGGATATATATTCTACCCACACACATTTGGAACTATCCTGGGTTACCCTCACACATATTACTCCCTCTTTTAGCAGATATTTTCACAAAAAAGTGAAATTTTCAAAAATTCAGAAAATTGGCTGAAAACGACTAAATATCAAGGACTCATTGGGCGAATAGCTCTGGAACTGAAATCGGAACGCTCACTGAAATTTCTCCTCTCTGAAAGTCTGATACATGCCGGAAAAATGACGAAGTCCAAAAAAAAAATTTTTTTAACTTTTTTAAATTTTACCCCCGTGGGATATATATTCTACCCACACACATTTGGAACTCTCCTGGGGTACCCACACATATTATTCCCTCATTTAGCGGATATTTTCACAAAAAAGTGAAATTTTCGAAAATTGGCTGAAAACGAATAAATATCAAGGACTCATTGGGTGAATCGCTCTGGAACTGAAATCGGAATGCTCACTGACTTTTCCCCTCTCTGAAAGTCTAATAAACGCCGGAAAAATTACCAAGTCCAAAAAAAAAAAAAGTTTCAACTTTTTTCAATTTTACCCCCGTGGGATATATATTCTACCCACACACATTTGGAACTCTCCTGGGGTACCCTCACACATATTATTCCCTCATTTAGCGGATATTTTCACAAAAAAATGAAATTTTCAAAAATTCAGAAAATTGGCTGAAAACGACTAAATATCAAGGACTCTTTGGGCGAATCACTCTGGAACTGAAATCGGAATGCTCACTGACATTTCCCCTCTCTGAAAGTCTGATAAACGCCGGAAAAATGACTAAGTCCAAAAAAAAAATTTTTTCAACTTTTTTCAATTTTACCCCCGTGGGATATATATTCTACCCACACACATTTGGAACTCTCCTGGGGTACCCTCACACATATTATTCCCTCATTTAGCAGATATTTTCACAACAAAGTGAAATTTTCAAAAATTCAGAAAATTGGCTGAAAACGACTAAATATCAAGGACTCATTGGGCGAATCGCTCTGGAACTGAAATCGGAATGCTCACTGAAATTTCCCCTCTCTGAAAGTCTGATAAACGCCGGAAAAATGACTAAATCCAAAATAAAATTATTTTCAACTTTTTTGAATTTTACCCCCGATCGGATATATATTCTACCCACACACATTTGGAACTCTCATGGGGTACCCACACATATTATTCCCTCATTAAGCGGATATTTTCACAAAAAAGTGAAATTTTAAAAAATTCACAAAATTGGCTGAAATCGACTAAATATCAAGGACTTATTGGGCGAATCACACTGGAACTGAAATCGGAATGCTCACTGACATTTCCCCTCTCTGAAAGTCTGATAAACGCCAGAAAAATGACTAAGTCCAAAATAAAATTCTTTTCAACAATTTTCAATTTTACCCCAGTGGGATATATATTCTACTCACACACATTTGGAACTATCCTGGTGCACCCTCACACATATTATTCCCTCATTTAGCAGATATATACACAAAAATGTGAAATTTTAAAAAATTCTGAAAATTGTCTGAAAACGACTAAATATCAAGGACTCATTGGGCGAATCGCTCTGGAACTGAAATCGGAAGGCTCACTGACATTTCCCCTGTCTTATAGTCTGATAAACGGTGGAAAAATGAATAAGTCCAAAAAAATATTTTTAAAACTTTTTTCAATTTTACCTCCGTGGGATATATATTCTACCCACAAACATTTGGAACTCTCCTGGGGTACCCACACATATTATTCCCTCATTTAGCGGATATTTTCACAAAAAGTGACATTTTCAAAAATTCAGAAAATTGTCAAAAAACTACTAAATATCAAGGACTCATCGGGCAAATCGCTCTGGAACTGAAATCGGAATGCTCACTGACATTTCCCCTCTCTGAAAGTCTGATAAACTCCGGAAAAATGACTAAGCCCAAAAAAAAAATTTTTTCAACTTTTTTCAATTTTACCCCCGTGGGATATATATTTTACCCACACACATTTGGAACTCTCCTGTTGTACCCTCACACATATTTTTCCCTCATTTAGAGGATATTTTCACAAAAAAGTGAAATTTTCAAAAATTCAGAAAATTGGCTAAAAACGACTAAATATCAAGGACTCATCGGGCGAATCGCTCTGGAACTGAAATCGTAACACTCACTGACGTTTTCCCTCTTTGAAAGTCTGATAAACGCCGGAAAAATGACTAAGTCCAAAAAAAAATTTTTTAAACTTTTTTCAATTTTACCCCCGTGGGATATATATTATACCCACACACATGTGGAACTCTCCTGTTGTACCCTCACACATATTATTCCCTCATTTAGCGGATATTTTCACAAAAAAGTGAAATTTTCAAAAATTCTGAAAATTGGCTAAAAACTACTAAATATCAAGGACTCATCGGGCGAATCGCTCTGGAACTGAAATTGGAGCACTCACTGACATTTCCCTCTCTGAAAGTTTGATAAACTCAGGGAAAATGACTAAATCCCCCAAAAAAATTTTTCAACTTTTTTCAATTTTACCCCCGTGGGATATATATTTTACCCACACAAATTTGGAACTCTCCTGGGGTACCCTCAGACATATTATTCCCTCATTTAGTGGATATTTTCACAAAAAAGTGAAATTAACAAAAATTCAGAAAATTGGCTAAAAACTACTAAATATCAAGGACTCATCGGGCGAATCGCTCTGGAACTGAAATCGGAACGCTCACTGACATTTCCCCTCTCTGAAAGTCTGATAAATTACGGAAAAATGACTGAGTACAAAAAAAATGTTTTTTCAACTTTTTTCACTTTTACCCCCGTGGGATACATATTCTACCCACACACACTTGGAACTCTCCTGTTGTACCCTCACACATATTATTCCCTCATTTAGCGGATATTTTCACAAAAAAGTGAAATTTTCAAAAATTCAGAAAATTGGCTGAAAACGACTAAATATCAAAGACTCATCGGGCGAATCGCTCTGGAACTGAAATCGGAACGCTAACTGACATTTCCCCTCTAAAAGTCTGATAAACGCCGGAAAAATGACTAAGTCCAAAAAAAAAATTTTTGAAACTTTTTTCAATTTTACCCCCTTGGGATATATATTCTACCCACACACATTTGGAACTCTCC
The DNA here is from genome assembly GCF_046119375.1 of Phyllobates terribilis. NCBI lineage: Eukaryota > Metazoa > Chordata > Amphibia > Anura > Dendrobatidae > Phyllobates > Phyllobates terribilis. The sequence continues at coordinate 630,123,457 of NW_027362763.1, forward strand.
TGTTGTACCCTCACACATATTATTCCCTCATTTAGCGGATATTTTCACAAAAAAGTGAAATTTTCAAAAATTCAGAAAATTGGCTAAAAACGACTAAATATCAAGGACTCATCGAGCGAATCGCTCTGGAATTGAAATCGGAACGCTAACTGACATTTCCCCTCTGAAAGTCTGATAAACGACGGAAAAATGACTAAGTCCAAAAAAAAAATTTTTTAAACTTTTTTCAATTTTAACCCCGTGGGATATATATTCGACCCACACACATTTGGAACTCTCCTGTTGTACCCTCACACATATTTTTCCCTCATTTAGTGGATATTTTCACAAAAAAGTGAAATTTTCAAAAATTCAGAAAATTGGCTAAAAACGACTAAATATCAAGGACTCATCGGGCGAATCGCTCTGGAACTGAAATCGTAACACTCACTGACGTTTTCCCTCTTTGAAAGTCTGATAAACGCCGGAAAAATGACTAAGTCCAAAAAAAAATTTTTTAAACTTTTTTCAATTTTACCCCCGTGGGATATATATTATACCCACACACATTTGGAACTCTCCTTGGGTACCCTCACACATATTATTCCCTCATTTAGTGGATATTTTCACAAAAAAGTAAAATTTTGAAAAATTCAGAAAATGGGCTAAAAACGACTAAATATCAAGGACTCATCGGGCGAATCGCTCTGGAACTGAAATCGTAATACTCACTGACATTTTCCCTCTTTGAAAGTCTGATAAACGCCGGAAAAATGGCTAAGTGCAAAAAAAAATTTTTTAAACTTTTTTCAATTTTACCCCCGTGGTATATATATTCTACCCACACACATTTGGAACTCTCCTGTGGTACCCTCACACATATTATTCCCTCATTTAGCGGATATTTTCACAAAAAAGTGAAATTTTAAAAAATTCAGAAAATTGGCTGAAAACGACTAAATTTCAAGGACTCATCGGGCGAATCGCTCTGGTACTGAAATCGTAACACTCACTGACATTTTCCCTCTCTGAAAGTCTGATAAACGCGGGAAAAATGACTAAGTCCAAAAAAAAAATTTTTGAAACTTTTTTCAATTTTACCCCCGTGGGATATATATTCTACCCATACACATGTGGTACTCTCCTGTTGTACCCTCACACATATTATTCCCTCATTTAGCGGATATTTTCACAAAAAAGTGAAATTTTCAAAAATTCTGAAAATTGGCTAAAAACTACTAAATATCAAGGACTCATCGGGCGAATCGCTCTGGAACTGAAATTGGAGCACTCACTGACATTTCCCTCTCTTAAAGTTTGATAAACTCAGGGAAAATGACTAAATCCCCCAAAAAAATTTATCAACTTTTTTCAATTTTACCCCCGTGAGATATATATTTTACCCACACAAATTTGGAACTCTCCTGGGGTACCCTCAGACATATTATTCCCTCATTTAGTGGATATTTTCACAAAAAAGTGAAATTAACAAAAATTCAGAAAATTGGCTAAAAACTACTAAATATCAAGGACTCATCGGGCGAATCGCTCTGGAACTGAAATCGGAACGCTCACTGACATTTCCCCTCTCTGAAAGTCTGATAAATTACGGAAAAATGACTGAGTACAAAAAAAATGTTTTTTCAACTTTTTTCACTTTTACCCCCGTGGGATACATATTCTACCCACACACACTTGGAACTCTCCTGTTGTACCCTCACACATATTATTCCCTCATTTAGCGGATATTTTCACAAAAAAGTGAAATTTTCAAAAATTCAGAAAATTGGCTGAAAACGAATAAATATCAAAGACTCATCGGGCGAATCGCTCTGGAACTGAAATCGGAACGCTAACTGACATTTTCCCTCTGAAAGTCTGATAAACGCCGGAAAAATGACTAAGTCCAAAAAAAAAATTTTTGAAACTTTTTTCAATTTTACACCCTTGGGATATATATTCTACCCACACACATTTGGAACTCTCCTGTTGTACCCTCACACATATTATTCCCTCATTTAGCGGATATTTTCACAAAAAAGTGAAATTTTCAAAAATTCAGAAAATTGGCTAAAAACGACTTAATATCAAGGACTCATCGAGCGAATCGCTCTGGAACTGAAATCGGAACGCTAACTGACATTTCCCCTCTGAAAGTCTGATAAACGCCGGAAAAATGACTAAGTCCAAAAAAAAAATTTTTGAAACTTTTTTCAATTTTACCCCCGTGGGATATATATTCTACCCACACACATTTGGAACTCTCCTGGGGTACCCTCACACATATTATTCCCTCATTTAGCGGATATTTTCACAAAAAAGTGAAATTTTCAAAAATTCAGAAAATTGGCTAAAAACAACTTAATATCAAGGACTCATCGGGCGAATCGCTCTGGAACTGAAATCGGAACGCTCACTGACATTTCCCCTCTGAAAATCTGATAAACTCTGAAAAAATGACTAAGTCCAAAAAAAAAATGTTTAAAACTTTTTTCATTTTTAACCCCGTGGGATATATATTCTACCCACACACATTTGGAACTCTCCTGTTGTACCCTCACACATATTTTTCCCTCATTTAGTGGATATTTTCACAAAAAAGTGAAATTTTAAAAAATTCAGAAAATTGGCTAAAAACGACTAAATATCAAGGACTCATCGGGCGAATCGCTCTGGAACTGAAATCGTAACACTCACTGACGTTTTCCCTCTTTGAAAGTCTGATAAACTCTGAAAAAATGACTAAGTCCAAAAAAAAAATGTTTTAAACTTTTTTCAATTTTACCCCCGTGGGATATATATTCTACCCACACACATTTGGAACTCTCCTGGGGTACCCTCACACATATTATTCCCTCATTAAGCGGATATTTTCACAAAAAAGTGAAATTTTCAAAAATTCTGAAAATTGGCTGAAAACGACTAAATATCAAGAAGTCATCGGGCGAATCGCTCTGGAACTGAAATCGGAAGGCTCACTGACATTTCCCCTCTCTGAAAGTCTGATAAATGCCGGAAAAATGACTAAGTCCAAAAAAAAATTCTTTTCAACTTTTTTCAATTTTACCCCCGTGGGATATATATTCTACCACACACATTTGGAATCCTCCTGGGGTACCCTCACACATATTATTCCCTCATTTAGCGGATATTTTCACAAAAAAGTGAAATTTTCAAAAATTCTGAAAATTGGCTGAAAACGACTAAATATCAAGGACTCATCGGGCGAAAAGCTTTGGAACTGAAATTGGAACACTCACAGACATTTCCCGTCTCTGAAAGTCTGATAAACGCCGGAAAAATGACTAAGTCCCCAAAAAAATTTTTTCAACTTTTTTCAATTTTACCCCCGTGGGATATATATTCTACCACACACATTTGGAACTCTCCTGGGGTAACATCACACATATTATTCCCTCATTTAGTGGATATTTTCGCAAAAAAAGTGAAATTTTAAAAAATTCAGAAAATTGGCTGAAAAAGTCTAAATTTCAAGGACTCATCGGGCGAATCGCTCTGGTACTGAAATCGTAACACTCACTGACATTTTCCCTCTCTGAAAGTCTGATAAACGCGGGAAAAATGACTAAGTCCAAAAAAAAAATTTTTTCAACTTTTTTCAATTTTACCCCCGTGGGATATATATTCTACCCATACACATGTGGAACTCTCCTGTTGTACCCTCACACATATTATTCCCTCATTTAGCGGATATTTTCACAAAAAAGTGAAATTTTCAAAAATTCTGAAAATTGGCTAAAAACTACTAAATATCAAGGACTCATCGGGCGAATCGCTCTGGAACTGAAATTGGAGCTCTCACTGACATTTTCCTCTCTGAAAGTTTGATAAACTCAGGGAAAATGACTAAATCTCCCAAAAAAATTTTTCAACTTTTTTCAATTTTACCCCCGTGGGATATATATTTTACCCACACAAATTTGGAACTCTCCTGGGGTACCCTCAGACATATTATTCCCTCATTTAGTGGATATTTTCACAAAAAAGTGAAATTAACAAAAATTCAGAAAATTGGCTAAAAACTACTAAATATCAAGGACTCATCAGGCGAATCACTCTGGAACTGAAATCGGAACGCTCACTGACATTTCCCCTCTCTGAAAGTCTGATAAATTACGGAAAAATGACTGAGTACAAAAAAAATGTTTTTTCAACTTTTTTCACTTTTACCCCCGTGGGATATATATTCTACCCACACACACTTGGAACTCTCCTGTTGTACCCTCACACATATTATTCCCTCATTTAGCGGATATTTTCACAAAAAAGTGAAATTTTCAAAAATTCAGAAAATTGGCTGAAAACGACTAAATATCAAAGACTCATCGGGCGAATCGCTCTGGAACTGAAATCGGAACGCTAACTGACATTTCCCCTCTGAAAGTCTGATAAACGCCGGAAAAATGACTAAGTCCAAAAAAAAAATTTTTGAAACTTTTTTCAATTTTACCCCCTTGGGATATATATTCTACCCACACACATTTGGAACTCTCCTGTTGTACCCTCACACATATTATTCCCTCATTTAGCGGATATTTTCACAAAATAGTGAAATTTTCAAAAATTCAGAAAATTGGCTAAAAACGACTAAATATCAAGGACTCATCGAGCGAATCGCTCTGGAACTGAAATCGGAACGCTAACTGACATTTCCCCTCTGAAAGTCTGATAAACGCCGGAAAAATGACTAAGTCCAAAAAAAAAATTTTTGAAACTTTTTTCAATTTTACCCCCGTGGGATATATATTCTACCCACACACATTTGGAACTCTCCTGGGGTACCCTCACACATATTATTCCCTCATTTAGCGGATATTTTCACAAAACTGTGAAATTTTCAAAAATTCAGAAAATTGGCTAAAAACGACTTAATATCAAGGACTCATCGGGCGAATCGCTCTGAAACTGAAATCGGAATGCTAACTGACATTTCCCCTCTGAAAGTCTGATAAACGCCGGAAAAATGATTAAGTCCAAAAAAAAAATTCTTTTCAACTTTTTTCAATTTTACCCCCGTGGGATATATATTCTACCACACACATTTGGAATCCTCCTGGGGTACCCTCACACATATTATTCCCTCATTTAGCGGATATTTTCACAAAAAAGTGAAATTTTCAAAAATTCTGAAAATTGGCTGAAAACGACTAAATATCAAGGACTCATCGGGCGAAAAGCTTTGGAACTGAAATCGGAACGCTCACAGACATTTCCCGTCTCTGAAAGTCTGATAAACGCCGGAAAAATGACTAAGTACCAAAAAAAATTTTTTCAACTTTTTTCAATTTTACCCCCGTGGGATATATATTCTACCACACACATTTGGAACTCTCCTGGGGTAACATCACACATATTATTCCCTCATTTAGCGGATGTTTTCATAAAAAAGTGAAATTTTCAAAAATTCAGAAAATTGGCTGAAAACGACTAAATATCATGGACTCATTGGGCGAATTGCTCTGGAACTGAAATCGAAATGCTCACTGAAATTTCCCTCTGTGAAAGTCTGATAAACGCCGGAAAAATGATTAAGTCCAAAAAAAAATTTTTTTAAACTTTTTTCAATTTTACGCCCGTGGGATATATATTCTACCCACACACATTTGGAACTCTCCTGGGGTACCCTCACACATATTATTCCCTCATTTAGCAGATATTTTCACAAAAAAGTGAAATTTTCAAAAATTGGCTGAAAACGACTAAATATCAAGAACTCATGGGGCGAATCGCTCTGGAACTGAAATCGGAACACTCACTGACATTTCCCCTCTCTGAAAGGGTGATAAACGCTGGAAAAATGACTAAGTCGCAAAAAATGTTTTTTAAAATTTTTTTAAATTTTACCCCCGGGGGATATATATTCTACCCACACACATTTGGAACTCTCCTGGGGTACCCTCACACATATTATTCCCTCATTTAGCGGATATTTTCCCAAAAAAGTGAAATTTTCAAAAATTCAGAAAATTGGCTGAAAACAACTAAATATCAAGGACTCATTGGGCGAATCGCTCTGGAAATGTAATCGGAATGCTTACTGACATTTACCTTCTCTGAAAGTCTGATAAACTCTGGAAAAATGACTAAGTCAAAAAAAAAATTCTTTTCAACTTTTTTCAATTTTACCCCGTGGGATATATATTCTACCCACACACATTTGGATCTCTCCTGGGGTACCATCACACATATTATTCCCTCATTTAGCGGATATTTTCACAAAAAAGTGAAATTTTCAAAAATTTTGAAAATTGGCTGAAAACGACTAAATATCAAGGACTCATCGTGCGAATCACTCTGGAACTGAAATCGTAACACTCACTGACATTTTCCCTCTCTGAAAGTCTGATAAATGTTGGAAAAATGACTAAGTCCAAAAAAATTTTTTTTTAAACTTTTTTTAATTTTACCCCCGTGGGATATATATTCTACCCACACACATTTGGAACTCTCCTGGGATGCCAACACATATTATTCCCTCATTTAGCGGATAATTTCACAAAAAAGTGAAATTTTCAAAAATTCAGAAAATTGGCTGAAAACGACTAAATATCAAGTACACATTGTGCGAATCGCTCTGGAACTAAAATCGGAATGCTCATTGACATTTCCCCTCTCTGAAAGTCTGATAAACGCCGGAAAAATGACTAAGTCCAAGAAAATTTTTTTTTTAATGTTTTTCAATTTTACCCCCGTGGGATATATATTCTACCCACACACATGTGGAACTCTCCTAGGGTACCCTCACACATATTATTCCCTCATTTAGCGGATATTTTCACAAAAAAAAGTGACATTTTCAAAAATTCAGAAAATTGGCTGAAAACGACTAAATATCAAGGACTCATGGGGCGAATCGCTCTGGAGCTGAAATCGTAACAATCACTGACATTTTCCCTCTCTGAAAGTCTGATAAACGGCGCAAAAATGACTAAGTCCAAAAAAAATTTTTTTAAATTTTTTTTTCAATTTTACCCCGTGGGATATATATTCTACCCACACACATGTGGAACTCTCCTAGGGTACCCTCACGCATATTATTCCCTCATTTAGCGGATATTTTCACAAAAAAAGTGAAATTTTCAAAAATTCAGAAAATTGGCTGAAAACGACTAAATATCAAGGACACATTGTGTGAATCGCTCTGGAACTGAAATCGGAATGCTCACTGACATTTCCCCTCTCTGAAAGTCTGATAAACGCCGGAAAATTGACTAAGTCCAAAAAAAAAAAATTTTCAGCTTTTTTCAATTCTACCCCCGTGGGATATATATTCTACCCACACACATTTGGAACTCTCCTGGGGTACCATCACACATATTATTCCCTCATTTAGCGGATATTTTTACAAAAAAGTGAAATTTTCAAAAATTCAGAAAATTGGCTGAAAACGACTAAATATCAAGGACTCATCGGGCGAATCGTTCTGGAACTGAAATCGTAACACTCACAGACAATTTCCCTCTCTGAAAGTCTGATAAACGCCGGAAAAATGACTAAGTCCAATAAAAAAAATTTTCAGCTTTTTTCAATTTTACCCCCGTGGGATATATATTCTACCCACACACATTTGGAACTCTCCTGGGGTATCCTCACACATATTATTCCCTCATTTTGCAGATATTTTCACAAAAAAGTGAAATTTTCTAAAAATTCAGAAAATTGGCTGAAAACGACTAAATATCAAGAGCTCATCAGGCGAATCGCTTTGGAACTGAAATCGTAACACTCACTGACATTTTCCCTCTCTGAAAGTCTGATAAACGCTGGAAAAATGACTAAGTCCAAAAAAAAAATTAATAAATATCAAGGACTCATCGGTAGTGTTGAGCGATACTTTCCGATATCGGGAAATATCGGATCGGATTGGATCGGACCGATACCGAAAAAATATCGCATATCGCCGATTCCGATACCGGAAACCAATGCAAGTCAATGGGACAGAAATATCGGAATGAAAATAAACCCTTTCTTTTCTTGTAGGTTAATTCTACATGAAGGAAAACAACTAAGAATAATGTAGAATGTATTGGGGAGGTGGGGGAGACAATAAAGGCATAGAGTTTTAGCCCAGTCAAATGCAATAGCAGGAATTAATATTTTTTTTAAGACGTTCTGAGTTACGGAAATATTGACTATGTTAAGTATTTTTATATTTTGTCAGATATTTATGTTTCACTACTTCCATGCTCTTCACCTTCTTTTTTACTTCTCCCACACTTTCTCCTTCATCATCCTCAGCATCTTTTTCATCCACTTCTTCACCTTCTTCATCTTCTTCTTCTTCACCTTCTTCGTATTATTCTTTTTTTTTCATTCTTCATATTCTACTTCTTCATCTTCTTCATATTCTTCTTCTTCATCATATTCTTATTTGTGACAGGCATTCCTGTAGTTGTTGTCTATAAAAGGTTGGACATTACACCTTTCGTTCTGCCCGTCACAAAAGATTTACAACAGGATTTGTCCGCGTTCAGTTTGGCTTGCAGCAGCAGGTCTTTTCCAGGGGCACCACGAGGAGGAACGGACTCACCCCCATACACTGCTTAGTCATCTTCTGCTTATAATTTAGATATTATCTTTTGCTCTGATTTTTAGTCTTATGCTTAATGTTCTTCCACTTTTTGTTCTGCAGCTTCTTGTATTTCTGCTTCTTGGTTTTCTGTCTCTTGTTTATCTCTATCTTGGTGCTTGTCTTCTCTTCTTTGTCCTCTTGGTCAACTTCTTCAGGGTCATCTTCTTGGTCTTCTTCGGGGTGGTCTTCAGTGTCGTCGTCTTCGGGGGTCCTCGTCTTCGGGGTCCTCGTCTTCTTCGGGTTGGTCTTCTGGGTCCTCGTCTTCGGGGTCCTCGTCTTCTTCAGGGTGGTCTTCAGGGTCCTTGTCTTCTTCGGGGTGGTCTTCAGGGTCCTCATCTTCAGGGTCATCGTCTTCGGGGTCCTCGTCTTCTTAGGATTGGTCTTCAGGGTCCTCGCCTTCAGGGTTCTCGTCAGGGAGATCCAGAGTGATTACCAAGAAACATTTCAAAAAGCTTGAACTTGGAAATGTAGCAGAAGGTACAAGAAAGCCGAGGAACTACTGAGGACCAGCTGGCGGTACTGGAACCCGGATGGGTAGCAGAAGGTACAAGAGCCAATGGAACTGCCGAAGACCAGCTGACGGTACTGGAACTCGGTTACTAAGCAGGAGGTACCTGTGCCAGAAAGCACTACCAAGACCAGCAGACGTTGGTGGAACTTGGATACCGAGAAGGAGGCACCTAATCCAAAGGCACTGCCGAGAACCAGCTGACGGTACTGGAACCCGGATGGGTAGCAGAAGGTACCCATGTAAAAAAAAGTTCAAGGCCGCGAGCCGGCCGCAGTTACCAAAACCCACAGTCCTACAGGGGGTGCTTGTCCTATTAGCACTATGGAACCAGCCTTCATTGCCAGATCCCGCAGCCCACATAGGAGTCACCTAAACTGCAGGCACCATAGAGTCGGCTAACCCGACCGCAACACGACAGGACAACGCATTGGAGGCAAAGTGACGTTGACACTACCCGGAAACAGCTGGCGTGCTGGAACCAGGCTGGGCAGGAGGGAGTACCCGTGACAAAGACACTGCCAAGAACCAGCTGACGGTACTGGAACCCGGATGGGTAGTAGAAGGTACAAGAGCCAATGGAACTGCCGAAGACCAGCTGACGGTACTGGAACTCGGTTACTAAGCAGGAGGTACCTGTGCCAGAAAGCACTACCAAAGACCAGCAGACGTTGGTGGAACTTGGATACCGAGAAGGAGGCACCTAATCCAAAGGCACTGCCGAGAACCAGCTGACGGTACTGGAACCCGGATGGGTAGCAGAAGGTACCCATGTAAAAAAAAGTTCAAGGCCGCGAGCCGGCCGCAGTTACCAAAACCCACAGTCCTACAGGGGGTGCTTGTCCTATTGGCACTATGGAACCAGCCTTCATTGCCAGATCCCGCAGCCCACATAGGAGCCACCTAAACTGCAGGCACCATAGAGTCGGCTAACCCGACCGCAACACGACAGGACAACGCATTGGAGGCAAAGTGACGTTGACACTACCTGGAAACAGCTGGCGTGCTGGAACCAGGCTGGGCAGGAGGGAGTACCCGTGACAAAGACACTGCCGAGAACCAGCTGACGGTACTGGAACCCGGATGGGTAGTAGAAGGTACAAGAGCCAATGGAACTGCCGAAGACCAGCTGACGGTACTGGAACTCGGTTACTAAGCAGGAGGTACCTGTGCCAGAAAGCACTACCAAGAACCAGCAGACGTTGGTGGAACTTGGATACCGAGAAGGAGGCACCTAATCCAAAGGCACTGCCGAGAACCAGCTGACGGTAATGGAACCCGGATGGGTAGTAGAAGGTACAAGAGCAAATGGAACTACCGAGAACCAGCTGGCGGTGCTGGAACCCAGGGTAAATACTAAAAACAGAGTGGAGCCAGAGGTGTAATTGGAGCAAGTTTTAAATCAGTAGTACAGTGGATGTGGACAAAGCAGGAGAATTTGCCGGACACACAGCAGGGGAACAGCTGACGTTACTGAACCCCAATAACACTGGAGCAAGCGTTGACTGTGCAGACGGCACTTCTGAGCAGCAACTAGCGGTATTGGAGCCCAGGGTAAATACTAAAAACAGAGGAGCCAGAGGTGTATTTGGAGGAGGTTTTAAATCAGTAGTACAGTGGATGTGGACAGAGCAGGAGAAATTGCCGTCCGCACAGCAGGGGAACAGCTGACGTTACTGAACCCCAATAACATGGCAGCAAGTGTTGACTGTGCAGACGGCACTTCCGAGCGCCAACTGGCGGTGTTGGAGCTCAGGGATAATACTGAAAACAGAGGAGCCAGAGGTGTAATTGGAGCAACTTTAAAATCTGTAGTAGTGAGAATGTGGACAGAGCAGAAGAAATAGCCGTCCGCACAGCAGGGGAACAGCTGACGTTACTGAACCGCAATAACACGGCAGCAAGTGTTGACTGTGCAGACGGCACTTCCGAGTGCCAACTGGCGGTGTTGGAGCTCAGGGATAATACTGAAAACAGAGGAGCCAGAGGTGTATTTGGAGGAGTTTTTAAATCAGTAGTACAGTGGATGTGGACAGAGCAGGAGAAATTGCCGTCCGCACAGCAGGGGAACAGCTGACGTTACTGAACCCCAATAACATGGCAGCAAGTGTTGACTGTGCAGACGGCACTTCCAAGCGCCAACTGGCGGTGTTGGAGCTCAGGGATAATACTGAAAACAGAGGAGCCAGAGGTGTAATTGGAGCAACTTTAAAATCTGTAGTAGTGAGAATGTGGACAGAGCAGGAGAAATTGCCGTCCGCACAGCAGGGGAACAGCTGACGTTACCGAACCCCAATAACATGGCAGCAAGTGTTGACTGTGCAGACGGCACTTCCGAGCGCCAACTGGCGGTGTTGGAGCTCAGGGATAATACTGAAAACAGAGGAGCCAGAGGTGTATTTGGAGGAGGTTTTAAATCAGTAGTACAGTGGATGTGGACAGAGCAGGAGAAATTGCCATCCGCACAGCAGGGGAACAGCTGACGTTACTGAACCCCAATAACACGGCAGCAAGTGTTGACTGTGCAGACGGCACTTTCGAGCGCCAACTGGCGGTGTTGGAGCTCAGGGATAATACTGAAAACAGAGGAGCCAGAGGTGTAATTGGAGCAACTTTAAAATCTGTAGTAGTGAGAATGTGGACAGAGCAGGAGAAATTGCCGTCGTACAGCCGGGGAACAGCTGACGTTACTGAACCCCAATGACACGGCAGCAAGTGTTGACTGTGCAGACGGCACTTCCGAGCGCCAACTGGCGGTGTTGGAGCTCAGGGATTACAGTTCAGGTGGTAGAAACATGAACAGATCAGGAGACCTGGATACTGTTGCCAACCAATTATTTATTCTGGAAGAGGACTGGCAAATTCATGAGAGATCCAGGCCTTGTTCATTTTGAGAAAAGTAAGCCGGTCAACGTTATCGGAGGATAGTGGCATGCGACGGTCTGTTAGTACACCACCTGCGGCACTAAAGACGCGTTACGATAATACACTAGCAGCAGGGCAAGCTAGCACCTCCAATGCATACTGACTAAGCTCTGGCCATGTATCCAGCTTATAGACCCAAAACTTGAAGGGAGAAGAGCTGTCTGGGAGTACACTAAGAGGGCAAGACATGTAGTCTGTCACCATCTGACGGAAACGTTGCCTCCTGCTGACTGGAGCCGTCTGTGATGGTGTAGACATTTGTGGTGGTGGGGACACAAAACTTTGCCACATTTCGGCCATATTGGTCTTGCCTTGTGCTGAGGCGCTGCTTCTGCTCCCTCTTTGTGCAGTGCTTCCTCCACTGCCTCGACGCACTGAGCTGCTTTGTAAAGCACTAGCAGCACTGCTCTTGGTTGGAATGGAGAACATGATGGAATGCACCAGTGCGTCTTGGTACTCCGGCATTTTACGCTCCCGGTTCAACGGTGTTATGAGGCTTTGTAAGTTGTCCCGGTAGCGAGGATCTAGGAGGGTGGACACCCAATAATCAGCCGTGTTGAGAATGTGGGCGATGCGGCGGTCGTTTCTCAGGCACTGCAGCATGAAATCAACCATGTGCTGCAGACTGCCAACTGGCCAAGAAACTCTGTCCCCTGCTTGAGGCGTGATCTCTGCCTGCTCTGCATCACCCCACCCTCGCTCTAGATACTGACTACTAGAGCATTGTGTACCTCCCTCCTCTGGACAGATGTCTTCCTCATCCATTGACTCCTCCTCATCCTCCTCACAAAGTGTCCCCTGCCTAGGCCTTTGTGAGGAGCCACGTTGCGCAGACTGTAGAGAAGCAGATGGCATTTGTGACTCCTCATCCTCCACCTCTTCCAAAACCTCGTCCCTTAGTGCTTGCAGTGTTTTTTCAAGCAGGCAGTTAAGGGGGATAGTCATGCTGACTAGTGCATCATCTGCACTCGCCATCCGCGTGGAATAATCGAAGGCACAGAAAACGTGGCAAATGTCCTTCATAGAGGCCCACTCAGTTATGGTGAAGTGTGAACGGCGCGCACTGCGACTTGTTTGCGCCTGCTGCAGCTGGTACTCCATTACTGCTGCCTGCTGCTCACACAACCTCTCCAACATATGTAACGTTGAATTCCACCTGGTGGGTAGGTCACATATGATGCGATGTTCCGGAAGACGTAATCGGCGCTGCAGAGCTTCAATGCGTGATCTTGCATTGCTGGAACGCCGCAAGTGAGCGCACTCTATGCGGACCTTGTGAAGCAGTGCATCAAGATCCAGATAGTCCCTCAAAAAACTCTGCACGACCAAGTTGAGCACATGTGCCAGACATGGGATGTGAGTGAGGTTGCCTAGGCCCAGAGCTGCCACCAGATTTCAGCCATTGTCACACACTACCATGCCTGGCTGGAGATTCGCTGGCACAAACCACACGTCGCTCTGCTGCTTGATGGCATTCCAGAGCTCCTGCGCTGTGTGGCTTCGATTCCCCAAAGAAATTAATTTTAATACGGCCTGTTGACGTTTGGCCACGGCTGTGCTCATATTGGTCACCATAACAGGTAACCGTTCACGGGTCGATGTGGAGGTAGACCGTGATGGCTCCTGCAGCGCTGATTCAGAGGAACTGGAGTATGAGGAGGAGTCAATGTGTACAGACTGGATTCCTGCAATCCTTGGAGTTGGCAGAACACGTACAGCGCCACACTCAAGATCTGTACCCGGCTCCACAACATTTACCCAATGGGCAGTGAGGGAAAGGTATCGTCCCTGTCCATGCTTAATGGTCCACGCATCGGAGGTCAGGTGGACCTTGCTACTGACGGCGTTTTGTAGCGCATGTTTAATTTTTCCCTCTACATGATGTTGCAGGGCAGGGACGGCTTGCCTGCTGAAATAAAAGCGGCTGGGCACGTTGTATTGTGGGACTGCCAATGCCATAAAGTTACGGAATGTGTCAGTCTCCACCAGCCTGAATGATAGCATTTCAGGGGCCAGCAGTTTAGCAATGACAGCATTCAGAGCCTGTGCTCGGGGGTGGTTTGCCGAGTATGGGCGCCTTTTCTCCCATGCCTGTGCTAACGATGGCTGTAGACTGGCCTGGGAGTGTGAGGATGACTGGGAAAGTGGTGCTGTTGGTGGAATTACACTGTGTCTCCGTACAACAGTGCCAGAGATTCTTCCATGGCGATTCTGTGAGGAAGCCGAACCAGCTGTGTGTGAGCTGGAGGAAGAGGCTACAACACGAGCTGAAGAGGTGGTAGGTGGCGCTGTAGGTTGGCCTAGGTCTTCAGTGTGTTTTTGTAACTCCACCACGTGCTTGGTCCGCACATGTTTCCACATATTTGTGGTATTGAGGTTGCTGACACTTTTCCCTCTTTTCACCTTCTGATTACACAGCTTGCATTTGACAAAGCAAATGTCATCTGCAACTGTGTCAAAAAAGGACCAGGCACTGCAAGTCTTGGGAGCGCCTGCTTTGGATTTTGGAAGAGCCATGCTCCTAATGGGTGCCGAAGTGGAGGCTACAGGCAACCAAGTCTGCCCCCTCCCTCTCCCTCCTTTTTGGGCTGTTCGGGGAATCTCTTCCTCAGAGCTGCTCCCACCACCTTCCTGTCCCTCACGCCATGATGGGTCAAGGACCTCATCATCTACACCACCCTCTTCAAACAACTGCTTCTCCTGGGTAGTCTCGACAGCACAGTACGCACCAGAAAGTGGCACCTGAGTCTCATCATCAGATGCGTACTGAGGTGTGCTGCTGACCATAGTCACTGGCCCAACCGCCTCTTCAGATTCAGAGAGACAAAACGGTTGCGCATCACTGCATACTACCTCTTCTTCAAATTCTCGAATTCTGCTTGGCTGGCCCCCTCTTTCCAAGACAAGAGATTCAGAGAACAGAAGTAGAGATGGCTCCTGTCCAGGGCTCTCTGACTGCCTGGGCAATTTGGCAGGTGGTGAAGAGACAGATGGGTGCTCTTCAGTGCTCAGGACCTGAGAGGATCTGGAACTAATTGAAGTCGATGCGTTAGCTGCCATCCATCCGACAACGGCTTCAATTTGGTCCTCCCGCAGCAGTGGGGTACGGCTAGCTCCTACAAAGCTGCGCATAAAGGACTGTTGCCTGGTAAAACTGGGGGATGCTGAGTCACTGGTGCCCGCAGCAGGCACAGAATCCCCACGTCCTCTCCCTGCAGGCACAGAATCCTCACGTCCTCTCCCTGCAGAAACTCCATGCCCACGCCCACGCCCACATGCCTTACTCCCTGCCTTCTTCATCTTGGTAGACTGATAAAGATAGGCAGAAAAGTACTAAGGGCTTAGTGTGCTTATTCCTGAACAGCTGCTAACAGGTATAAGAAACACTAATTTTATAAAGTGTGGACTAGACTTTAATATGAGCTAATGTGGCCTACACAACTGTAAAGTGGAGTGTTTGGTGAACTTTATTTAGGTTTTTTTTGTCACAAAAAGACACTGGATGTGCCTAAAGATGTAATAACGATAGTATCACAAACTTTTTGTAGCTATTACAATGTAGGAAGGTAACCTACAATGCAATAGATGAGGCTACAAAAAATAGGCTAATACTAATCTGGCTGGGGCTGCAGGGCCCAATGCTGCAGAAAGGCTCCTCTAACTACTCCTATATAGTGTGTTTGGAACCAATTTAGCTGAATACGGATGGAACCACCACACTAATAGGAGATATCAGGAAAAATTATGAATTGGCAAAAAAGGACAATGTATGAGGCAGTGACACACACTGAGTGCACTACAACCAGACGTGGTTGAAGCACACACTACAGGGTGAGCTGCACTCACACACCAGACCTTGCAGACAGCGGTGAACAGTACAGATGCAGAGCACTGTGCACTAGCGCTGCAAGACCAAAAAAATTTCTCTATCTACTCCTATATAGTGTGTTTGTAACCAATTTAGCTGAATACGGATGGAACCACCACACTAATAGGAGATATCAGGAAAAATTATGAATTGGCAAAAAAGGACAATGTATGAGGCAGTGACACACACTGAGTGCACTATAACCAGACGTGGCTGAAGCACACACTACAGGGTCAGCTGAACTCACACACAGAGACCTTGCAGAAAGCGGTGAACAGCACAGAGAACTGTGCACTAGCACTGCAAGGCACAGCGATTTATAAAGTAGCTTGGGTAAAGCAGAATAGACCAAATAGGTAGCTAAAACTGTCCATCAGAACAACAGCGTCCTATCCCTAACTGAATTCACAGCAGAGTGAGCTCAAAATGGCGGCGGCGGCTTTTATAGTGCATCATGACATCATTTCAGCAGCCAATCACAGCCATGCCATTAGTTAAGATGCCTACATGCCTAACAGAATGTGCCCACACTTCTTAGGATCCTCATTGGCTGAATAAAATGAAAATGGCTCATTGCATTATGGGAACTTCCGATTCCGGTATACGATATTGCAAAAGTATCGAAATTAAGTATCGGAATTCCGATACCGCGAATATCGGCCGATACCCAATATTTCAGTATCGGAATGCTCAACACTACTCATCGGGCGAATCGCTCTGGAACTAAAATCATAACATTCACTGACATTTTCCCTCTCTGAAAGTCTGAGAAGCGCCGGAAAAATGACTAAGTCCAAAAACATTTTTTTTTAAACTTTTTTCAATTTTACCCCCTCGGATATATATTCTACCCACACACATTTGAAACTCTCCTGGGGTACCCTCACACATATTATTCCCTCATTTAGCGGATATTTTTACAAAAAAGTGAAATTTTCAAAAATTCAGAAAATTGGCTGAAAACGACTAAATATCAAGAACTCATCAGGCGAATTGCTCTGGAACTGAAATCGGAACACTCACTGACATTTTCCCTCTCTGAAAGTCTGATGAATGCCGGAAAAACTACTAAGTCCAAAAAAAAATTATTAACAACTTTTTTCAATTTTACCCCCGTGGGATATATATTCTACCCACACACATTTGGAACTCTCCTGGGGTACCATCACACATATTATTCCCTCATTTAGCAGATATTTTCTCAAAAAAGTGAAATTTTCAAAAATTCAGAAAATTGGCTGAAAACGACTAAATATCAAGGACATATTCTGCGAATCGCTCTGGAACTGAAATCGGAATGCTCACTGACATTTCCGCTCTCTGAAAGTCTGATAAACGCCGGTAAAATGACTAAGTCCAAAAAAAAAATTTTTTAAACTTTTTGCAATTTTAACCCCATGGGATATATATTCTACCCACACACATTTGGAACTCTCCTGGGGTACCTTCACACATATTATTCCCTCATTTTGCAGATATTTTCACAAAGAAGTGAAATTTTCAAAAATTCTGAAAATTGGCTGAAAACGACTAAATATCAAGGACTCATTGGGCGAATCGCTCTGGTACTGAAATCGGAACGCTCACTGACATTTCCCCTATCTGAAAGTCTGATAAACGCCGGAAAAATGACTAAGTCCAAAAAAAAATAATTTTCAACTTTTTTCAATTTTACCCCCCCGAGATATATGTTCTACCCACACACATTTGGAACTCTCCTGGGCTGCCATCACACATATTATTCCCTCATTTAGCGGATATTTTCCCAGAAAAGTGAAATTTTCTAAAATTCAGAAAATTGGCTGATAACGACTAAATATCAAGGACTCATCGGGCGAATCACTCTGGAACTGAAATCGGAATGCTCACTGAAATTTCCCCTCTCTGAAAGTCTGATAAACTCCTGAAAAATGACTAAGTCCAAAAAAAAATTTTTTTTTAATTTTTTCATTTTTACCCCCGTGGGATATATGTTCTACCCACACACATGTGGAACTCTCCTAGGGTACCCTCACACATATTATTCCCTCATTTAGCGGATATTTTCACAAAAAAGTGACATTTTCAAAAATTCAGAAAATTGGCTGAAAACGACTAAATATCAAGGACTCATGGGGCGAATCGCTCTGGAACTGAAATCGTAACAATCACTGACATTTTCCCTCTCTGAAAGTCTGATAAACGCCGGAAAAATGACTAAGTCCAAAAAAATATTTTTTTTAACTTTTTTCAATTTTTCCCCCCGTGGATATATATTCTACCCAAACACATTTGAAACTCTCCTGGGGTACCCTCACACATATTATTCCCTCATTTAGTGGATATTTTTACAAAAAAGTGAAATTTTCAAAAATTCAGAAAATAGTCTGAAACCGACTAAATATCAAGGACTTATTGGGCGAATCGCTCTGGTACTAAAATTGGAATGCTCACTGACATTTCCCCTCTCTGAAAGTCTGATAAACGCCGGAAAAATGACTAAGTCCAAAAAAAAATTTTTTTAAACTTTTTTCAATTTTACCCCCGTGGGATATATATTCTACCCACACACATTTGGAACTCTCCTGGGGTACCCTCACACATATTATTCCCTCATTTTGCAGATAATTTCACAAAAAAAGTGAAATTTTCTAAAATTCTGAAAATTGGCTGAAAACGACTAAATATCAAGGACTCATCGGGCGAATCGCTCTGGAACTGAAATCGTAACACTCACTGACATTTTCCCTCTCTGAAAGTCTGATAAACGGCGGAAAAATGACTAAGTCCAAGAAAATATTTTTTTCAATTTTTTTTCAATTTTACCCCGTGGGTATATATTCTACCCACACACATTTGGAACTCTCCTGGGGTGCCATCACACATATTATTCCCTCATTTAGCGGTTATTTTCACAAAAAAGTGAAATTTTCAAAAATTCAGAAAATTGGCTGAAAACAACTAAATATCCAGAACTCATCAAGTAAATCGCTCTGGAACTGAAATCGGAACACTCACTGACATTTTCCCTCTCTGAAAGTCTGATAAACGCTGGAAAAATGACTAAGTCCATAAAAAATTTTTTTTTAATTTTTTTCAATTTTACCCCCGTGGGATATATATTCTACCCACACACATTTGGAACTCTCCTGGGGTACCATCACACATATTATTCCCTCATTTAGCAGATATTTTCACAAAAAAGTGACATTTTCAAAAATTCTGAAAATTGGCTGAAAACGACTAAATATCAAGAACTCATCAGGCGAATCGCTCTGGAACTGAAATTGGAACACTCACTGACATTTTCCCTCTCTGAAAGTCTGATAAATGCCGGAAAAATGACTAAGTCCAAAAAAAAATTTTTTTAAACTTTTTTCAATTTTACCCCTGTGGGATATATATTCTACCCACACACATGTGGAACTCTCCTAGGGTACCCTCACATATATTATTCTCTCATTTAGTGGATATTTTCACAAAAAAGTGACATTTTCAAAAATTCTGAAAATTGGCTGAAAACGACTAAATATCAAGGACTCATCGGGCGAATCGCTCTGGATCTGAAATCGTAACAATCACTGACATTTTAACTCTGTGAAAGTCTGATAAACGGCGGAAAAATGACTAAGTCCAAGAAAAAAATTTTTTCAATTTTTTTTCAATTTTACCCCCGTGGGATAAATATTCTACCCACACACATTTGGAACTCTCCTGGGGTACCATCACACATATTATTCCCTCATTTAGCAGATATTTTCACAAAAAAGTGACATTTTCAAAAATTCTGAAAATTGGCTGAAAACGACAAAATATCAAGAACTCATCAGGCGAATCGCTCTGGAACTGAAATCGGAACACTCACTGACATTTTCCCTCTCTGAAAGTCTGATAAACGGCGGAAAAATGACTAAGTGGAAAAAAAAAAAATTTCAACTTTTTTTAATTTTACCCCCGAGTCATATATATTCTACCCACACACATTTGGAACTCTCCTGGGGTGCCATCACACATATTATTCCCTTATTTAGCGGATATTTTCACAAAAAAGTGAAATTTTCTAAAATTCAGAAAATTGGCTGAAAACGACTAAATATCAAGGACTCATTGGGCGATTCGGTCTGGAACTGAAATCGTAACACTCACTGACATTTTCCCTCTCTGAAAGTCTGAATAAACGGGGGAAAAACGACTTAAGTCCAAGAAAAAATTTTTTTCAATTTTTTTTCAATTTTACCCTCGTGGGATAAATATTCTACCCACACACATTTGGAACTCTCCTGGGGTACCATCACACATATTATTCCCTCATTTAGCAGATATTTTCACTAAAAAGTGACATTTTCAAAAATTCTGAAAATTGGCTGAAAACGACTAAATATCAAAAACTCATCAGGCGAATCGCTCTGGAACTGAAATCTGAACACTCACTGACATTTTCCCTCTCTGAAAGTCTGGTAAATGCCGGAAAAAAGACTAAGTCCCAAAAAAAATTTTTTTAAACTTTTTCAATTTTACCCCCGTGGGATATATATTCTACCCACACACATTTGGAACTCTCCTGGGGTGCCATGACACATATTATTCCCTCATTTAGCGGATATTTTCACAAAAAAGTGAAATTTTCTAAAATTCAGAAAATTGGCTGAAAACGACTAAATATCAAGGACTCATCGGGCGAATCGCTCTAGAACTGAAATCGTAACACTCACTGACATTCTCCCTCTTTGAAAGTCTGATAAACGGCGGAAAAATGACTAAGTCCAAGAAAAAATTTTTTTCAATTTTTTATCAATTTTACCCCTGTGGGATATTTATTCTACCCACACACATGTGGAACTCTCCTAGGGTACCCTCACACATATTATTCCCTCATTTAGCGGATATTATCACAAAAAAGTGACATTTTCAAAAATTATGAAAATTGGCTGAAAACGACTAAATATCAAGGACTCATCGGGCGAATCGCTCTGGAACTGAAATCGTAAGAATCACTGACATTTTCCCTCTCTGAAAGTCTGATAAATGCCGGAAAAATGACTAAGTCCAAAAAAATTTTTTTTTAAACTTTTTTCAATTTTACCCCCGTGGGATAAAAATTCTACCCACACACATTTGGAACTCTCCTGGGGTACCATCACACATATTATTCCCTCATTTAGTAGATATTTTCACAAAAAAGTGAAATTTTCAAAAATCCAAAAAATTGGCTGAAAACGACTAAATATCAAGGACATATTGTGCGAATCGCTTTGGAACTGAAATCGGAATGCTCACTGACATTTCCGCTCTCTGAAAGTCTGATAAACGCCGGAAAAATGACTAAGTCCAAAAAAAAAAAATTTTCAACTTTTTTCAATTTAACCCCCCCGGGATATATGTTCTACCCACACACATTTGGAACTCTCCTGGGGTGCCATCACACATATTATTCCCTCATTTAGCGGATATTTTCACAAAAAAAGTGAAATTTTCTAAAATTCAGAAAATTGGCTGAAAACTACTAAATATCAAGGACTCATCGGGCGAATCGCTCTGGAACTGAAATCGTAACACTCACTGACATTTTCCCTCTCTGAAAGTCTGATAAACGGCGGAAAAATGACTAAGTCCAAGAAAAAAAATTTTTCAATTTTTTTTCAATTTTACCCCCATGGGATAAATATTCTACCCACACACATTTGGAACTCTCCTGGGGTACCATCACACATATTATTCCCTCATTTAGCAGATATTTTCACAAAAAAGTGAAATTTTCAAAAATTCAGAAAATTGGCTGAAAACGACTAAATATCAAGGACACATCGTGCGAATCGCTCTGGAACTGAAATCGGAATGCTCATTGACAATTTCCCTCTCTGAAAGTCTGATAAACGCCGGAAAAATGACTAAGTCCAAAAAAAATTTTTTTTAAACTTTTTTCAATTTTACCCCCGTGGGATATATATTTTACCCACACAGATTTGGAACTCTCATGGGGTACCACCACACATATTATTCCCTCATTTAGCAGATATTTTCACAAAAAGTGAAAATTTTTAAAATTCAGAAAATTGGCTGAAAACGACTAAATATCAAGGACACATAGTGCGAATCGCTCTGGAACTGAAATCGGAATGCTCATTAACATTTCCCCTCTCTGAAAGTCTGATAAACGCCGGAAAAATGACTAAGTCCAAAAAAAAAATGTTTTCAACTTTTTTCAATTTTAACCCCGTGGGATATATATTCTACCCACACACATTTGGAACTCTCCTGGGGTACCCTCGCACATATTATTCCCTCATTTAGCGGATATTTTCACAAAAAAGTGAAATTTTCAAAAATTCAGAAAATTGGCTGAAAACTAGTGTTGAGCGAGCACTAAAATGTTCGGTGCTGAAAGCTCGGGCCGAGCTCGCCGTGATACTCGAGTGCTCGACCCAAGCAACGAGCCCAATGTTAGTCTATGGGAGACTCGAGCATTTTTGTGGTGGCACCCCCAGCAGTCTTTTAAAAGCCTAACAAGTGCCCAAAACGATAGTGACAGTGCTCAAATGACATGGGGACAGCATGGGGATCGCCCCAGGAAGCATTTCTGTCCCCCAGGTCACTGCTGTCAACAACGTGGTCAGAGGTATTAAGCCACTTTTACAGGCTCACAATAAAACGAAAGTGAAAATTTTTTCCTGTGAAATATGTTAAGGAACATCCTTTCCAGGGAAAAGACTTGTGTATAAGTTAAAATAAATGACCAAAAACAAAAATTCTCCTCCACACCTTCGGCTATGTTCACAAGTAGCATTATTTATGCGTTTTTGCACTTTTGTATTGCTTTCAACTATGACAAATGCATTCACCGGGAAATGTCATTTTAACATTTTACAACCTTATCTGGCCATGTGCTGTGTGACACATGCATAAAGTGCTGAAAAGACATGGGAACAGCATGGGGAAGACCCCTGGAAGCATCTCTGACTCCCAGGTCACTGTCTAAAAGTGTTCCCATCATAAGTGATCCTTGCCGCCTCAGAAGATGCAGACTTGCAACTATCCCCATGCAAGTTCTAGTACCAGGGCAGTGTTTAATTGTACCTCCCCCATTCCTTGCAATACAAGCGAAAGTATGCAGCCTGCCACCCACCCACCCCCAGGCTGCAATACCATACTGCTTGCTTGCTTGAACTTGAAATTGGGCCTTTTAGGCATGTGGAGGCGGAATCTGACCACCACGTCATGGCTGTGTTGGCGGCCTGGAATCCATACTCAGTCCCCAGCCGCCTGGCGGCCGTGTGTCCATACTCGGTCCCCAGCCGCTCCGCGGCCGAGTGTCCACACGGTCCCCAGCTGCCTGGGGGCAGTCGGGTGTCCATAAACGGTCCCCAGCCGCCCCCATTTCTCCTTGGAACATCCCCCCACACACTTTTCTTAGCCCGGCCTGCTTTAGGCAGCATTGGACGAGCCCACCAGAGAACCAGACTCCTCCGGTGGGCCCTGACTTCTCCATCAGTGGAGTTGAGAGTGCCAAGGGGAGGAGCATGATGATGATGACAGAAGTTAGCATCTGCTATGTTTTCTTTTAATGCAAGTGTAAGTGTGCAGCCTGCCACCCACCCACCCCCAGACTGCAATTCATACTGCTAGCTTGCACTTGAAATGAGGCCTTTTAGTTTAGAGGAGGCCGAAGCTGGCCACTACCTCATGGCTGCTTCGGCAGCGAGGTATCCGTACTCAGTCCCCAGCCGCCCCTATTTGTCCTGGTGTGCCTTATACATAAGATTAAGCGCGTATACCAAAACATTACCTGTGTCCTCCCCAGTGCATTTAGTGGGAAGGAGAGCCTATTCCGCTGTAGTGTGTGCATGCCAAACCCCGGTTCATGGTACATGTGAAGATGCCTCCCACCTTGCTACTGTCATTGCAGACTTGCAACTATCCCCATTCAAGTCCTTGTCCCAGGGCAGTGTTCAATTGTACCTCTCCCATTCCTTGCAATGCAAGTGCAAGTATGCAGCCTGCCACCCACCCACCCCCAGGCTGCAATACCATACTGCTTGCTTGCTTGCACTTTAAATTGGGCCTTTTAGGCATGTGGAGGCGGAATCTGGCCACCACACCATGGCTGTGTCGGCGGCCTGGTATCCATACTCAGTCCCCAGCCGCCTGGTGGCCGGGTGTCCCCGCTTGCTCCCCAGCCTCCAGGGGGTGGCCGGGTGTCCATACTCGGTCCCCAGCCACCCCTATTTGTACCGGTAACCTTTCCCACACTTTTCTTAGCCTGGCCTGCTTTAGGGCAGCATTGGCCGAGCCCACCGGACTATCAGATTCCACCGATGGGCCCTGGCTTCTCCATCAGGGGAGTTGAGAGTGCCAAGGTGAGGAGCATGATGAGGATGATAGAAGTTAGCATCTGCTTTGTTTTGTTGTAATGCAAGCGCATGTATGTAGTAGCGGCTAGGCCTGAGGAGGTCAGCGTTTTGGCGCATATCCTACCTCTTCCAAGGATTGCTGGATGTTTTCCTGCTACTATCCAAGTTCTATGACTCCCGTTAAAACAAAGCTTCAGGTGATAAATGATGGATGAGGTAGTGGCAAAGGAGAAAGAGCAGGAGGAACAGGGACCATTCACATCAATATCAGGCCAGTCAACCAGATATGTCTTGTAGGATATGTTTCTGTAACAAAAGGAGCGGTTCGGCTACACAGTTATAGGGCATACAGTGAGTGCAATGCCTACCAAAAATTTCGAGGCACTCCAATGCCCCTTGGAAATGACATGGAGGTCAGAGGGCGTTAACTAAACCTTTTTTTCCATTTATAGCAACTGGGTCTCCTGTGCACTGTTGGCCTAAGCAGTGAATGGAATGCTTTCCAAAATTTATGAGGTACTGCAATGCCCCTTACAAGAGCCATGTGTGGCACCCCAGGGGTCTGGTCACCACAGTAATAGAGATTACGTCGGAGAGCAAGTGGGAGGTTTCCTGGTCAGGATCCCTTAAACATGCAACATCCTCCTGCCCCAGTCCTGGGAGGAGAGAATTCTGCCCTTATAAACTGGATCTGGGGTGGGGTTGAGTGAGTCAGAGAACAGAGAACAGTCAGAGTCAGAGTGACAGCAAAGGAAAGTAACAGCAAGGAGCTCTGTAGGAGCTAGAAGCTAAAGACGAGGGGCTCACCCTGGCAGAAGTCAATAGGAACCGGACACAGGAGTCCGAAGCTGTGAGGACTTATATATCCAGCAGCAGAAACCAGCCGGCAGGGGATTTCAGGTCCTCTTGCCATAGAAGCCCGGAGGCTCAGTCACAAGCAAGGGACCAGCACCGCCGTCGTGGAGCGGAGGCTAACAGAAGGCCCCAAGTCACCAGCCATACGGGTGAGCACTACACGGTACACTCAGGGACGTGGGCTACTTCTACCTGCTTACAGCAAGGTAGCAAGGAAGAGTGCAGACAGAAGGGAAGGCCTACAACTCCACCTGGCCAGGGGAACTCCTGCTTGCTCACAGACTGACCAGGCCTCTTATGCTAGCCAGTACTCCCGGTAGGGTCTACCTTATAATCATCAGTAAAGACCCTGAACTGCACTGCAAAGACTCTGAGTCATTCCTGCTGCGCTCGTGCACCATCAACCCCATCATCCACACTCACTGCCCTGAGGCTATACTCCTCCCGAGGGGAGTTATCCCATTTTATGCTGCGCACACAACACCAGCCTCAGCGGTCTGCCTCGCAGCGGTGGTACTCCCTGACCGCAATCCACGGGTGGATTGGCGCAATCCACGGGTGGCGCAATTAACCTCAAAACCTAAGAAAGATTGCCACTGGTTTGACCAGCCTGAGCCTCGGGACCGGGTCACCGCCATGGAGACTACAGACCCCAGAGACCCGGCACCGGGCATTCCACACACGTGTGCACACGGCCCAGGGGGCGAGTCACATGCAGTACAGCATATTACAAACATAAGTCCCATTATTGGGGAGTGGGTGTCCCATAGTATTTGCTTATGCCTTGCAAGCAAAAGCTGCCAAAAATTAGGACGGAGCAACTTGCAATGCCCCTAACAAGAGCCATGCAGTACAGCATATTATAAACATAAGTCCCATTATTGGGGAGTGGGTCTCCCATAGTATTTGCTTATGCTTTCCCAGCAAAAGCTGCCAAAAATTAGGACGGAGCAACTTGCAATGCCCCTTACAAGAGCCATGCAGTACAGCATATTACAATCATAAGTCCCATTATTGGGGAGTGGGTCTCCCATAGTATTTGCTTATGCTTTCCCAGCAAAAGCTGCCAAAAATTAGGACGGAGCAACTTGCAATGCCCCTTACAAGAGCCATGCAGTACAGCATATTACAAACATAAGTCCCATTATTGGGGAGTGGGTGTCCCATGGTATTTGCTTATGCTTTCCCAGCAAAAGCTGCCAAAAATTAGGACGGAGGAACTTGCAATGCTGGCACCCTGGTGGTATAGTGGTGGTGGAGGCTGAGGATAAGGAGAAGAAGATTAAACAGCCGAAACGAGGAAGCGTATACCCATGTGTGGGTGTGAAGCGGTGCATGTGAATACACCTCCCGAAATAACACAGTGGATTTGACTTTATGTTACTCTGCTGTCATTTGGTGGTGATGAGAAGTCTGGCCCAATCCAGCCCTTGTTCATTTTGAAAAGGGTCAGCTTGTCAGCATTGTCAGTTGACAGGCGAGTGCGCTTATCAGTTATAATTCCCCCAGCGGCACTAAAAACACGCTCCGATAACACGCTAGCGGCAGGGCAGGCCAGGACCTCCAAGGCGTACAGAGCGAGTTCATTCCAAGTGTCCAGCTTGGATACCCAATAATTAAAAGGCACAGAGGAATCACGGAGGACGCTGGTACGATCGGCAAGGTACTCCCTCACCATCTTTTGAAACTTTCCACTCCTTGTGAGAGTACCCCGCGCCTCAGGGCCTGTAAGCTGGGCGGGTGTCAGAAAACTGTTGACAGTATTCTCCTGCCTCTGCTGGATTGGAGTTGCATCTCTCTCGCTTGTACGCCTTGGTTGGGCAACGAACTGTGACCTCTGCCGCTAGCGTGTTCAGATGGGAATTTTTTTAAGAGTTCTGCAGCAAGGGCCTTCTGGTATTGCCCCATTTTTGTAGACCTCTCCACCTCAGGAATAAGAGAGTGAAAGTTCTCCTTGTAGCAGGGGTCTACAAGTGTCACCAACCAGTAATGACTCACCCAACATTTTGACAACGCGAGGGTCACGGTTAAGGCAGCGTAACATAAAGTCAGCCATGCGTGCCAGACTGGTAACGGGCAAGATTTCCGTGTCCTCACTAAGATGACGACTGACCATGCTCTCCTCCTCCTCCTCCTCTTCCTCCTCCCCCCTGTCCTCAGGCCACCCACGCTGAACCGACGGTATGACACTTGTACAGGTACTACCGTCTACAACGCATAATAGCAGCTCCTGTTCTTCCTCCTCCTCCTCCTCCTCCTCGTCTCCCTCATTGTCCCCCAAAGCACGTTGGGATGAGATGAGGCTGGGCTGTGTGTAATCACCCGCTACGGCTTCTTGATCCATCTCATCATACTCTGGCTGCAATGCCTCCTCTTTAATTCTCTGCAGAGAGCGTTGCAAAAGACAGACAAGTGGGATACTGACACTAATGATGGCTTCATCGCCACTCACCATCTTGGTGGCCTCCTCAAAGTTTGTCAGGATGGTACATATGTCAGACATCCAGGTCCACTCCTGAGGTCTTATGTGTGGAGTCTGACCTGAATATCGACGGCCTTGTTGTAGCTGGTACTCCACAACTGCTCTCTTCTGCTCACAAATCCTTTGCAACATGTGGAGGGTAGAGTTCCAACGTGTGGGGACATCACACACCAGTCGGTGTGCCGGAAGCTGCAAACGCTGCTGCAACACAGCAAGGGCGGCGGAAGCTGTAGCCGACCTGCGAAAATGAGCTGACAGGCGGCGTACTCTGGCAACTCGGGGTACGATTTAAGAAACCGCTGAACCACGAGGTTAAGCACATGAGCCAGGCATGGTACGTGTGTGATCTCACCTCACCTCAGAGCCGCCACCAGGTTACGGCCATTGTCACACACGACCATGCCGGGATGTAGGTTCAGCGGTCTCATCCTCAGAACTGCCTGCTCTTTCACAGCTGTCCAGAACTCACAAGCAGTGTGAGGTTTATCACCTAAGCTTATGAGTTTCAGCACAGCCTGTTGCCGCTTGGCAAAGGCAGTACTGCAATGCTTCCAGCTTGTAACTGATGTGGTGATATCTGAGATGGAGGCTGAACATGAGGAGGAGGAGGAGGAGGAGGATGTGCAGGAGCTGTACACTGTGGGGGCAACTCTGACTGACATAGGGCCCGCAATCCTCGGTGTGGGAGGATGTGTTCCGTCCCAAGGTCCGACTGGGTCCCGGCTTCCACTATGTTTACCCAGTGTGCTGTCAGAGAGATGTACCATCCCTGGCCACAAGCACTTGTCCACGTGTCCGTTGTCAGGTGGACTCTCCCAGTAACTGCGTTGTTGAGGGCACGGCAGATGCTTTGGGACACGTGCTTGTGTAGTGCAGGGATGGCACACCGGGCAAAATAGTGTCGGCTGGGGACCGAGTACCGAGGGACGGCCACCGCCATAAGATTGCGAAAGGATTCCGTGTCCACCAGCCTAAAAGGCAGCATTTCCAATCCAAGCAGTCGTGAAATGTGCAAATTTAGGACTGTGGCCTGTGGGGCGTTAGCTGCGAATTTCCACTTTCGTTCAAAGGTCTGGGATATGGACAATTGAACGCTGCGGTGGGATGTGGACGTTGATGCTGTTTCTTGAGAAACTGCCATAACAAGTGAAGACTGAGAGGATGGGGCATCTTTACATGCAGTATGGACAGGGGATTGCCTTGCACACACAACAGGGGGTTCTATTGCACGCACAACAGTGGAAGAAGCAGTGGTGACACCCGCTGACACTGGTCGTGGACCCTGGATTTCGCCCCACAAAGTCGGGTGCTTTGCTGCCATGTGCCTGATCATGCTGGTGGTGGTCAGGCTGGTAGTTTTGTCACCCCTGCTGATGCTGGCATGGCAGGTGGAACATATGGCCTTTTTGGGGTTATCAGCAGAGTCTTTAAAAAAATTCCAGACTCTGGAAGACCTACTGCTTGTACTGGCAACGTCCCTCGTGTTGGTGTTACGGGGAACGGTTGCCTGCCTTCTGTCTGCGGCCACCACACTGCTTCTTCCTGCCTGTTGGGGTACTCTGCCTCCCTCCCCCTGTGTGCTGCTGGCCTCACTCTGCATGTCCTCCTTCCACATTGGGTCAGTTACTAGATCATCCACCACCTCCTCCTCTTCCACTTGCGCACCACGATCCTCCTCCTCACTTCCTGGCAATTGTGTCTCGTCATCGTCCACCTCTTGTGACAGATTGCCAACGTCGACTTCCTGTGGCCGTGGCCGTGGCTGTTCAAATATTTGGGCATCGCAACATGGGATCTCTTCTTCCACCCCTTCAAGCGTATCTGGCGAGGGGCCCAAATATGGAAATGGACCAGTGAACAGCTCTTCAGAGTGTCCAAGTGTGGGATCACTTGCTGTCTGACGACACTCGGCATGGTGGGAGGAAGGAGCATCAGGGTGAGGAGGAGTATGCGGTCGAGACTCACGGCTACTAAGAGTTGACCGTGTGGAAGACAGACCGGAGGTGGTGGTGCCCAGGTAACTGGAAGTATTGTCTGCTATCCAATTAATAACCTGTTCACACTGATCAGTTCTCAATACTGGTGTTGTTCTGTGCTTCCCTAGTAATTCGGTCAAGAAGTGGGAGCGAGAAGATGTGGCTGTTGGTTGTGGCACATTTTCACCTTGGCCACGGCCCCGTCCTCTGCATGAACCATCACCAGAGCGTCCACTTCCACATCCCTTGCCACGCACCTTGCCCATTGTAAATGAAGTAAAATAGCTTACACTTGCACTATCAATGGAAAAAGGGTAATAAAGAGTAGATTAGAACCGTGGAAGAGGAAAACCACAGTTATTGTTTACTGGGGTATACCACACTTTTTTAAATAGAGATATTTGCGGCTGAACAGAGAGCGACACACTCAAACTGCTTTTTTTTTAGATACCAAAGGCCCAAAAGTGGATAATACAGAGGTTTGTACCGTGGAACTGCGAAACCACACTTGTATTTCTCGGGCCTACACCAGACTATTTTCAACAGATATATTTGTGTCTGAAAAATCAGGGAGACACTATTTGTTTTTTTTTACAGCAAAAAATGCAAAAAGCAGGATAATAGAGATTTTTTACCGTGGAACAGCAAAAGCACACTTCTTTCTCTCTGGCCTACACCAGACTATTTTCAACAGATATATTTGTGTCTGAAAAATCAGGGAGACACTATTATTATTTTTATACAGCAAAAAATGCCAAAAACAGGATAATAGAGATGTTTTACCGTGGAACATCAAAACCACAGTAATAATTTCCTGGTGTATACCAGGCTTTTTAAAATATATATATATTTGCGGCTGAACAGTGAGCGACACACTCAAACTGTTTTTTTTAGATACAAATGGCCCAAAAGTGGATAATGCAGAGGTTTGTACTGTGGAACTGCAAAAACACACTTGTATTTCTCGGGCCTACACCAGACTATTTTCAACAGATATATTTGTGTCTGAAAAATCAGGGAGACACTATTTTTTTTCTTTTTTTACAGCGAAAAATGCAAAAAGCAGGATAATAGAGATTTTTTACCGTGGAACAGCAAAAGCACACTTCTGTCTCTCTGGCCTACACCAGACTATTTTCAACAGATATATTTGTGTCTGAAAAATCAGGGAGACACTATTATTATTTTTATACAGCAAAAAATGCCAAAAACAGGATAATAGAGATGTTTTACCGTGGAACATCAAAACCACAGTAATAATTTCCTGGTGTATACCAGGCTTTTTAAAATATATATATATTTGCGGCTGAACAGTGAGCGACACACTCAAACTGTTTTTTTTAGATACAAATGGCCCAAAAGTGGATAATACAGAGGTTTGTACCGTGGAACTGCAAAACCACACTTGTATTTCTCGGGCCTACACCAGACTATTTTCAACAGATATATTTGTGTCTGAAAAATCAGGGAGACACTATTTTTTTTTTTTTACAGCAAAAAATGCAAAAAGCAGGATAATAGAGATTTTTGTACCGTGGAACAGCAAAAGCACACTTCTGTCTCTCTGGCCTACACCAGACTATTTTCAACAGATATATTTGTGTCTGAAAAATGAGGGAGACACTTATCATTTTTATACAGAAAAAAATGCCCAAAACAGGATAATAGAGATGTTTTACCGTGGAACATCAAAACCACAGTAATAATTTACTGGTGTATACCAGGCTTTTTAAAATATATATATATTTGCGGCTGAACAGTGAGCGACACACTCAAACTGTTTTTTTTACATACAAATGGCCCATAGAACTGCAAAACCACACTTCTATTTCTCTGGCCTACACCAGACTATTTTCAACAGATATATTTGTGTCTGAAAAATCAGAGGCACACTTTTTTTGGGGGGGGCACCAAAAGGTTAATAAGATGGGTATTTGTACATTGTGAAGTAGGAAAAAAAAAGAGGATTTAGATAAAAAAAAGGATTTTTCCTGGCCCCCGGGACCTGGAGCTAAGTCCAGCAATTTCAGCAACAGGAGAAGCACACAGTACTGTAATGCAGCGTTTGCTGGTATAACCACTGCGTCTCCTATACAGCCTGCCTGCCTGCCTGATATACCTGGGATGGATATTAGTCCTGAGAAGGACTGTTTGTTTGATCTGGCAGCCTTTACAGACCCTATACTAACTATTTTGCAAGATATATCTCTCCCTAAATCAGCAGCGCTGTCCCTACACTGTCTGATCCGGAGCGACTGTGTCCAAGATGGCGGCGCCCGGTTTTAAATACTCGAGGTGACGCTGTGCGGCCAGCCTGTAATGCCCACAAACAACATGGCTGCGGCATTACAGTGACTGGCTGACAATCCCTGCATGTTCATTGGCTCTGTAAAGAGCGCCAAACATGCAGGGCGGAGACCCGAGCTCCCGCCCGAGCAACCCGGAAATGCTCGGTGCTCGCCGAACATCCCGAGTAGCGTGATGCTCGGACGAGTACCGAGCAGTGTCGAGCATGTTCGCTCAACACTACTGAAAACGACTAAATATCAAGAACTCATCGGGCGAATCGCTCTGGAACTGAAATCATAACACTCACTGACATTTCCCCGCTGTGAAAGTCTGCTAAACGCTTGAAAAATGACTAAGTCAAAAAAAAATTTTTTTTAAACTTTTTTAAATTTTACCCCTGTGGGATATATATTCTACCCAGACACATTTGGAACTCTCCTGGGGTACCCTCACACATATTATTCCCTCATTTAGTGGATATTTTCCCAAAAAAGTGAAATTTTCAAAAATTCTGAAAATTGGCTGAAAACGACTAAATATCAAGAACCTATCGGGCGAATCGATTTGGAACTGAAATCGGGATGCTCACTGACATTTCCCCGCTGTGAAAGTCTGCTAAATGCTTGAAAAATGACTAAGTCCAAAAAAAATTTTTTTTCAACTTTTTTAAATTTTACCCCCGTGGGATATAAATTCTACCCACACACATTTGGAACTCTCCTGGGGTACCCTCACACATATTATTCCCTCATTTAGCGGATATTTTCGAAAAAAACTGAAATTTTCAAAAATTCAGAAAATTGGCTGAAAACGACTAAATATCAAGGACTCATCGGGCGAATCGCTCTGGAACTGAAATTGTAACACTCACTGACATTTTCCCTCTCTGAAAGTCTGATAAACGCCGGAAAAATGACTAAGTCCAAAAAAAAATATTTTAAAACTTTTTTAAATTCTACCACCGTGGGATATATATTCTACCCACACACATTTGGAACTCTCCTGGGGTACCCTCACACATATTATTCCCTCATTTTGCGGATATTTTCACAAAAAAGTCAAATTTTCAAAAATTCTGAAAATTGGCTGAGAACGACTAAATTTCAAGAACTCATCGGGCGAGTCGCTCTGGAACTGAAATCTCACTGACATTTTCCCTCTCTGAAAGTCTGATAAACGCTGGAAAAATGACTAAGTCCCAAAAAAAAATTTTTTTCAACTTTTTTCAATTTTACCCCCTTGGGATATATATTCTACCCACACACATTTGGAACTCTCCTGGGGTACCCTCACACATATTATTCCCTCATTTAGCGGATATTTTCACAAAAAAGTCAAATTTTCAAAAATTCAGAAAATTTGCTGAAAACGACTAAATATCAAGGACTCATCGGATGAATCGCTTTGGAACTGAAATCGGAATGCTCACTGACATTTCCCCTCTCTGAAAGTCTGATAAACGCCGGAAAAATGACTAAGTCCAAAAAAAATTTTTTTTAAACTTTTTTCAATTTTACCCCCGTGTGATATATATTCTACCCACACACATTTGGAACTCTCCTGGGGTACCCTCACACATATTATTCCCTCATTTAGCGGATATTTTCTCAAAAAAGTGAAATTTTCAAAAATTCAGAAAATGTTTTTTCAACTTTTTTCAGTTTTACCCCCGTGGGATATATATTCTACTCACACACATTTGGAACTCTCCTGGGGTACCATCACACATATTATTCCCTCATTTAGCGGATATTTTCACAAAAAAGTGAAATTTTCAAAAATTCTGAAAATTGGCTGAAAATGACTAAATATCAAGAAGTCATCGGGCGAATCGCTCTGGAACTGAAATCGGAGCACTCACTGACATTTTCCCTCTCTGAAAGTCTGATAAACGCCAGAAAAATGACTAAGTCCAAAGAAAATTTTTTTCAACTTTTTTCAATTTTACCCCCTTGGGATATATATTCTACCCACACACATATGGAACTCTCCTGGGGTACCCTCACACATATTATTCCCTCATTTAGTGCATATTTTCACAAAAAAGTGAAATTTTCAAAAATTCAGAAAATTGGCTGAAAATGACTAAATATCAAGAACTCATCGGGCGAATTGATTTGGAACTGAAATCGGAACGCTCACTGACATTTCCCCGCTCTGAAAGTTTTTTTAAATGCCTGAAAAATGACTAAGTCCAAAAAAAATTTTTTTTCAACTTTTTTAAATTTTACCCCCGTGGGATATATATTCTACCCACACACATTTGGAACTCTCCTGGGGTTCCCGCAAACATATTATTCCCTCATTTAGCGGATATTTTTACAAAAAAGTTAAATTTTCAAAAATTCAGAAAATTGGCTCAAAACGACTAAATATCAAGAACTCATCGGGCGAAACACTCTGGAACTGAATTCGGAACACTCACTGACATTTTCCCTCTCTGAAAGTCTGATAAACGCCGGAAAAATGACTAAGTCCAAAAGAAAATTTTTTTTAACCTTTTTTCAATTTTACCCCCTTGGGATATATATTCTACCCACACGCATTTGGAACTCTCCTGGGGTACCCTCACACATATTATTCCCTCATTTAGAGGAGATTTTTACAAAAAAGTGAAATTTTCAAAAATTCTGAAAATTGGCTGAAAACGACTAAATTTCAAGAACTCATCGGGCGAGTCGCTCTGGAACTGTAATCGGAACACTCACTGACATTTTCCTTCTCTGAAAGTCTGATAAATGCCGGAAAAATGACTAAGTCCAAAAAAAAATATTTTAAAACTTTTTTCAATTCTACCACCGTGGGATATATATTCTACCCAC
Source organism: Phyllobates terribilis (assembly GCF_046119375.1). NCBI lineage: Eukaryota > Metazoa > Chordata > Amphibia > Anura > Dendrobatidae > Phyllobates > Phyllobates terribilis. The sequence goes on from NW_027362763.1 coordinate 630,158,081, forward strand.
ACACATTTGGAACTCTCCTGGGGTACCCTCACACATATTATTCCCTCATTTAGCGGATATTTTCACAAAAAAGTGAAATTTTCAAAAATTCTGAAAATTTGCTGAAAACGACTAAATATCAAGGACTCATCGGATGAATTGCTTTGGAACTGAAATCGGAATGCTCACTGACATTTCCCCTCTCTGAAAGTCTGATAAACGCCGGAAAAATGACTAAGTCCAAAAAAATTTTTTTTAAAACTTTTTTCAATTTTAGCCCCGTGGGATATATATTCTACTCACACACATTTGGAACTCTCCTGGGGTACCCTCACACATATTATTCCCTCATTTAGCGGATATTTTCACAAAAAAGTGAAATTTTCAAAAATTCAGAAAATTAGCTGAAAACGACTAAATATCAAGGACTCATCGGGCGAATCGCTCTGGAACTGAAATTGTAACACTCACTGAAAGTCTGATAAACGCCGGAAAAATGACTAAGTCCAAAAAAAAATATTTTAATACTTTTTTCAATTCTACCACCGTGGGATATATATTCTACCCACACACATTTGGAACTCTCCTGGGGTACCCTCACACATATTATTCCCTCATTTAGCGGATATTTTTACAAAAAAGTGAAATTTTCAAAAATTCAGAAAATTGGCTGAAAACGACTAAATATCAAGAACTCATTGGGCGAATCGACCTGGAACTAAATTCGGAACACTCACTGACATTTTCCCTCTCTGAAAGTCTGATAAACGCCGGAAAAATGACTAAGTCCAAAAAAAAATGTTTTTAAACTTCTTTCAATTCTACCACCGTGGGATATATATTCTACCCACACACATTTGGAACTCTCCTGGGGTACCCTCACACATATTATTCCCTCATTTAGAGGATATTTTTACAAAAAAGTGAAATTTTCAAAAATTCTGAAAATTGGCTGAAAACGATTAAATTTCAAGAACTCATCGGGCGAGTCGCTCTGGAACTGTAATCGGAACACTCACTGACATTTTCCTTCTCTGAAAGTCTGATAAATGCCGGAAAAATGACTAAGTCAAAAAAAAAATTTTTTTTCAACTTTTTTCAATTTTACCCTCGTGGGATATTTATTCTACCCACACACATTTGGAACTCTCATGGGGTACCCTCACACATATTATTCCCTCATTTAGCAGATATTTTCACAAAAAAGTGAAATTTTCAAAAATTCTGAAAATTGGCTGAAAACTACTAAATATCAAGAAGTCATCGGGCGAATCGCTCTGGAACTGAAATCGGAGCACTCACTGACATTTTCCCTCTCTGAAAGTCTGATAAACGCCAGAAAAATGACTAAGTCCAAAGAAAATTTTTTTCAACTTTTTTCAATTTTACCCCCTTGGGATATATATTCTACCCACACACATATGGAACTCTCCTGGGGTACCCTCACACATATTATTCCCTCATTTAGCGGATATTTTCACAAAAAAGTGAAATTTTCAAAAATTCAGAAAATTGGCTGAAAATGACTAAATATCAAGAACTCATCGGGCAAATTGATTTGGAACTGAAATCGGAACGCTCACTGACATTTTCCCGCTCTGAAAGTTTGATAAACGCCGGAAAAATGACTAAGTCCAAAAGAAAATTTTTTTTAACCTTTTTTCAATTTTACCCCCTTGGGATATATATTCTACCCACACGCATTTGGAACTCTCCTGGGGTACCCTCACACATATTATTCCCTCATTTAGAGGATATTTTTACAAAAAAGTGAAATTTTCAAAAATTCTGAAAATTGGCTGAAAACGACTAAATTTCAAGAACTCATCGGGCGAGTCGCTCTGGAACTGTAATCGGAACACTCACTGACATTTTCCTTCTCTGAAAGTCTGATAAATGCCGGAAAAATGACTAAGTCCAAAAAAAAATATTTTAAAACTTTTTTCAATTCTACCACCGTGGGATATATATTCTACCCACACACATTTGGAACTCTCCTGGGGTACCCTCACACATATTATTCCCTCATTTAGAGGATATTTTTACAAAAAAGTGAAATTTTCAAAAATTCTGAAAATTGGCTGAAAACGACTACATTTCAAGAACTCATCGGGCGAGTCGCTCTGGAACTGTAATCGGAACACTCACTGACATTTTCCTTCTCTGAAAGTCTGATAAATGCCGGAAAAATGACTAAGTCAAAAAAAAAATTTTTTTTCAACTTTTTTCAATTTTACCCTCGTGGGATATTTATTCTACCCACACACATTTGGAACTCTCCTGAGGTACCCTCACACATATTATTCCCTCATTTAGCAGATATTTTCACAAAAATTTGAAATTTTCAAAAATTCAGAAAATTGGCTGAAAACGACTAAATATCAAGGACTCATCGGGCGAATCGCTCTGGAACTGAAATCGGAATGCACACTGACATTTCCCCTCTCTGAAAGTCTGATAAACTCCGGAAAAATGACTAAGTCTAAAAAAAATTTTTTTTAAACTTTTTTCAATTTTACCCCCTTGGGATATATATTCTACCCACACACATTTGGAACTCTCCTGGGGTACCATCACACATATTATTTCGTCATTTAGCGGATATTTTCACAAAAAAGTGAAATTTTCAAAAATTCTGAAAATTTGCTGAAAACGACTAAATATCAAGGACTCATCGGATGAATTGCTTTGGAACTGAAATCGGAATGCTCACTGACATTTCCCCTCTCTGAAAGTCTGATAAACGCCGGAAAAATGACTAAGTCCAAAAAAATTTTTTTTAAAACTTTTTTCAATTTTAGCCCCGTGGGATATATATTCTACTCACACACATTTGGAACTCTCCTGGGGTACCCTCACACATATTATTCCCTCATTTAGCGGATATTTTCACAAAAAAGTGAAATTTTCAAAAATTCAGAAAATTAGCTGAAAACGACTAAATATCAAGGACTCATCGGGCGAATCGCTCTGGAACTGAAATTGTAACACTCACTGAAAGTCTGATAAACGCCGGAAAAATGACTAAGTCCAAAAAAAAATATTTTAATACTTTTTTCAATTCTACCACCGAGGGATATATGTTCTACCCACACACATTTGGAACTCTCCTGGGGTACCCTCACACATATTATTCCCTCATTTAGCGGATATTTTTACAAAAAAGTGAAATTTTCAAAAATTCAGAAAATTGGCTGAAAACGACTAAATATCAAGAACTCATTGGGCGAATCAACCTGGAACTAAATTCGGAACACTCACTGACATTTTCCCTCTCTGAAAGTCTGATAAACGCCGGAAAAATGACTAAGTCCAAAAAAAAATGTTTTTAAACTTCTTTCAATTCTACCACCGTGGGATATATATTCTACCCACACACATTTGGAACTCTCCTGGGGTACCCTCACACATATTATTCCCTCATTTAGAGGATATTTTTACAAAAAAGTGAAATTTTCAAAAATTCTGAAAATTGGCTGAAAACAACTAAATTTCAAGAACTCATCGGGCGAGTCGCTCTGGAACTGTAATCGGAAAACTCACTGACATTTTCCTTCTCTGAAAGTCTGATAAACGCCGGAAAAATGACTAAGTCCAAAAAAAAATATTTTAAAACTTTTTTCAATTCTACCACCGTGGGATATATATTCTACCCATACACATTTGGAACTCTCCTGGGGTACCCTCACACATATTATTCCCTAATTTAGAGGATATTTTCACAAAAAAGTGAAATTTTCAAAAATTCAGAAAATTAGCTGAAAACGACTAAATATCAAGGACTCATCGGGCGAATCGCTCTGGAACTGAAATTGTAACGCTCACTGACATTTTCCCTCTCTGAAAGTCTGATAAACGCCGGAAAAATGAATAAGTCCAAAAAAAAAATTTTTTTAAACTTTTTTCAATTTTACCACCGTGAGATATATATTCTACCCACACACATTTGGAACTCTCCTGGGGTACCCTCATACATATCATTCCCTCATTTAGCGGATATTTTCACAAAAAAGTGAAATTTTCAAAAATTCAGAAAATTGGCTGAAAACGACTAAATATCAAGAACTCATCTGGCGAATCGCTCTGGAACTGAATTCGGAACACTCACTGACATTTTCCCTCTCTGAAAGTCTGATAAACGCCGGAAAAATGACTAAGTCCAAAAAAAAAAGTTTTTAAACTTCTTTCAATTCTACCACCGTGGGATATATATTCTACCCACACACATTTGGAACTCTCCTGGGGTACCCTCACACATATTATTCCCTCATTTAGCGGATATTTTTACAAAAAAGTGAAATTTTCAAAAATTCTGAAAATTGGCTGAAAACGACTAAATTTCAAGAACTCATTGGGCGAGTCGCTCTGGAACTGAAATCTGAACACTCACTGACACTTTCCCTCTCTGAAAGTCTCATAAACGCCGGAAAAATGACTAAATCCAAAAAAAACATTTTTTCAACTTTTTTCAATTTTACCCCCGTGGGATATATATTCTACCCACACACATTTGGAACTCTCCTGGGGTTCCCTCACACATATTATTCCCTCATTTAGCGGATATTTTCACAAAAAAGTGAAATTTTCAAAAATTCAGAAAATTAGCTGAAAACGACTAAATATCAAGGACTCATCGGGCGAATCGCTCTGGAACTGAAATTGTAACACTCACTGAAAGTCTGATAAACGCCGGAAAAATGACTAAGTCCAAAAAAAAATATTTTAATACTTTTTTCAATTCTACCACCGTGGGATATATATTCTACCCACACACATTTGGAACTCTCCTGGGGTACCCTCACACATATTATTCCCTCATTTAGCGGATATTTTTACAAAAAAGTGAAATTTTCAAAAATTCAGAAAATTGGCTGAAAACGACTAAATATCAAGAACTCATTGGGCGAATCGACCTGGAACTAAATTCGGAACACTCACTGACATTTTCCCTCTCTGAAAGTCTGATAAACGCCGGAAAAATGACTAAGTCCAAAAAAAAATGTTTTTAAACTTCTTTCAATTCTACCACCGTGGGATATATATTCTACCCACACACATTTGGAACTCTCCTGGGGTACCCTCACACATATTATTCCCTCATTTAGAGGATATTTTTACAAAAAAGTGAAATTTTCAAAAATTCTGAAAATTGGCTGAAAACGATTAAATTTCAAGAACTCATCGGGCGAGTCGCTCTGGAACTGTAATCGGAACACTCACTGACATTTTCCTTCTCTGAAAGTCTGATAAATGCCGGAAAAATGACTAAGTCAAAAAAAAAATTTTTTTTCAACTTTTTTCAATTTTACCCTCGTGGGATATTTATTCTACCCACACACATTTGGAACTCTCATGGGGTACCCTCACACATATTATTCCCTCATTTAGCAGATATTTTCACAAAAAAGTGAAATTTTCAAAAATTCTGAAAATTGGCTGAAAACTACTAAATATCAAGAAGTCATCGGGCGAATCGCTCTGGAACTGAAATCGGAGCACTCACTGACATTTTCCCTCTCTGAAAGTCTGATAAACGCCAGAAAAATGACTAAGTCCAAAGAAAATTTTTTTCAACTTTTTTCAATTTTACCCCCTTGGGATATATATTCTACCCACACACATATGGAACTCTCCTGGGGTACCCTCACACATATTATTCCCTCATTTAGCGGATATTTTCACAAAAAAGTGAAATTTTCAAAAATTCAGAAAATTGGCTGAAAATGACTAAATATCAAGAACTCATCGGGCAAATTGATTTGGAACTGAAATCGGAACGCTCACTGACATTTTCCCGCTCTGAAAGTTTGATAAACGCCGGAAAAATGACTAAGTCCAAAAGAAAATTTTTTTTAACCTTTTTTCAATTTTACCCCCTTGGGATATATATTCTACCCACACGCATTTGGAACTCTCCTGGGGTACCCTCACACATATTATTCCCTCATTTAGAGGATATTTTTACAAAAAAGTGAAATTTTCAAAAATTCTGAAAATTGGCTGAAAACGACTAAATTTCAAGAACTCATCGGGCGAGTCGCTCTGGAACTGTAATCGGAACACTCACTGACATTTTCCTTCTCTGAAAGTCTGATAAATGCCGGAAAAATGACTAAGTCCAAAAAAAAATATTTTAAAACTTTTTTCAATTCTACCACCGTGGGATATATATTCTACCCACACACATTTGGAACTCTCCTGGGGTACCCTCATACATATTATTCCCTCATTTAGAGGATATTTTTACAAAAAAGTGAAATTTTCAAAAATTCTGAAAATTGGCTGAAAACGACTACATTTCAAGAACTCATCGGGCGAGTCGCTCTGGAACTGTAATCGGAACACTCACTGACATTTTCCTTCTCTGAAAGTCTGATAAATGCCGGAAAAATGACTAAGTCAAAAAAAAAATTTTTTTTCAACTTTTTTCAATTTTACCCTCGTGGGATATTTATTCTACCCACACACATTTGGAACTCTCCTGAGGTACCCTCACACATATTATTCCCTCATTTAGCAGATATTTTCACAAAAATTTGAAATTTTCAAAAATTCAGAAAATTGGCTGAAAACGACTAAATATCAAGGACTCATCGGGCGAATCGCTCTGGAACTGAAATCGGAATGCACACTGACATTTCCCCTCTCTGAAAGTCTGATAAACTCCGGAAAAATGACTAAGTCTAAAAAAAATTTTTTTTAAACTTTTTTCAATTTTACCCCCTTGGGATATATATTCTACCCACACACATTTGGAACTCTCCTGGGGTACCATCACACATATTATTTCGTCATTTAGCGGATATTTTCACAAAAAAGTGAAATTTTCAAAAATTCTGAAAATTTGCTGAAAACGACTAAATATCAAGGACTCATCGGATGAATTGCTTTGGAACTGAAATCGGAATGCTCACTGACATTTCCCCTCTCTGAAAGTCTGATAAACGCCGGAAAAATGACTAAGTCCAAAAAAATTTTTTTTAAAACTTTTTTCAATTTTAGCCCCGTGGGATATATATTCTACTCACACACATTTGGAACTCTCCTGGGGTACCCTCACACATATTATTCCCTCATTTAGCGGATATTTTCACAAAAAAGTGAAATTTTCAAAAATTCAGAAAATTAGCTGAAAACGACTAAATATCAAGGACTCATCGGGCGAATCGCTCTGGAACTGAAATTGTAACACTCACTGAAAGTCTGATAAACGCCGGAAAAATGACTAAGTCCAAAAAAAAATATTTTAATACTTTTTTCAATTCTACCACCGAGGGATATATGTTCTACCCACACACATTTGGAACTCTCCTGGGGTACCCTCACACATATTATTCCCTCATTTAGCGGATATTTTTACAAAAAAGTGAAATTTTCAAAAATTCAGAAAATTGGCTGAAAACGACTAAATATCAAGAACTCATTGGGCGAATCAACCTGGAACTAAATTCGGAACACTCACTGACATTTTCCCTCTCTGAAAGTCTGATAAACGCCGGAAAAATGACTAAGTCCAAAAAAAAATGTTTTTAAACTTCTTTCAATTCTACCACCGTGGGATATATATTCTACCCACACACATTTGGAACTCTCCTGGGGTACCCTCACACATATTATTCCCTCATTTAGAGGATATTTTTACAAAAAAGTGAAATTTTCAAAAATTCTGAAAATTGGCTGAAAACAACTAAATTTCAAGAACTCATCGGGCGAGTCGCTCTGGAACTGTAATCGGAACACTCACTGACATTTTCCTTCTCTGAAAGTCTGATAAACGCCGGAAAAATGACTAAGTCCAAAAAAAAATATTTTAAAACTTTTTTCAATTCTACCACCGTGGGATATATATTCTACCCATACACATTTGGAACTCTCCTGGGGTACCCTCACACATATTATTCCCTAATTTAGAGGATATTTTCACAAAAAAGTGAAATTTTCAAAAATTCAGAAAATTAGCTGAAAACGACTAAATATCAAGGACTCATCGGGCGAATCGCTCTGGAACTGAAATTGTAACGCTCACTGACATTTTCCCTCTCTGAAAGTCTGATAAACGCCGGAAAAATGAATAAGTCCAAAAAAAAAATTTTTTTAAACTTTTTTCAATTTTACCACCGTGAGATATATATTCTACCCACACACATTTGGAACTCTCCTGGGGTACCCTCATACATATCATTCCCTCATTTAGCGGATATTTTCACAAAAAAGTGAAATTTTCAAAAATTCAGAAAATTGGCTGAAAACGACTAAATATCAAGAACTCATCTGGCGAATCGCTCTGGAACTGAATTCGGAACACTCACTGACATTTTCCCTCTCTGAAAGTCTGATAAACGCCGGAAAAATGACTAAGTCCAAAAAAAAAAGTTTTTAAACTTCTTTCAATTCTACCACCGTGGGATATATATTCTACCCACACACATTTGGAACTCTCCTGGGGTACCCTCACACATATTATTCCCTCATTTAGCGGATATTTTTACAAAAAAGTGAAATTTTCAAAAATTCTGAAAATTGGCTGAAAACGACTAAATTTCAAGAACTCATTGGGCGAGTCGCTCTGGAACTGAAATCTGAACACTCACTGACACTTTCCCTCTCTGAAAGTCTCATAAACGCCGGAAAAATGACTAAATCCAAAAAAAACATTTTTTCAACTTTTTTCAATTTTACCCCCGTGGGATATATATTCTACCCACACACATTTGGAACTCTCCTGGGGTTCCCTCACACATATTATTCCCTCATTTAGCGGATATTTTCACAAAAAAGTGAAATTTTCAAAAATTCGGAAAATTGGCTGAAAACGACTAAATATCAAGAACTCATCGGCCGATTCGCTCTGGAACTGAAATCGGAATGCTCACTGACATTTCCCCTCTTTGAAAGTCTGATAAACTCCGGAAAAATGACTAAGTCCAAAAAAAAATTATTTACAACTTTTTTCAATTTTACCCCCGTGGGATATATATTCTACCCACACACATTTGGAACTCTCCTGGGGTACCCTCACACATATTATTAGCTCATTTAGTGGATATTTTCACAAAAAGGGAAATTTTCAAAAATTCCAAAAATTGGCTGAAAACGACTAAATATCAAGGACTCATCGGGCAAATCGCTTTGGAATTGAAATCGGAACGCTCACTGACATTTCCCCTCTCTGAAAGTCTGATAAATGCCAGAAAAATGACTAAGTCCAAAAAAAAATTATTTACAACTTTTTTCAATTTTACCCCCGTGGGATATATATTCTACCCACACACATTTGGAACTCTCCTGGGGTACCCTCACACATATTATTCCCTCATTAAGCGGATATTTTCACAAAAAAGTGAAATTTTCAAAAATTCAGAAAATTGGCTGAAAACGACTAAATATCAAGGACTCATTGGGCGAATCGCTCTGGAAATGAAAGCGGAATGCTCACTGACATATCCCTTCTCTGAAAGTCTGATAAACGCCGGAAAAATGACTAAGTCCAAAAAAAAATTTTTTTAAACTTTTTTCAATTTTACCCCCGTGGGATACATATTCTACCCACACACATTTGGAACTCTCCAGGGGTACCCTCACACATATTATTCCCTCATTTAGCGGATATTTTCACAAAAAAGTGAAATTTTCAAAAATTCTGTAAATTGGCTGAAAACGACTAAATATCAAGAACTCATCGGGCGAATCGCTCTGGAACTGAAATCGGAACACTCACTGACATTTTCCCTCTCTGAAAGTCTGATAAACTCCGGAAAAATGACTAAGTCTAAAAAAAATATTTTTTAAACTTTTTTCAATTTTACCCCCGTGGGATATATATTCTACCCACACACATTTGGAACTCTCCTGGGGTACTCTCACAAATATTATTCCCTCATTTAGCGGATATTTTCACAAAAAAGGGAAATTTTCAAAAATTCAGAAAATTGGCTCAAAACGACTAAATATCAAAGCCTCATCAGGCGAATCGCTCTGGAACTGGAATTGGAACGCTCACTGATATTTCCCCTCTCTGAAAGTCTGATAAACTCCGGAAAAATGACTAAGTCCAAAAAAAATTTTTTTTAAAGTTTTTTCAATTTTACCCCCGTGGGATATATATTCTACCCACACACATTTGGAACTCTCCTGGGGTACCCTCACACATATTATTCCCTCATTTAGCTGATATTTTCACACAAAAGTGAAATTTTCAAAAATTCTGAAAATTGGCTGAAAACGACTAAATATCAAAAACTCATCGGGCGAATCGCTCTGGAACTGAAATCGGAACACTCACTGACATTTTCCCTCTCTGAAAGTCTGATAAATGCCGGAAAAATGACTAAGTCCAAAAAAAAATTATTTACAACTTTTTTCAATTTTACCGCCGTGGGATTTATATTCAACCCACACACATTTGGAACTCTCCTGGGGTACCCTCACACATATTATTCCCTCATTTAGCGGATATTTTCACAAAAAAGGGAAATTTTCAAAAATTCAGAAAATTGGCTCAAAACGACTAAATATCAAAGCCTCATCAGGCGAATCGCTCTGGAACTGGAATTGGAACGCTCACTGATATTTCCCCTCTCTGAAAGTCTGATAAACTCCGGAAAAATGACTAAGTCCAAAAAAAATTTTTTTTAAAGTTTTTTCAATTTTACCCCCGTGGGATATATATTCTACCCACACACATTTGGAACTCTCCTGGGGTACCCTCACACATATTATTCCCTCATTTAGCTGATATTTTCACACAAAAGTGAAATTTTCAAAAATTCTGAAAATTGGCTGAAAACGACTAAATATCAAAAACTCATCGGGCGAATCGCTCTGGAACTGAAATCGGAACACTCACTGACATTTTCCCTCTCTGAAAGTCTGATAAATGCCGGAAAAATGACTAAGTCCAAAAAAAAATTATTTACAACTTTTTTCAATTTTACCGCCGTGGGATTTATATTCAACCCACACACATTTGGAACTCTCCTGGGGTACCCTCACACATATTATTCCCTCATTTAGCGGATATTTTCACAAAAAAGTGAAATTTTAAAAAATTCAGAAAATTGGCTGAAAACGACTAAATATCAAGGACTCATCAGGCGAATCGCTCTGGAACTGAAATCGGAACGCTCACTGACATTTCCCCTCTCTGAAAGTCTGATAAATTCCAGAAAAATTACTAAGTCCAAAAAAAAATTTTTTAAAACTTTTTTCAATTTTACCCCCGTGGGATATATATTCTACCCACACACATTTGGAACTCTCCTGGGGTACCCTCACACATATTATTCCCTCATTTAGCGGATATTTTCACAAAAAGTGAAATTTTAAAAAATTCTGAAAATTGGCTGAAAACGACTAAATATCAAGGACTCATCGGGCGATTCGCTCTGGAACTGAAATCGGAATGCTCACTGACATTTCCCCTCTCTGAAAGTCTGATAAACACCGGAAAAATGACTAAGTCCAAAAAAAAATTATTTACAACTTTTTTCAATTTTACCCCCGTGGGATATATATTCTACCCACACACATTTGGAACTCTCCTGGGGTACCCTCACACATATTATTAGCTCATTTAGTGGATATTTTCACAAAAAAGGGAAATTTTCAAAAATTCCGAAAATTGGCTGAAAACGACTAAGTATCAAGGACTCATCGGGCAAATCGCTCTGGAACTGAAATCGGAACGCTCACTGACATTTCCCCTCTCTGAAAGTCTGATAAATGCCGGAAAAATGACTAAGTCCAAAAAAAATTTTTTATAAACTTTTTTCAATTTTACCCCCGTAGAATATATATTCTTCCCACACACATTTGGAACTCTCCTGGAGTACCCTCACACATATTATTCCCTCATTTAGCAAATATTTTCACAAAAAAGCGAAATTTTCAAAAATTCCAAAAATTGGCTGAAAACGACTAAATATCATGGACTCATCGGGCAAATCGCTTTGGAACTGAAATCGGAACGCTCACTGACATTTCCCCTCTCTGAAAGTCTGATAAATGCCGGAAAAATGACTAAGTCCAAAAAAAAATTATTTACAACTTTTTTCAATTTTACCCCCGTGGGATATATATTCTACCCACACACATTTGGAACTCTCCTGGGGTACCCTCACACATATTATTCCCTCATTAGGCGGATATTTTCACAAAAAAGTGAAATTTTCAAAAATTCAGAAAATTGGCTGAAAACGACTAAATATCAAGGACTCATCGGGCGAATCGCTCTGGAAATGAAATCGGAATGCTCACTGACATTTCCCTTCTCTGAAAGTTTGATAAACGCCGGAAAAATGACTAAGTCCAAAAAAAAATTTTTTTAAACTTTTTTCAATTTTACCCCCGTGGGATATATATTCTACCCACACACATTTGGAACTCTCCTGGGGTACCCTCACACATATTATTACCTCATTTAGCGGATATTTTTACAAAAAAGTGAAATTTTCAAAAATTCTGAAAATTGGCTGAAAACGACTAAATATCAAGGACTCATCGGGCGAATCGCTCTGGAACTGAAATCGGAACACTCACTGACATTTTCCCTCTCTGAAAGTCTGATAAATGCCGGAAAAATGACTAAGTCCAAAGAAAAATTTACAACTTTTTTCAATTTTACCGCCGTGGGATATATATTCTACCCACACACATTTGGAACTCTCCTGGGGAACCCTCACACATATTATTCCCTCATTTAGCGGATATTTTCACAAAAAAGTGAAATTTTAAAAAATTCAGAAAATTGGCTGAAAACGACTAAATATCAAGGACTCATCAGGCGAATCGCTCTGGAACTGAAATCGGAATGCTCACTGACATTTCCCCTCTCTGAAAGTCTGATAAACACCGGAAAAATGAATAAGTCCAAAAAAAAAATGTTTTTAAACTTTTTTCAATTTTACCCCCGTGGGATATATATTCTACCCACACACATTTGGAACTCTCCTGGGGTACCCTCACACATATTATTCCCTCATTTAGCGGATATTTTCACAAAAAAGTGAAATTTTAAAAAATTCTGAAAATTGGCTGAAAACGACTAAATATCAAGGACTCATCAGGCGATTCGCTCTGGAACTGAAATCGGAACGCTCACTGACATTTCCCCTCTCTGAAAGTCTGATAAACGCCGGAAAAATGACTAAGTCCAAAAAAAAAAATTTTTAAACTTTTTTCAATTTTACCCCCGTGGGATATATATTCTACCCACACACATTTGGAACTCTCCTGGGGTACCCTCACACATATTATTCCCTCATTTAGTGGATATTTTTACAAAAAAGTGAAATTTTCAAAAATTCGGAAAATTGGCTGAAAACGACTAAATATCAAGAACTCATCGGCCGATTCGCTCTGGAACTGAAATCGGAATGCTCACTGACATTTCCCCTCTTTGAAAGTCTGATAAACTCCGGAAAAATGACTAAGTCCAAAAAAAAATTATTTACAACTTTTTTCAATTTTACCCCCGTGGGATATATATTCTACCCACACACATTTGGAACTCTCCTGGGGTACCCTCACACATATTATTAGCTCATTTAGTGGATATTTTCACAAAAAAGGGAAATTTTCAAAAATTCCGAAAATTGGCTGAAAACGACTAAGTATCAAGGACTCATCGGGCAAATCGCTCTGGAACTGAAATCGGAACGCTCACTGACATTTCCCCTCTCTGAAAGTCTGATAAATGCCGGAAAAATGACTAAGTCCAAAAAAAAATTTTTATAAACTTTTTTCAATTTTACCCCCGTAGAATATATATTCTTCCCACACACATTTGGAACTCTCCTGGAGTACCCTCACACATATTATTCCCTCATTTAGCAAATATTTTCACAAAAAAGCGAAATTTTCAAAAATTCCAAAAATTGGCTGAAAACGACTAAATATCAAGGACTCATCGGGCAAATCGCTTTGGAACTGAAATCGGAACGCTCACTGACATTTCCCCTCTCTGAAAGTCTGATAAATGCCGGAAAAATGACTAAGTCCAAAAAAAAATTATTTACAACTTTTTTCAATTTTACCCCCGTGGGATATATATTCTACCCACACACATTTGGAACTCTCCTGGGGTTCCCGCACACATATTATTCCCTCATTAGGCGGATATTTTCACAAAAAAGTGAAATTTTCAAAAATTCCGAAAATTGGCTGAAAACGACTAAATATCAAGGACTCATCGGGCGAATCGCTCTGGAAATGAAATCGGAATGCTCACTGACATTTCCCTTCTCTGAAAGTCTGATAAACGCCGGAAAAATGACTAAGTCCAAAAAAAAATTTTTTAAACTTTTTTCAATTTTACCCCCGTGGGATATATATTCTACCCACACACATTTGGAACTCTCCTGGGGTACCCTCACACATATTATTACCTCATTTAGCGGATATTTTTACAAAAAAGTGAAATTTTCAAAAATTCTGAAAATTGGCTGAAAACGACTAAATATCAAGGACTCATCGGGCGAATCGCTCTGGAACTGAAATCGGAACACTCACTGACATTTTCCCTCTCTGAAAGTCTGATAAATGCCGGAAAAATAACTAAGTCCAAAGAAAAATTTACAACTTTTTTCAATTTTACCGCCGAGGGATATATATTCTACCCACACACATTTGGAACTCTCCTGGGGTACCCTCACACATATTATTCCCTCATTTAGCGGATATTTTCACAAAAAAGTGAAATTTTAAAAAATTCAGAAAATTGGCTGAAAACGACTAAATATCAGGGACTCATCAGGCGAATCGCTCTGGAACTGAAATCGGAATGCTCACTGACATTTCCCTTCTCTGAAAGTCTGATAAATTCCAGAAAAATGACTAAGTCCAAAAAAAAATTTTTTTAAACTTTTTTCAATTTTACCCCCGTGGGATATATATTCTACCCACACACATTTGGAACTCTCCTGGGGTACCCTCACACACATTATTCCCTCATTTAGCGGATATTTTCACAAAAAGTGAAATTTTAAAAAATTCTGAAAATTGGCTGAAAACGACTAAATATCAAGGACTCATCGGGCGAATCGCTCTGGAACTGAAATCGGAATGCTCACTGACATTTCCCCTCTCTGAAAGTCTGATAAACACCGGAAAAATGAATAAGTCCAAAAAAAAAATTTTTTTAAACTTTTTTCAATTTTACCCCCGTGGGATATATATTCTACCCACACACATTTGGAACTCTCCTGGGGTACCCTCACACATATTATTCCCTCATTTAGCGGATATTTTCACAAAAAAGTGAAATTTTAAAAAATTCTGAAAATTGGCTGAAAACGACTAAATATCAAGGACTCATCAGGCGAATCGCTCTGGAACTGAAATCGGAACGCTCACTGACATTTCCCCTCTCTGAAAGTCTGATAAACGCCGGAAAAATGACTAAGTCCAAAAAAAAATTTTTTTAAACTTTTTTCAATTTTACCCCCGTGGGATATATATTCTACCCACACACATTTGGAACTCTCCTGGGGTACCCTCACACATATTATTCCCTCGTTTAGTGGATATTTTTACAAAAAAGTGAAATTTTCAAAAATTCTAAAAATTGGCTGAAAACGACTAAATATCAAGGACTCATCGGGCGAATCGCTCTGGAACTGAAATCGGAATGCTCACTGACATTACCCCTCTCTGAAAGCCTATTAAACGCCGGAAAAATGACTAAGTCTAAAAAAAAAAAAAATTTACAACTTTTTTCAATTTTACCCCCGTGGGATATATATTCTACCCACACACATTTGGAACTCTCCTGGGGTTCCCTCACACATATTATTCCCTGATTTAGCGGATATTTTCACAAAAAAGTGAAATTTTCAAAAATTCGGAAAATTGGCTGAAAACGACTAAATATCAAGGACTCATCGGGCAAATCGCTCTGGAACTGAAATCGGAACGCTCACTGACATTTCCCCTCTCTGAAAGTCTGATAAATGCCGGAAAAATGACTAAGTCCAAAAAAAAATTTTTATAAACTTTTTTCAATTTTACCCCCGTAGAATATATATTCTTCCCACACACATTTGGAACTCTCCTGGAGTACCCTCACACATATTATTCCCTCATTTAGCAAATATTTTCACAAAAAAGCGAAATTTTCAAAAATTCCAAAAATTGGCTGAAAACGACTAAATATCAAGGACTCATCGGGCAAATCGCTTTGGAACTGAAATCGGAACGCTCACTGACATTTCCCCTCTCTGAAAGTCTGATAAATGCCGGAAAAATGACTAAGTCCAAAAAAAAATTATTTACAACTTTTTTCAATTTTACCCCCGTGGGATATATATTCTACCCACACACATTTGGAACTCTCCTGGGGTACCCTCACACATATTATTCCCTCATTAGGCGGATATTTTCACAAAAAAGTGAAATTTTCAAAAATTCAGAAAATTGGCTGAAAACGACTAAATATCAAGGACTCATCGGGCGAATCGCTCTGGAAATGAAATCGGAATGCTCACTGACATTTCCCTTCTCTGAAAGTCTGATAAACGCCGGAAAAATGACTAAGTCCAAAAAAAAATTTTTTTAAACTTTTTTCAATTTTACCCCCGTGGGATATATATTCTACCCACACACATTTGGAACTCTCCTGGGATACCCTCACACATATTATTACCTCATTTAGCGGATA
Organism: Phyllobates terribilis; assembly: GCF_046119375.1. Taxonomy (NCBI): domain Eukaryota; kingdom Metazoa; phylum Chordata; class Amphibia; order Anura; family Dendrobatidae; genus Phyllobates; species Phyllobates terribilis. The sequence goes on from NW_027362763.1 coordinate 630,174,714, forward strand.
TTTTTACAAAAAAGTGAAATTTTCAAAAATTCTGAAAATTGGCTGAAAACGACTAAATATCAAGGACTCATCGGGCGAATCGCTCTGGAACTGAAATCGGAACACTCACTGACATTTTCCCTCTCTGAAAGTCTGATAAATGCCGGAAAAATGACTAAGTCCAAAGAAAAATTTACAACTTTTTTCAATTTTACCCCCGTGGGATATATATTCTACCCACACACATTTGGAACTCTCCTGGGGTTCCCTCACACATATTATTCCCTCATTTAGCGGATATTTTCACAAAAAAGTGAAATTTTCAAAAATTCGGAAAATTGGCTGAAAACGACTAAATATCAAGGACTCATCGGCCGATTCGCTCTGGAACTGAAATCGGAATGCTCACTGACATTTCCCCTCTTTGAAAGTCTGATAAACTCCGGAAAAATGACTAAGTCCAAAAAAAAATTATTTACAACTTTTTTCAAATTTACCCCCGTGGGATATATATTCTACCCACACACATTTGGAACTCTCCTGGGGTACCCTCACACATATTATTAGCTCATTTAGTGGATATTTTCACAAAAAGGGAAATTTTCAAAAATTCCAAAAATTGGCTGAAAACGACTAAGTATCAAGGACTCATCGGGCAAATCGCTCTGGAACTGAAATCGGAACGCTCACTGACATTTCCCCTTTCTGAAAGTCTGATAAATGCCGGAAAAATGACTAAGTCCAAAAAAAAATTTTTTTAAACTTTTTTCAATTTTACCCCCGTGGGATATATATTCTACCCACACACATTTGGAACTCTCCTGGGGTACCCTCACACATATTATTCCCTCATTTAGCTGATTTTTTCACACAAAAGTGAAATTTTCAAAAATTCTGAAAATTGGCTGAAAACGACTAAATATCAAGGACTCATCAGGCGAATCGCTCTGGAACTGAAATCGGAACGCTCACTGACATTTCCCCTCTCTGAAAGTCTGATAAATTCCAGAAAAATGACTAAGTCCAAAAAAAAATTTTTTAAAACTTTTTTCAATTTTACCCCCGTGGGATATATATTCTACCCACACACATTTGGAACTCTCCTGGGGTACCCTCACACATATTATTCCCTCATTTAGCAAATATTTTCACAAAAAAGCAAAATTTTCAAAAATTCCGAAAATTGGCTGAAAACGACTAAATATCAAGGACTCATCGGGCAAATCGCTTTGGAACTGAAATCGGAACGCTCACTGACATTTCCCCTCTCTGAAAGTCTGATAAATGCCAGAAAAATGACTAAGTCCAAAAAAAAATTATTTACAACTTTTTTCAATTTTACCCCCGTGGGATATATATTCTTCCCACACACATTTGGAACTCTCCTGGGGTACCCTCACTCATATTATTCCCTCATTAAGCGGATATTTTCACAAAAAAGTGAAATTTTCAAAAATTCAGAAAATTGGCTGAAAACGACTAAATATCAAGGACTCATCGGGCGAATCGCTCTGGAAATGAAAGCGGAATGCTCACTGACATTTCCCTTCTCTGAAAGTCTGATAAACGCCGGAAAAATGACTAAGTCCAAAAAAAAATTTTTTTAAACTTTTTTCAATTTTACCCCCGTGGGATATATATTCTACCCACACACATTTGGAACTCTCCTGGGGTACCCTCACACATATTATTCCCTCATTTAGCTGATATTTTCACACAAAAGTGAAATTTTCAAAAATTCTGAAAATTGGCTGAAAACGACTAAATATCAAGAACTCATCGGGCGAATCGCTCTGGAACTGAAATCGGAACACTCACTGACATTTTCCCTCTCTGAAAGTCTGATAAATGCCGGAAAAATGACTAAGTCCAAAAAAAAATTATTTACAACTTTTTTCAATTTTACCGCCGTGGGATTTATATTCTACCCACACACATTTGGAACTCTCCTGGGGTACCCTCACACATATTATTCCCTCATTTAGCGGATATTTTCACAAAAAAATGAAATTTTCAAAAATTCAGAAAATTGGCTGAAAACGACTAAATATCAAGGACTCATCAGGCGAATCGCTCTGGAACTGAAATCGGAACGCTCACTGACATTTCCCCTCTCTGAAAGTCTGATAAATTCCAGAAAAATGACTAAGTCCAAAAAAAAATTTTTTAAAACTTTTTTCAATTTTTACCCCCGTGGGATATATATTCTACCCACACACATTTGGAACTCTCCTGGGGTACCCTCACACATATTATTCCCTCATTTACCGGATATTTTCACAAAAAGTGAAATTTTAAAAAATTCTGAAAATTGGCTGAAAACGACTAAATATCAAGGACTCATCGGGCGATTCGCTCTGGAACTGAAATCGGAATGCTCACTGACATTTCCCCTCTCTGAAAGTCTGGTAAACACCGGAAAAATGACTAAGTCCAAAAAAAAATTATTTACAACTTTTTTCAATTTTACCCCCGTGGGATATATATTCTACCCACACACATTTGGAACTCTCCTGGGGTACCCTCACACATATTATTAGCTCATTTAGTGGATATTTTCACAAAAAAGGGAAATTTTCAAAAATTCCGAAAATTGGCTGAAAACGACTAAGTATCAAGGACTCATCGGGCAAATCGCTCTGGAACTGAAATCGGAACGCTCACTGACATTTCCCCTCTCTGAAAGTCTGATAAATGCCGGAAAAATGACTAAGTCCAAAAAAAAATTTTTATAAACTTTTTTCAATTTTACCCCCGTAGAATATATATTCTTCCCACACACATTTGGAACTCTCCTGGAGTACCCTCACACATATTATTCCCTCATTTAGCAAATATTTTCACAAAAAAGCGAAATTTTCAAAAATTCCAAAAATTGGCTGAAAACGACTAAATATCAAGGACTCATCAGGCGAATCGCTCTGGAACTGAAATCGGAACGCTCACTGACATTTCCCCTCTCTGAAAGTCTGATAAATTCCAGAAAAATGACTAAGTCCAAAAAAAAATTTTTTAAAACTTTTTTCAATTTTTACCCCCGTGGGATATATATTCTACCCACACACATTTGGAACTCTCCTGGGGTACCCTCACACATATTATTCCCTCATTTACCGGATATTTTCACAAAAAGTGAAATTTTAAAAAATTCTGAAAATTGGCTGAAAACGACTAAATATCAAGGACTCATCGGGCGATTCGCTCTGGAACTGAAATCGGAATGCTCACTGACATTTCCCCTCTCTGAAAGTCTGGTAAACACCGGAAAAATGACTAAGTCCAAAAAAAAATTATTTACAACTTTTTTCAATTTTACCCCCGTGGGATATATATTCTACCCACACACATTTGGAACTCTCCTGGGGTACCCTCACACATATTATTAGCTCATTTAGTGGATATTTTCACAAAAAAGGGAAATTTTCAAAAATTCCGAAAATTGGCTGAAAACGACTAAGTATCAAGGACTCATCGGGCAAATCGCTCTGGAACTGAAATCGGAACGCTCACTGACATTTCCCCTCTCTGAAAGTCTGATAAATGCCGGAAAAATGACTAAGTCCAAAAAAAAATTTTTATAAACTTTTTTCAATTTTACCCCCGTAGAATATATATTCTTCCCACACACATTTGGAACTCTCCTGGAGTACCCTCACACATATTATTCCCTCATTTAGCAAATATTTTCACAAAAAAGCGAAATTTTCAAAAATTCCAAAAATTGGCTGAAAACGACTAAATATCAAGGACTCATCGGGCAAATCGCTTTGGAACTGAAATCGGAACGCTCACTGACATTTCCCCTCTCTGAAAGTCTGATAAATGCCGGAAAAATGACTAAGTCCAAAAAAAAATTATTTACAACTTTTTTCAATTTTACCCCCGTGGGATATATATTCTACCCACACACATTTGGAACTCTCCTGGGGTACCCTCACACATATTATTCCCTCATTTAGCGGATATTTTCACAAAAAGTGAAATTTTAAAAAATTCTGAAAATTGGCTGAAAACGACTAAATATCAAGGACTCATCGGGCGATTCGCTCTGGAACTGAAATCGGAATGCTCACTGACATTTCCCCTCTCTGAAAGTCTGATAAACACCGGAAAAATGACTAAGTCCAAAAAAAAATTTTTATAAACGTTTTTCAATTTTACCCCCGTAGAATATATATTCTTCCCACACACATTTGGAACTCTCCTGGAGTACCCTCACACATATTATTCCCTCATTTAGCAAATATTTTCACAAAAAAGCGAAATTTTCAAAAATTCCAAAAATTGGCTGAAAACGACTAAATATCAAGGACTCATCGGGCAAATCGCTTTGGAACTGAAATCGGAACGCTCACTGACATTTCCCCTCTCTGAAAGTCTGATAAATGCCGGAAAAATGACTAAGTCCAAAAAAAAATTATTTACAACTTTTTTCAATTTTACCCCCGTGGGATATATATTCTACCCACACACATTTGGAACTCTCCTGGGGTACCCTCACACATATTATTCCCTCATTAGGCGGATATTTTCACAAAAAAGTGAAATTTTCAAAAATTCAGAAAATTGGCTGAAAACGACTAAATATCAAGGACTCATCGGGCGAATCGCTCTGGAAATGAAATCGGAATGCTCACTGACATTTCCCTTCTCTGAAAGTCTGATAAACGCCGGAAAAATGACTAAGTCCAAAAAAAAATTTTTTTAAACTTTTTTCAATTTTACCCCCGTGGGATATATATTCTACCCACACACATTTGGAACTCTCCTGGGGTACCCTCACACATATTATTACCTCATTTAGCGGATATTTTTACAAAAAAGTGAAATTTTAAAAAATTCTGAAAATTGGCTGAAAACGACTAAATATCAAGGACTCATCGGGCGAATCGCTCTGGAACTGAAATCGGAACACTCACTGACATTTTCCCTCTCTGAAAGTCTGATAAATGCCGGAAAAATGACTAAGTCCAAAGAAAAATTTACAACTTTTTTCAATTTTACCGCCGTGGGATATATATTCTACCCACACACATTTGGAACTCTCCTGGGGTACCCTCACACATATTATTCCCTCATTTAGCGGATATTTTAACAAAAAAGTGAAATTTTAAAAAATTCAGAAAATTGGCTGAAAACGACTAAATATCAAGGACTCATCAGGCGAATCGCTCTGGAACTGAAATCGGAATGCTCACTGACATTTCCCCTCTCTGAAAGTCTGATAAATTCCAGAAAAATGACTAAGTCCAAAAAAAAATTTTTTTAAACTTTTTTCAATTTTACCCCCGTGGGATATATATTCTACCATCACACATTTGGAACTCTCCTGGGGTACCCTCACACACATTATTCCCTCATTTAGCGGATATTTTCACAAAAAGTGAAATTTTAAAAAATTCTGAAAATTGGCTGAAAACGACTAAATATCAAGGACTCATCGGGCGAATCGCTCTGGAACTGAAATCGGAACGCTCACTGACATTTCCCCTCTCTGAAAGTCTGATAAATTCCAGAAAAATGACTAAGTCCAAAAAAAAATTTTTTAAAACTTTTTTCAATTTTACCCCCGTGGGATATATATTCTACCCACACACATTTGGAACTCTCCTGGGGTACCCTCACACATATTATTCCCTCATTTAGCGGATATTTTCACAAAAAGTGAAATTTTAAAAAATTCTGAAAATTGGCTGAAAACGACTAAATATCAAGGACTCATCGGGCGATTCGCTCTGGAACTGAAATCGGAATGCTCACTGACATTTCCCCTCTCTGAAAGTCTGATAAACACCGGAAAAATGACTAAGTCCAAAAAAAAATTATTTACAACTTTTTTCAATTTTACCCCCGTGGGATATATATTCTACCCACACACATTTGGAACTCTCCTGGGGTACCCTCACACATATTATTCCCTCATTAGGCGGATATTTTCACAAAAAAGTGAAATTTTCAAAAATTCAGAAAATTGGCTGAAAACGACTAAATATCAAGGACTCATCAGGCGAATCGCTCTGGAACTGAAATCGGAATGCTCACTGACATTTCCCCTCTCTGAAAGTCTGATAAACGCCGGAAAAATGACTAAGTCCAAAAAAAAATTTTTTTTAACTTTTTTCAATTTTACCCCCGTGGGATATATATTCTACCCACACACATTTGGAACTCTCCTGGGGTACCCTCACACATATTATTCCCTCATTAAGCGGATATTTTCACAAAAAAGTGAAATTTTCAAAAATTCAGAAAATTGGCTGAAAACGACTAAATATCAAGGACTCATCGGGCGAATCGCTCTGGAACTGAAATCGGAATGCTCACTGACATTTCCCCTCTCTGAAAGTCTGATAAACACCGGAAAAATGAGTAAGTCTAAAAAAAATTATTTACAACTTTTTTCAATTTTACCCCCGTGGGATATATATTCTACCCACACACATTTGGAACTCTCCTGGGGTACCCTCACACATATTATTCCCTCATTTAGCGGATATTTTCACAAAAAAGTGAAATTTTAAAAAATTCAGAAAATTGGCTGAAAACGACTAAATATCAAGGACTCATTGGGAGAATTGCTCTGGAACTGAAATCGGAATGCTCACTGACATTTTCCCTCTCTGAAAGTCTGATAAACGCCGGAAAAATAAATAAGTCCAAAAAAAAATTTTTTTAAACTTTTTTAAATTTTACCCCCGTGGGATGTATATTCTACCCACACACATTTGGAACTCTCCTGGGGTACCCTCACACATATTATTACCTCATTTAGCGGATATTTTCACAAAAAAGTGAAATTTTCAAAAATTCAGAAAATTGTCTGAAAATGACTAAATATCAAGGACTCATCGGGCAAATAGCTCTGGAACTGAAATTGGAACGCTCACTGACATTTCCCCTCTCTGAAAGTCTGATAAACGCCGGAAAAATGACTAAGTCCAAAAAAAAATTTTTTACAACTTTTTTCAATTTTACCCCCGTGGGATATATATGCTACCCACACACATTTGGAACTCTCCTGGGGTACCCTCACATATATTATTCCCTCATTTAGTGGATATTTTCACAAAAAAGTGAAATTTTAAAAAATTCTGAAAATTGGCTGAAAACGACTAAATATCAAGGACTTATTGGGCGAATTGCACTGGAACTGAAATCGGAATGCTCACTGACATTTCCCCTCTCTGAAAGTCTGATAAACTCTGGAAAAATGACTAAGTCCAAAAAAAAAATTATTTACAACTTTTTTCAATTTTACCCCCGTGGGATATATATTCTACCGACACACATTTGGAACTCTCCTGGGGTACCCTCACACATATTATTACCTCATTTAGCAGATATTTTCACAAAAAAGTGAAATTTTCAAAAATTCCAAAAATTGGCTGAAAACGACTAAATATCAAGGACTCATTGGGCGAATTGCTCTGGAACTGAAATCGGAATGCTCACTGACATTTCCCCTCTCTGAAAGTCTGATAAACACCGGAAAAATGAGTAAGTCTAAAAAAAATTATTTACGACTTTTTTCAATTTTACCCCCGTGGGATATATATTCTACCCACACACATTTGGAACTCTCCTGGGGTACCCTCACACATATTATTCCCTCATTAAGCGGATATTTTCACAAAAAAGTGAAATTTTCAAAAATTCAGAAAATTGGCTGAAAACGACTAAATATCAAGGACTCATCGGGCGAATCACTCTGGAACTGAAATCGGAACGCTCACTGACATTTCCCCTCTCTGAAAGTCTGATAAATTCCAGAAAAATTACTAAGTCCAAAAAAAAATTTTTTTAAACTTTTTTCAATTTTACCCCCGTGGGATATATATTCTACCCACACACATTTGGAACTCTCCTGGGGTACCCTCACACATATTGTTACCTCATTTAGCGGATATTTTTACAAAAAAGTGAAATTTTCAAAAATTCTGAAAATTTGCTGAAAACGACGAAATATCAAGGACTCATCGGGCGAATCGCTCTGGAACTGAAATCGGAATGCTCACTGACATTTCCCCTCTCTGAAAGTCTGATAAACACCGGAAAAATGAGTAAGTCTAAAAAAAATTATTTACAACTTTTTTCAATTTTACCCCCGTGGGATATATATTCTACCGACACACATTTGGAACTCTCCTGGGGTACCCTCACACATATTATTCCCTCATTTAGCGGATATTTTCACAAAAAAGTGAAATATTAAAAAATTCAGAAAATTGTCTGAAAACGACTAAATATCAAGGACTCATTGGGCGAATTGCTCTGGAACTGAAATCGGAATGCTCACTGACATTTCCCCTCTTTGAAAGAATGATAAACGCCGGAAAAATGAATAAGTCCAAAAAAAATTTTTTTAAACTTTTTTCAATTTTACTCCCGTGGGATATATATTCTACCCACACACATTTGGAACTCTCCTGGGGTACCCTCACACATATTATTCCCTCATTTAGCGGATATTTTCACAAAAAAGTGAGATTTTAAAAAATTCAGAAAATTGGCTGAAAACGACTAAATATCAAGGACTCATTGGGCGAAATGCTGTGGAACTGAAATCGGAATGCTCACTGACATTTTTCCCTCTCTGAAAGTCTGATGAACGCCGGAAAAATGACTAAGTCCAAAAAAAATTGTTATTAAACTTTTTTCAATTTTACCCCCGTGGGATATATATTCTACCCACACACATGTGGAACTCTCCTGGGGTACCCTCACACATATTATTACCTCATTTAGCGGATATTTTCACAAAAAAGTGAAATTTTCAAAAATTCAGAAAATTGGCTGAAAATGACTAAATATCAAGGACTCATCGGGCAAATAGCTCTGGAACTGAAATTGGAACGCTCACTGACATTTCCCCTCTCTGAAAGTCTGATAAACGCCGGAAAAATGACTAAGTCCAAAAAAAAATTTTTTACAACTTTTTTCAATTTTACCCCCGTGGGATATATATGCTACCCACACACATTTGGAACTCTCCTGGGGTACCCTCACATATATTATTCCCTCATTTAGCGGATATTTTCACATAAAAGTGAAATTTTAAAAAATTCAGAAAATTGGCTGAAAACGACTAAATATCAAGGACTCATTGGGCGAATTGCTCTGGAACTGAAATCGGAATGCTCACTGACATTTCCCCTCTCTGAAAGTCTGATAAACGCCGGAAAAATGACTACGTCCAAAAAAATTTTTTTTAAACTTTTTTCAATTTTACCCCCGTAGGATATATAGTCTACCCACACACATTTGGAACTCTCCTGGGGTACCCTCACACATATTATTCCCTCATTTAGTGGATATTTTCACAAAAAAGTGAAATTTTAAAAAATTCTGAAAATTGGCTGAAAACGACTAAATATCAAGGACTTATTGGGCGAATTGCTCTGGAACTGAAATCGGAATGCTCACTGACATTTCCCCTCTCTGAAAGTCTGATAAACTCTGGAAAAATGACTAAGTCCAAAAAAAAAATTATTTACAACTTTTTTCAATTTTACCCCCGTGGGATATATATTCTACCGACACACATTTGGAACTCTCCTGGGGTACCCTCACACATATTATAACCTCATTTAGTGGATATTTTCACAAAAAAGTGAAATTTTCAAAAATTCCGAAAATTGGCTGAAAACGACTAAATATCAAGGACTCATTGGGCGAATTGCTCTGGAACTGAAATCGGAATGCTCACTGACATTTCCCCTCTCTGAAAGTCTGATAAACACCGGAAAAATGAGTAAGTCTAAAAAAAATTATTTACAACTTTTTTCAATTTTACCCCCGTGGGATATATATTCTACCCACACACATTTGGAACTCTCCTGGGGTACCCTCACACATATTATTCCCTCATTAAGCGGATATTTTCACAAAAAAGTGAAATTTTCAAAAATTCAGAAAATTGGCTGAAAACGACTAAATATCAAGGACTCATCGGGCGAATCACTCTGGAACTGAAATCGGAACGCTCACTGACATTTCCCCTCTCTGAAAGTCTGATAAATTCCAGAAAAATTACTAAGTCCAAAAAAAATTTTTTTAAACTTTTTCAATTTTACCCCCGTGGGATATATATTCTACCCACACACATTTGGAACTCTCCTGGGGTACCCTCACACATATTATTACCTCATTCAGCGGATATTTTTACAAAAAAGTGAAATTTTCAAAAATTCTGAAAATTGGCTGAAAACGACTAAATATCAAGGACTCATCGGGCGAATCGCTCTGGAACTGAAATCGGAATGCTCACTGACATTTCCCCTCTCTGAAAGTCTGATAAACACCGGAAAAATGAGTAAGTCTAAAAAAAATTATTTACAACTTTTTTCAATTTTACCCCCGTGGGATATATATTCTACCCACACACATTTGGAACTCTCCTGGGGTACCCTTACACATATTATACCCTCATTTCGCGGATATTTTCACAAAAAAGTGAAATTTTAAAAAATTCAGAAAATTGGCTGAAAACGACTAAATATCAAGGACTCATTGGGAGAATTGCTCTGGAACTGAAATTGGAATGCTCACTGACATTTCCCCTCTCTGAAAGTCTGATAAACGGCGGAAAAATGAATAAGTCCAAAAAAAAATTTTTTTAAACTTTTTTCAATTTTACCCCCGTGGGATAGATATTCTACCCACACACATTTGGAACTCTCCTGGGGTACCCTCACAGATATTATTCCCTCATTTAGCGGATATTTTCACAAAAAGTGAAATTTTAAAAAATTCAGAAAATTGGCTGAAAACGACTAAATATCAAGGACTCATTGGGCGAATTGCTCTGGAACTGAAATCGGAATGCTCACTGACATTTCCCCTCTCTGAAAGTCTGATAAACTCTGGAAAAATGACTAAGTCCAAAAAAAAATTTTTTTAAACTTTTTTCAATTTTACCCCCGTGGGATATATATTCTACCCACACACATTTGGAACTCTCCTGGGGTACCCTCACCCATATTATTCCCTCATAAAGCGGATATTTTCACATAAAAGTGAAATTTTAAAAAATTCAGAAAATTGGCTGAAAACGACTAAATATCAAGGACTCATTGGGCGAATTGCTCTGGAACTGAAATCGGAATGCTCACTGACATTTCCCCTCTCTGAAAGTCTGATAAACTCTGGAAAAATGACTAAGTCCAAAAAAAAAATTATTTACAACTTTTTTCAATTTTATCCCCGTGGGATATATATTCTACCGACACACATTTGGAACTCTCCTGGGGTACCCTCACACATATTATTCCCTCATTTAGCGGATATTTTCACAAAAAAGTGAGATTTTAAAAAATTCAGAAAATTGGCTGAAAACGACTAAATATCAATGACTCATTGGGCGAAATGCTCTGGAACTGAAATCGGAATGCTCACTGACATTTTTCCCTCTCTGAAAGTCTGATGAACGCCGGAAAAATGACTAAGTCCAAAAAAAATTGTTTTTAAACTTTTTTCAATTTTCCCCCCGTGGGATATATATTCTACCCACACACATTTGGAACTCTCCTGGGGTACCCTCACACATATTATTACCTCATTTAGCGGATATTTTCACAAAAAAGTGAAATTTTCAAAAATTCAGAAAATTGTCTGAAAATGACTAAATATCAAGGACTCATCGGGCAAATAGCTCTGGAACTGAAATTGGAACGCTCACTGACATTTCCCCTCTCTGAAAGTCTGATAAACGCCGGAAAAATGACTAAGTCCAAAAAAAAATTTTTTACAACTTTTTTCAATTTTACCCCCGTGGGATATATATGCTACCCACACACATTTGGAACTCTCCTGGGGTACCCTCACATATATTATTCCCTCATTTAGTGGATATTTTCACAAAAAAGTGAAATTTTAAAAAATTCTGAAAATTGGCTGAAAACGACTAAATATCAAGGACTTATTGGGCGAATTGCACTGGAACTGAAATCGGAATGCTCACTGACATTTCCCCTCTCTGAAAGTCTGATAAACTCTGGAAAAATGACTAAGTCCAAAAAAAAAATTATTTACAACTTTTTTCAATTTTACCCCCGTGGGATATATATTCTACCGACACACATTTGGAACTCTCCTGGGGTACCCTCACACATATTATTACCTCATTTAGCAGATATTTTCACAAAAAAGTGAAATTTTCAAAAATTCCAAAAATTGGCTGAAAACGACTAAATATCAAGGACTCATTGGGCGAATTGCTCTGGAACTGAAATCGGAATGCTCACTGACATTTCCCCTCTCTGAAAGTCTGATAAACACCGGAAAAATGAGTAAGTCTAAAAAAAATTATTTACGACTTTTTTCAATTTTACCCCCGTGGGATATATATTCTACCCACACACATTTGGAACTCTCCTGGGGTACCCTCACACATATTATTCCCTCATTAAGCGGATATTTTCACAAAAAAGTGAAATTTTCAAAAATTCAGAAAATTGGCTGAAAACGACTAAATATCAAGGACTCATCGGGCGAATCACTCTGGAACTGAAATCGGAACGCTCACTGACATTTCCCCTCTCTGAAAGTCTGATAAATTCCAGAAAAATTACTAAGTCCAAAAAAAAATTTTTTTAAACTTTTTTCAATTTTACCCCCGTGGGATATATATTCTACCCACACACATTTGGAACTCTCCTGGGGTACCCTCACACATATTGTTACCTCATTTAGCGGATATTTTTACAAAAAAGTGAAATTTTCAAAAATTCTGAAAATTTGCTGAAAACGACGAAATATCAAGGACTCATCGGGCGAATCGCTCTGGAACTGAAATCGGAATGCTCACTGACATTTCCCCTCTCTGAAAGTCTGATAAACACCGGAAAAATGAGTAAGTCTAAAAAAAATTATTTACAACTTTTTTCAATTTTACCCCCGTGGGATATATATTCTACCGACACACATTTGGAACTCTCCTGGGGTACCCTCACACATATTATTCCCTCATTTAGCGGATATTTTCACAAAAAAGTGAAATATTAAAAAATTCAGAAAATTGTCTGAAAACGACTAAATATCAAGGACTCATTGGGCGAATTGCTCTGGAACTGAAATCGGAATGCTCACTGACATTTCCCCTCTTTGAAAGAATGATAAACGCCGGAAAAATGAATAAGTCCAAAAAAAATTTTTTTAAACTTTTTTCAATTTTACTCCCGTGGGATATATATTCTACCCACACACATTTGGAACTCTCCTGGGGTACCCTCACACATATTATTCCCTCATTTAGCGGATATTTTCACAAAAAAGTGAGATTTTAAAAAATTCAGAAAATTGGCTGAAAACGACTAAATATCAAGGACTCATTGGGCGAAATGCTGTGGAACTGAAATCGGAATGCTCACTGACATTTTTCCCTCTCTGAAAGTCTGATGAACGCCGGAAAAATGACTAAGTCCAAAAAAAATTGTTATTAAACTTTTTTCAATTTTACCCCCGTGGGATATATATTCTACCCACACACATTTGGAACTCTCCTGGGGTACCCTCACACATATTATTACCTCATTTAGCGGATATTTTTACAAAAAAGTGAAATTTTCAAAAATTCTGAAAATTGGCTGAAAACGACTAAATATCAAAGACTCATTGGGCGAATTGCTCTGGAACTGAAATCGGAATGCTAACTGACATTTCCCCTCTCTGAAAGTCTGATAAACGGCGGAAAAATGAATGAGTCCAAAAAAAAATTTTTTTAAACTTTTTTCAATTTTACCCCCGTGGGATATATATTCTGCCCACACACATTTGGAACTCTCCTGGGGTACCATCACACATATTATTCCCTCATTTAGCGGATATTTTCACAAAAAAGTGAAATATTAAAAAATTCAGAAAATTGTCTGAAAACGACTAAATATCAAGGACTCATTGGGCGAATTGCTCTGGAACTGAAATCGGAATGCTCACTGACATTTCCCCTCTTTGAAAGTCTGATAAACGCCGGAAAAATGAATAAGTCCAAAAAAAATTTTTTTAAACTTTTTTCAATTTTACTCCCGTGGGATATATATTCTACCCACACACATTTGGAACTCTCCTGGGGTACCCTCACACATATTATTCCCTCATTTAGCGGATATTTTCACAAAAAAGTGAGATTTTAAAAAATTCAGAAAATTGGCTGAAAACGACTAAATATCAAGGACTCATTGGGCGAAATGCTGTGGAACTGAAATCGGAATGCTCACTGACATTTTTCCCTCTCTGAAAGTCTGATGAACGCCGGAAAAATGACTAAGTCCAAAAAAAATTGTTTTTAAACTTTTTTCAATTTTACCCCCGTGGGATATATATTCTACCCACACACATTTGGAACTCTCCTGGGGTACCCTCACACATATTATTACCTCATTTAGCGGATATTTTCACAAAAAAGTGAAATTTTCAAAAATTCAGAAAATTGGCTGAAAATGACTAAATATCAAGGACTCATCGGGCAAATAGCTCTGGAACTGAAATTGGAACGCTCACTGACATTTCCCCTCTCTGAAAGTCTGATAAACGCCGGAAAAATGACTAAGTCCAAAAAAAAATTATTTACAACTTTTTTCAATTTTACCCCCGTGGGATATATATGCTACCCACACACATTTGGAACTCTCCTGGGGTACCTTCACATATATTATTCCCTCATTTAGCGGATATTTTCACATAAAAGTGAAATTTTAAAAAATTCAGAAAATTGGCTGAAAACGACTAAATATCAAGGACTCATTGGGCGAATTGCTCTGGAACTGAAATCGGAATGCTCACTGACATTTCCCCTCTCTGAAAGTCTGATAAACGCCGGAAAAATGACTAAGTCCCAAAAAAAATTTTTTTTAACTTTTTTCAATTTTACCCCCGTGGGATATATATTCTACCCACACACATTTGGAACTCTCCTGGGGTACCCTCACACATATTATTCCCACATAAAGCGGATATTTTCACAAAAGAGTGAAATTTTAAAAATTCAGAAAATTGGCTGAAAACGACTAAATATCAAGGACTCATTGGGCGAATTGCTCTGGAACTGAAAACGGAATGCTCACTGACATTTCCCCTCTCTGAAAGTCTGATAAACTCTGGAAAAATGACTAAGTCCAAAAAAAAAATTATTTACAACTTTTTTCAATTTTATCCCCGTGGGATATATATTCTACCGACACACATTTGGAACTCTCCTGGGGTACCCTCACACATATTATTCCCTCATTTAGCGGATATTTTCACAAAAAAGTGAGATTTTAAAAAATTCAGAAAATTGGCTGAAAACGACTAAATATCAATGACTCATTGGGCGAAATGCTCTGGAACTGAAATCGGAATGCTCACTGACATTTTTCCCTCTCTGAAAGTCTGATGAACGCCGGAAAAATGACTAAGTCCAAAAAAAATTGTTTTTAAACTTTTTTCAATTTTACCCCCGTGGGATTTATAGTCTACCCACACACATTTGGAACTCTCCTGGGGTACCCTCACACATATTATTCCCTCATTTAGTGGATATTTTCACAAAAAAGTGAAATTTTAAAAAATTCTGAAAATTGGCTGAAAACGACTAAATATCAAGGACTTATTGGGCGAATTGCTCTGGAACTGAAATCGGAATGCTCACTGACATTTCCCCTCTCTGAAAGTCTGATAAACTCTGGAAAAATGACTAAGTCCAAAAAAAAAATTATTTACAACTTTTTTCAATTTTACCCCCGTGGGATATATATTCTACCGACACACATTTGGAACTCTCCTGGGGTACCCTCACACATATTATAACCTCATTTAGCGGATATTTTCACAAAAAAGTGAAATTTTCAAAAATTCCGAAAATTGGCTGAAAACGACTAAATATCAAGGACTCATTGGGCGAATTGCTCTGGAACTGAAATCGGAATGCTCACTGACATTTCCCCTCTCTGAAAGTCTGATAAACGCCGGAAAAATGAATAAGTCCAAAAAAAAATTTTTTTAAGCTTTTTTCAATTTTACCCCCGTGGGATATATATCCTACCCACACACATTTGGAACTCTCCTGGGGTACGCTCACACATATTATTACCTCATTTAGCGGATATTTTTACAAAAAAGTGAAATTTTAAAAAATTCTGAAAATTGGCTGAAAACGACTAAATATCAAAGACTCATTGGGCGAATTGCTCTGGAACTGAAATCGGAATGCTAACTGACATTTCCCCTCTCTGAAAGTCTGATAAACGGCGGAAAAATGAATAAGTCCAAAAAAAAATTTTTTTAAACTTTTTTCAATTTTACCCCCGTGGGATATATATTCTACCCACACACATTTGGAACTCTCCTGGGGTACCCTCACACATATTATTCCCTCATTTAGCGGATATTTTCACAAAAAAGTGAAATATTAAAAAATTCAGAAAATTGTCTGAAAACGACTAAATATCAAGGACTCATTGGGCGAATTGCTCTGGAACTGAAATCGGAATGCTCACTGACATTTCCCCTCTTTGAAAGTCTGATAAACGCCGGAAAAATGAATAAGTCCAAAAAAAAATTTTTTTAAACTTTTTCAATTTTACTCCCGTGGGATATATATTCTACCCACACACATTTGGAACTCTCCTGGGGTACCCTCACACATATTATTCCCTCATTTAGCGGATATTTTCACAAAAAGTGAAATTTTAAAAAATTCAGAAAATTGGCTGAAAACGACTAAATATCAAGGACTCATCGGGCGAATCGCTCTGGAACTGAAATCGGAATGCTCACTGACATTTCCCCTCTCTGAAAGTCTTATAAACACCGGAAAAATGAGTAAGTCTAAAAAAAATTATTTACAACTTTTTTCAATTTTACCCCCGTGGGATATATATTCTACCCACACACATTTGGAACTCTCCTGGGGTACCCTCACACATATTATTCCCTCATAAAGCGGATATTTTCACAAAAAAGTGAAATTTTAAAAAATTCAGAAAATTGGCTGAAAACGACTAAATATCAAGGACTCATTGGGCGAATTGCTCTGGAACTGAAATCGGAATGCTCACTGACATTTTTCCCTCTCTGAAAGTCTGATGAACGCCGGAAAAATGACTAAGTCCAAAAAAAAATTATTTACAACTTTTTTCAATTTTACCCCCGTGGGATATATATTCTACCGACAAACATTTGGAACTCTCCTGGGGTACCCTCACACATATTATTCCCTCATTTAGCGGATATTTTCACAAAAAAGTGAGATTTTAAAAAATTCAGAAAATTGGCTGAAAACGACTAAATATAAAGAACTCATCGGGCGAAGCGCTCTGGAACTGAAATCGGAACACTCACTGACATTTCCCCTCTCTGAAAGTCTGATAAACGCCGGAAAAATGACTACGTCCAAAAAAATTTTTTTTAAACTTTTTTCAATTTTACCCCCGTGGGATATATAGTCTACCCACACACATTTGGAACTCTCCTGGGGTACCCTCACACATATTATTCCCTCATTAAGTGGATATTTTCACAAAAAAGTGAAATTTTAAAAAATTCTGAAAATTGGCTGAAAACGACTAAATATCAAGGACTTATTGGGCGAATTGCTCTGGAACTGAAATCGGAATGCTCACTGACATTTCCCCTCTCTGAAAGTCTGATAAACTCTGGAAAAATGACTAAGTCCAAAAAAAAAATTATTTACAACTTTTTTCAATTTTACCCCCGTGGGATATATATTCTACCGACACACATTTGGAATTCTCCTGGGGTACCCTCACACATATTATAACCTCATTTAGCGGATATTTTCACAAAAAAGTGAAATTTTCAAAAATTCCGAAAATTGGCTGAAAACGACTAAATATCAAGGACTCATTGGGCGAATTGCTCTGGAACTGAAATCGGAATGCTCACTGACATTTCCCCTCTCTGAAAGTCTGATAAACGCCGGAAAAATGAATAAGTCCAAAAAAAAATTTTTTTAAACTTTTTTCAATTTTACCCCCGTGGGATATATATTCTACCCACACACATTTGGAACTCTCCTGGGGTAACCTCACACATATTATTACCTCATTTAGCGGATATTTTTACAAAAAAGTGAAATTTTCAAAAATTCTGAAAATTGGCTGAAAACGACTAAATATCAAAGACTCATTGGGCGAATTGCTCTGGAACTGAAATCGGAATGCTAACTGACAGTTCCCCTCTCTGAAAGTCTGATAAACGGCGGAAAAATGAATAAGTCCAAAAAAAAATTTTTTTAAACTTTTTTCAATTTTACCCCCGTGGGATATATATTCTACCCACACACATTTGGAACTCTCCTGGTTTACCCTCACAAATATTATTCCCTCATTAAGCGGATATTTTCACAAAAAAGTGAAATTTTCAAAAATTCAGAAAATTGGCTGAAAACGACTAAATATCAAGGACTCATTGGGCGAATTGCTCTGGAACTGAAATCGGAATGCTCACTGACATTTCCCCTCTCTGAAAGTCTGATAAACTCTGGAAAAATGACTAAGTCCAAAAAAAAATTTTTTTAAACTTTTTTCAATTTTACCCCCGTGGGATATATATTCTACCCACACACATTTGGAACTCTCCTGGGGTACCCTCACACATATTATTCCCTCATTTAGCGGATATTTTCACAAAAAGTGAAATTTTAAAAAATTCAGAAAATTAGCTGAAAACGACTAAATATCAAGGACTCATCGGGCGAATCGCTCTGGAACTGAAATCGGAATGCTCACTGACATTTCCCCTCTCTGAAAGTCTGATAAACACCGGAAAAATGAGTAAGTCTAAAAAAAATTATTTACAACTTTTTTCAATTTTCCCCCCGTGGGATATATATTCTACCCACACACATTTGGAACTCTCCTGGGGTACCCTCACACATATTATTCCCTCATTAAGCAGATATTTTCACAAAAAAGTGAAATTTTCAAAAATTCAGAAAATTGGCTGAAAACGACTAAATATCAAGGACTCATTGGGCGAATTGCTCTGGAACTGAAATCGGAATGCTCACTGACATTTCCCCTCTCTGAAAGTCTGATAAACTCTGGAAAAATGACTTAGTCCAAAAAAAAATTTTTTTAAACTTTTTTCAATTTTACCCCCGTGGGATATATATTCTACCCACACACATTTGGACCTCTCCTGGGGTACCCTCACACATATTATTCCCTCATTTAGCGGATATTTTCACAAAAAAGTGAAATATTAAAAAATTCAGAAAATTGTATGAAAACGAGTAAATATCAAGGACTCATTGGTCGAATTGCTCTGGAACTGAAATCGGAATGCTCACTGACATTTACCCTCTTTGAAAGTCTGATAAACGCCGGAAAAATGAATAAGTCCAAAAAAAAATTTTTTTAAACTTTTTTCAATTTTACTCCCGTGGGATATATATTCTACCCGCACACATTTGAAACTCTCCTGGGGTACCCTCACACATATTATTCCCTCATTTAGCGGATATTTTCACAAAAAAGTGAAATATTAAAAAATTCAGAAAATTGTATGAAAACGACTAAATATCAAAGACTCATTGGGCGAATTGCTCTGGAACTGAAATCGGAATGCTCACTGACATTTCCCCTCTCTGAAAGTCTGATAAACTCTGGAAAAATGACTAAGTCCAAAAAAATTTTTTTAAACTTTTTTCAATTTTACCCCCGTGGGATATATATTCTACCCACACACATTTGGAACTCTCCTGGGGTACCCTCACACATATTATTCCCTCATAAAGCGGATATTTTCACAAAAAAGTGAAATCTTAAAAAATTCAGAAAATTGGCTGAAAACGACTAAATATCAAGGACTCATTGGGCGAATTGCTCTGGAACTGAAATCGGAATGCTCACTGACATTTCCCCTCTCTGAAAGTCTGATAAACTCTGGAAAAATGACTAAGTCCAAAAAAAATTGTTTTTAAACTTTTTCCAATTTTACCCCCGTGGGATATATATTCTACCCACACACATTTGGAACTCTCCTGGGGTACCCTCACACATATTATTCCTTCATTTAGCGGATATTTTCACATAAAAGTGAAATTTTCAAAAATTCTGAAAATTGGCTGAAAACGACTAAATATCAAAGACTCATTGGGCGAATTGCTCTGGAACTGAAATCGGAATGCTAACTGACATTTCCCCTCTCTGAAAGTCTGATAAACGGCGGAAAAATGAATAAGTCCAAAAAAAAATTTTTTTAAACTTTTTTCAATTTTACCCCCGTGGGATATATATTCTACCCACACACATTTGGAACTCTCCTGGGGTACCCTCACAAATATTATTCCCTCATTAAGCGGATATTTTCACAAAAAAGTGAAATTTTCAAAAATTCAGAAAATTGGCTGAAAACGACTAAATATCAAGGACTCATTGGGCGAATTGCTCTGGAACTGAAATCGGAATGCTCACTGACATTTCCCCTCTCTGAAAGTCTGATAAACTCTGGAAAAATGACTAAGTCCAAAAAAAAATTTTTTTAAACTTTTTTCAATTTTACCCCCGTGGGATATATATTCTACCCACACACATTTGGAACTCTCCTGGGGTACCCTCACACATATTATTCCCTCATAAAGCGGATATTTTCACAAAAAAGTGAAATTTTAAAAAATTCAGAAAATTGGCTGAAAACGACTAAATATCAAGGACTCATTGGGCGAATTGCTCTGGAACTGAAATCGGAATGCTCACTGACATTTTTCCCTCTCTGAAAGTCTGATGAACGCCGGAAAAATGACTAAGTCCAAAAAAAAATTATTTACAACTTTTTTCAATTTTACCCCCGTGGGATACATATTCTACCGACAAACATTTGGAACTCTCCTGGGGTACCCTCACACATATTATTCCCTCATTTAGCGGATATTTTCACAAAAAAGTGAGATTTTAAAAAATTCAGAAAATTGGCTGAAAACGACTAAATATCAAGGACTCATTGGGCGAAATGCTCTGGAACTGAAATCGGAATGCTCACTGACATTTTTCCCTCTCTGAAAGTCTGATGAACGCCGGAAAAATGACTAAGTCTAAAAAAAATTATTTACAACTTTTTTCAATTTTCCCCCCGTGGGATATATATTCTACCCACACACATTTGGAACTCTCCTGGGGTACCCTCACAAATATTATTCCCTCATTAAGCAGATATTTTCACAAAAAAGTGAAATTTTCAAAAATTCAGAAAATTGGCTGAAAACGACTAAATATCAAGGACTCATTGGGCGAATTGCTCTGGAACTGAAATCGGAATGCTCACTGACATTTCCCCTCTCTGAAAGTCTGATAAACTCTGGAAAAATGACTTAGTCCAAAAAAAAATTTTTTTAAACTTTTTTCAATTTTACCCCCGTGGGATATATATTCTACCCACACACATTTCGAACTCTCCTGGGGTACCCTCACACATATTATTCCCTCATTTAGCGGATATTTTCACAAAAAAGTGAAATATTAAAAAATTCAGAAAATTGTCTGAAAACGAGTAAATATCAAGGACTCATTGGTCGAATTGCTCTGGAACTGAAATCGGAATGCTCACTGACATTTACCCTCTTTGAAAGTCTGATAAACGCCGGAAAAATGAATAAGTCCAAAAAAAAATTTTTTTAAACTTTTTTCAATTTTACTCCCGTGGGATATATATTCTACCCGCACACATTTGGAACTCTCCTGGGGTACCCTCACACATATTATTCCCTCATTTAGCGGATATTTTCACAAAAAAGTGAGATTTTAAAAAATTCAGAAAATTGGCTGAAAACGACTAAATATCAAGGACTCATTGGGCGAAATGCTCTGGAACTGAAATCGGAATGCTCACTGACATTTCCCCTCTCTGAAAACCTGATAAACGCCGGAAAAATGACTAAGTCCAAAAAAAAATTATTTACAACTTTTTTCAATTTTACCCCCGTGGGATATATATTCTACCGACACACATTTAGAACTCTCCTGGGGTACCCTCACACATATTATAACGTCATTTAGCGGATATTTTCACAAAAAAGTGAAATTTTCAAAAATTCCGAAAATTGGCTGAAAACGACTAAATATCAAGGACTCATTGGGCGAATTGCTCTGGAACTGAAATCGGAATGCTCACTGACATTTCCCCTCTCTGAAAGTCTGATAAACGCCGGAAAAATGAATAAGTCCAAAAAAAAATTTTTTTAAACTTTTTTCAATTTTACCCCCGTGGGATATATATTCTACCCACACACATTTGGAACTCTCCTGGGGTACCCTCTCACATATTATTACCTCATTTAGCGGATATTTTTACAAAAAAGTGAAATTTTCAAAAATTCTGAAAATTGGCTGAAAACGACTAAATATCAAAGACTCATTGGGCGAATTGCTCTGGAACTGAAATCGGAATGCTAACTGACATTTCCCCTCTCTGAAAGTCTGATAAACGGCGAAAAAATGAATAAGTCGAAAAAAAAATTTTTTTAAACTTTTTTCAATTTTACCCCCGTGGGATATATATTCTACCCACACACATTTGGAACTCTCCTGGGGTACCCTCACACATATTATTCCCTCATTTAGCGGATATTTTCACAAAAAAGTGAAATATTAAAAAATTCAGAAAATTGTCTGAAAACGACTAAATATCAAGGACTCATTGGGCGAATTGCTCTGGAACTGAAATCGGAATGCTCACTGACATTTCCCCTCTTTGAAAGTCTGATAAACGCCGGAAAAATGAATAAGTCCCAAAAAAATTTTTTTTAAACTTTTTTCAATTTTACTCCTGTGGGATATATATTCTACCCACACACATTTGGAACTCTCCTGGCGTACCCTCACACATATTATTCCCTCATTTAGCGGATATTTTCACAAAAAGTGAAATTTTAAAAAATTCAGAAAATTGGCTGAAAACGACTAAATATCAAGGACTCATCGGGCGAATCGCTCTGGAACTGAAATCGGAATGCTCACTGACATTTCCCCTCTCTGAAAGTCTGATAAACACCGGAAAAATGAGTAAGTCTATAAAAAATTATTTACAACTTTTTTCAATTTTACCCCCGTGGGATATATATTCTACCCACACACATTTGGAACTCTCCTGGGGTACCCTCACACATATTATTCCCTCATAAAGCAGATATTTTCACAAAAAAGTGAAATCTTAAAAAATTCAGAAAATTGGCTGAAAACGACTAAATATCAAGGACTCATTGGGCGAATTGCTCTGGAACTGAAATCGGAATGCTCACTGACATTTCCCCTCTCTGAAAGTCTGATAAACTCCGGAAAAATGACTAAGTCCAAAAAAAATTGTTTTTAAACTTTTTTCAATTTTACCCCCGTGGGATATATATTCTACCCACACACATTTGGAACTCTCCTGGGGTACCCTCACACATATTATTCCTTCATTTAGCGGATATTTTCACATAAAAGTGAAATTTTCAAAAATTCAGAAAATTGGCTGAAAACGACTAAATATGAAGGACTCATTGGCCGAATTGCTCTGGAACTGAAATCGGAATGCTCACTGACATTTCCCCTCTCTGAAAGTCTGATAAACTCTGGAAAAATGACTAAGTCCAAAAAAAAAATTATTTACAACTTAATTCAATTTTACCCCCGTGGGATATATATTCTACCGACACACATTTGGAACTCTCCTGGGGTACACTCACACATATTATTCCCTCATTTAGCGGATATTTTCACAAAAAAGTGAGATTTTAAAAAATTCAGAAAATTGGCTGAAAACGACTAAATATCAAGGACTCATTGGGCGAAATGCTCTGGAACTGAAATCGGAATGCTCACTGACATTTCCCCTCTCTGAAAACCTGATAAACGCCGGAAAAATGACTAAGTCCAAAAAAAAATTATTTACAACTTTTTTCAATTTTACCCCCGTGGGATATATATTCTACCGACACACATTTGGAACTCTCCTGGGGTACCCTCACACATATTATAACGTCATTTAGCGGATATTTTCACAAAAAAGTGAAATTTTCAAAAATTCCGAAAATTGGCTGAAAACGACTAAATATCAAGGACTCATTGGGCGAATTGCTCTGGAACTGAAATCGGAATGCTCACTGACATTTCCCCTCTCTGATAGTCTGATAAACGCCGGAAAAATGAATAAGTCCAAAAAAAAATTTTTTTAAACTTTTTTCAATTTTACCCCCGTGGGATATATATTCTACCCACACACATTTGGAACTCTCCTGGGGTACCCTCACACATATTATTACCTCATTTAGCGGATATTTTTACAAAAAAGTGAAATTTTCAAAAATTCTGAAAATTGGCTGAAAACGACTAAATATCAAAGACTCATTGGGCGAATTGCTCTGGAACTGAAATCGGAATGCTAACTGACATTTCCCCTCTCTGAAAGTCTGATAAACGGCGAAAAAATGAATAAGTCGGAAAAAAAATTTTTTTAAACTTTTTTCAATTTTACCCCCGTGGGATATATATTCTACCCACACACATTTGGAACTCTCCTGGCGTACCCTCACACATATTATTCCCTCATTTAGCGGATATTTTCACAAAAAGTGAAATTTTAAAAAATTCAGAAAATTGGCTGAAAACGACTAAATATCAAGGACTCATCGGGCGAATCGCTCTGGAACTGAAATCGGAATGCTCACTGACATTTCCCCTCTCTGAAAGTCTGATAAACACTGGAAAAATGAGTAAGTCTATAAAAAATTATTTACAACTTTTTTCAATTTTACCCCCGTGGGATATATATTCTACCGACACACATTTGGAACTCTCCTGGGGTACCCTCACACATATTACTCCCTCATTTAGCGGATATTTTCACAAAAAAGTGAGATTTTAAAAAATTCAGAAAATTGGCTGAAAACGACTAAATATCAAGGACTCATTGGGCGAAATGCTCTGGAACTGAAATCGGAATGCTCACTGACATTTCCCCTCTCTGAAAGTCTGATAAACGGCGGAAAAATGAATAAGTCCAAAAAAAAATTTTTTTAAACTTTTTTCAATTTTACCCCCGTGGGATAGATATTCTACCCACACACATTTGGAACTCTCCTGGGGTACCCTCACACATATTATTCCCTCATTTAGCGGATATTTTCACAAAAAGTGAAATTTTAAAAAATTCAGAAAATTGGCTGAAAACGACTAAATATCAAGGACTCATTGGGCGAATTGCTCTGGAACTGAAATCGGAATGCTCACTGACATTTCCCCTCTCTGAAAGTCTGATAAACTCTGGAAAAATGACTAAGTCCAAAAAAAAATTTTTTTAAACTTTTTTCAATTTTACCCCCGTGGGATATATATTCTACCCACACACATTTGGAACTCTCCTGGGGTACCCTCACACATATTATTCCCTCATAAAGCGGATATTTTCACATAAAAGTGAAATTTTAAAAAATTCAGAAAATTGGCTGAAAACGACTAAATATCAAGGACTCATTGGGCGAATTGCTCTGGAACTGAAATCGGAATGCTCACTGACATTTCCCCTCTCTGAAAGTCTGATAAACTCTGGAAAAATGACTAAGTCCAAAAAAAAAATTATTTACAACTTTTTTCAATTTTATCCCCGTGGGATATATATTCTACCGACACACATTTGGAACTCTCCTGGGGTACCCTCACACATATTATTCCCTCATTTAGCGGATATTTTCACAAAAAAGTGAGATTTTAAAAAATTCAGAAAATTGGCTGAAAACGACTAAATATCAATGACTCATTGGGCGAAATGCTCTGGAACTGAAATCGGAATGCTCACTGACATTTTTCCCTCTCTGAAAGTCTGATGAACGCCGGAAAAATGACTAAGTCCAAAAAAAATTGTTTTTAAACTTTTTTCAATTTTACCCCCGTGGGATATATATTCTACCCACACACATGTGGAACTCTCCTGGGGTACCCTCACACATATTATTCCCTCATTTAGCGGATATTTTCACAAAAAAGTAAGATTTTAAAAAATTCAGAAAATTGGCTGAAAACGACTAAATATCAATGACTCATTGAGCGAAATGCTCTGGAACTGAAATCGGAATGCTCACTGACATTTTTCCCTCTCTGAAAGTCTGATGAACGCCGGAAAAATGACTAAGTCCAAAAAAAATTGTTTTTAAACTTTTTTCAATTTTACCCCCGTGGGATATATATTCTACCCACACACATGTGGAACTCTCCTGGGGTACCCTCACACATATTATTACCTCATTTAGCGGATATTTTCACAAAAAAGTGAAATTTTCAAAAATTCAGAAAATTGGCTGAAAATGACTAAATATCAAGGACTCATCGGGCAAATAGCTCTGGAACTGAAATTGGAACGCTCACTGACATTTCCCCTCTCTGAAAGTCTGATAAACGCCGGAAAAATGACTAAGTCCAAAAAAAAATTTTTTACAACTTTTTTCAATTTTACCCCCGTGGGATATATATGCTACCCAAACACATTTGGAACTCTCCTGGGGTACCCTCACATATATTATTCCCTCATTTAGCGGATATTTTCACATAAAAGTGAAATTTTAAAAAATTCAGAAAATTGGCTGAAAACGACTAAATATCAAGGACTCATTGGGCGAATTGCTCTGGAACTGAAATCGGAATGCTCACTGACATTTCCCCTCTCTGAAAGTCTGATAAACGCCGGAAAAATGACTAAGTCCAAAAAAAATTTTTTTTTAACTTTTTTCAATTTTACCCCGTGGGATATATATTCTACCCACACACATTTGGAAATCTCCTGGGGTACCCTCACACATATTATTCCCTCATAAAGCGGATATTTTCACAAAAGAGTGAAATTTTAAAAATTCAGAAAATTGGCTGAAAACGACTAAATATCAAGGACTCATTGCGCGAATTGCTCTGGAACTGAAATCGGAATGCTCACTGACATTTCCACTCTCTGAAAGTCTGATAAACTCTGGAAAAATGACTAAGTCCAAAAAAAAAATTATTTACAACTTTTTTCAATTTTACCCCCGTGGGATATATATTCTACCCACACACATTTGGAACTCTCCTGGGGTACCCTCACACATATTGTTACCTCATTTAGTGGATATTTTCACAAAAAAGTGAAATTTTCAAAAATTCTGAAAATTGGCTGAAAATGACTAAATATCAAGGACTCATCGGGCAAATCGCTCTGGAACTGAAATTGGAACGCTCACTGACATTTCCCCTCTCTGAAAGCCTGATAAACGCCGGAAAAATGACAAAGTCCAAAAAAAAATTGTTTAAACTTTTTTCAATTTTACCCCCGTGGGATATATATGCTACCCACACACATTTGGAACTCTCCTGGGGTACCCTCACACATATTATTACCTCATTTAGCGGATATTTTCACAAAAAAGTGAAACTTTCAAAAATTCAGAAAATTGGCTGAAAACGACTAAATATAAAGAACTCATCGGGCGAAGCGCTCTGGAACTGAAATCGGAACACTCACTGACATTTCCCCTCTCTGAAAGTCTGATAAACGCCGGAAAAATGACTACGTCCAAAAAAATTTTTTTTAAACTTTTTTCAATTTTACCCCCGTGGGATATATAGTCTACCCACACACATTTGGAACTCTCCTGGGGTACCCTCACACATATTATTCCCTCATTTAGTGGATATTTTCACAAAAAAGTGAAATTTTAAAAAATTCTGAAAATTGGCTGAAAACGACTAAATATCAAGGACTTATTGGGCGAATTGCTCTGGAACTGAAATCGGAATGCTCACTGACATTTCCCCTCTCTGAAAGTCTGATAAACTCTGGAAAAATGACTAAGTCCAAAAAAAAAATTATTTACAACTTTTTTCAATTTTACCCCCGTGGGATATATATTCTACCGACACACATTTGGAACTCTCCTGGGGTACCCTCACACATATTATAACCTCATTTAGTGGATATTTTCACAAAAAAGTGAAATTTTCAAAAATTCCGAAAATTGGCTGAAAACGACTAAATATCAAGGACTCATTGGGCGAATTGCTCTGGAACTGAAATCGGAATGCTCACTGACATTTCCCCTCTCTGAAAGTCTGATAAACACCGGAAAAATGAGTAAGTCTAAAAAAAATTATTTACAACTTTTTTCAATTTTACCCCCGTGGGATATATATTCTACCCACACACATTTGGAACTCTCCTGGGGTACCCTCACACATATTATTCCCTCATTAAGCGGATATTTTCACAAAAAAGTGAAATTTTCAAAAATTCAGAAAATTGGCTGAAAACGACTAAATATCAAGGACTCATCGGGCGAAACACTCTGGAACTGAAATCGGAACGCTCACTGACATTTCCCCTCTCTGAAAGTCTGATAAATTCCAGAAAAATTACTAAGTCCAAAAAAAATTTTTTTTAAACTTTTTCAATTTTACCCCCGTGGGATATATATTCTACCCACACACATTTGGAACTCTCCTGGGGTACCCTCACACATATTATTACCTCATTCAGCGGATATTTTTACAAAAAAGTGAAATTTTCAAAAATTCTGAAAATTGGCTGAAAACGACTAAATATCAAGGACTCATCGGGCGAATCGCTCTGGAACTGAAATCGGAATGCTCACTGACATTTCCCCTCTCTGAAAGTCTGATAAACACCGGAAAAATGAGTAAGTCTAAAAAAAATTATTTACAACTTTTTTCAATTTTACCCCCGTGGGATATATATTCTACCCACACACATTTGGAACTCTCCTGGGGTACCCTTACACATATTATACCCTCATTTCGCGGATATTTTCACAAAAAAGTGAAATTTTAAAAAATTCAGAAAATTGGCTGAAAACGACTAAATATCAAGGACTCATTGGGAGAATTGCTCTGGAACTGAAATTGGAATGCTCACTGACATTTCCCCTCTCTGAAAGTCTGATAAACGGCGGAAAAATGAATAAGTCCAAAAAAAAATTTTTTTAAACTTTTTTCAATTTTACCCCCGTGGGATAGATATTCTACCCACACACATTTGGAACTCTCCTGGGGTACCCTCACACATATTATTCCCTCATTTAGCGGATATTTTCACAAAAAGTGAAATTTTAAAAAATTCAGAAAATTGGCTGAAAACGACTAAATATCAAGGACTCATTGGGCGAATTGCTCTGGAACTGAAATCGGAATGCTCACTGACATTTCCCCTCTCTGAAAGTCTGATAAACTCTGGAAAAATGACTAAGTCCAAAAAAAAATTTTTTTAAACTTTTTTCAATTTTACCCCCGTGGGATATATATTCTACCCACACACATTTGGAACTCTCCTGGGGTACCCTCACACATATTATTCCCTCAAAAAGCGGATATTTTCACATAAAAGTGAAATTTTAAAAAATTCAGAAAATTGGCTGAAAACGACTAAATATCATGGACTCATTGGGCGAATTGCTCTGGAACTGAAATCGGAATGCTCACTGACATTTCCCCTCTCTGAAAGTCTGATAAACTCTGGAAAAATGACTAAGTCCAAAAAAAAAATTATTTACAACTTTTTTCAATTTTATCCCCGTGGGATATATATTCTACCGACACACATTTGGAACTCTCCTGGGGTACCCTCACACATATTATTCCCTCATTTAGCGGATATTTTCACAAAAAAGTGAGATTTTAAAAAATTCAGAAAATTGGCTGAAAACGACTAAATATCAATGACTCATTGGGCGAAATGCTCTGGAACTGAAATCGGAATGCTCACTGACATTTTTCCCTCTCTGAAAGTCTGATGAACGCCGGAAAAATGACTAAGTCCAAAAAAAATTGTTTTTAAACTTTTTTCAATTTTCCCCCCGTGGGATATATATTCTACCCACACACATTTGGAACTCTCCTGGGGTACCCTCACACATATTATTACCTCATTTAGCGGATATTTTCACAAAAAAGTGAAATTTTCAAAAATTCAGAAAATTGGCTGAAAATGACTAAATATCAAGGACTCATCGGGCAAATAGCTCTGGAACTGAAATTGGAACGCTCACTGACATTTCCCCTCTCTGAAAGTCTGATAAACGCCGGAAAAATGACTAAGTCCAAAAAAAAATTTTTTACAACTTTTTTCAATTTTACCCCCGTGGGATATATATGCTACCCACACACATTTGGAACTCTCCTGGGGTACCCTCACATATATTATTCCCTCATTTAGTGGATATTTTCACAAAAAAGTGAAATTTTAAAAAATTCTGAAAATTGGCTGAAAACGACTAAATATCAAGGACTTATTGGGCGAATTGCACTGGAACTGAAATCGGAATGCTCACTGAAATTTCACCTCTCTGAAAGTCTGATAAACTCTGGAAAAATGACTAAGTCCAAAAAAAAAATTATTTACAACTTTTTTCAATTTTACCCCCGTGGGATATATATTCTACCGACACACATTTGGAACTCTCCTGGGGTACCCTCACACATATTATTACCTCATTTAGCAGATATTTTCACAAAAAAGTGAAATTTTCAAAAATTCCAAAAATTGGCTGAAAACGACTAAATATCAAGGACTCATTGGGCGAATGGCTCTGGAACTGAAATCGGAATGCTCACTGACATTTCCCCTCTCTGAAAGTCTGATAAACACCGGAAAAATGAGTAAGTCTAAAAAAAATTATTTACGACTTTTTTCAATTTTACCCCCGTGGGATATATATTCTACCCACACACATTTGGAACTCTCCTGGGGTACCCTCACACATATTATTCCCTCATTAAGCGGATATTTTCACAAAAAAGTGAAATTTTCAAAAATTCAGAAAATTGGCTGAAAACGACTAAATATCAAGGACTCATCGGGCGAATCACTCTGGAACTGAAATCGGAACGCTCACTGACATTTCCCCTCTCTGAAAGTCTGATAAATTCCAGAAAAATTACTAAGTCCAAAAAAAAATTTTTTTAAACTTTTTTCAATTTTACCCCCGTGGGATATATATTCTACCCACACACATTTGGAACTCTCCTGGGGTACCCTCACACATATTGTTACCTCATTTAGCGGATATTTTTACAAAAAAGTGAAATTTTCAAAAATTCTGAAAATTTGCTGAAAACGACGAAATATCAAGGACTCATCGGGCGAATCGCTCTGGAACTGAAATCGGAATGCTCACTGACATTTCCCCTCTCTGAAAGTCTGATAAACACCGGAAAAATGAGTAAGTCTAAAAAAAATTATTTACAACTTTTTTCAATTTTACCCCCGTGGGATATATATTCTACCGACACACATTTGGAACTCTCCTGGGGTACCCTCACACATATTATTCCCTCATTTAGCGGATATTTTCACAAAAAAGTGAAATATTAAAAAATTCAGAAAATTGTCTGAAAACGACTAAATATCAAGGACTCATTGGGCGAATTGCTCTGGAACTGAAATCGGAATGCTCACTGACATTTCCCCTCTTTGAAAGTCTGATAAACGCCGGAAAAATGAATAAGTCCAAAAAAAATTTTTTTAAACTTTTTTCAATTTTACTCCCGTGGGATATATATTCTACCCACACACATTTGGAACTCTCCTGGGGTACCCTCACACATATTATTCCCTCATTTAGCGGATATTTTCACAAAAAAGTGAGATTTTAAAAAATTCAGAAAATTGGCTGAAAACGACTAAATATCAAGGACTCATTGGGCGAAATGCTGTGGAACTGAAATCGGAATGCTCACTGACATTTTTCCCTCTCTGAAAGTCTGATGAACGCCGGAAAAATGACTAAGTCCAAAAAAAATTGTTATTAAACTTTTTTCAATTTTACCCCCGTGGGATATATATTCTACCCACACACATTTGGAACTCTCCTGGGGTACCCTCACACATATTATTACCTCATTTAGCGGATATTTTTACAAAAAAGTGAAATTTTCAAAAATTCTGAAAATTGGCTGAAAACGACTAAATATCAAAGACTCATTGGGCGAATTGCTCTGGAACTGAAATCGGAATGCTAACTGACATTTCCCCTCTCTGAAAGTCTGATAAACGGCGGAAAAATGAATGAGTCCAAAAAAAAATTTTTTTTAACTTTTTTCAATTTTACCCCCGTGGGATATATATTCTGCCCACACACATTTGGAACTCTCCTGGGGTACCATCACACATATTATTCCCTCATTTAGCGGATATTTTCACAAAAAAGTGAAATATTAAAAAATTCAGCAAATTGTCTGAAAACGACTAAATATCAAGGACTCATTGGGCGAATTGCTCTGGAACTGAAATCGGAATGCTCACTGACATTTCCCCTCTTTGAAAGTCTGATAAACGCCGGAAAAATGAATAAGTCCAAAAAAAATTTTTTTAAACTTTTTTCAATTTTACTCCCGTGGGATATATATTCTACCCACACACATTTGGAACTCTCCTGGGGTACCCTCACACATATTATTCCCTCATTTAGCGGATATTTTCACAAAAAAGTGAGATTTTAAAAAATTCAGAAAATTGGCTGAAAACGACTAAATATCAAGGACTCATTGGGCGAAATGCTGTGGAACTGAAATCGGAATGCTCACTGACATTTTTCCCTCTCTGAAAGTCTAATGAACGCCGGAAAAATGACTAAGTCCAAAAAAAATTGTTTTTAAACTTTTTTCAATTTTACCCCCGTGGGATATATATTCTACCCACACACATTTGGAACTCTCCTGGGGTACCCTCACACATATTATTACCTCATTTAGCGGATATTTTCACAAAAAAGTGAAATTTTCAAAAATTCAGAAAATTGGCTGAAAATGACTAAATATCAAGGACTCATCGGGCAAATAGCTCTGGAACTGAAATTGGAACGCTCACTGACATTTCCCCTCTCTGAAAGTCTGATAAACGCCGGAAAAATGACTAAGTCCAAAAAAAAATTATTTACAACTTTTTTCAATTTTACCCCCGTGGGATATATATGCTACCCACACACATTTGGAACTCTCCTGGGGTACCTTCACATATATTATTCCCTCATTTAGCGGATATTTTCACATAAAAGTGAAATTTTAAAAAATTCAGAAAATTGGCTGAAAACGACTAAATATCAAGGACTCATTGGGCGAATTGCTCTGGAACTGAAATCGGAATGCTCACTGACATTTCCCCTCTCTGAAAGTCTGATAAACGCCGGAAAAATGACTAAGTCCCAAAAAAAATTTTTTTTAACTTTTTTCAA
This sequence comes from Phyllobates terribilis, assembly GCF_046119375.1. Lineage (NCBI taxonomy): Eukaryota > Metazoa > Chordata > Amphibia > Anura > Dendrobatidae > Phyllobates > Phyllobates terribilis. The sequence continues at coordinate 630,207,874 of NW_027362763.1, forward strand.
TTTTACCCCCGTGGGATATATATTCTACCCACACACATTTGGAACTCTCCTGGGGTACCCTCACACATATTATTCCCACATAAAGCGGATATTTTCACAAAAGAGTGAAATTTTAAAAATTCAGAAAATTGGCTGAAAACGACTAAATATCAAGGACTCATTGGGCGAATTGCTCTGGAACTGAAAACGGAATGCTCACTGACATTTCCCCTCTCTGAAAGTCTGATAAACTCTGGAAAAATGACTAAGTCCAAAAAAAAAATTATTTACAACTTTTTTCAATTTTATCCCCGTGGGATATATATTCTACCGACACACATTTGGAACTCTCCTGGGGTACCCTCACACATATTATTCCCTCATTTAGCGGATATTTTCACAAAAAAGTGAGATTTTAAAAAATTCAGAAAATTGGCTGAAAACGACTAAATATCAATGACTCATTGGGCGAAATGCTCTGGAACTGAAATCGGAATGCTCACTGACATTTTTCCCTCTCTGAAAGTCTGATGAACGCCGGAAAAATGACTAAGTCCAAAAAAAATTGTTTTTAAACTTTTTTCAATTTTACCCCCGTGGGATTTATAGTCTACCCACACACATTTGGAACTCTCCTGGGGTACCCTCACACATATTATTCCCTCATTTAGTGGATATTTTCACAAAAAAGTGAAATTTTAAAAAATTCTGAAAATTGGCTGAAAACGACTAAATATCAAGGACTTATTGGGCGAATTGCTCTGGAACTGAAATCGGAATGCTCACTGACATTTCCCCTCTCTGAAAGTCTGATAAACGCCGGAAAAATGAATAAGTCCAAAAAAAAATTTTTTTAAGCTTTTTTCAATTTTACCCCCGTGGGATATATATTCTACCCACACACATTTGGAACTCTCCTGGGGTACGCTCACACATATTATTACCTCATTTAGCGGATATTTTTACAAAAAAGTGAAATTTTCAAAAATTCTGAAAATTGGCTGAAAACGACTAAATATCAAAGACTCATTGGGCGAATTGCTCTGGAACTGAAATCGGAATGCTAACTGACATTTCCCCTCTCTGAAAGTCTGATAAACGGCGGAAAAATGAATAAGTCCAAAAAAAAATTTTTTTAAACTTTTTTCAATTTTACCCCCGTGGGATATATATTCTACCCACACACATTTGGAACTCTCCTGGGGTACCCTCACACATATTATTCCCTCATTTAGCGGATATTTTCACAAAAAAGTGAAATATTAAAAAATTCAGAAAATTGTCTGAAAACGACTAAATATCAAGGACTCATTGGGCGAATTGCTCTGGAACTGAAATCGGAATGCTCACTGACATTTCCCCTCTTTGAAAGTCTGATAAACGCCGGAAAAATGAATAAGTCCAAAAAAAAATTTTTTTAAACTTTTTCAATTTTACTCCCGTGGGATATATATTCTACCCACACACATTTGGAACTCTCCTGGGGTACCCTCACACATATTATTCCCTCATAAAGCGGATATTTTCACAAAAAAGTGAAATTTTAAAAAATTCAGAAAATTGGCTGAAAACGACTAAATATCAAGGACTCATTGGGCGAATTGCTCTGGAACTGAAATCGGAATGCTCACTGACATTTTTCCCTCTCTGAAAGTCTGATGAACGCCGGAAAAATGACTAAGTCCAAAAAAAAATTATTTACAACTTTTTTCAATTTTACCCCCGTGGGATATATATTCTACCGACAAACATTTGGAACTCTCCTGGGGTACCCTCACACATATTATTCCCTCATTTAGCGGATATTTTCACAAAAAAGTGAGATTTTAAAAAATTCAGAAAATTGGCTGAAAACGACCAAATATAAAGAACTCATCGGGCGAAGCGCTCTGGAACTGAAATCGGAACACTCACTGACATTTCCCCTCTCTGAAAGTCTGATAAACGCCGGAAAAATGACTACGTCCAAAAAAATTTTTTTTAAACTTTTTTCAATTTTACCCCCGTGGGATATATAGTCTACCCACACACATTTGGAACTCTCCTGGGGTACCCTCACACATATTATTCCCTCATTAAGTGGATATTTTCACAAAAAAGTGAAATTTTAAAAAATTCTGAAAATTGGCTGAAAACGACTAAATATCAAGGACTTATTGGGCGAATTGCTCTGGAACTGAAATCGGAATGCTCACTGACATTTCCCCGCTCTGAAAGTCTGATAAACTCTGGAAAAATGACTAAGTCCAAAAAAAAAATTATTTACAACTTTTTTCAATTTTACCCCCGTGGGATATATATTCTACCGACACACATTTGGAATTCTCCTGGGGTACCCTCACACATATTATAACCTCATTTAGCGGATATTTTCACAAAAAAGTGAAATTTTCAAAAATTCCGAAAATTGGCTGAAAACGACTAAATATCAAGGACTCATTGGGCGAATTGCTCTGGAACTGAAATCGGAATGCTCACTGACATTTCCCCTCTCTGAAAGTCTGATAAACGCCGGAAAAATGAATAAGTCCAAAAAAAAATTTTTTTAAACTTTTTTCAATTTTACCCCCGTGGGATATATATTCTACCCACACACATTTGGAACTCTCCTGGGGTACCCTCACACATATTATTACCTCATTTAGCGGATATTTTTACAAAAAAGTGAAATTTTCAAAAATTCTGAAAATTGGCTGAAAACGACTAAATATCAAAGACTCATTGGGCGAATTGCTCTGGAACTGAAATCGGAATGCTAACTGACATTTCCCCTCTCTGAAAGTCTGATAAACGGCGGAAAAATGAATAAGTCCAAAAAAAAATTTTTTTAAACTTTTTTCAATTTTACCCCCGTGGGATATATATTCTACCCACACACATTTGGAACTCTCCTGGTTTACCCTCACAAATATTATTCCCTCATTAAGCGGATATTTTCACAAAAAAGTGAAATTTTCAAAAATTCAGAAAATTGGCTGAAAACGACTAAATATCAAGGACTCATTGGGCGAATTGCTCTGGAACTGAAATCGGAATGCTCCCTGACATTTCCCCTCTCTGAAAGTCTGATAAACTCTGGAAAAATGACTAAGTCCAAAAAAAAATTTTTTTAAACTTTTTTCAATTTTACCCCCGTGGGATATATATTCTACCCACACACATTTGGAACTCTCCTGGGGTACCCTCACACATATTATTCCCTCATTTAGCGGATATTTTCACAAAAAGTGAAATTTTAAAAAATTCAGAAAATTAGCTGAAAACGACTAAATATCAAGGACTCATCGGGCGAATCGCTCTGGAACTGAAATCAGAATGCTCACTGACATTTCCCCTCTCTGAAAGTCTGATAAACACCGGAAAAATGAGTAAGTCTAAAAAAAATTATTTACAACTTTTTTCAATTTTCCCCCCGTGGGATATATATTCTACCCACACACATTTGGAACTCTCCTGGGGTACCCTCACAAATATTATTCCCTCATTAAGCAGATATTTTCACAAAAAAGTGAAATTTTCAAAAATTCAGAAAATTGGCTGAAAACGACTAAATATCAAGGACTCATTGGGCGAATTGCTCTGGAACTGAAATCGGAATGCTCACTGACATTTCCCCTCTCTGAAAGTCTGATAAACTCTGGAAAAATGACTTAGTCCAAAAAAAATTTTTTTTAAACTTTTTTCAATTTTACCCCCGTGGGATATATATTCTACCCACACACATTTGGAACTCTCCTGGGGTACCCTCACACATATTATTCCCTCATTTAGCGGATATTTTCACAAAAAAGTGAAATATTAAAAAATTCAGAAAATTGTCTGAAAACGAGTAAATATCAAGGACTCATTGGTCGAATTGCTCTGGAACTGAAATCGGAATGCTCACTGACATTTACCCTCTTTGAAAGTCTGATAAACGCCGGAAAAATGAATAAGTCCAAAAAAAAATTTTTTTAAACTTTTTTCAATTTTACTCCCGTGGGATATATATTCTACCGACACACATTTGGAACTCTCCTGGGGTACCCTCACACATATTATTCCCTCATTTAGCGGATATTTTCACAAAAAGTGAAATTTTAAAAAATTCAGAAAATTGGATGAAAACGACTAAATATCAAGGACTCATTGGGCGAATTGCTCTGGAACTGAAATCGGAATGTTCACTGACATTTCCCCTCTCTGAAAGTCTGATAAACTCTGGAAAAATGACTACGTCCAAAAAAATTTTTTTAAACTTTTTTCAATTTTACCCCCGTGGGATATATATTCTACCCACACACATTTGGAACTCTCCTGGGGTACCCTCACACATATTATTCCCTCATAAAGCGGATATTTTCACAAAAAAGTGAAATCTTAAAAAATTCAGAAAATTGGCTGAAAACGACTAAATATCAAGGACTCATTGGGCGAATTGCTCTGGAACTGAAATCGGAATGCTCACTGACATTTCCCCTCTCTGAAAGTCTGATAAACTCTGGAAAAATGACTAAGTCCAAAAAAAATTGTTTTTAAACTTTTTTCAATTTTACCCCCGTGGGATATATATTCTACCCACACACATTTGGAACTCTCCTGGGGTACCCTCACACATATTATTCCTTCATTTAGCGGATATTTTCACATAAAAGTGAAATTTTCAAAAATTCTGAAAATTGGCTGAAAACGACTAAATATCAAAGACTCATTGGGCGAATTGCTCTGGAACTGAAATCGGAATGCTAACTGACATTTCCCCTCTCTGAAAGTCTGATAAACGGCGGAAAAATGAATAAGTCCAAAAAAAAATTTTTTTAAACTTTTTTCAATTTTACCCCCGTGGGATATATATTCTACCCACACACATTTGGAACTCTCCTGGGGTACCCTCACAAATATTATTCCCTCATTAAGCGGATATTTTCACAAAAAAGTGAAATTTTCAAAAATTCAGAAAATTGGCTGAAAACGACTAAATATCAAGGACTCATTGGGCGAATTGCTCTGGAACTGAAATCGGAATGCTCACTGACATTTCCCCTCTCTGAAAGTCTGATAAACTCTGGAAAAATGACTAAGTCCAAAAAAAAATTTTTTTAAACTTTTTTCAATTTTACCCCCGTGGGATATATATTCTACCCACACACATTTGGAACTCTCCTGGGGTACCCTCACACATATTATTCCCTCATAAAGCGGATATTTTCACAAAAAAGTGAAATTTTAAAAAATTCAGAAAATTGGCTGAAAACGACTAAATATCAAGGACTCATTGGGCGAATTGCTCTGGAACTGAAATCGGAATGCTCACTGACATTTTTCCCTCTCTGAAAGTCTGATGAACGCCGGAAAAATGACTAAGTCCAAAAAAAAATTATTTACAACTTTTTTCCATTTTACCCCCGTGGGATATATATTCTACCGACAAACATTTGGAACTCTCCTGGGGTACCCTCACACATATTATTCCCTCATTTAGCGGATATTTTCACAAAAAAGTGAGATTTTAAAAAATTCAGAAAATTGGCTGAAAACGACTAAATATCAAGGACTCATTGGGCGAAATGCTCTGGAACTGAAATCGGAATGCTCACTGACATTTTTCCCTCTCTGAAAGTCTGATGAACGCCGGAAAAATGACTAAGTCCAAAAAAAATTGTTTTTAAACTTTTTTCAATTTTACCCCCGTGGGATATATATTCTACCCACACACATTTGGAACTCTCCTGGGGTACCCTCACACATATTATTCCCTCATTTAGCGGATATTTTCACAAAAAGTGAAATTTTAAAAAATTCAGAAAATTAGCTGAAAACGACTAAATATCAAGGACTCATCGGGCGAATCGCTCTGGAACTGAAATCGGAATGCTCACTGACATTTCCCCTCTCTGAAAGTCTGATAAACACCGGAAAAATGAGTAAGTCTAAAAAAAATTATTTACAACTTTTTTCAATTTTCCCCCCGTGGGATATATATTCTACCCACACACATTTGGAACTCTCCTGGGGTACCCTCACAAATATTATTCCCTCATTAAGCAGATATTTTCACAAAAAAGTGAAATTTTCAAAAATTCAGAAAATTGGCTGAAAACGACTAAATATCAAGGACTCATTGGGCGAATTGCTCTGGAACTGAAATCGGAATGCTCACTGACATTTCCCCTCTCTGAAAGTCTGATAAACTCTGGAAAAATGACTTAGTCCAAAAAAAAATTTTTTTAAACTTTTTTCAATTTTACCCCCGTGGGATATATATTCTACCCACACACATTTGGAACTCTCCTGGGGTACCCTCACACATATTATTCCCTCATTTAGCGGATATTTTCACAAAAAAGTGAAATATTAAAAAATTCAGAAAATTGTCTGAAAACGAGTAAATATCAAGGACTCATTGGTCGAATTGCTCTGGAACTGAAATCGGAATGCTCACTGACATTTACCCTCTTTGAAAGTCTGATAAACGCCGGAAAAATGAATAAGTCCAAAAAAAAATTTTTTTAAACTTTTTTCAATTTTACTCCCGTGGGATATATATTCTACCCGCACACATTTGGAACTCTCCTGGGGTACCCTCACACATATTATTCCCTCATTTAGCGGATATTTTCACAAAAAAGTGAGATTTTAAAAAATTCAGAAAATTGGCTGAAAACGACTAAATATCAAGGACTCATTGGGCGAAATGCTCTGGAACTGAAATCGGAATGCTCACTGACATTTCCCCTCTCTGAAAACCTGATAAACGCCGGAAAAATGACTAAGTCCAAAAAAAAATTATTTACAACTTTTTTCAATTTTACCCCCGTGGGATATATATTCTACCGACACACATTTGGAACTCTCCTGGGGTACCCTCACACATATTATAACGTCATTTAGCGGATATTTTCACAAAAAAGTGAAATTTTCAAAAATTCCGAAAATTGGCTGAAAACGACTAAATATCAAGGACTCATTGGGCGAATTGCTCTGGAACTGAAATCGGAATGCTCACTGACATTTCCCCTCTCTGAAAGTCTGATAAACGCCGGAAAAATGAATAAGTCCAAAAAAAAATTTTTTTAAACTTTTTTCAATTTTACCCCCGTGGGATATATATTCTACCCACACACATTTGGAACTCTCCTGGGGTACCCTCACACATATTATTACCTCATTTAGCGGATATTTTTACAAAAAAGTGAAATTTTCAAAAATTCTGAAAATTGGCTGAAAACGACTAAATATCAAAGACTCATTGGGCGAATTGCTCTGGAACTGAAATCGGAATGCTAACTGACATTTCCCCTCTCTGAAAGTCTGATAAACGGCGAAAAAATGAATAAGTCGAAAAAAAAATTTTTTTAAACTTTTTTCAATTTTACCCCCGTGGGATATATATTCTACCCACACACATTTGGAACTCTCCTGGGGTACCCTCACACATATTATTCCCTCATTTAGCGGATATTTTCACAAAAAAGTGAAATATTAAAAAATTCAGAAAATTGTCTGAAAACGACTAAATATCAAGGACTCATTGGGCGAATTGCTCTGGAACTGAAATCGGAATGCTCACTGACATTTCCCCTCTTTGAAAGTCTGATAAACGCCGGAAAAATGAATAAGTCCCAAAAAAATTTTTTTTAAACTTTTTTCAATTTTACTCCTGTGGGATATATATTCTACCCACACACATTTGGAACTCTCCTGGCGTACCCTCACACATATTATTCCCTCATTTAGCGGATATTTTCACAAAAAGTGAAATTTTAAAAAATTCAGAAAATTGGCTGAAAACGACTAAATATCAAGGACTCATCGGGCGAATCGCTCTGGAACTGAAATCGGAATGCTCACTGACATTTCCCCTCTCTGAAAGTCTGATAAACACCGGAAAAATGAGTAAGTCTATAAAAAATTATTTACAACTTTTTTCAATTTTACCCCCGTGGGATATATATTCTACCCACACACATTTGGAACTCTCCTGGGGTACCCTCACAAATATTATTCCCTCATTAAGCAGATATTTTCACAAAAAAGTGAAATTTTCAAAAATTCAGAAAATTGGCTGAAAACGACTAAATATCAAGGACTCATTGGGCGAATTGCTCTGGAACTGAAATCGGAATGCTCACTGACATTTCCCCTCTCTGAAAGTCTGATAAACTCTGGAAAAATGACTAAGTCCAAAAAAAATTGTTTTTAAACTTTTTTCAATTTTACCCCCGTGGGATATATATTCTACCCACACACATTTGGAACTCTCCTGGGGTACCCTCACACATATTATTCCTTCATTTAGCGGATATTTTCACATAAAAGTGAAATTTTCAAAAATTCAGAAAATTGGCTGAAAACGACTAAATATGAAGGACTCATTGGCCGAATTGCTCTGGAACTGAAATCGGAATGCTCACTGACATTTCCCCTCTCTGAAAGTCTGATAAACTCTGGAAAAATGACTAAGTCCAAAAAAAAAATTATTTACAACTTAATTCAATTTTACCCCCGTGGGATATATATTCTACCGACACACATTTGGAACTCTCCTGGGGTACACTCACACATATTATTCCCTCATTTAGCGGATATTTTCACAAAAAAGTGAGATTTTAAAAAATTCAGAAAATTGGCTGAAAACGACTAAATATCAAGGACTCATTGGGCGAAATGCTCTGGAACTGAAATCGGAATGCTCACTGACATTTCCCCTCTCTGAAAACCTGATAAACGCCGGAAAAATGACTAAGTCCAAAAAAAAATTATTTACAACTTTTTTCAATTTTACCCCCGTGGGATATATATTCTACCGACACACATTTGGAACTCTCCTGGGGTACCCTCACACATATTATAACGTCATTTAGCGGATATTTTCACAAAAAAGTGAAATTTTCAAAAATTCCGAAAATTGGCTGAAAACGACTAAATATCAAGGACTCATTGGGCGAATTGCTCTGGAACTGAAATCGGAATGCTCACTGACATTTCCCCTCTCTGATAGTCTGATAAACGCCGGAAAAATGAATAAGTCCAAAAAAAAATTTTTTTAAACTTTTTTCAATTTTACCCCCGTGGGATATATATTCTACCCACACACATTTGGAACTCTCCTGGGGTACCCTCACACATATTATTACCTCATTTAGCGGATATTTTTACAAAAAAGTGAAATTTTCAAAAATTCTGAAAATTGGCTGAAAACGACTAAATATCAAAGACTCATTGGGCGAATTGCTCTGGAACTGAAATCGGAATGCTAACTGACATTTCCCCTCTCTGAAAGTCTGATAAACGGCGAAAAAATGAATAAGTCGAAAAAAAAATTTTTTTAAACTTTTTTCAATTTTACCCCCGTGGGATATATATTCTACCCACACACATTTGGAACTCTCCTGGGGTACCCTCACACATATTATTCCCTCATTTAGCGGATATTTTCACAAAAAAAGTGAAATATTAAAAAATTCAGAAAATTGTCTGAAAACGACTAAATATCAAGGACTCATTGGGCGAATTGCTCTGGAACTGAAATCGGAATGCTCACTGACATTTCCCCTCTTTGAAAGTCTGATAAACGCCGGAAAAATGAATAAGTCCCAAAAAAATTTTTTTTAAACTTTTTTCAATTTTACTCCTGTGGGATATATATTCTACCCACACACATTTGGAACTCTCCTGGCGTACCCTCACACATATTATTCCCTCATTTAGCGGATATTTTCACAAAAAGTGAAATTTTAAAAAATTCAGAAAATTGGCTGAAAACGACTAAATATCAAGGACTCATCGGGCGAATCGCTCTGGAACTGAAATCGGAATGCTCACTGACATTTCCCCTCTCTGAAAGTCTGATAAACACCGGAAAAATGAGTAAGTCTATAAAAAATTATTTACAACTTTTTTCAATTTTACCCCCGTGGGATATATATTCTACCCACACACATTTGGAACTCTCCTGGGGTACCCTCACAAATATTATTCCCTCATTAAGCGGATATTTTCACAAAAAAGTGAAATTTTAAAAAATTCAGAAAATTGGCTGAAAACGACTAAATATCAAGGACTCATTGGGCGAATTGCTCTGGAACTGAAATCGGAATGCTCACTGACATTTCCCCTCTCTGTAAGTCTGATAAACTCTGGAAAAATGACTAAGTCCAAAAAAAAAATTATTTACAACTTTTTTCAATTTTACCCCCGTGGGATATATATTCTACCGACACACATTTGGAACTCTCCTGGGGTACCCTCACACATATTATTCCCTCATTTAGCGGATATTTTCACAAAAAAGTGAGATTTTAAAAAATTCAGAAAATTGGCTGAAAACGACTAAATATCAAGGACTCATTGGGCGAAATGCTCTGGAACTGAAATCGGAATTCTCACTGACATTTTTCCCTCTCTGAAAGTCTGATGAACGCCGGAAAAATGACTAAGTCCAAAAAAAATTGTTTTTAAACTTTTTTCAATTTTACCCCCGTGGGATATATATTCTACCCACACACATTTGGAACTCTCCTGGGGTACCCCCACACATATTATTCCCTCATTTAGCGGATATTTTCACAAAAAAGTGAAATATTAAAAAATTCAGAAAATTGTCTGAAAACGAGTAAATATCAAGGACTCATTGGGCGAATTGCTCTGGAACTGAAATCGGAATGCTCACTGACATTTACCCTCTTTGAAAGTCTGATAAACGCCGGAAAAATGAATAAGTCCAAAAAAAAATTTTTTTAAACTTTTTTCAATTTTACTCCCGTGGGATATATATTCTACCCGCACACATTTGGAACTCTCCTGGGGTACCCTCACACATATTATTCCCTCATTTAGCGGATATTTTCACAAAAAGTGAAATTTTAAAAAATTCAGAAAATTGGATGAAAATGACTAAATATCAAGGACTCATAGGGCGAATCGCTCTGGAACTGAAATCGGAATGCTCACTGACATTTCCCCTCTCTGAAAGTCTGATAAACACCGGAAAAATGAGTAAGTCTAAAAAAAATTATTTACAACTTTTTTCAATTTTACCCCTGTGGGATATATATTCTACCCACACACATTTGGAACTCTCCTGGGGTACCCTCACAAATATTATTCCCTCATTAAGCAGATATTTTCACAAAAAAGTGAAATTTTCAAAAATTCAGAAAATTGGCTGAAAACGACTAAATATCAAGGACTCATTGGGCGAATTGCTCTGGAACTGAAATCGGAATGCTCACTGACATTTCCCCTCTCTGAAAGTCTGATAAACTCTGGAAAAATGACTAAGTCCAAAAAAAATTGTTTTTAAACTTTTTTCAATTTTACCCCCGTGGGATATATATTCTACCCACACACATTTGGAACTCTCCTGGGGTACCCTCACACATATTATTCCTTCATTTAGCGGATATTTTCACATAAAAGTGAAATTTTCAAAAATTCAGAAAATTGGCTGAAAACGACTAAATATGAAGGACTCATTGGCCGAATTGCTCTGGAACTGAAATCGGAATGCTCACTGACATTTCCCCTCTCTGAAAGTCTGATAAACTCTGGAAAAATGACTAAGTCCAAAAAAAAAATTATTTACAACTTAATTCAATTTTACCCCCGTGGGATATATATTCTACCGACACACATTTGGAACTCTCCTGGGGTACACTCACACATATTATTCCCTCATTTAGCGGATATTTTCACAAAAAAGTGAGATTTTAAAAAATTCAGAAAATTGGCTGAAAACGACTAAATATCAAGGACTCATTGGGCGAAATGCTCTGGAACTGAAATCGGAATGCTCACTGACATTTCCCCTCTCTGAAAACCTGATAAACGCCGGAAAAATGACTAAGTCCAAAAAAAAATTATTTACAACTTTTTTCAATTTTACCCCCGTGGGATATATATTCTACCGACACACATTTGGAACTCTCCTGGGGTACCCTCACACATATTATAACCTCATTTAGCGGATATTTTCACAAAAAAGTGAAATTTTCAAAAATTCCGAAAATTGGCTGAAAACGACTAAATATCAAGGACTCATTGGGCGAATTGCTCTGGAACTGAAATCGGAATGCTCACTGACATTTCCCCTCTCTGAAAGTCTGATAAACGCCGGAAAAATGAATAAGTCCAAAAAAAAATTTTTTTGAACTTTTTTCAATTTTACCCCCGTGGGATATATATTCTACCCACACACATTTGGAACTCTCCTGGGGTACCCTCACACATATTATTACCTCATTTAGCGGATATTTTTACAAAAAAGTGAAATTTTCAAAAATTCTGAAAATTGGCTGAAAACGACTAAATATCAAAGACTCATTGGGCGAATTGCTCTGGAACTGAAATCGGAATGCTAACTGACATTTCCCCTCTCTGAAAGTCTGATAAACGGCGAAAAAATGAATAAGTCGAAAAAAAAATTTTTTTAAACTTTTTTCAATTTTACCCCCGTGGGATATATATTCTACCCACACACATTTGGAACTCTCCTGGGGTACCCTCACACATATTATTCCCTCATTTAGCGGATATTTTCACAAAAAAGTGAAATATTAAAAAATTCAGAAAATTGTCTGAAAACGACTAAATATCAAGGACTCATTGGGCGAATTGCTCTGGAACTGAAATCGGAATGCTCACTGACATTTCCCCTCTTTGAAAGTCTGATAAACGTCGGAAAAATGAATAAGTCCCAAAAAAATTTTTTTTAAACTTTTTTCAATTTTACTCCTGTGGGATATATATTCTACCCACACACATTTGGAACTCTCCTGGGGTACCCTCACACATATTATTCCCTCATAAAGCGGATATTTTCACAAAAAAGTGAAATCTTAAAAAATTCAGAAAATTGGCTGAAAACGACTAAATATCAAGGACTCATTGGGCGAATTGCTCTGGAACTGAAATCAGAATGCTCACTGACATTTCCCCTCTCTGAAAGTCTGATAAACTCTGGAAAAATGACTAAGTCCAAAAAAAATTTTTTCAATTTTACCCCCGTGGGATATATATTCTACCCACACACATTTGGAACTCTCCTGGGGTACCCTCACACATATTATTCCTTCATTTAGCGGATATTTTCACATAAAAGTGAAATTTTCAAAAATTCAGAAAATTGGCTGAAAACGACTAAATATGAAGGACTCATTGGCCGAATTGCTCTGGAACTGAAATCGGAATGCTCACTGACATTTCCCCTCTCTGAAAGTCTGATAAACTCTGGAAAAATGACTAAGTCCAAAAAAAAAATTATTTACAACTTAATTCAATTTTACCCCCGTGGGATATATATTCTACCGACACACATTTGGAACTCTCCTGGGGTACACTCACACATATTATTCCCTCATTTAGTGGATATTTTCACAAAAAAGTGAGATTTTAAAAAATTCAGAAAATTGGCTGAAAACGACTAAATATCAAGGACTCATTGGGCGAAATGCTCTGGAAATGAAATCGGAATGCTCACTGACATTTCCCCTCTCTGAAAACCTGATAAACGCCGGAAAAATGACTAAGTCCAAAAAAAAATTATTTACAACTTTTTTCAATTTTACCCCCGTGGGATATATATTCTACCGACACACATTTGGAACTCTCCTGGGGTACCCTCACACATATTATAACGTCATTTAGCGGATATTTTCACAAAAAAGTGAAATTTTCAAAAATTCCGAAAATTGGCTGAAAACGACTAAATATCAAGGACTCATTGGGCGAATTGCTCTGGAACTGAAATCGGAATGCTCACTGACATTTCCCCTCTCTGAAAGTCTGATAAACGCCGGAAAAATGAATAAGTCCAAAAAAAAATTTTTTTAAACTTTTTTCAATTTTACCCCCGTGGGATATATATTCTACCCACACACATTTGGAACTCTCCTGGGGTACCCTCACACATATTATTACCTCATTTAGCGGATATTTTTACAAAAAAGTGAAATTTTCAAAAATTCTGAAAATTGGCTGAAAACGACTAAATATCAAAGACTCATTGGGCGAATTGCTCTGGAACTGAAATCGGAATGCTAACTGACATTTCCCCTCTCTGAAAGTCTGATAAACGGCGAAAAAATGAATAAGTCGAAAAAAAAATTTTTTTAAACTTTTTTCAATTTTACCCCCGTGGGATATATATTCTACCCACACACATTTGGAACTCTCCTGGGGTACCCTCACACATATTATTCCCTCATTTAGCGGATATTTTCACAAAAAAGTGAAATATTAAAAAATTCAGAAAATTGTCTGAAAACGACTAAATATCAAGGACTCATTGGGCGAATTGCTCTGGAACTGAAATCGGAATGCTCACTGACATTTCCCCTCTTTGAAAGTCTGATAAACGCCGGAAAAATGAATAAGTCCCAAAAAAATTTTTTTTAAACTTTTTTCAATTTTACTCCTGTGGGATATATATTCTACCCACACACATTTGGAACTCTCCTGGCGTACCCTCACACATATTATTCCCTCATTTAGCGGATATTTTCACAAAAAGTGAAATTTTAAAAAATTCAGAAAATTGGCTGAAAACGACTAAATATCAAGGACTCATCGGGCGAATCGCTCTGGAACTGAAATCGGAATGCTCACTGACATTTCCCCTCTCTGAAAGTCTGATAAACACCGGAAAAATGAGTAAGTCTATAAAAAATTATTTACAACTTTTTTCAATTTTACCCCCGTGGGATATATATTCTACCCACACACATTTGGAACTCTCCTGGGGTACCCTCACAAATATTATTCCCTCATTAAGCGGATATTTTCACAAAAAAGTGAAATTTTCAAAAATTCAGAAAATTGGCTGAAAACGACTAAATATCAAGGACTCATTGGGCGAATTGCTCTGGAACTGAAATCGGAATGCTCACTGACATTTCCCCTATCTGAAAGTCTGATAAACTCTGGAAAAATGACTAAGTCCAAAAAAATATTTTTTTAAACTTTTTTCAATTTTACCCCCGTGGGATATATATTCTACCCACACACATTTGGAACTCTCCTGGGGTACCCTCACACATATTATTCCCTCATAAAGCGGATATTTTCACAAAAATGTGAAATTTTAAAAAATTCAGAAAATTGGCTGAAAACGACTAAATATCAAGGACTCATTGGGCGAATTGCTCTGGAACTGAAATCGGAATGCTCACTGACATTTCCCCTCTCTGTAAGTCTGATAAACTCTGGAAAAATGACTAAGTCCAAAAAAAAAATTATTTACAACTTTTTTCAATTTTACCCCCGTGGGATATATATTCTACCGACACACATTTGGAACTCTCCTGGGGTACCCTCACACATATTATTCCCTCATTTAGCGGATATTTTCACAAAAAAGTGAGATTTTAAAAAATTCAGAAAATTGGCTGAAAACGACTAAATATCAAGGACTCATTGGGCGAAATGCTCTGGAACTGAAATCGGAATGCTCACTGACATTTTTCCCTCTCTGAAAGTCTGATGAACGCCGGAAAAATGACTAAGTCCAAAAAAAATTGTTTTTAAACTTTTTTCAATTTTACCCCCGTGGGATATATATTCTACCCACACACATTTGGAACTCTCCTGGGGTACCCTTACACATATTATTCCCTCATTTAGCGGATATTTTCACAAAAAAGTGAAATATTAAAAAATTCAGAAAATTGTCTGAAAACGAGTAAATATCAAGGACTCATTGGGCGAATTGCTCTGGAACTGAAATCGGAATGCTCACTGACATTTACCCTCTTTGAAAGTCTGATAAACGCCGGAAAAATGAGTAAGTCTAAAAAAAATTATTTACAACTTTTTTCAATTTTACCCCTGTGGGATATATATTCTACCCACACACATTTGGAACTCTCCTGGGGTACCCTCACAAATATTATTCCCTCATTAAGCAGATATTTTCACAAAAAAGTGAAATTTTCAAAAATTCAGAAAATTGGCTGAAAACGACTAAATATCAAGTACTCATTGGGCGAATTGCTCTGGAACTGAAATCGGAATGCTCACTGACATTTCCCCTCTCTGAAAGTCTGATAAACTCTGGAAAAATGACTAAGTCCAAAAAAAATTGTTTTTAAACTTTTTTCAATTTTACCCCCGTGGGATATATATTCTACCCACACACATTTGGAACTCTCCTGGGGTACCCTCACACATATTATTCCTTCATTTAGCGGATATTTTCACATAAAAGTGAAATTTTAAAAAATTCAGAAAATTGGCTGAAAACGACTAAATATCAAGGACTCATTGGGCGAATTGCTCTGGAACTGAAATCGGAATGCTCACTGACATTTCCCCTCTCTGAAAGTCTGATAAACGCCGGAAAAATGAATAAGTCCAAAAAAAAATTTTTTTAAACTTTTTTCAATTTTACCCCCGTGGGATATATATTCTACCCACACACATTTGGATCTCTCCTGGGGTACCCTCACACATATTATTACCTCATTTAGCGGATATTTTTACAAAAAAGTGAAATTTTCAAAAATTCTGAAAATTGGCTGAAAACGACTAAATATCAAAGACTCAATGGGCGAATTGCTCTGGAACTGAAATCGGAATGCTAACTGACATTTCCCCTCTCTGAAAGTCTGATAAACGGCGAAAAAATGAATAAGTCGAAAAAAAAATTTTTTTAAACTTTTTTCAATTTTACCCCCGTGGGATATATATTCTACCCACACACATTTGGAACTCTCCTGGGGTACCCTCACACATATTATTCCCTCATTTAGCGGATATTTTCACAAAAAAGTGAAATATTAAAAAATTCAGAAAATTGTCTGAAAACGACTAAATATCAAGGACTCATTGGGCGAATTGCTCTGGAACTGAAATCGGAATGCTCACTGACATTTCCCCTCTTTGAAAGTCTGATAAACGCCGGAAAAATGAATAAGTCCCAAAAAAATTTTTTTTAAACTTTTTTCAATTTTACTCCTGTGGGATATATATTCTAACCACACACATTTGGAACTCTCCTGGCGTACCCTCACACATATTATTCCCTCATTTAGCGGATATTTTCACAAAAAGTGAAATTTTAAAAAATTCAGAAAATTGGCTGAAAACGACTAAATATCAAGGACTCATCGGGCGAATCGCTCTGGAACTGAAATCGGAATGCTCACTGACATTTCCCCTCTCTGAAAGTCTGATAAACACCGGAAAAATGAGTAAGTCTATAAAAAATTATTTACAACTTTTTTCAATTTTACCCCCGTGGGATATATATTCTACCCACACACATTTGGAACTCTCCTGGGGTACCCTCACAAATATTATTCCCTCATTAAGCGGATATTTTCACAAAAAAGTGAAATTTTCAAAAATTCAGAAAATTGGCTGAAAGCGACTAAATATCAAGGACTCATTGGGCGAATTGCTCTGGAACTGAAATCGGAATGCTCACTGACATTTCCCCTCTCTGAAAGTCTGATAAACTCTGGAAAAATGACTAAGTCCAAAAAAAAATTTTTTTAAACTTTTTTCAATTTTACCCCCGTGGGATATATATTCTACCCACACACATTTGGAACTCTCCTGGGGTACCCTCACACATATTATTCCCTCATTTAGCGGATATTTTCACAAAAAAGTGAGATTTTAAAAAATTCAGAAAATTGGCTGAAAACGACTAAATATCAAGGACTCATTGGGCGAAATGCTCTGGAACTGAAATCGGAATGCTCACTGACATTTTTCCCTCTCTGAAAGTCTGATAAACTCTGGAAAAATGACTAAGTCCAAAAAAAAATTTTTTTAAACTTTTTTCAATTTTACCCCCGTGGGATATATATTCTACCCACACACATTTGGAACTCTCCTGGGGTACCCTCACACATATTTTTCCCTCATAAAGCGGATATTTTCACAAAAAAGTGAAATTTTAAAAAATTCAGAAAATTGGCTGAAAACGACTAAATATCAAGGACTCATTGGGCGAATTGCTCTGGAACTGAAATCGGAATGCTCACTGACATTTCCCCTCTCTGTAAGTCTGATAAACTCTGGAAAAATGACTAAGTCCAAAAAAAAAATTATTTACAACTTTTTTCAATTTTACCCCCGTGGGATATATATTCTACCGACACACATTTGGAACTCTCCTGGGGTACCCTCACACATATTATTCCCTCATTTAGCGGATATTTTCACAAAAAAGTGAGATTTTAAAAAATTCAGAAAATTGGCTGAAAACGACTAAATATCAAGGACTCATTGGGCGAAATGCTCTGGAACTGAAATCGGAATTCTCACTGACATTTTTCCCTCTCTGAAAGTCTGATGAACGCCGGAAAAATGACTAAGTCCAAAAAAAATTGTTTTTAAACTTTTTTCAATTTTACCCCCGTGGGATATATATTCTACCCACACACATTTGGAACTCTCCTGGGGTACCCTCACACATATTATTCCCTCATTTAGCGGATATTTTCACAAAAAAGTGAAATATTAAAAAATTCAGAAAATTGTCTGAAAACGAGTAAATATCAAGGACTCATTGGGCGAATTGCTCTGGAACTGAAATCGGAATGCTCACTGACATTTACCCTCTTTGAAAGTCTGATAAACGCCGGAAAAATGAATAAGTCCAAAAAAAAATTTTTTTAAACTTTTTTCAATTTTACTCCCGTGGGATATATATTCTACCCGCACACATTTGGAACTCTCCTGGGGTACCCTCACACATATTATTCCCTCATTTAGCGGATATTTTCACAAAAAGTGAAATTTTAAAAAATTCAGAAAATTGGATGAAAACGACTAAATATCAAGGACTCATAGGGCGAATCGCTCTGGAACTGAAATCGGAATGCTCACTGACATTTCCCCTCTCTGAAAGTCTGATAAACACCGGAAAAATGAGTAAGTCTAAAAAAAATTATTTACAACTTTTTTCAATTTTACCCCTGTGGGATATATATTCTACCCACACACATTTGGAACTCTCCTGGGGTACCCTCACAAATATTATTCCCTCATTAAGCAGATATTTTCACAAAAAAGTGAAATTTTCAAAAATTCAGAAAATTGGCTGAAAACGACTAAATATCAAGGACTCATTGGGCGAATTGCTCTGGAACTGAAATCGGAATGCTCACTGACATTTCCCCTCTCTGAAAGTCTGATAAACTCTGGAAAAATGACTAAGTCCAAAAAAAATTGTTTTTAAACTTTTTTCAATTTTACCCCCGTGGGATATATATTCTACCCACACACATTTGGAACTCTCCTGGGGTACCCTCACACATATTATTCCTTCATTTAGCGGATATTTTCACATAAAAGTGAAATTTTCAAAAATTCAGAAAATTGGCTGAAAACGACTAAATATGAAGGACTCATTGGCCGAATTGCTCTGGAACTGAAATCGGAATGCTCACTGACATTTCCCCTCTCTGAAAGTCTGATAAACTCTGGAAAAATGACTAAGTCCAAAAAAAAAATTATTTACAACTTAATTCAATTTTACCCCCGTGGGATATATATTCTACCGACACACATTTGGAACTCTCCTGGGGTACACTCACACATATTATTCCCTCATTTAGCGGATATTTTCACAAAAAAGTGAGATTTTAAAAAATTCAGAAAATTGGCTGAAAACGACTAAATATCAAGGACTCATTGGGCGAAATGCTCTGGAACTGAAATCGGAATGCTCACTGACATTTCCCCTCTCTGAAAACCTGATAAACGCCGGAAAAATGACTAAGTCCAAAAAAAAATTATTTACAACTTTTTTCAATTTTACCCCCGTGGGATATATATTCTACCGACACACATTTGGAACTCTCCTGGGGTACCCTCACACATATTATAACCTCATTTAGCGGATATTTTCACAAAAAAGTGAAATTTTCAAAAATTCCGAAAATTGTCTGAAAACGACTAAATATCAAGGACTCATTGGGCGAATTGCTCTGGAACTGAAATCGGAATGCTCACTGACATTTCCCCTCTCTGAAAGTCTGATAAACGCCGGAAAAATGAATAAGTCCAAAAAAAAATTTTTTTAAACTTTTTTCAATTTTACCCCCGTGGGATATATATTCTACCCACACACATTTGGAACTCTCCTGGGGTACCCTCACACATATTATTACCTCATTTAGCGGATATTTTTACAAAAAAGTGAAATTTTCAAAAATTCTGAAAATTGGCTGAAAACGACTAAATATCAAAGACTCATTGGGCGAATTGCTCTGGAACTGAAATCGGAATGCTAACTGACATTTCCCCTCTCTGAAAGTCTGATAAACGGCGAAAAAATGAATAAGTCGAAAAAAAAATTTTTTTAAACTTTTTTCAATTTTACCCCCGTGGGATATATATTCTACCCACACACATTTGGAACTCTCCTGGGGTACCCTCACACATATTATTCCCTCATTTAGCGGATATTTTCACAAAAAAGTGAAATATTAAAAAATTCAGAAAATTGTCTGAAAACGACTAAATATCAAGGACTCATTGGGCGAATTGCTCTGGAACTGAAATCGGAATGCTCACTGACATTTCCCCTCTTTGAAAGTCTGATAAACGCCGGAAAAATGAATAAGTCCCAAAAAAATTTTTTTTAAACTTTTTTCAATTTTACTCCTGTGGGATATATATTCTACCCACACACATTTGGAACTCTCCTGGGGTACCCTCACACATATTATTCCCTCATAAAGCGGATATTTTCACAAAAAAGTGAAATCTTAAAAAATTCAGAAAATTGGCTGAAAACGACTAAATATCAAGGACTCATTGGGCGAATTGCTCTGGAACTGAAATCAGAATGCTCACTGACATTTCCCCTCTCTGAAAGTCTGATAAACTCTGGAAAAATGACTAAGTCCAAAAAAAATTGTTTTTAAACTTTTTTCAATTTTACCCCCGTGGGATATATATTCTACCCACACACATTTGGAACTCTCCTGGGGTACCCTCACACATATTATTCCTTCATTTAGCGGATATTTTCACATAAAAGTGAAATTTTCAAAAATTCAGAAAATTGGCTGAAAACGACTAAATATGAAGGACTCATTGGCCGAATTGCTCTGGAACTGAAATCGGAATGCTCACTGACATTTCCCCTCTCTGAAAGTCTGATAAACTCTGGAAAAATGACTAAGTCCAAAAAAAAAATTATTTACAACTTAATTCAATTTTACCCCCGTGGGATATATATTCTACCGACACACATTTGGAACTCTCCTGGGGTACACTCACACATATTATTCCCTCATTTAGCGGATATTTTCACAAAAAAGTGAGATTTTAAAAAATTCAGAAAATTGGCTGAAAACGACTAAATATCAGGGACTCATTGGGCGAAATGCTCTGGAACTGAAATCGGAATGCTCACTGACATTTCCCCTCTCTGAAAACCTGATAAACGCCGGAAAAATGACTAAGTCCAAAAAAAAATTATTTACAACTTTTTTCAATTTTACCCCCGTGGGATATATATTCTACCGACACACATTTGGAACTCTCCTGGGGTACCCTCACACATATTATAACGTCATTTAGCGGATATTTTCACAAAAAAGTGAAATTTTCAAAAATTCCGAAAATTGGCTGAAAACGACTAAATATCAAGGACTCATTGGGCGAATTGCTCTGGAACTGAAATCGGAATGCTCACTGACATTTCCCCTCTCTGAAAGTCTGATAAATGCCGGAAAAATGAATAAGTCCAAAAAAAAATTTTTTTAAACTTTTTTCAATTTTACCCCCGTGGGATATATATTCTACCCACACACATTTGGAACTCTCCTGGGGTACCCTCACACATATTATTACCTCATTTAGCGGATATTTTTACAAAAAAGTGAAATTTTCAAAAATTCTGAAAATTGGCTGAAAACGACTAAATATCAAAGACTCATTGGGCGAATTGCTCTGGAACTGAAATCGGAATGCTCACTGACATTTCCCCTCTTTGAAAGTCTGATAAACGCCGGAAAAATGAATAAGTCCCAAAAAAATTTTTTTTAAACTTTTTTCAATTTTACTCCTGTGGGATATATATTCTACCCACACACATTTGGAACTCTCCTGGCGTACCCTCACACATATTATTCCCTCATTTAGCGGATATTTTCACAAAAAGTGAAATTTTAAAAAATTCAGAAAATTGGCTGAAAACGACTAAATATCAAGGACTCATCGGGCGAATCGCTCTGGAACTGAAATCGGAATGCTCACTGACATTTCCCCTCTCTGAAAGTCTGATAAACACCGGAAAAATGAGTAAGTCTATAAAAAATTATTTACAACTTTTTTCAATTTTACCCCCGTGGGATATATATTCTACCCACACACATTTGGAACTCTCCTGGGGTACCCTCACAAATATTATTCCCTCATTAAGCGGATATTTTCACAAAAAAGTGAAATTTTCAAAAATTCAGAAAATTGGCTGAAAACGACTAAATATCAAGGACTCATTGGGCGAATTGCTCTGGAACTGAAATCGGAATGCTCACTGACATTTCCCCTATCTGAAAGTCTGATAAACTCTGGAAAAATGACTAAGTCCAAAAAAATATTTTTTTAAACTTTTTTCAATTTTACCCCCGTGGGATATATATTCTACCCACACACATTTGGAACTCTCCTGGGGTACCCTCACACATATTATTCCCTCATAAAGCGGATATTTTCACAAAAATGTGAAATTTTAAAAAATTCAGAAAATTGGCTGAAAACGACTAAATATCAAGGACTCATTGGGCGAATTGCTCTGGAACTGAAATCGGAATGCTCACTGACATTTCCCCTCTCTGTAAGTCTGATAAACTCTGGAAAAATGACTAAGTCCAAAAAAAAAATTATTTACAACTTTTTTCAATTTTACCCCCGTGGGATATATATTCTACCGACACACATTTGGAACTCTCCTGGGGTACCCTCACACATATTATTCCCTCATTTAGCGGATATTTTCACAAAAAAGTGAGATTTTAAAAAATTCAGAAAATTGGCTGAAAACGACTAAATATCAAGGACTCATTGGGCGAAATGCTCTGGAACTGAAATCGGAATGCTCACTGACATTTTTCCCTCTCTGAAAGTCTGATGAACGCCGGAAAAATGACTAAGTCCAAAAAAAATTGTTTTTAAACTTTTTTCAATTTTACCCCCGTGGGATATATATTCTACCCACACACATTTGGAACTCTCCTGGGGTACCCTCACACATATTATTCCCTCATTTAGCGGATATTTTCACAAAAAAGTGAAATATTTAAAAATTCAGAAAATTGTCTGAAAACGAGTAAATATCAAGGACTCATTGGGCGAATTGCTCTGGAACTGAAATCGGAATGCTCACTGACATTTACCCTCTTTGAAAGTCTGATAAACGCCGGAAAAATGAGTAAGTCTAAAAAAAATTATTTACAACTTTTTTCAATTTTACCCCTGTGGGATATATATTCTACCCACACACATTTGGAACTCTCCTGGGGTACCCTCACAAATATTATTCCCTCATTAAGCAGATATTTTCACAAAAAAGTGAAATTTTCAAAAATTCAGAAAATTGGCTGAAAACGACTAAATATCAAGTACTCATTGGGCGAATTGCTCTGGAACTGAAATCGGAATGCTCACTGACATTTCCCCTCTCTGAAAGTCTGATAAACTCTGGAAAAATGACTAAGTCCAAAAAAAATTGTTTTTAAACTTTTTTCAATTTTACCCCCGTGGGATATATATTCTACCCACACACATTTGGAACTCTCCTGGGGTACCCTCACACATATTATTCCTTCATTTAGCGGATATTTTCACATAAAAGTGAAATTTTAAAAAATTCAGAAAATTGGCTGAAAACGACTAAATATCAAGGACTCATTGGGCGAATTGCTCTGGAACTGAAATCGGAATGCTCACTGACATTTCCCCACTCTGAAAGTCTGATAAACGCCGGAAAAATGAATAAGTCCAAAAAAAAATTTTTTTAAACTTTTTTCAATTTTACCCCCGTGGGATATATATTCTACCCACACACATTTGGATCTCTCCTGGGGTACCCTCACACATATTATTACCTCATTTAGCGGATATTTTTACAAAAAAGTGAAATTTTCAAAAATTCTGAAAATTGGCTGAAAACGACTAAATATCAAAGACTCATTGGGCGAATTGCTCTGGAACTGAAATCGGAATGCTAACTGACATTTCCCCTCTCTGAAAGTCTGATAAACGGCGAAAAAATGAATAAGTCGAAAAAAAAATTTTTTTAAACTTTTTTCAATTTTACCCCCGTGGGATATATATTCTACCCACACACATTTGGAACTCTCCTGGGGTACCCTCACACATATTATTCCCTCATTTAGTGGATATTTTCACAAAAAAGTGAAATATTAAAAAATTCAGAAAATTGTCTGAAAACGACTAAATATCAAGGACTCATTGGGCGAATTGCTCTGGAACTGAAATCGGAATGCTCACTGACATTTCCCCTCTTTGAAAGTCTGATAAACGCCGGAAAAATGAATAAGTCCCAAAAAAATTTTTTTTAAACTTTTTTCAATTTTACTCCTGTGGGATATATATTCTAACCACACACATTTGGAACTCTCCTGGCGTACCCTCACACATATTATTCCCTCATTTAGCGGATATTTTCACAAAAAGTGAAATTTTAAAAAATTCAGAAAATTGGCTGAAAACGACTAAATATCAAGGACTCATCGGGCGAATCGCTCTGGAACTGAAATCGGAATGCTCACTGACATTTCCCCTCTCTGAAAGTCTGATAAACACCGGAAAAATGAGTAAGTCTATAAAAAATTATTTACAACTTTTTTCAATT
The DNA here is from genome assembly GCF_046119375.1 of Phyllobates terribilis. NCBI lineage: Eukaryota > Metazoa > Chordata > Amphibia > Anura > Dendrobatidae > Phyllobates > Phyllobates terribilis. Next base: position 630,232,673 of record NW_027362763.1, read on the forward strand.
TTACCCCCGTGGGATATATATTCTACCCACACACATTTGGAACTCTCCTGGGGTACCCTCACAAATATTATTCCCTCATTAAGCGGATATTTTCACAAAAAAGTGAAATTTTCAAAAATTCAGAAAATTGGCTGAAAGCGACTAAATATCAAGGACTCATTGGGCGAATTGCTCTGGAACTGAAATCGGAATGCTCACTGACATTTCCCCTCTCTGAAAGTCTGATAAACTCTGGAAAAATGACTAAGTCCAAAAAAAAATTTTTTTAAACTTTTTTCAATTTTACCCCCGTGGGATATATATTCTACCCACACACATTTGGAACTCTCCTGGGGTACCCTCACACATATTATTCCCTCATTTAGCGGATATTTTCACAAAAAAGTGAGATTTTAAAAAATTCAGAAAATTGGCTGAAAACGACTAAATATCAAGGACTCATTGGGCGAAATGCTCTGGAACTGAAATCGGAATGCTCACTGACATTTTTCCCTCTCTGAAAGTCTGATAAACTCTGGAAAAATGACTAAGTCCAAAAAAAAAATTATTTACAACTTTTTTCAATTTTACCCCCGTGGGATATATATTCTACCGACACACATTTGGAACTCTCCTGGGGTACCCTCACACATATTATTCCCTCATTTAGCGGATATTTTCACAAAAAAGTGAGATTTTAAAAAATTCAGAAAATTGGCTGAAAACGACTAAATATCAAGGACTCATTGGGCGAAATGCTCTGGAACTGAAATCGGAATGCTCACTGACATTTTTCCCTCTCTGAAAGTCTGATGAACGCCGGAAAAATGACTAAGTCCAAAAAAAATTGTTTTTAAACTTTTTTCAATTTTACCCCCGTGGGATATATATTCTACCCACACACATTTGGAACTCTCCTGGGGTACCCTCACACATATTATTACCTCATTTAGCGGATATTTTCACAAAAAAGTGAAATTTTCAAAAATTCAGAAAATTGGCTGAAAATGACTAAATATCAAGGACTCATCGGGCAAATAGCTCTGGAACTGAAATTGGAACGCTCACTGACATTTCCCCTCTCTGAAAGTCTGATAAACGCCGAAAAAATGACTACGTCCAAAAAAATTTTTTTTAAACTTTTTTCAATTTTACCCCCGTGGGATATATAGTCTACCCACACACATTTGGAACTCTCCTGGGGTACCCTCACACATATTATTCCCTCATTTAGTGGATATTTTCACAAAAAAGTGAAATTTTAAAAAATTCAGAAAATTGGCTGAAAACGACTAAATATCAAGGACTCATTGGGCGAATTGCTCTGGAACTGAAATCGGAATGCTCACTGACATTTCCCCTCTCTGAAAGTCTGATAAACTCTGGAAAAATGACTAAGTCCAAAAAAAAAATTATTTACAACTTTTTTCAATTTTACCCCCGTGGGATATATATTCTACCGACACACATTTGGAACTCTCCTGGGGTACCCTCACACATATTATTACCTCATTTAGCGGATATTTTCACAAAAAAGTGAAATTTTCAAAAATTCAGAAAATTGGCTGAAAACGACTAAATATCAAGGACTCATTGGGCGAATTGCTCTGGAACTGAAATTGGAATGCTCACTGACATTTCCCCTCTCTGAAAGTCTGATAAACTCTGGAAAAATGACTAAGTCCAAAAAAAAATTTTTTTAAACTTTTTTCAATTTTACCCCCGTGGGATGTATATTCTACCCACACACATTTGGAACTCTCCTGGGGTACCCTCACACATACTATTCCCTCATAAAGCGGATATTTTCACAAAAAAGTGAAATCTTAAAAAATTCAGAAAATTGGCTGAAAACGACTAAATATCAAGAACTCATTGGGGGAATTGCTCTGGAACTGAAATCGGAATTCTCACTGACATTTCCCCTCTCTGAAAGTCTGATAAACTCTGGAAAAATGACTAAGTCCAAAAAAAAAATTATTTACAACTTTTTTCAATTTTACCCCCGTGGGATATATATTCTACCGACACACATTTGGAACTCTCCTGGGGTACCCTCACACATATTATTCCCTCATTTAGCGGATATTTTCACAAAAAAGTGAGATTTTAAAAAATTCAGAAAATTGGCTGAAAACGACTAAATATCAAGGACTCATTGGGCGAAATGCTCTGGAACTGAAATCGGAATGCTCACTGACATTTTTCCCTCTCTGAAAGTCTGATGAACGCCGGAAAAATGACTAAGTCCAAAAAAAATTGTTTTTAAACTTTTTTCAATTTTACCCCCGTGGGATATATATTCTACCCACACACATTTGGAACTCTCCTGGGGTACCCTCACACATATTATTACCTCATTTAGCGGATATTTTCACAAAAAAGTGAAATTTTCAAAAATTCAGAAAATTGGCTGAAAATGACTAAATATCAAGGACTCATCGGGCAAATAGCTCTGGAACTGAAATTGGAACGCTCACTGACATTTCCCCTCTCTGAAAGTCTGATAAACGCCGAAAAAATGACTACGTCCAAAAAAATTTTTTTTAAACTTTTTTCAATTTTACCCCCGTGGGATATATAGTCTACCCACACACATTTGGAACTCTCCTGGGGTACCCTCACACATATTATTCCCTCATTTAGTGGATATTTTCACAAAAAAGTGAAATTTTAAAAAATTCAGAAAATTGGCTGAAAACGACTAAATATCAAGGACTCATTGGGCGAATTGCTCTGGAACTGAAATCGGAATGCTCACTGACATTTCCCCTCTCTGAAAGTCTGATAAACTCTGGAAAAATGACTAAGTCCAAAAAAAAAATTATTTACAACTTTTTTCAATTTTACCCCCGTGGGATATATATTCTACCGACACACATTTGGAACTCTCCTGGGGTACCCTCACACATATTATTACCTCATTTAGCGGATATTTTCACAAAAAAGTGAAATTTTCAAAAATTCAGAAAATTGGCTGAAAACGACTAAATATCAAGGACTCATTGGGCGAATTGCTCTGGAACTGAAATTGGAATGCTCACTGACATTTCCCCTCTCTGAAAGTCTGATAAACTCTGGAAAAATGACTAAGTCCAAAAAAAAATTTTTTTAAACTTTTTTCAATTTTACCCCCGTGGGATGTATATTCTACCCACACACATTTGGAACTCTCCTGGGGTACCCTCACACATACTATTCCCTCATAAAGCGGATATTTTCACAAAAAAGTGAAATCTTAAAAAATTCAGAAAATTGGCTGAAAACGACTAAATATCAAGGACTCATTGGGCAAATCGCTCTGGAACTGAAATTGGAACGCTCACTGACATTTCCCCTCTCTGAAAGTTTGATAAACGCCGGAAAAATGACTACGTCCAAAAAAATTTTTTTTAAACTTTTTTCAATTTTACCCCCGTGGGATATATATTCTACCCACACACATTTGGAACTCTCCTGGGGTACCCTCACACATATTATTCCCTCATTTAGTGGATATTTTCACAAAAAAGTGAAATTTTAAAAAATTCAGAAAATTGGCTGAAAATGACTAAATATCAAGGACTCATTGGGCGAATTGCTCTGGAACTGAAATCGGAATGCTCACTGACATTTCCCCTCTCTGAAAGTCTGATAAACTCTGGAAAAATGACTAAGTCCAAAAAAATTTTTTTAAACTTTTTTCAATTTTACCCCCGTGGGATATATATTCTACCCACACACATTTGGAACTCTCCTGGGGTACCCTCACACATATTATTCCCTCATAAAGCGGATATTTTCACAAAAAAGTGAAATCTTAAAAAATTCAGAAAATTGGCTGAAAACGACTAAATATCAAGGACTCATTGGGCGAATTGCTCTGGAACTGAAATCGGAATGCTCACTGACATTTCCCCTCTCTGAAAGTCTGATAAACTCTGGAAAAATGACTAAGTCCAAAAAAAAAATTATTTACAACTTTTTTCAATTTTACCCCCGTGGGATATATATTCTACCGACACACATTTGGAACTCTCCTGGGGTACCCTCACACATATTATTACCTCATTTAGCGGATATTTTCACAAAAAAGTGAAATTTTCAAAAATTCCGAAAATTGGCTGAAAACGACTAAGTATCAAGGACTCATCGGGCAAATCGCTCTGGAACTGAAATCGGAACGCTCACTGACATTTCCCCTCTCTGAAAGTCTGATAAACGCCATAAAAATGACTACGTCCAAAAAAATTTTTTTTAAACTTTTTTCAATTTTACCCCCGTGGGATATATATTCTACCCACGCACATTTGAAACTCTCCTGGGGTACCCTCACACATATTATTCCCTCATTTAGTGGATATTTTCACAAACAAGTGAAATTTTAAAAAATTCAGAAAATTGGCTGAAAACGACTAAATATCAAGGACTCATTGGGCGAATTGCTCTGGAACTGAAATCGGAATGCTCACTGACATTTCCCCTCTCTGAAAGTCTGATAAACTCTGGAAAAATGACTAAGTCCAAAAAAATAATTATTTACAACTTTTTTCAATTTTACCCCCGTGGGATATATATTCTACCCACACACATTTGGAACTCTCCTGGGGTACCCTTACACATATTATCACCTCATTTAGCGGATATTTTCACAAAAAAGTGAAATTTTCAAAAATTCCGAAAATTGGCTGAAAACGACTAAGTATCAAGGACGTATCGGGCAAATCGCTCTGGAACTGAAATCGGAACGCTCACTGACATTTCACCTCTCTGAAAGTTTGATAAACGCCGAAAAAATGACTACGTCCAAAAAAATTTATTTTAAACTTTTTTCAATTTTACCCCCGTGGGATATATATTCTACCCACACACATTTGGAACTCTCCTGGGGTACCCTCACACATATTATTCCCTCATTTAGTGGATATTTTCACAAAAAAGTGAAATTTTAAAAAATTCAGAAAATTGGCTGAAAACGACTAAATATCAAGGACTCATTGGGCGAATTGCTCTGGAACTGAAATCGGAATGCTCACTGACATTTCCCCTCTCTGAAAGTCTGATAAACTCTGGAAAAATGACTAAGTCCAAAAAAAAAATTATTTACAACTTTTTTCAATTTTACCCCCGTGGGATATATATTCTACCGACACACATTTGGAACTCTCCTGGGGTACCCTCACACATATTATTACCTCATTTAGCGGATATTTTCACAAAAAAGTGAAATTTTCAAAAATTCAGAAAATTGGCTGAAAACGACTAAATATCAAGGACTCATTGGGCGAATTGCTCTGGAACTGAAATTGGAATGCTCACTGACATTTCCCCTCTCTGAAAGTCTGATAAACTCTGGAAAAATGACTAAGTCCAAAAAAAAATTTTTTTAAACTTTTTTCAATTTTACCCCCGTGGGATGTATATTCTACCCACACACATTTGGAACTCTCCTGGGGTACCCTCACACATACTATTCCCTCATAAAGCGGATATTTTCACAAAAAAGTGAAATCTTAAAAAATTCAGAAAATTGGCTGAAAACGACTAAATATCAAGAACTCATTGGGGGAATTGCTCTGGAACTGAAATCGGAATTCTCACTGACATTTCCCCTCTCTGAAAGTCTGATAAACTCTGGAAAAATGACTAAGTCCAAAAAAAAAATTATTTACAACTTTTTTCAATTTTACCCCCGTGGGATATATATTCTACCGACACACATTTGGAACTCTCCTGGGGTACCCTCACACATATTATTCCCTCATTTAGCGGATATTTTCACAAAAAAGTGAGATTTTAAAAAATTCAGAAAATTGGCTGAAAACGACTAAATATCAAGGACTCATTGGGCGAAATGCTCTGGAACTGAAATCGGAATGCTCACTGACATTTTTCCCTCTCTGAAAGTCTGATGAACGCCGGAAAAATGACTAAGTCCAAAAAAAATTGTTTTTAAACTTTTTTCAATTTTACCCCCGTGGGATATATATTCTACCCACACACATTTGGAACTCTCCTGGGGTACCCTCACACATATTATTACCTCATTTAGCGGATATTTTCACAAAAAAGTGAAATTTTCAAAAATTCAGAAAATTGGCTGAAAATGACTAAATATCAAGGACTCATGGGGCAAATAGCTCTGGAACTGAAATTGGAACGCTCACTGACATTTCCCCTCTCTGAAAGTCTGATAAACGCCGAAAAAATGACTACGTCCAAAAAAATTTTTTTTAAACTTTTTTCAATTTTACCCCCGTGGGATATATAGTCTACCCACACACATTTGGAACTCTCCTGGGGTACCCTCACACATATTATTCCCTCATTTAGTGGATATTTTCACAAAAAAGTGAAATTTTAAAAAATTCAGAAAATTGGCTGAAAACGACTAAATATCAAGGACTCATTGGGCGAATTGCTCTGGAACTGAAATCGGAATGCTCACTGACATTTCCCCTCTCTGAAAGTCTGATAAACTCTGGAAAAATGACTAAGTCCAAAAAAAAAATTATTTACAACTTTTTTCAATTTTACCCCCGTGGGATATATATTCTACCGACACACATTTGGAACTCTCCTGGGGTACCCTCACACATATTATTACCTCATTTAGCGGATATTTTCACAAAAAAGTGAAATTTTCAAAAATTCAGAAAATTGGCTGAAAACGACTAAATATCAAGGACTCATTGGGCGAATTGCTCTGGAACTGAAATTGGAATGCTCACTGACATTTCCCCTCTCTGAAAGTCTGATAAACTCTGGAAAAATGACTAAGTCCAAAAAAAAATTTTTTTAAACTTTTTTCAATTTTACCCCCGTGGGATGTATATTCTACCCACACACATTTGGAACTCTCCTGGGGTACCCTCACACATACTATTCCCTCATAAAGCGGATATTTTCACAAAAAAGTGAAATCTTAAAAAATTCAGAAAATTGGCTGAAAACGACTAAATATCAAGAACTCATTGGGGGAATTGCTCTGGAACTGAAATCGGAATTCTCACTGACATTTCCCCTCTCTGAAAGTCTGATAAACTCTGGAAAAATGACTAAGTCCAAAAAAAAAATTATTTACAACTTTTTTCAATTTTACCCCCGTGGGATATATATTCTACCCACACACATTTGGAACTCTCCTGGGGTACCCTCACACATATTATTACCTCATTTAGCGGATATTTTCACAAAAAAGTGAAATATTAAAAAATTCAGAAAATTGGCTGAAAACGACTAAATATCAAGGACTCATTGGGCGAAATTCTCTGGAACTGAAATCGGAATGCTCACTGACATTTCCCCTCTTTGAAAGTCTGATAAACGCCGGAAAAATGAATAAGTCCAAAAAAATTTTTTTTTAAACTTTATTCAATTTTACCCCCGTGGGATATAAATTCTACCCACACACATTTGGAACTCTCCTGGGGTACCCTCACAGATATTATTACATCATTTAGCGGATATTTTTACAAAAAAGTGAAATTTTCAAAAATTCTGAAAATTGGCTGAAAACGACTATGTATCAAGGACTCATCGGGCAAATCGCTCTAGAACTGAAATTGGAACGCTCACTGACATTTCCCCTCTCTGAAAGTTTGATAAACGCCGGAAAAATGACTACGTCCAAAAAAATTTTTTTTAAACTTTTTTCAATTTTACCCCCGTGGGATATATATTCTACCCACACACATTTGGAACTCTCCTGGGGTACCCTCACACATATTATTCCCTCATTTAGTGGATATTTTCACAAAAAAGTGAAATTTTAAAAAATTCAGAAAATTGGCTGAAAATGACTAAATATCAAGGACTCATTGGGCGAATTGCTCTGGAACTGAAATCGGAATGCTCACTGACATTTCCCCTCTCTGAAAGTCTGATAAACTCTGGAAAAATGACTAAGTCCAAAAAAATTTTTTTAAACTTTTTTCAATTTTACCCCCGTGGGATATATATTCTACCCACACACATTTGGAACTCTCCTGGGGTACCCTCACACATATTATTCCCTCATAAAGCGGATATTTTCACAAAAAAGTGAAATCTTAAAAAATTCAGAAAATTGGCTGAAAACGACTAAATATCAAGGACTCATTGGGCGAATTGCTCTGGAACTGAAATCGGAATGCTCACTGACATTTCCCCTCTCTGAAAGTCTGATAAACTCTGGAAAAATGACTAAGTCCAAAAAAAAAATTATTTACAACTTTTTTCAATTTTACCCCCGTGGGATATATATTCTACCGACACACATTTGGAACTCTCCTGGGGTACCCTCACACATATTATTACCTCATTTAGCGGATATTTTCACAAAAAAGTGAAATTTTCAAAAATTCCGAAAATTGGCTGAAAACGACTAATTATCAAGGACTCATCGGGCAAATCGCTCTGGAACTGAAATCGGAACGCTCACTGACATTTCCCCTCTCTGAAAGTCTGATAAACGCCATAAAAATGACTACGTCCAAAAAAATTTTTTTTAAACTTTTTTCAATTTTACCCCCGTGGGATATATATTCTACCCACGCACATTTGAAACTCTCCTGGGGTACCCTCACACATATTATTCCCTCATTTAGTGGATATTTTCACAAACAAGTGAAATTTTAAAAAATTCAGAAAATTGGCTGAAAACGACTAAATATCAAGGACTCATTGGGCGAATTGCTCTGGAACTGAAATCGGAATGCTCACTGACATTTCCCCTCTCTGAAAGTCTGATAAACTCTGGAAAAATGACTAAGTCCAAAAAAATAATTATTTACAACTTTTTTCAATTTTACCCCCGTGGGATATATATTCTACCCACACACATTTGGAACTCTCCTGGGGTACCCTTACACATATTATCACCTCATTTAGCGGATATTTTCACAAAAAAGTGAAATTTTCAAAAATTCCGAAAATTGGCTGAAAACGACTAAGTATCAAGGACGTATCGGGCAAATCGCTCTGGAACTGAAATCGGAACGCTCACTGACATTTCACCTCTCTGAAAGTTTGATAAACGCCGAAAAAATGACTACGTCCAAAAAAATTTATTTTAAACTTTTTTCAATTTTACCCCCGTGGGATATATATTCTACCCACACACATTTGGAACTCTCCTGGGGTACCCTCACACATATTATTCCCTCATTTAGTGGATATTTTCAAAAAAAAGTGAAATTTTAAAAAATTCAGAAAATTGGCTGAAAACGACTAAATATCAAGGACTCATTGGGCGAATTGCTCTGGAACTGAAATCGGAATTCTCACTGACATTTTTCCCTCTCTGAAAGTCTGATAATCACCGGAAAAATGACTAAGTCCAAAAAAATATATTTTTAAACTTTTTTCAATTTTACCCCCGTGGGATATATATTCTACCCACACACATTTGGAACTCTCCTGGGGTACCCTCACACATATTATTCCCTCATAAAGCGGATATTTTCACAAAAAAATGAAATTTTAAAAAATTCAGAAAATTGGCTGAAAACGACTAAATATCAAGTACTCATTGGGCGAATTGCTCTGTAACTGAAATCGGAATGCTCACTGACATTTCCCCTCTCAGAAAGTCTGATAAACTCTGGAAAAATGACTAAGTCCAAAAAAAAAAATTATTTACAACTGTTTTCAATTTTACCCCCATGGGATATATATTCTACCCACACACATTTGGAACTCTCCTGGGGTACCCTCACACATATTATTACCTCATTTAGCGGATATTTTCACAAAAAGTGAAATTTTCAAAAATTCCGAAAATTGGCTGAAAACGACTAAGTATCAAGGACTTATTGGGCAAATCGCTCTGGAACTGAAATCGGAACGCTCACTGACATTTCACCTCTCTGAAAGTTTGATAAACGCCGAAAAAATGACTACGTCCAAAAAAATTTTTTTTAAACTTTTTTCAATTTTACCCCCATGGGATATATATTCTACCCACACACATTTGGAACTCTCCTGGGTTACCCTCACACATATTATTCCCTCATTTAGTGGATATTTTCACAAAAAAGTGAAATTTTCAAAAATTCAGAAAATTGGCTGAAAACGACTAAATATCTAGAACTCATCGGGCGAATCGCTCTGGAACTGAAATCGGAACGCTCACTGACATTTCCCCTCTCTGAAAGTCTGATAAATGCCGGAAAAATGAGTAAGTCTAAAAAAAATTATTTACTACTTTTTTAAATTTTACCCCCGTGGGATATATATTCTACCCACACACATTTGGAACTCTCCTGGGGTACCCTCACACATATTATTCCCTCATTTAGCGGATATTTTCACAAAAAAGTGAGATTTTAAAAAATTCAGAAAATTGGCTGAAAACGACTAAATATCAAGGACTCATTGGGCGAATTGCTCTGGAACTGAAATCGGAATTCTCACTGACATTTTTCCCTCTCTGAAAGTCTGATAATCACCGGAAAAATGACTAAGTCCAAAAAAAAATATTTTTAAACTTTTTTCAATTTTACCCCCGTGGGATATATATTCTACCCACACACATTTGGAACTCTCCTGGGGTACCCTCACACATATTATTCCCTCATAAAGCGGATATTTTCACAAAAAAATGAAATTTTAAAAAATTCAGAAAATTGGCTGAAAACGACTAAATATCAAGGACTCATTGGGCGAATTGCTCTGTAACTGAAATCGGAATGCTCACTGACATTTCCCCTCTCAGAAAGTCTGATAAACTCTGGAAAAATGACTAAGTCCAAAAAAAAAATTATTTACAACTTTTTTCAATTTTACCCCCGTGGGATATATATTCTACCCACACACATTTGGAACTCTCCTGGGGTACCCTCACACATATTATTACCTCATTTAGCAGATATTTTCACAAAAAGTGAAATTTTCAAAAATTCCGAAAATTGGCTGAAAACGACTAAGTATCAAGGACTTATTGGGCAAATCGCTCTGGAACTGAAATCGGAACGCTCACTGACATTTCACCTCTCTGAAAGTTTGATAAACGCCGAAAAAATGACTACGTCCAAAAAAAATTTTTTTAAACTTTTTTCAATTTTACCCCCATGGGACATATATTCTACCCACACACATTTGGAACTCTCCTGGGTTACCCTCACACATATTATTCCCTCATTTAGTGGATATTTTCACAAAAAAGTGAAATTTTAAAAAATTCAGAAAATTAGCTGAAAACGACTAAATATCATTGTCTCATCGGGCGAATCGCTCTGGAACTGAAATCGGAATGCTCACTGACATTTCCCCTCTCTGAAAGTCTGATAAATGCCGGAAAAATGACTAAGTCCAAAAAAAATTATTTACAACTTTTTTCAATTTTACCCCCGTGGGATATATATTCTACCCACACACATTTGGAACTCTCCTGGGGTACCCTCACACATATTATTACCTCATTTAGCGGATATTTTCACAAAAAGTGAAATTTTCAAAAATTCCGAAAATTGGCTGAAAACGACTAAGTATCAAGGACTTATTGGGCAAATCGCTCTGGAACTGAAATCGGAACGCTCACTGACATTTCACCTCTCTGAAAGTTTGATAAACGCCGAAAAAATGACTACGTCCAAAAAAATTTTTTTTAAACTTTTATCAATTTTACCCCCATGGGATATATATTCTACCCACACACATTTGGAACTCTCCTGGGTTACCCTCACACATATTATTCCCTCATTTAGTGGATATTTTCACAAAAAAGTGAAATTTTCAAAAATTCAGAAAATTGGCTGAAAACGACTAAATATCAAGGACTCATCGGGCGAATCGCTCTGGAACTGAAATCGGAACGCTCACTGACATTTCCCCTCTCTGAAAGTCTGATAAATGCCGGAAAAATGAGTAAGTCTAAAAAAAATTATTTACAACTTTTTTAAATTTTACCCCCGTGGGATATATATTCTGCCCACACACATTTGGAACTCTCCTGGGGTACCCTCACACATATTATTCCCTCATTTAGCGGATATTTTCACAAAAAAGTGAGATTTTAAAAAATTCAGAAAATTGGCTGAAAACGACTAAATATCAAGGACTCATTGGGCGAATTGCTCTGGAACTGAAATCGGAATTCTCACTGACATTTTTCCCTCTCTGAAAGTCTGATAATCACCGGAAAAATGACTAAGTCCAAAAAAAAATATTTTTAAACTTTTTTCAATTTTACCCCCGTGGGATATATATTCTACCCACACACATTTGGAACTCTCCTGGGGTACCCTCACACATATTATTCCCTCATAAAGCGGATATTTTCACAAAAAAATGAAATTTTAAAAAATTCAGAAAATTGGCTGAAAACGACTAAATATCAAGGACTCATTGGGCGAATTGCTCTGTAACTGAAATCGGAATGCTCACTGACATTTCCCCTCTCAGAAAGTCTGATAAACTCTGGAAAAATGACTAAGTCCAAAAAAAAAATTATTTACAACTTTTTTCAATTTTACCCCCGTGGGATATATATTCTACCCACACACATTTGGAACTCTCCTGGGGTACCCTCACACATATTATTACCTCATTTAGCAGATATTTTCACAAAAAGTGAAATTTTCAAAAATTCCGAAAATTGGCTGAAAACGACTAAGTATCAAGGACTTATTGGGCAAATCGCTCTGGAACTGAAATCGGAACGCTCACTGACATTTCACCTCTCTGAAAGTTTGATAAACGCCGAAAAAATGACTACGTCCAAAAAAAATTTTTTTAAACTTTTTTCAATTTTACCCCCATGGGACATATATTCTACCCACACACATTTGGAACTCTCCTGGGTTACCCTCACACATATTATTCCCTCATTTAGTGGATATTTTCACAAAAAAGTGAAATTTTAAAAAATTCAGAAAATTAGCTGAAAACGACTAAATATCATTGTCTCATCATGCGAATCGCTTGGAACTGAAATCGGAATGCTCACTGACATTTCCCCTCTCTGAAAGTCTGATAAACACCGGAAAAATGAGTAAGTCTAAAAAAAATTATTTACAACTTTTTTCAATTTTACCCCCGTGGGATATATATTCTACCCACACACATTTGGAACTCTCCTGGGGTACCCTCACACATATTATTCCCTCATTTAGCGGATATTTTCACAAAAAAGTGAAATATTAAAAAATTCAGAAAATTGGCTGAAAACGACTAAGTATCAAGGCCTCATCGGGCAAATCGCTCTGGAACTGAAATCGGAAGGCTCACTGACATTTCCCCTCTCTGAAAGTCTGATAAATGCCGGAAAAATGACTAAGTCCAAAAAAAATTATTTACAACTTTTTTCAATTTTACCCCCGTGGGATATATATTCTACCCACACACATTTGGAACTCTCCTGGGGTACCCTCACACATATTATTACCTCATTTAGTGGATATTTTCACAAAAAAGTGAAATTTTCAAAAATACCGAAAATTGGCTGAAATCGACTACGTATCAAGGCCTCATCGGGCAAATCGCTCTGGAACTGAAATCGGAACGCTCACTGACATTTCCCCTCTCTGAAAGTCTGATAAATGCCGGAAAAATGACTAAGTCCAAAAAAATTTTTTTTAAACTTTTTTCAATTTTACCCCCGTGGGATATATATTCTACCCACACACATTTGGAACTCTCCTGGGGTACCCTCACACATATTATTACCTCATTTAGCAGATATTTTTAAAAAAAGTGAAATTTTCAAAAGTTCTGAAAAGTGGCTGAAAACGACTAAATATCATTGTCTCATCGGGCGAATCACTCTGGAACTGAAATCGGAATGCTCACTGACATTTGCCCTCTCTGAAAGTCTGATAAACACCGGAAAAATGAGTAAGTCTAAAAAAAATTATTTACAACTTTTTTCAATTTTACCCCCGTGGGATATATATTCTACCCACACACATTTGGAACTCTCCTGGGGTACCCTCACACATATTATTCCCTCATTTAGCGGATATTTTCACAAAAAAGTGAAATATTAAAAAATTCAGAAAATTGGCTGAAAACGACTAAATATCAAGGACTCATTGGGCGAATTGCTCTGGAACTGAAATCGGAATGCTCACTGACATTTTCCCTCTCTGAAAGTCTGATAAACGCCGGAAAAATGACTAAGTCCAAAAAAAATTTTTTTTAAACTTTTTTCAATTTTACCCCAGTGGGATATATATTCTACCCACACACATTTGGAACTCTCCTGAGTTACCCTCACACATATTATTCCCTCATTTAGCGGATATTTTTACAAAAAAGTGACATTTTCAAAAATTCCGAAAATTGGCTGAAATCGACTACGAATCAAGGCCTCATAGGGCAAATCGCTCTGGAACTGAAATCGGAACGCTCACTGACATTTCCCCTCTCTGAAAGTCTGATAAATGCCGGAAAAATGAGTAAGTCTAAAAAAAATTATTTACAACTTTTTTCAATTTTACCCCCGTGGGATATATATTCTACCCACACACATTTGGAACTCTCCTGGGGTACCCTCACACATATTATTCCCTCATTTAGCGGATATTTTCACAAAAAAGTGAAATATTAAAAAATTCAGAAAATTGGCTGAAAACGACTAAATATCAAGGACTCATTGGGCGAATTGCTCTGGAACTGAAATCGGAATGCTCACTGACATTTTCCCTCTCTGAAAGTCTGATAAACGCCGGAAAAATGACTAAGTCCAAAAAAAATTTTTTTTAAACTTTTTTCAATTTTACCCCAGTGGGATATATATTCTACCCACACACATTTGGAACTCTCCTGAGTTACCCTCACACATATTATTCCCTCATTTAGCGGATATTTTTACAAAAAAGTGAAATTTTCAAAAATTCCGAAAATTGGCTGAAATCGACTACGTATCAAGGCCTCATAGGGCAAATCGCTCTGGAACTGAAATCGGAACGCTCACTGACATTTCCCCTCTCTGAAAGTCTGATAAATGCCGGAAAAATGAGTAAGTCTAAAAAAAATTATTTACAACTTTTTTCAATTTTACCCCCGTGGGATATATATTCTACCCACACACATTTGGAACTCTCCTGGGGTACCCTCACACATATTATTCCCTCATTTAGTGGATATTTTCACAAAAAAGTGAAATTTTAAAAAATTCAGAAAATTGGCTGAAAACGACTAAATATCAAGGACTCATTGGGCGAATTGCTCTGGAACTGAAATCGGAATGCTCACTGACATTTTCCCTCTCTGAAAGTCTGATAAACGCCGGAAAAATGACTAAGTCCAAAAAAAATTTTTTTTAAACTTTTTTCAATTTTACCCCAGTGGGATATATATTCTACCCACACACATTTGGAACTCTCCTGAGTTACCCTCACACATATTATTCCCTCATTTAGCGGATATTTTTACAAAAAAGTGAAATTTTCAAAAATTCCGAAAATTGGCTGAAATCGACTACGTATCAAGGCCTCATAGGGCAAATCGCTCTGGAACTGAAATCGGAACGCTCACTGACATTTCCCCTCTCTGAAAGTCTGATAAATGCCGGAAAAATGAGTAAGTCTAAAAAAAATTATTTACAACTTTTTTCAATTTTACCCCCGTGGGATATATATTCTACCCACACACATTTGGAACTCTCCTGGGGTACCCTCACACATATTATTCCCTCATTTAGTGGATATTTTCACAAAAAAGTGAAATTTTAAAAAATTCAGAAAATTGGCTGAAAACGACTAAATATCAAGGACTCATTGGGCGAATTGCTCTGGAACTGAAATCGGAACACTCACTGACATTTTCCCTCTCTGAAAGTCTGATAAACGCCGGAAAAATGACTAAGTCCAAAAAAAAATTATTTACAACTTTTTTCAATTTTACCCCCGTTGGATATATATTCTACCCACACACATTTGGAACTCTCCTGGGGTACCCTCACACATATTATTCCCTCATTTAGCGGATATTTTCACAAAAAAGTGAAATATTAAAAAATTCAGAAAATTGGCTGAAAACGACTAAATATCAAGGACTCATTGGGCGAATTGCTCTGGAACTGAAATCGGAATGCTCACTGACATTTTCCCTCTCTGAAAGTCTGATAAACGCCGGAAAAATGACTAAGTCAAAAAAAAATTTTTTTTAAACTTTTTTCAATTTTACCCCAGTGGGATATATATTCTACCCACACACATTTGGAACTCTCCTGAGTTACCCTCACACATATTATTCCCTCATTTAGCGGATATTTTTACAAAAAAGTGAAATTTTCAAAAATTCCGAAAATTGGCTGAAATCGACTACGTATCAAGGCCTCATAGAGCAAATCGCTCTGGAACTGAAATCGGAATGCTCACTGACATTTCCCCTCTCTGAAAGTCTGATAAATGCCGGAAAAATGAGTAAGTCTAAAAAAAATTATTTACAACTTTTTTCAATTTTACCCCCGTGGGATATATATTCTACCCACACACATTTGGAACTCTCCTGGGGTACCCTCACACATATTATTCCCTCATTTAGTGGATATTTTCACAAAAAAGTGAAATTTTAAAAAATTCAGAAAATTAGCTGAAAACGACTAAATATCAAGGACTCATTGGGCGAATTGCTCTGGAACTGAAATCGGAATGCTCACTGACATTTCCCCTCTTTGAAAGTATGATAAACTCTGGAAAAATGACTAAGTCCAAAAAAAATTTTTTTTAAACTTTTTTCAATTTTACCCCCGTGGGATATAAATTCTACCCACACACATTTGGAACTCTCCTGGGGTACCCTCACACATATTATTACCTCATTTAGCAGATATTTTTACAAAAAAGTGAAATTTTCAAAAATTCTGAAAATTGGCTGAAAACAACTAAATATCACTGTCTCATCGGGCGAATCGCTCTGGAACTGAAATCGGAATGCTCACTGACATTTCCCCTCTCTGACAGTCTGATAAACACCGGAAAAATGAGTAAGTCTAAAAAAAATTATTTACAACTTTTTTCAATTTTACCCCCGTGGGATATATATTCTACCCACACACATTTGGAACTCTCCTGGGGTACCCTCACACATATTATTCCCTCATTTAGCGGATATTTTCACAAAAAAGTGAAATATTAAAAAATTCAGAAAATTGGCTGAAAACGACTAAATATCAAGGACTCATTGGGCGAATTGCTCTGGAACTGAAATCGGAACACTGACTGACATTTTCCCTCTCTGAAAGTCTGATAAACGCCGGAAAAA
This sequence comes from Phyllobates terribilis, assembly GCF_046119375.1. Taxonomy (NCBI): domain Eukaryota; kingdom Metazoa; phylum Chordata; class Amphibia; order Anura; family Dendrobatidae; genus Phyllobates; species Phyllobates terribilis. The sequence continues at coordinate 630,249,821 of NW_027362763.1, forward strand.
TGACTAAGTCCAAAAAAAAATTATTTACAACTTTTTTCAATTTTACCCCCGTTGGATATATATTCTACCCACACACATTTGGAACTCTCCTGGGGTACCCTCACACATATTATTCCCTCATTTAGCGGATATTTTCACAAAAAAGTGAAATTTTCAAAAATTCAGAAAATTGGCTGAAAACGACTAAATATCAAGAACTCATCGGGCGAATCGCTCTGGAACTGAAATCGGAACACTCACTGACATTTTCGCTCTCTGAAAGTTTGATAAATGCCGGAAAAATGACTAAGTCCAAAAAAAAAATTATTTACAACTTTTTTCAATTTTACCCCCGTGGGATATATATTCTACCCACACACATTTGGAACTCTCCTGGGGTACCCTCACACATATTATTACCTCATTTAGTGGATATTTTCACAAAAAAGTGAAATTTTCAAAAATACCGAAAATTGGTTGAAATCGACTACGTATCAAGGCCTCATCGGGCAAATCGCTCTGGAACTGAAATCGGAACGCTCACTGACATTTCCCCTCTCTGAAAGTCTGATAAATGCCGGAAAAATGACTAAGTCCAAAAAAATGTTTTTTAACCTTTTTTCAATTTTACCCCCGTGGGATATATATTCTACCCACACACATTTGGAACTCTCCTGGGGTACCCTCACACATATTATTACCTCATTTAGCAGATATTTTTACAAAAAAGTGAAATTTTCAAAAATTCTGAAAATTGGCTGAAAACGACTAAATATCATTGTCTCATCGGGCGAATCACTCTGGAACTGAAATCGGAATGCTCACTGACATTTCCCCTCTCTGAAAGTCTGATAAACACCGGAAAAATGAGTAAGTCTAAAAAAAATTATTTACAACTTTTTTCAATTTTACCCCCGTGGGATATATATTCTACCCACACACATTTGGAACTCTCCTGGGGTACCCTCACACATATTATTCCCTCATTTAGCGGATATTTTCACAAAAAAGTGAAATATTAAAAAATTCAGAAAATTGGCTGAAAACGACTAAATATCAAGGACTCATTGGGCGAATTGCTCTGGAACTGAAATCGGAATGCTCACTGACATTTTCCCTCTCTGAAAGTCTGATAAACGCCGGAAAAATGACTAAGTCCAAAAAAAATTTTTTTTAAACTTTTTTCAATTTTACCCCAGTGGGATATATATTCTACCCACACACATTTGGAACTCTCCTGAGTTACCCTCACACATATTATTCCCTCATTTAGCGGATATTTTTACAAAAAAGTGAAATTTTCAAAAATTCCGAAAATTGGCTGAAATCGACTACGTATCAAGGCCTCATAGGGCAAATCGCTCTGGAACTGAAATCGGAACGCTCACTGACATTTCCCCTCTCTGAAAGTCTGATAAATGCCGGAAAAATGAGTAAGTCTAAAAAAAATTATTTACAACTTTTTTCAATTTTACCCCCGTGGGATATATATTCTACCCACACACATTTGGAACTCTCCTGGGGTACCCTCACACATATTATTCCCTCATTTAGCGGATATTTTCACAAAAAAGTGAAATTTTCAAAAATTCAGAAAATTGGCTGAAAACGACTAAATATCAAGGACTCATCGGGCGAATCGCTTTGGAACTGAAATCGTAACACTCACTGACATTTTCCCTCTCTGAAAGTCTGATAAACGCCGGAAAAATGACTAAGTCCGAAAAAAAATTATTTACAACTTTTTTCAATTTTACCCCCGTGGGATATATATTTTACCCACACACATTTGGAACTCTCCTGGGGTACCCTCACACATATTATTCCATCATTTAGCGGATATTTTCACAAAAAAGTGAAATTTTCAAAAATTCTGAAAATTGGCTGTAAACGACTAAATAATCAAGAACTCATCGGGCGAATCACTCTGGAACTGAAATCGGAACGCTCACTGACATTTCCCCTCTCTGAAAGTCTGATAAACTCCGGAAAAATAACTAAGTCCAAAAAAAAATTTTTTTCAACTTTTTTCAATTTTACCCCCGTGGGATATATATTCTACCCACACACATTTGGAACTCTCCTGGGGTACCCTCACACATATTATTCCCTCATTTAGCGGATATTTTTACAAAAAATTGAAATTTTCAAAAATTCAGAAAATTGGCTGAAAACGACTAAATATCTAGAACTCATCGGGCGAATCGCTCTGGAACTGAAATCGGAACACTCACTGAAATTTTCCCTCTCTGAAAGTCTGATAAGTGGCGGAAAAATGACGAAGTCCAAATAAAATAAATTTTTAAACTTTTTTCAATTTTACCCCCGTGGGATATATATTCTACCCACACACATTTGGAACACTCCTGGGGTACCCTCACAGATATTATTCCCTCATTTAGCGGATATTTTCACAAAAAAGTGAAATTTTCAAAAATTCAGAAAATTGGCTGAAAACGACTAAATATCAAGGACTCATCGGGCGAATCGCTTTGGAACTGAAATCGTAACACTCACTGACATTTTCCCTCTCTGAAAGTCTGATAAACGCCGGAAAAATGACTAAGTCCAAAAAAAAATTTTTTTAAACTTTTTTCAATTTTACCCCCGTGGGATATATATTCTACCCACACACATTTGGAACTCTCCTGGGGTACCCTCACACATATTATTCCCTCATTTAGCAGATATTTTCACAAAAAAGTGAAATTTTCGAAAATTGGCTGAAAACGACTAAATATCAAGAACTCATCGGGCGAATCGCTCTGGAACTGAAATCGGAACACTCACTGAAATTTTCCCCCTCTGAAAGTCTGATAAATGGCGGAAAAATGACGATGTCCAAATAAAATAAATTTTTAAACTTTTTTCAATTTTACCCCCGTGGGATATATATTCTACCCACACACATTTGGTACTCTTCTGGGGTACCCTCACACATATTATTCCCTCATTTAGCGGATATTTTTACAAAAAAGTGACATTTTCAAAAATTCAGAAAATTGGCTGAAAACGACTAAATATCAAGAACTCATCGGGCGAATCGCTCTGGAACTGAAATCGGAACACTAACTGAAATTTTCCCTCTCTGAAAGTCTGATAAATGGCGGAAAAATGACGAAGTCCAAATAAAATAAATTTTTAAACTTTTTTCAATTTTACCCCCGTGGGATATATATTCTACCCACACACATTTGGAACTCTCCTGGGGTACCCTCACACATATTATTCCCTAATTTAGCGGATATTTTCACAAAAAAGTGAAATTTTCAAAAATTCTGAAAATTGGCTGAAAACGACTAAATATCAAGAACTCATCTTGCGAATCGCTATAGAGCTGAAATCGTAACACTCACTGACATTTTCCCTCTCTGAAAGTCTGATAAACGCCGGAAAAATGACTTAAGTACAAAAAAAATAAATTATTAAACTTTTTTCAATTATACTACCGTGGGATATATATTCTACCCACACACATTTGGAACTCTCCTGGGGTACCCTCACACATATTATTTCCTCATTTAGCGGATATTTTTACAAAAAAGTGATATTTTCAAAAATTCAGAAAATTGGCTGAAAACAACTAAATATCAAGAACTCATCGGGCGAATCGCTCTGGAACTGAAATCGGAACACTCACTGAAATTTTCCCTCTCTGAAACTCTGATAAATGGTGGAAAAATGACGAAGTCCAGAAAAAAAATTTTAAAAACTTTTTTCAATTTTACCCCCGTGGGATATATATTCTACCCACACACATTTGGAACTCTCCTGGGGGTACCCTCCCACATATTATTCCCTCATTTAGCGGATATTTTCACAAAAAAGTGAAATTTTCAAAAATTCAGAAAATTGGCTGAAAACGACTAAATATCAAGAACGCATCGGGCGAATCGCTCTGGAACTGAAATCGGAACGCTCACTGACATTTCCCCTCTCTGAAAGTCTGATAAACTCTTGAAAAATAACTAAGTCCAAAAAAAATTTTTTTTCAAGTTTTTTCAATTTTACCCCCGCGGGATATATATTCTACCCACACACATTTGGAACTCTCCTGGGGTACCCTCACACATATTATTTACTAATTTAGCGGATATTTTTACAAAAAAGTGATATTTTCAAAAATTCAGAAAATTGGCTGAAAACGACTAAATATCAAGAACTCATCGGGCGAATCGCTCTGGAACTGAAATCGGAACACTCACTGACATTTTCCCTCTCTGAAAGTCTGACAAACGCCGGAAAAATGACTAAGTCCAAAAAAAAATTATTTACAACTTTTTTCAATTTTGCCCCTGTGGGATATATATTCTACCCACACACATTTGGAACTCTCCTGGGGCACCCTGACACATATTATTCCCTCATTTAGCGGATATTTTCACAAAAAAGTGAAATTTTCAAAAACTACGAAAATTGGCTGAAAACGACTAAATTTCAAGGACTCATCGGTCGAATCGCTCTGGAACTGAAATCGTAACACTCACTGACATTTTCCCTCTCTGAAAGTCTGATAAATGCCGGAAAATCGACTAAGTCCAGAAAAAAAAAAATTTACAACTTTTTTCAATTTTACCCCCGTGGGATATATATTCTATCCACACACATTTGGAACTCTCCTGGGGTACCCTCACACATATTATTACCTCATTTAGCGGATATTTTCACAAAAAAGTGAAATTTTCAAAAATTCCGAAAATTGGCTGAAAATGAACAAATATCAAGGACTCATCGGGGAAATCACTCTGGAACTGAAATCGGAACGCTCACTGACATTTCCCCTCTCTGAAAGTCTGATAAACGCCGGAAAAATGACTAAGTCCAAAAAAAAATTTTTTTAAACTTTTTTCAATTTTACCCCCGTGGGATATATATTCTACCCACACACACTTGGAACTCTCCTGGGGTACCCTCACACATATTATTCCCTCATTTAGCTTATATTTTTACAAAAAAGTGAAATTTTCAAAAATTCAGAAAATTGGCTGAAAACGACGAAATATCAAGAACTCATCGGGCGAATCGCTCTGGAACTGAAATCGTAACACTCACTGACATTTTCCCTCTTTGAAAGTCTGATAAATGCCGGAAAATCGACTAAGTCCAAAAAAAATTTTTTTTTAACTTTTTTCAATTTTACCCTCGTGGGATATATATTCTACCCACACACATTTAGAACTCTCCTGGGGTACCATCACACATATTATTCCCTCATTTAGCAGATATTTTCACAAAAATGTGAAATTTTCAAAAATTCTGAAAATTGGCTGAAAACGACTAAATATCAGGGACTCATCGGTCGAATCGCTCTGGAACTGAAATCGTAACACTCACTGACATTTTCCCTCACTGAAAGTCTGATAAACGCCGGAAAAATGACTAAGTCCAGAAAAAAAAAAATTTACAACTTTTTTCAATTTTACCCCCGTGGGATATATATTCTACCCACACACATTTGGAACTCTCCTGGGGTACCCTCACACATATTATTACCTCATTTAGCGGATATTTTCACAAAAAAGTGAAATTTTCAAAAATTCCGAAAATTGGCTGAAAACGACTAAATATCAAGGACTCATCGGGGAAATCGCTCTGGAACTGAAATCGGAACGCTCACTGACATTTCCCCTCTCTGAAAGTCTGATAAACGCCGGAAAAATGACTAAGTCCAAAAAAAAATTTTTTTTAACTTTTTTCAATTTTACCCCCGTGGGATATATATTCTACCCACACACACTTGGAACTCTCCTGGGGTAACCTCACACATATTATTCCCTCATTTAGCTTATATTTTTACAAAAAAGTGAAATTTTCAAAAATTCAGAAAATTGGCTGAAAACGACGAAATATCAAGAACTCATCGGGCGAATCGCTCTGGAACTGAAATCGTAACACTCACTGACATTTTCCCTCTCTGAAAGTCTGATAAACGCCGGAAAAATGAGTAAGTCCAAAAAAAAATTTTTTTTTACTTTTTTCAATTTTAAACCCGTGGGATATATATTCTACCCACACACATTTGGAACTCTCCTGGGGTACCCTCACAAATATTATTACCTCATTTAGTGGATATTTTCACAAAAAAGTGAAATTTTCAAAAATTCCGAAAATTGGCTGAAAATGCCTAAATATCAAGGACTCATCGGGGAAATCGCTCTGCAACTGAAATCGGAACGCTCACTGACATTTCCCCTCTCTGAAAGTCTGATAAACGCCGGAAAAATGACTAAGTCCAAAAAAAATTATTTACAACTTTTTTCAATTTTACCCCCGTGGGATATATATTCTACCCACACACATTTGGAACTCTCCTGGGGTACCATCACACATATTATTCCCTCATTTAGCAGATATTTTCACAAAAAATTGAAATGTTCAAAAATTCTGAAAATTGGCTGAAAACGACTAAATATCAGGGACTCATCGGTCGAATCGCTCTGGAACTGAAATCGTAACACTCACTGACATTTTCCCTCTCTGAAAGTCTGACAAACGCCGGAAAAATGACTAAGTCTAGAAAAAAAATAATATACAACTTTTTTCAATTTTACCCCCGTGGGATATTTATTCTACCCACACACATTTGGCACTCCCCTTGGGTACCATCACACATATTATTCCCTCATTTAGCGGATATTTTCACAAAAAAGTGAAATTTTCAAAAATTCCGAAAATTGGCTGAAAACGACTAAATATCAAGGAATCATCGGGGAAATCGCTCTGGAACTGAAATCGGAACGCTCACTGACATTTCCCCTCTCTGAAAGTCTGATAAACGCCGGAAAAATGACTAAGTCCAAAAAAATTTTTTTCAACTTTTTTCAATTTTACCCCCGTGGGATATTTATTCTACCCATACACCTTTGGAACTCTCCTGGGGTACCCTCACACATATTATTCCCTCATTTAGCGGATATTTTCACAAAAAAGTGAAATTTTCAAAAATTCAGAAAATTGGCTGAAAACGACTAAATATCAAGGACTCATCGGGCGAATCGCTCTGGAACTGAAATCAGAATGCTCACTGACATTTCCCCTCTCTGAAAGTCTGATAAACGCCGGAAAAATGACTAAGTCCAAAAAAATTTTTTTAAATCTTTTTTCAATTTTACCCCCGTGGGATATATATTCTACCCACACACATTTTGGAACTCTCCTGGGGTACCCTCACACATATTATTCCCTCATTTAGCAGATATTTTCACAAAATAGTAAAATTTTCAAAAATTCAGAAAATTGGCTGAAAACGACTAAATCTCAAGGACTCATCGGGCAAATCGCTCTGGAACTGAAATTGGAACGCTCACTGACATTTCCCCTCTCTGAAAGTCTGATATACTCCAGAAAAATGTCTAAGTCCAAAAAATTTTTTTTTTAAACTTTTTCAATTTTACCCCTGTGGGATATATATTCTACCCACACACATTTGGAACTCTCCTGGGGGTACTCTCACACATATTATTCCCTCATTTAGCGGATATTTTCACAAAAAAGTGAAATTTTCAAAAATTCAGAAAATTGTCTGAAAACGACTAAATAATCAAGAACTCATCGGGCGAATCGCTCTGGAACTGAAATCGGAACGCTCACTGACATTTCCCCTCTCTGAAAGTCTGATAAACTCCGGAAAAATAACTAAGTCCAAAAAAATATTTTTCAACTTTTTTCAATTTTACCCCCGTGGGATATATATTCTACCCACACACATTTGGAACTCTCCTGGGGTACCCTCACACATATTATTCCCTCATTTAGCGGATATTTTCACAAAAAAGTGACATTTTCAAAAATTCAGAAAATTGGCTGAAAACGACTAAATATCAAGGACTCATCGTGCAAATCACTCTGGAACTGAAATCGGAATGCTCACTGACATTTCCCCTCTCTGAAAGTCTGATAAACGCCGGAAAAATGACTAAGTCCAAAAAAGAATTTTTTTAAACTTTTTTCAATTTTACCCCCGTGGGATATATATTCAAACCAGACACATTTGGAACTCTCCTGGGGTACCCTCCCACATATTATTCCCTCATTTAGCGGATATTTTCACAAAAAAGTGAAATTTTCAAAAATTCTGAAAATTGGCTGAAAACGGCTAAATATCAAGAACTCATTGCGCGAATCACTCTGGAATTGAAATCGGAACGCTCACTGACATTTTCCCTCTCTGAAAGTGTGATAAACGCCGCAAAAATGACTAAGTCCAAAAAAATTTTTTTTAAACTTTTTTCAATTTTACCCCCGTGGGATATATATTCTACCCACACACATTTGGAACTCTCCTGGGGTACCCTCACACATATTATTCCCTCATTTAGCAGATATTTTCACAAAATAGTAAAATTTTCAAAAATTCAGAAAATTGGCTGAAAACGACTAAATCTCAAGGACTCATCAGGCAAATCGCTCTGGAACTGAAATTGGAACGCTCACTGACATTTCCCCTCTCTGAAAGTCTGATAAACTCCAGAAAAATGTCTAAGTCCAAAAAAAATTTTTTTAAAACTTTTTCAATTTTACCCCTGTTGGATATATATTCTACCCGCACACATTTGGAACTCTCCTGGGGGTACTCTCACACATATTATTCCCTCATTTAGCGGATATTTTCACAAAAAAGTGAAATTTTCAAAAATTCAGAAAATTGTCTGAAAACGACTAAATAATCAAGAACTCATCGGGCGAATCGCTCTGGAACTGAAATCGGAACGCTCACTGACATTTCCCCTCTCTGAAAGTCTGATAAACTCCGGAAAAATAACTAAGTCCAAAAAAAAATATTTTTCAACTTTTTTCAATTTTACCCCCGTGGGATATATATTCTACCCACACACATTTGGAACTCTCCTGGGGTACCCTTACACATATTATTCCCTCATTTAGCGGATATTTTTACAAAAAAGTGAAATTTTCGAAAATTGGCTGAAAACGACTAAATATCAAGAACTCATCGGGCGAATCGCTCTGGAACTGAAATTGGAACGCTCACTGACATTTCCCCTCTCTGAAAGTCTGATAAACTCCAGAAAAATGTCTAAGTCCAAAAAAAATTTTTTTAAAACTTTTTCAATTTTACCCCTGTTGGATATATATTCTACCCGCACACATTTGGAACTCTCCTGGGGGTACTCTCACACATATTATTCCCTCATTTAGCGGATATTTTCACAAAAAAGTGAAATTTTCAAAAATTCAGAAAATTGTCTGAAAACGACTAAATAATCAAGAACTCATCGGGCGAATCGCTCTGGAACTGAAATCGGAACGCTCACTGACATTTCCCCTCTCTGAAAGTCTGATAAACTCCGGAAAAATAACTAAGTCCAAAAAAAAATATTTTTCAACTTTTTTCAATTTTACCCCCGTGGGATATATATTCTACCCACACACATTTGGAACTCTCCTGGGGTACCCTTACACATATTATTCCCTCATTTAGCGGATATTTTTACAAAAAAGTGAAATTTTCGAAAATTGGCTGAAAACGACTAAATATCAAGAACTCATCGGGCGAATCGCTCTGGAACTGAAATCGTAACACTCACTGACATTTTCCCTCTCTGAAAGTCTGATAAACGCCGGAAAAATGACTTAAGTACAAAAAAAATAAATTTTTAAACTTTTTTCAATTATACCACCGTGGGATATATATTCTACCCACACACATTTGGAACTCTCCTGGGGTACCCTCACACATATTATTCCCTCATTTAGCAGATATTTTCACAAAATAGTAAAATTTTCAAAAATTCAGAAAATTGGCTGAAAACGACTAAATCTCAAGGACTCATCAGGCAAATCGCTCTGGAACTGAAATTGGAACGCTCACTGACATTTCCCCTCTCTGAAAGTCTGATAAACTCCGGAAAAATAACTAAGTCCAAAAAAAAATATTTTTCAACTTTTTTCAATTTTACCCCCGTGGGATATATATTCTACCCACACACATTTGGCACTCTCCTGGGGTACCCTTACACATATTATTCCCTCATTTAGCGGATATTTTTACAAAAAAGTGAAATTTTCGAAAATTGGCTGAAAACGACTAAATATCAAGAACTCATCGGGCGAATCGCTCTGGAACTGAAATTGGAACGCTCACTGACATTTCCCCTCTCTGAAAGTCTGATAAACTCCAGAAAAATGTCTAAGTCCAAAAAAAATTTTTTTAAAACTTTTTCAATTTTACCCCTGTTGGATATATATTCTACCCGCACACATTTGGAACTCTCCTGGGGGTACTCTCACACATATTATTCCCTCATTTAGCGGATATTTTCACAAAAAAGTGAAATTTTCAAAAATTCAGAAAATTGTCTGAAAACGACTAAATAATCAAGAACTCATCGGGCGAATCGCTCTGGAACTGAAATCGGAACGCTCACTGACATTTCCCCTCTCTGAAAGTCTGATAAACTCCGGAAAAATAACTAAGTCCAAAAAAAAATATTTTTCAACTTTTTTCAATTTTACCCCCGTGGGATATATATTCTACCCACACACATTTGGAACTCTCCTGGGGTACCCTTACACATATTATTCCCTCATTTAGCGGATATTTTTACAAAAAAGTGAAATTTTCGAAAATTGGCTGAAAACGACTAAATATCAAGAACTCATCGGGCGAATCGCTCTGGAACTGAAATCGTAACACTCACTGACATTTTCCCTCTCTGAAAGTCTGATAAACGCCGGAAAAATGACTTAAGTACAAAAAAAATAAATTTTTAAACTTTTTTCAATTTTACCCCCGTGGGATATATATTCTACCCACACACATTTGGAACTCTCCTGGGGTACCCTCACACATATTATTCCCTCATTTAGCAGATATTTT